>NC_081410.1:276357618-277017618 GCF_030272615.1 Cryptomeria japonica | reverse complement strand
ACTAGTCACCTCATCAATGGATGAACAAATCATTAAACAAGATGAACATGTCAATTCTCATGGGAAAACGGTTGGTGAGTAGATGGATAGATTGTTGAGTCAAGAGACTCATCTCTTATGTTCAGTGATTATCCTAATGAACAATCTAGAGGAGGTAAAGACTAAGATAGATAAAACTTTGGATCTATTCTCAAATGAATTGGAGACATATGAGAAGGACTTCAACTCTTGGTTGAAGTTAGAAGATTTCTAATTAGATGTTCTGGTTGACAATGGGGTACTTTCTTCAAGAGATATGCATATTGAACAAAGGGAGGTACTAGAACATCAAATGAACATTTTGGAGGCACTTATCAAAGATTTGAGAAAAGCTTAGAAGGAATGTAATGAAAAGGGGAAGGACATCATCAATAATATATCAACACTTCCTTGTACATTCCTTGATGAGAATCAAAAGTCTCTTCACAAAGATGCCATTATCAAAGAATTCAGTTTGCTTGTTGGTGAATAAGTTGATAAATAGGTTTTCTCATTATCTTCAATTGATAAGTTAATAGATATCCAAGTTAATCTGGATGATTTAGCATCTCTTTTGAAAAAACACAAGAAATGTTACATGAGCCTCAAAGATTCCATCACTCAGGTCAAAGTCATCACAAGACATACCAAGGTACTTGATGGAGAACAGATAAAGGAAATTCTATAAAAAATTGAGGATTTCATGAAGCAAGACCAAAATGTAGTGTTTGGTGACCCTTAGTATTTTTAATAATTTAATGTTGTACGTGCATTTTTGTAATAAGACTTTGACACCTCAAATGTCATTTTGTATCTATTTTTTTTCATCTAGAGTATACACGAGTTCTAAATCAAATAGAACTCTTCTTTGATTTAGTCAAAGTTTTTCCTAGATTATCTCATTGCACCTCACCTATATATGTGAGGTATATTTTTTGTAATATGAATCTTTAATCGATATGCAATGAAACTCTGCCGAAGTGAAGAGAAAAAGTGAAACTTTATGTTCCTTTTGTTATTTTGCAAACTTGATCAAATAAGAAGAAATCTTTGGCATTCAAAATTTGTGTTGGATCATTGTGTTTATGGTGAGAGTGTTCTTACTAAAATCTTGACTTGATTAAGTAAAGATGTTGTGGAAGGATATTGTTAGAGAGTAGAATAAGTGTAATTAGTGTAATCATATTTCAGCTCTTATTTATTAGGATTAGTAATTAGTGAAACATATATCATTTTTGAAGACTTTGAGCTTCACCTTGTTATTTTGAAGAAAAGTTAGGTGAATTATATTGAGATAACATTTCAAAGACTTTGTGTTTTGTTTTGTCATCTTGGTAGAAGGAGATAATAACTCAAATAATTTGACCTTAATATTATTGTTTCAAGAAAATATTATCAAAAGTTGTAATAAGGAATCATGATAAAGACTTTGTGCTTTGCTTTGATTAACTTAGTCGACACATTGGGTTACAAAAGTTGTTTGAAGAAAGGTCGATAGTATAATAGTGATTTATGAGACTTTGAGCTCAAGCATTGTTCTCTCGTCTCAGAGAAGCAACAGAGGAATTTGAGCCTTTATGAAAACTTTGCTTCTTTATTTTCTATTATTCATTTACATGCTCTAAGTTGTTTAATTGTAACATTGAAATCATAAAAATCATTACTGTTCCATATTGTAAATTATTTCCTGAAAAAAGAGGAGAGAATAACATCTATTCTAAAGAGAGGAGAGGATGATGTACCACAAATGTTTAGATTAGGAATCATAGTGTGAATTGTGTTCTAAATTAAGACAGTAGTAAACAAAAGGGGGAGCCTTCCCTTATAAATTAGGAGAGATTTAATCTTGCATACTGTGGCTGAAACCACAATTTTATGAACTTTCCTAGCTTACAAAAATTTCACCCAACACTACCCACAAGGGAATGGTTAGGCAAAGTCCAGCAACAAGAACTTGGTGATGCTAATCAAGAAGTTGGTTGATGAGAATCAAAAATCTTAGTTGCTCAACAAATTCAAGGAGTACATCAGGAAAATGTTCCAATGGTGTGGTATCCAACAAATGCACCGCCTATGGTTTTTACGATTTACCATAACATGCCAAAGAACCCGAAACACTTTTGTTCCAAGTTTTGAAGTGGTGATTTGAGCTGCAATGTGGAGGAACATATTTTTTTTTTTTAATATCTCCTCCAGAATAGATATATCCAAGAAGAGGACGTCACCTGCAGATTGTTCTCGTATACTTTTGATGAAGAAGCCTCATATTGGTAATATCTATTTGCCAGCCAATTCTATCCACAATTGGCAAGAAATGAAGGATTCTTTCTTAGAGAAATTCAGGGTGCCAATTTCTCCAATGGATCTGTATAGACAATTTGTGGAAGTGAAAAGACAGTCGCACAAACCAATCAACACATGCAACAATAGATTCCACAAGGCCTACACAAGGTTGTGATATCCGTACAACTTAGATAATGTTACAACACTAAAAGTATATTACACAACCTTAGACCGTCTTACCGCTATATTTATAAAGTCAAAGGATCCAGTCCTAGTGAATTTAAGAGAAGCATACGTTGCATTAGTTACAGTCAACAATTATTTAGGAGTAGGTACTACTTCAGGGCTACTCAATTATTTGGGAATTCCTACTGCCCAAAATCAAATTCAAGATATCAATCGAGCGTTGGCTCAACATACTCCTATGATGAATCCAGTTCCTACTCCAAATAATCAATTAGTCCTTCACCCAGGAGGGCCTATTTCCCAAGCACCACCCTCACAGCCAGTATATCTTCAAAATACAATGACCTCAGTCTGAACTTAGGAAGAGAAGGATGAAATGAAAGAATTGATTGACCAAGTCAGGAAATTGTTAACTGAAGTTACATATTTGGGAAATTAAAACAATCAAATACAAAGTATGCAAAGGAATTATCAGTCAACTTAGGGGAATTATCAAGGTCAAAATTCTTTTGGATACCAAAATTACCAGATAGACAATCATAATTATCAAGGGAATACTCAAGGATTCTAGAATAACAATCAAGGATTTCAAAAGAAAACATGGAATACCAGACCCAACAACGACACCATACTGTCTCCCTTGGATAATCAACCTGTCGCTAACAATCATCCCACAAACAAGCTATTCCCATTTGAAGCAACATTATCAGGATGGTGCAGACTGCACAACACCAATTAACATTCTGAATTGAATTGTCATGAATTCCAAGTAGCAACGGTTATTTTAAAGAATGAAAAAAGAAATACAAAAGACCTCCCATGACAGGATATAGTTGGTCCTTGCACCAAGATATGACCAAGCCCTTGTTCTTGAGAATGTCAAAGAATATGCCCCATATCAGCCTAATCAAAGATTCCCACCTGCATCTTCAAATGGCCTAATGGAGATGCCACAGTATCAAGTTAGGCTAGAAACTCAAGTTCCACTAGACCATCAAATTGTAGTTAATGGTTATATTTTTCCCCCATTGAATAATAGTGTATTGGTGGAAGGTAGCAGAGAGGTCCAATCATTTCAACAGATGTCTAGAAACCTGCTCAAGGTGTATCAGATGAATGTTTGCCAAAATGAACCTTTAACCACATCCATTCCTTCGAATAATTTCTATACTCCACTAGATCCAAATGCTACTAATGTGTCATCTCTTCCAAGAGATTCACCTAATTATCATCAACAAAATGTCTAAGCAAATGGCACAAGACAAGATACTGCACCAACAGTTGACCATAGACAACAAACAACCCCTCAAGCTGGACAGTCGTAAGCTCACGCACAAATTTTCCCCAGAGAAGAGTTGAAGAGACTAAGTTCATATGTACTAGAAGAATTTAAAAAGATGAAGGTCAACTTTCCCTTATTCGAGCTGATGAAAATTCCAGAGATTCGAGAAATGCTCCTGAACAGTCTAACTGAAGTTATTTCCCCAAGGAATATTTCACAAAACATACCAAATAAAAATATACCCAATGTTCCAGCAAATACAAATGTTATTTAAGACATGCAATAAATATTGATTGATTCTCAACAACAACAACTTCCTAATTTTGTGGGAATGGTCCAAATATCGTCAGGAAATTCAAAACAAGAAGATATCATGTTTGAAGAAGTTCTTGGGGACACATATATATTCCAAGAAGAAGAGATTTTGACGAATGAGCTCCCATAGACTTCACAAGAACAAGGACCTGTTCGAAGGAGATAGGAAGGAAAGAATCAAGATGTCAGCAATCAAGTAAAACATTTGGTGGTCCTTTACTAGGGAAAAGATGAGCCCCCTCCATTCTTATTGTCAGTAGAAATATTTGGAAAACTTGTACATAATTGTTTAGTAGACTCTGGTGCTTCTAGCAACGTGATGCATCTTGCTATGTGCAAGAAACTAGGAGTGATACCTACACAGACTAACAAAAAGGTCACCTAGGTGGACAAGATTGAAGTTCCTATTGTAGGAGAATTGAATAATTTTCATATGCAGCTAGCAGCAGACCCTATAGTGTAAAGTTGTATCGATATTTCTTTAATTGATATCCAAGATGGTTACGTGATGCTTCTAAGAAGAGATTGGTCGAGAAGATTGAATGGATGTATTTCCATAGACTTTTCTCATATGTGGTTGCCATGGAAAGGAGTCCCAAATCAGATAAAGATTGACAATACACCAAAGCTCAAACTAATGATCACTGAATATGGGGAAAACAATGAAATATTATTTCTCAAGATAGACCTAGGTTCTTATAAACCTAAGGTGGAAGAAACATTAACATTACACGCATCATCCAGAAAGAAGAAAGATAAAAAAGATTCAAAACTTGCACCAATAGTCACAACTAATGACCAACATAAGGATGAAAGGTTATTTGAGATCTTTAAGGACTTTATTTGGACAAGTGTAAGCCAAAATGTACAATTGAAGAACAAATTTCATGAGCTACTGTTGACTAATTGGTGATGCATCCATGATGCATCCCATTCAAAATTCACCTACAAAATGTGTCAAAAGGCCATAAAAGAAGCTCGTTAAAAAATTCAACAATTTGAAGATCCTAAAGAAATTGAAGAATAAAATAAAATTGAGAATAAAGAAAAAGACCAAAAACAAGATCCTCAAAAACAAGAGTCCAAGGAATGAGAAGTCAAAAGTATTTAAATAGATCAACTGCAAGATTTTTGTAATCGCGTTGTTGAAATACAAGCTTCAAAATCCTATCAAATAATAGGACATGAAGTTGAATATGTTGAAGTTAATCAATTACAAAGTGGATATGAACACAACACTACTGATGCACTAGCTCAATCACCCCCTCAGTCAACAAAACAAATTTGGACCCTAAGGTTTGATAGATCTAGATCAAAGAAAGGAACTGAAGCTTGTTTTGAATTAACTAGTCCACAAGGAGAAATATACCTTGAGGCTGATAGGCTGGAATTTCCCTCCACAAATAATGTCACAGAATATGAATCATTGGTTCATGGATTACTGCTAGCCCTAAAGAAGGGAGCCAAAATTTTATGAGATTTTGGAGATTCAGGAGTAGTTGTAAAGCAAGTAAGAAAGCAATACATTTGCCATGATAAGGGATTAACCCATTACCGCAACAGAGTGTGGGACCTCATTGAGAGCTTTGATGCTTTCAATATTCAGTATATGAACCGGTTAGACAATCATATGGAAAATTATTTAGCATAGACAACCATTTCTTTAGAGGCGCTTACGATGGATGGCATAAGCCATTTATCAGTAGAGTTATCACTGATACCAACAATTCCTGACAATGTTACGAATTTCCAAGTGTTCAATGATAATGACCATATCTGCAAGTTCCTGAGAAGCTCAGATGTCTTTGCAACACAAATAATTGATGGAGATGAAGGAACAAAAGAAGTTGAATTTGATGATGATGGTATTTTTAATTTACAAACAAATGTCATTCCTAGGGGAATGATACAATTGAAAAGGATATTTGATCAAGATTAGATCAATGGAGAAAAGAGAAAAAATTGAAGGGGACCAATATGAAAAGATAAATTTGGGAACCAAAGATGAAGTTAAGAATGTATGCATAGGCAAAGCTTGTACACCTAAGGAAAGAGTTGGTATTATCTAGACCATGATATATTTTGTCGACGTCATATCTTGGAGCTATGAAGATTTGAAGACTTATGACACTTCCATCATTATGCATACAATTCCTTCATTATGCATACAATTCCTCTCAAGCCAGGAAGTAAGTCATTTAGACAACACCAGAGGCCAATTAACCCAATACTAGAACCCCTTATCCAACAAGAGGTAAAGAAACTATTATCAACAGGGATCATATTCCCAGTGTGCCACTCAACATGGGTTGCCAATCTAGTTCCCGTTTGAAAGAAAATGGAGAAATTAGATTATGTGTTGATTTCCAAAATTTGAACCAAGCCTCAGATAACGATAACTATCCTTTATCATCATTTGATGAGGTCTTACAAATCGTCAATGGATCCCAGATGATGTCCTTCTTGGATGGATATTCCATATACAATCAAGTGTTGGTTGAATATGAAGATAGAATAAAAACAACATTTACAACAAAATGGGGAACCTTTGCCTATAAAAGAATGCCCTTTGGGATGATAAATGTAGGGGCCACATTTTAGAGAGCCATGGACATCTCCTTTAGAGATTTAGTTGGAAAATGAATAATCATTTACATGGATGATTTGAAAGTGTTCTCAAAGAAGAGAGAGGACCATGTAAAAGACCCGAGGAAGGTATTCTAAAGATGCCAAAGGTATGGGATTTCCTTAAATCTAAAGAAGTGCATATTTGGGGTTGATGGACTTGAAAAGCACTGAGAGGGGGGTGAATAAGTGACACCAAAATAAACACTACTTCAAACACTAACCGGTAGATGAACTTAACCAAGCGTTTAAACAAAATACATGCTATCCAAAATGAAATAGCAACATCCACAAAAAGTAACACATCCACCATATCACAAGTGTTTATATATGGAAAACCCAAATAGGTAAAAACCACGGTGAGATGGAACTCACAAGTTAAATATCTATAGTAATAGATAACTGACCGGTTAAGGTCTTACAAAGTGCTCTGCTAGGAGCGAATCTTGTTAGAGATCCCAAGCTTGATTAGAAGCTTATACCCTATTAAGAGTACTACCCTGTTAGGAGTAACCTCGCTGGAGGATTTGAGAATCCAAACTAATGGATCACCTTGTTAGAGGATTTGTACAATGAAGCTTGTTAGAGCTTACCCAGTTAGGGGATTTGATTCTGTTGTAATCATTAGAAAACAACAAGAATGGTTTGATCTATTCTAAGTAGCACAATACTTACTTGATCAGATCATTCTAAGTACATTCAACACTTCTCTTCATCTTAACACTTATCACTCTTCAACAAAAGCTTTCACTCTTTATGCATATCAATATTCATATAATCTCCTCTTCTATATCAGTTATTAGTTCCAAAAGATTCACTAAGATGTCTTCAAATAGACATTCAAATCTTATGTCGGCCTTAGGAAATCAAAACACAATTTCCTAGGTGCAGTGTATCTAGAAAATTAAACATAACTCATCACAAAAATAGATACCGGTTAGAATAGTCATACCAATTGGAACAAAACATGTGAACCATTGTCCTGGAATCTTCCGCTTGATCTCCATCTTCATCTTCATCTTCATTTTGATGCCGACTTAATGTATCCACAGGTTATCTCTTATGCACATACCAATTGACATAGAGTACCAGTTAGAGATGAACCTTAAACATATTGGTTAATAGTGTAAACCAATGAAGTTACACTGGTAGTCAATGTAATCATATGTGTGTGAGAGAGTGTTTCATCAATGACAACAAGTGATGAATACATTACAATCATCATCAAGCCAACAATCTCCCCCTTTGGCATTGATGACAACACTTAGAAAATTTTAGAGTAATACAATACTGCTAAGTGTGCATACACAACATATTTACGCATGTGCTCATAATCCCCTTTAATGCGATACTCCCCCTTAATGCATGCATAAATACAAAATTTCCAAAAACACACATACATATTATTACCCCCCCTTTTACAACAATGCCAAAATGATAAAGTAAAATATATACATATATATAGAAAATCTGTATCAAAGTGTTCAGCATATATTACAAAAAAAAATTCATGCAGTGGCTAATCTCATAAAAATATCATTGAAGTTCTGCTTCATCTAGGATAAAGCATTTTCCCATGATTCCAGTATGTTAGCAGTATACTCAAATGTAGACATCAACTGGTAATGGAATTCTTCCATTGAGTCTAGCATGCAGGTTTCAGGAGTAGCAATAATAGCTTCTGCATAGGAGTAGGATCTCTGAATAATATCGACTTGTGAGGTGAGCTGACTCTTGACCTCTCTTAGAGATAAGAATCTCTTAGCCTTCTCATTATCATTCCTGACCAATCTATCATGCAAATCATCTATAGATCGGTTAAAGGCATGAATGGAGTCCTCGAGTGGGACATATGCCTTACATAACCTTTCCATTTCCTGCTCGGTTTCAACTTGACTTTTAGAAATGTCAGAATAAAAGAAAGTAACATTGGAGGTAGAGGCAAGATACTTTCCTCCAGATTCAATAGCTTTCTTCAATAGACTTCCATTATGAGATAAATCCATTTTGCCACTTTCAATGTTCTTTTCCAGTTTATCTCCATATTTCTTCTTGTGGCTCTTCTCAGTAGACATTTGATTTGATCAGATGCATCTCAAACTAACTGACCAAGTTTTCTAATGGGTGTAGGAAGATGTGCAACAACTATTTCTGATAGTAAACCAGACAAAATTTCTACTGCATTCAGGATTGTCTCTGCTTCAATCTTTTGATCTTTCAGTCTCTTCTTGTGTTCTCGAGATTGCATAACATTAGCAATCTTCATCATTTCAGACATGCTCAAAGTGTTCATGTCAATGGGTCCTTAAATGAATAATCATTTTCTTCAAGTAGCTTCTTCTTCACCAGTTCAGGGGGTACACTCTTAATGATAGCTCTTTCCATGTTCTTCTTTGTTGTCTCTTCAGGTAACTGAGTGACAACTTTCTTAGTAGACTCCTTTTGAGTATTTTCAATAACCAGTGGAGATTGGGGTTTCTCTAGTTGTTCTATTGCCAGTTCATTGTCCAATGTTAGTTGAATACTTGGTTATTCAACTAATGAAACATGTACTTCAGTGATTATAGGAGGCTCCACATCTGGTGTACTGATGTCTCCAAATAGGTCTACTATGTCTTGAACATCTTCATCAACAAGAATAATGGAATCATCCTTCTTCTTGATTGGATAGACTATGTCAGCTTGAACAATTTCCTCTTCATCCATTTCTGGTCAAGGAACATCATATGTAGTATCATCCTTATTGCTAGAGTGGACAACTTCTTCCCTCTTTTTGATTACATAGGCTAGTTGATGTGTCTCAGTCTCAAAAACTGCCATTCGTGCATTAAGAAGCTTCAATCTTCTCACTTTAAAATCAAAATATACTTTGTATTGCTCAACTAAAACACTAGTTCCATCCGATGATAAATTGGGAAAATATTGCACAAATATTTCATCAATAGTCTTCTTTTCCAATTGAATTGCTTCCTCCCATTTATCTAACAGAGTATTATACAAAGAGATTGAAATATCTTTTTCCAAGTCATGCGGAAATCTATTGTAATGACTCAAATAAGTTATTACCTGTTGGATTACTTGCTTCCGCTCATCTTCAGTGAATGAATCAAAATATCCTTTGACATTATCAAACCTATTTCTTCCTAATGTCTTCATTGTCCTCTCAAAAATTGTGTTAGGTTTGTAGGTAGAAATATCTATAGGCGTAGTTGCCTTTGGCACTACCTTTGCCTTCTTGGGTGTTCTGCCGATTGCTTTTTCCTTCTTTGGTTCTTCTTCAAAATCTGTACCCTCAGACTCTGGTTGCAAAATCAATTTCTGATTTCTCTTCTTTGGTGCATTCTCCTTCTTTACATATACTTTAGGTAGGTGTTGGTTCCTTCTTGGTTAGGACACTCTGAGTCACCCTTGTGGTCTTTTTCATAGGATATTTTTCATCAGACTTCTTTCTCTTTCTTTTCACTTTAGCTACATGTGTAGTACCAGTTTCAGTTGGTGCAACTTGGACTACCACAATGTCCAATTTTGCCTTTTGTTTATCTTTAGGCAATGCTAATAGGGTATTAGCATAGCTGATCAGTAAATCATGATTAACCTCATAGCTCATATCTTCCATCTCTTCCTCTCTAGGCTCAATTGCTTGCATCAAGCAAAAGTTAGTGGTAACCATGAAGATTATGTCTTTTGCAAAGTGTTTTACCACATCTTCAGGTAACCTCATTCTCATGCTCATCTTTTTTTGGAATTCATTAAAATACTTGTTCAAGGTAGCTGAAAAAGTATTCTTCATAGCCTTAATGTTTTTCTTGATTTGTGCATTGACTGGTTGTTCTTTGGACCATTCAATGTCTCCTATACCTGGTAGGAAGTTCTGAAAATAGAAAAATGACCCAGCTAATAGCTGATCATATTTGAACTTTTGTGTGTTGTCCTTCTTAATGGATTTCAAATTTTGAAATAATTGCTCTCTAATGGCTTCACAGATATCATAATCTGCATTATCAACAATCATTATATGTGCTGTATGGATTGCTACAGATGGACCACTATTAAGTCTACTAGAGCAAAATACCCAATAGCCTATCACCATTGCTGCAAGTTTCACCACAGGGTCTCTAATATTGTTGATAGAAAAAGCACGCTTATCAGATGTAGAACCGGTTAATTTGAAGGCAGTATCCTTTGAAATTCTTCTTAACACAAGAACTTCACCGGTTGAGAAATAACCTATTACAACCCTAATAGCTTCCTTGGTTATTATGTGTGTCCTCTCTAAATACATATTCTCTCTGTGGACTCGACTCAAAATGATCCTGATGTGATCTTCCTCAAAATCTTCAAGAAAATAGGTGGCATTATGAAAACCTTTTTCAAAAACCCTAGCATATTTTGTTTCAGTCTTTTCGCTCTTATCACAGAGTGATTTCAACTGTGTATAGATGTGTAATGTTCCTAAATCTTCTATCTTGTAGTCTATATAGCTGGACAAGTCACCTTTGACCACAACACCACTTGGGACTTGTGACAATGCATTATAAGACATAATTTCATATGCCTTTAGAGCTTCCTCAGGCTCAGCAGTGATCATCAACCTCTCTACAGACTTAGAAGTAGATGCCATTCTAGATAAACAAGTTTTGAAGTGGTATACAAAGAAATACCTTCTATCTTGCATGTCGCTGTGTTTCCTGGTTGAAATGTTCAAATGCACACCCGTTCGCCTCTCTACAACTTTCAATTAAACTTGATTTCTCTAATCACAAAGCAATTCACCAATTTACCCCAAGATAATCTTGTTTTGCTTTGCAATCGCTTCAAATTTCTTTTCCAAAATAGAGGGTAAATATGATAAAGTAAAACTTGTTTTTATCCTCTTTACCAACTGTAATAAATGCTCGCACTTTAGGTTAGAAACCCTAATTTTACTGCTTAAGTATACCGGTTGATAACATGTCAAAAAAAAGTCACCAAAAATTCATAATTCAAAAATTATTTCCCACTCATTTTACAAGGGGTCCGGAGATGTTTTACCGTTAAGCTCCCCTTAGCCATCTTAAACAGGCTTAAGTCACCGGTGCTGGATTCTCTTCACTGGGTGAAGGAACAGTTTCTTCTCCAGGTGAGTCATCACCTTTCTTTTTCCAAATTTGATTCATATCTTCTCTGGTTTCCTCAATATCAACTTTCTGCTTTCCTTTCTGATCCTTGAAAGAGTTGACCGGTTTACTATTTCTTGATCTGCAAAATTTTGCTAAGTGCCCCAGTTTGTTGTAGTGATAAAAAACCATACCAGATGATCTCCAAGGTCCTACATTTCCTCTTCATGTTCTTCTTTTGTAGTTCATAGCCACATGACCAAATTTATTACAAAAGGTGCAAACAACATTTGTTACCTTCTCCATTTTGAATGGACTAAACCGGTTGCCATAGGATCTTTGCCAATTCCAGTTTACCCGGTTATCAAAGTTCCTTATCCGGTCACCATTTGGTCTAGGATAAATGTGTGGTACAGGATTGTTTGATCCATATCTACACTCAATATGTCTATGCCCATACATTCCACATGTGTAGCAATGACCTTCAAATTTTCTAGACATATACTTAGCATTAGTATTGTAATTTGTATTTCTGTTAGGTTTGTCTCTACAGACATTTGTAGTATGACTAGGATTATGATAAACAAAGCAGACAAGTTTAAAAACCTTCTTACCGGTAGTCTTATTGAATTTAGGAGTAGTTTTGTTCTTTGGATAGTTTCTCTTTGTACCAGAGGATTCACCTTTTTCAGTTGTATGAAAACCAAGTCCAGAGATATCACCCTTCATTCTTTGTGATTGAATTTGTTCTTCTAGCATGGTAGAACTTTTGATGAACTTCTCCAATTTCTCATTTGCTTCAATAAGCTTTTTGACAAGATCTTCATTATGTTTAGACTGGTTCTCTTTCAGAGATGATGCCAACTCAAGGTCTAGCTGTAGGTTCTCCTTCTCTTCTATTTCAGAAATCAAGTCCTCATGCATAGTGTCTTTTTCCTATTTGATCTTTATGATCTCTTGATCTCTTACCTTGATAAGATCTTCAACGTCTCTTTGGCTTCGAGCTCCTGACTCATGCGGATAGTGAGACCTTATAGCTCTCTCCTTAGATTCAGTTTCTCATTGTTCACCTTTTCAACTTCATTAGCTAAAGCTTCAATATTGGCTTCATCTGAAGAACTATTATCAGATATTTCTAACAATTTTTTAGATAGTTCTCTCCTTTTGACTTGAGAAACTTTTAGTTTTCCGCTAAGGGATTCAATTTCATTTCTGCTAGCTTCTAGCTCTATAACCATCTCAAAGTAGCTCCTATCCCCCATGATAGTTTCAAGACTCCCTTCTAAGCGGTTAGGCTTCAAATAAGTTAGGCTCTGATACCAATTGATGGACTTGAAAAGCACTGAGAGGGGGGGTGAATGAGTGACACCAAAATAAACACTACTTCAAACACTAATTGGTAGATGAACTTAACCAAGCATTTAAACAAAATACATGCTTCCAAAATGAAATAACATCCACAAAAAGTAACACATCCACCATAACACAAGTGTTTATACATGTAAAATCCAAATAGGGAAAAACCACGGTGAGATGGAACTCACAAGTTAACTATCTGCAGTAATACATAACTGACTAGTTAAGGTCTTACAAAGTGCTCTACTAGGAGCGAATCTTGTTAGAGATCCTAAGCTTGATTAGAAGCTTATACCCTGTTAAGAGTACTACCATGTTAGGAGTAACCTCGTTGGAGGATTTGAGAATCCAAACTAATGGATCACCTTGTTAGAGGATTTGTACAATGAAGCTTGTTAGAGCTTGCCCGGTTAGGGGATTTGATTTTGTTGTAATGATTAGAAAACAACAAGAATGGTTTAATCTATTCTGAGTAGCACAATACTTGCTTGATCAGATCATTCTAAGTACATTCAACACTGCTCTTCTTCTTAACACTCATCGCTCTTCAACAAAAGCTTTCACTCTTTATGCATATCAATATTCACACAATCTCCTCTTCTATATTAGTTATTAGTTCCAAATGATTCACTAAGATGTCTTTCAATAGACATTCAAATCTTATGTCAGCCTTAGAAAATCAAAACACAATTTCCTAGGTGTGATGTATCTAGACAAGTAAACATAACTCATCACAAAAATAGATATCGATTGGAACATTCAATACCGGTTGGAACAAAACATGTGAATCGTTGTCCTGGAATCTTCCGCTTGATCTCCATCTTCATCTTCATATTCATTTTGATGCTGACTTAATGTATCCACTAGTTATCTCTTATGCACATATCGGTTGACACAAAGTACCGGTTAGAGATGAACCTTAAACATACGGGTTAACAGTGTAAACCAATGAAGTTACACCAGTAGTCAATGTAATCATATGTGTGTGTGAGAGTGTTTCATCAATGACAACAAGTGATGAATACATTACAATTATCATCAAGCCAATAGGGGTCACTGAAGGAAAGTTGTTAACACCTCATTACTGAGAAAGGAATCTTGATTGATCCTGAATGTATAAAATCTATCTCAAGAATTAGTTTGCCTACTAGTCAGAAAGAGTTGAGATCTTTCTTTGGGAAGATCAATTTCGTCAAAAAATTTATTATGGGCTTTGCCAAGATAGTCAAACTTTTGAATGAGATGTTAAACAAGGATCTGCTAAGATGGAACGGACACCACCAACAAGGAATGCCTTTGAAGAAATCAAGAAATCTATAGTTAATGCTCCTGTCTTAGTTAGCTCAGACAACACAAAGCCATTTTACTTGTATTCTTTTGCATCAGAACATTCATGTGCCACAATTCTTACTCAACGCACAAAGGAAAAGGATGAAAATCACATAGCTTTCATTTCTTCACCCCTGAAAGATGTAGAACCGAGATACCCTAGTATTGAAAAATAGGCCTATGCCTTGGTAAAGGCCATCAAAAAGTTTAGACACTATATCTTGAGAAGTAAAGTTTTTGTCATCATCCTCGATGCCGCTGTCAAAACACTCCTAATGGAAAATGTGCTAGCAGAAAGAAGACAAAAGTGGGTTGACACTATCGAAGAGTATAATATTGAATTACAACTGATGAAGCTTGTTCAAGGATAAGATTTAGCTCAAACTATGGCTATTGAAGGACCTGGTCTTGTGCAAGAAACATATGTCCTAACCGAGACATCCCCAAATGAGTGGTATCATGATATCATCTCATATTTATTAAATCACACTTATCCTAAACAGATGAACCCAAAACAAAAGCGAGCTTTCAAGTTCAAATGTCAGTGCTACATGCTTCAGGGATTAGTGTTCTATGTAAAAAATCACAAAGGGATTTATTTAAGGTGTGTGGGAAATGATGAAGCTAAGAAAATCATAGAACATTTCCACTCTAAATTCGGCATAGGCCATGGAGATAGTCAGACGACAACTTACCAAATCTTGAGGGTAGGATACTATTGACCTTATATTTTCAAAGATGTATATGAACATGTCAAGACTTGTCACACCTGCTAGATTACTGCAACTCGAGAAAATAATCTTGCAATGCCACTACAACCTATCACAGAAGTAAAACCATTTGCCATGTGGGCCCTTGATTTTATTGGCAATATAAACCCACCATCATTAGAACAACATAAGTACATTTTGACTACAATTGACTATTATACTACATGGTTTGAAGCTCAAGCATTAAAAAATTGCACAACAGATGCAATTATCAAGTTTTTAGAAGAACATATTATCACTAAATTTGCATGTCCTAATGCTCTAGTATGTGATAATGGTTTTGCATTCTCTTCCTTGAAATTTTCCAACTGGGCATTTGACTATGGAATCACCTTGGAGTTTTTATCAAATTATTACCCCATGGTAATGAGTTGGTAGAGTCCACAAAATTTTTTTTTCTCAATGTCAACAAGAAGTTACTTGAGAAAAATTTGAGAGATTGGCATACTTAGCTTAGGTTTTCTCTATTGGCAGACAGAACAATATCAAAGAAATATTTGGGAACTTAACCTTATCACTTAGTTTACTGACAAGACCATGTTTTCCCAATCCAATCGAGGATTCCAATACTGAGATTCATGCAAGAGTACCTAGACCTGGAAGAAAGAGTTCAAATTCATCTGTCACAACTCCTATTACTAGAAGAATTAAGAGATCAAGCTCTTAAAAATTTTGCAAAACACCAGGGGGTTGTCAAATGATGGTTTGACACACATGCCATAATGAAAGCCTTCATAATCTCCAATTTAGTCCTCTATTGGGATAAAGCTCATGAGAAGAGAGGGGATCATGACAAATGTGATTACCTATGGACATGACCATACCAAATTTCTGAGATACTTGGGAAAAATGCATTCAAATTAAAAACCTTTATAGGAGAAGACATCCCTTTGCCCGTCAATGGGAAATACCTGAAACACTATTTCAAACCCTGAGCTCCCTAATGGGACTAGTATGTACATAGATAGAGTAGCTCCTTTTGACTTTTGGTTTATTTTGGTATAGTTATTTTTCTTTGTTAGTTTAGTTATTTTCTGAGCTTAGTTTGTTTTGCTTGTTTAGTTTGTTTTGCTTGTTTAGTTTGTTTAGTTTTCTTTCGTTTGCTTAGTTTAGTTTAATAAAAGGGATTCCCATTTGTGAGAAAGGTGATGTTGCTTATGCACACACTTTTGGTGTACTCTACTAAATTATGCACACACTTTTGATGTATGGGGTATTCCTTAGATAAATATTTATAGAGAATCTTATAATCCTAGATTTTGTTTCTAAAGTATCTTAAAGTTAAGATTAGTACTTGACTAGAAAGTGAATCGTCTATTGTGTCTTGACACTTAATGTTTCTATGAGGTAGGAAAATGAGTATAAGATTCAAAGCACAAACAATTAGCCAACAATAAAACTAAATGCTATGAAAGTAACTCTTATCACAATCAATTGAAGAATTGAAAATAAGACATTCAAAAGAAATGAAAACCATCACCAATGTCTCCTTCAATTGATCTCCATTGTCCTTCTTTCTCCTCCAAATAGCTTGTTTTGTGGATCTCACCTATGAGTGCAATAAGTTAAAAAAAGCAAGATTGCAAGATGATTTTGATAGTGTGAGGATACTAGAAACATGATTGATAAAGATTGATGAAAGTGACCAATTTATAGAGAAATTGGTGGAATCATGAAATTAGTATGAAAGAGGATGAGAAAATAAATTTCATTCAAAATTGGCACAATGATTCAAAAAGGGAAGGGTTATGACACCTTCTATGTCATGACTATGATGAATTTCCCATGCAAGGTGTTATGATAACTTTCTATGTCAAGATATATGACATGTTTCTATGTCAATACTTATGACGAATGAGACATTCATGCTTCCAACTTATGAAAAAGGAAGCACAAAAATAGGAGAAACTAGAAGAGGATAATTAGTGGGAAATTAAATTTGAAAATTAGAAAATTAAGTGGAAAAGAGAAATTAGTGAATTAGGAAAAAAGAAAATTTAGAAATGAGGAAATAGAAATTAGGTGAGATTAATTAATAAATTCTCATTTATTAATTAATTCACAAATGGGACATAATTAGCCAATTAAATGAAATATTTAATTATGACGAGAGGGACCTAGGATAAATAAATTTATTTAACCTAGAGGGAAAAGTTAATAGGATTAAATGATTAAATCTTAAAACCCTAGAAGAAAAATTATAAATGAAAGGATGCCAATTAGGTCATGACAAGACTAAAGCAATTGATATAGGGTCGATCATGATTAAATGATGAAGAATTTATGAGTGATAAATCGCCAATATTGATTGACAAATATCAATGACAAATTGGTCACAAATTGATAAGGGATCGACAATTGACAATTGACAAGGGGTCCAAAAGGATAAAAAATGATGATATTTGATCAAAGATGATTGAAAATGATAAAGATCAAGGACAAAACCCTAATTCGACATCAATTAGGATTGACGATGTCCAATTGACATGATATGATGATCACAACTGAAGATTGAAATTTGAAAATGATATTGACAAGACCTAATTACAAATGCGAAAAATGCAATCAAAGGGAAAAGAAGTGTAGAAGAATGACAAGATATTGACAAATGATAAAGACCAAGTGTGTGACATAGAAGAAATGTTAATAAGATGCAAAAAGCCTAAAATAAGGTCACGCGAATATGTGAAGTATGACACTATAAGCATTGACCATTTTTAGATGCCTACATATTGCCCCTCTTTGAGACAATGTGATTATGAGCATTGTTTCAAAGAACAATCAAGAAATACGCCCTAGACAACAATTAGGATATATGTATTCCCCCTCGATGAATTGGCCGAAAAAATCTAAAAAAGAGGCCAATTTGTCAAAAATAATGCTAGGACTAGAACAAGATGACTTCAAGGACCGAAAGAAGAAATATTAGTAAGAATAAATTAGATGAAGAACAGTTAGTGGTGAAGAAAACTTGATCTCACAAATGCACAAAAAGTAGGTGAGAACCTTTATTTAATATGGCAAAATGGATGCAACACACATGAAAATGAAGGCCAGGGTGGAAATACAATCCCTTTGCATAAAATAGACACATTGCAGATAAGGAATGAGTCAAAAACAACCTAAGACATTACATGTGTCAAGGGGCGAGGTATGTGCGGCATTCACAAAGTGAACGTACTTATCACAGACACCCAAGACATACTTGCCCTAGAATGCTAGAAACACTCTGCAAACAAAAGACAAAAACACAAAATGACCATGAACCATCCCGGCCACTTGAAATCACTCATTGACATCATCGAGCAACATATGAACATGATCAGAGATAAATCAAGGAAAGATATACTAGTACATTCGGAGCTGATTTCTGATAGCCGTTTGTCGGATTTTTGATGAATTTTCGTCGGAGTGTCGACAAAATCCTCCGTAGAAAACTCGACATCGGATTGGTCGACGATGCCATGCTCATCAAAAATTCGACAATCCAATGGACTCTACCGACGGTCAAAGAAGTCATCAGTCGAAAGCTTGGTATTCGTCGTAATTCTGACGATGACCATTTTTATAAAAAAAAGTAATAATTATCATCGATATAAAAAAATAATACCTGAGAAAAGCCCTTTTGGTTTCTAATTTGGCGTTACTGTACTATTCACTTAAGCAATGGGTCCATTTATCATAAAAGTGTTCTCCTCTTGTCATTTACCTAGGCGGTCCCTTTAAATATTTTATTCTTGTTCACTTTTAATCTGCCTTTTCTAATGTCCGTTGGGCCTTATAAGTATCATGTGATTTTCTGTTGATCTGACGACCCGCGTTGATTCGTGACCAAAAAGTGCTGGAAACTTAGTTTCAGCAAAGTAGTGAAAGGTGAAGGTGGACCCGACATATAGGTTTGGACCAAAGCTAAACACCGATCAAGTTCCATCTGATCGGACAAACAACGTGGTTTTGTGAGATCAAGCTGAACATGTTTTAACCTTCGCAAAGTGGCGAAAGGGTTTGGCAGGTCCTAGAGATAAGGGGTCTTCTTTGGTTAAAGAATGATCGGGTTGGAAAAAGATCAATGGCTTCTCGTTGTTTCATGGCTAGGAGATGCACGAGCTATACCTTCAGCAAAATAGTGAAAAGGTGGAGGGTCCTGCTAAGAGTGGTAGTAAATGTGGTAACCCCAGTTGGCGATGACATGGCGGTGACAAGGTACTGAGCTGGCGGTATGTAGTGGGTCCAGGAAAGGTTGTCATAAAAAGAGTAAACAATGAGCAGGTTCTTGAGATCTAACGGCTCACGTGAATTTGCAAAGATAAGATGCTAGCAAGTTCGTCATTGCGAAGTAGCGAAAAGGCCAATGGGCCCAAGGGATAGCCATGGCATGAAGTTAAAAGCAAACCAAGTCTGTTTTGATCTAACGGTTCTCATGGTTTCATGGCTATAAGCCAAACAAAGAATAATGTTCACGAATTCATGAAAGACAGGTGGAAATCACACGGAGGAGTGACGTGGCATAATAGCTGTCGCTTTTTGTAGAGATTGGAAAAAGATCAATGGCTTCTTGTTGTTTTGTGGTCGGGAGATGCACAAGCTATACCTTCAATGAAATAGAGAAAAGGTGGAGGGTCCCACTAAGAGTGGTAGTAAATGTGGTAACCCCAGTTGGCAATGACATGGCGGTGACAAGGCATCGAGTTGGCGGTATGTAGTGGGTCCGGGCAAGGTTGTCATAAAAAGAGTAAACAAAGAGCAAGTTCTTGAGATCTAATGGCTTGCGTGAATTTGCGAAGATAAGATGCTAGCAAGTTAGTCATTGTGAAGTAGCAAAAAGGCCGATGGGCCCAAGGGACAGGCATGGCATGAAGTTAAAAGTAGATCAGGTCTGTTTTGATCTAACGATTCTCGTGGTTTCATGGCTGCAAGCCAAACAAAGAATAATGTTTGCGAAGTCGCGAAAGATAGGTGGAAATCACACGGAGGAGTGACATGGCATAATAGCTGCCACTTTTTGTAGAGCTTGGAAAAAGATCAATGGCTTCTCATTGTTTCATGGCCGGGAGATGCACGAGCTATACCTTCAGCAAAATAGCGAAAAGGTGGAGGGTCCCACTAAGAGTGGTAGTAAATGTGGTAACCCCGGTTGGCGATGACATGGTGGTGACAAGGCACTGAGTTGGCAGTATGTAATAAGTCCGAGAAAGGTTGTCATAAAAAGAGTAAACAACGAGCAAGTTCTTGAGATCTAACGACTCGCGTGAATTCATGAAGATAAGATGCTAGCAAGTTAGTCATTGCAAAGTAGAGAAAAGGCCGATGGGCCCAAGGGATAGGCATGGTATGAAGTTAAAAGAAGATTAGGTCTATTTTGATCTAATGGTTCTCGTGGTTTCATGGCTGTAAGCCAAACGAAGAATAATGTTCGCGAAGTTGCGAAAGACAAGTGGAAATCACATGGAGGAGTGACGTGACACATGGTTTAAAAAAGTGGTTAAGGGCCCACCTAGGTGTAACCGGCAGTTATGTGGGAATAGTAAAAGGGAACACGTGGCAGATTAAGGGTGGAACCAAAAGGAGTTTCCAGGGCTAATGGCCGATTGCCATGTGGCGTTTATTAACCAGATAACAAGTGGGGTAGGTAATTCCCGGATAAGTGGCCACTTAAAAGGCATTCATCTCAAGATTGATCCAATGCTTCTCATTGTTTCATGACCCAAAGATCAAGATGAGGCACGGTTAGTTAAAAGGATTGACAGTCCCGGTTGGAGTTAAAGGTCAGGTGATTTGAGTTTGATCTAATGCTTGGCACGACCTCGTGAAGGAAAAGTGCACGACTGTTAAACTCCATGAAGTGGCGAAAAGGAGGTAGGGCCCGACACTAAAGCAAAGAGATTAAATGGAGATAAAGGTAATGTAAGTTCTCAAGATCCAACGGCTAGCATTGTTTTGCAAAAGAAAAGAGCACGGGTTTTATGTTCTGCGAAGTAGCAAAAGAGCAAAATAGAGGAAAGACTTAGAGAAATTATGACCCGTTGGAGTCAGTTTTGAATTTGATTTGGCAAATTTAATTCTAAAAAGAAAGCCGAAGCATGCGGAGTTAACTTCTAAAAACTTAAATGCCAACTTGCCCTTTTCAGTTCGCATCAACTTGATTGCTAAGTATTGTTTCATCGAAGTTTGTTGCAAAGCGAATTGTTGCAGAGCGAATTGTTGCAGAGTGAATTGTTGTAGAGCAAATTGTTGTAGAGCAATTTTCTTCAGGAGAATAATCAGGTCTCTTGTGCTTTTCTTGATAACTCTTTGTTTGTTCTCAAATACTACTCTGTGAATTACTTCATTAGAGGTCTGTGCTAGCTTCTAGTGGTATAATTGTTTGACCAGAATGGCACTTAGAAGAGAATTTATAGGGAAAGTGAATTACCAGGACCGAAATATTTGTGATGATTTTTTAGAGTAGTTAACCATGTCCACCAATGCTGGGGCTAAGGCCAAAGAGCTAGTACCTAAGAACCCTCATCTAAAAATTGGAGATGGCCTTTATGAGAAGGGTAATTGGTTGAGGGACCTTAAAATAGGATTGTCAGGCTTAGGACTCTTCAAAGTTGGTTTTGGGCAGAGGAATTCCCCAACTCCTTTGAATGGAATATGGGAGAAGGATGTAGGAAAGCTTGTGGTCCCAGGTGTTTTTATGGATGTAGATCTGTTAGCCCTGATTGCACAGAATTATGACTTTGTGGCAAGATGCATCAGGAACATAAAGGGATCAGTCTTGATTGAGATAAATGAAGATGAATTCAGGAAAGTGTTTAAACTCAGTGAGTCCTCCAATTTGTTAGAACCTATTGACTTTGAGTCATTAGCCCAGGTTTACAACATACAAAGGGATCATCTTAGAAGTGGCCCATTGAAAGAATTCTTTGTAAAGATAGGGGGGTTAACAGTTGTAGGCCCCAGCACAATGGAACCATTCTCTCTCAACCTATTCACTCTGAGACCTAAGGGTATGTATTGGGCATTATGCCAGATTTTTGGAGAGGATGCTAAAAAGAATATGCCAACCCATTATATGTTAATGATTGCACAAATTCTAAACCCCTCCCTAGCAATAGCATTTGATTATGCCTCATACCTTGCTAATGCAATTCATAAAGGGCTAGTAGGAATAAAAAATGGTAAGGTGGATGGGCCATTTGGATGGTACTCCATGTTAATGCATATGTTTATGTTCAAAGGGGCTGATTATTTTGGAAAGGAGATGGACCTGATTAAGGTCAAGGATAAAGAGGAGATGCCAGTGCAACTGTGGAGTACTGTTCTATCTTGGGATATAGAAGATGCAAGTTATTTAAAGTTTGATAGACGCTTTGCATCTAAAATTAGGATTCTTCTATGCAGAGAAAACCCTATAATTCCTAAGGCTCTTTTGGAGTTTCTCAGACCAAAGGAGTTTGTAGAGGATATCAAGATTGTTCACAATTGGGGAGACATATATTTGTACCCCGTGTCTACTATTTTAAGAGTGTTTGGATTTAGAGGCACCCCCTTTTTACTACCCTATCAGGTCCCTTTGAAGATAGGGATTGCAAAAGTCCTGAGACAAATTGGGGGAGTACAAGAAGCAGAGCTAACCAATAGAGGTAAAGGGACTATTTTCCCAACTATTACCATGACTAACCATTTTGTGATCACTAAGGGTGGATGGAGATTTTTTGAAGAATTCTTTAAGCCATATAGGCTATCTACTACAGTGTCAAGATGTGTAGACCCCAAGGATTTTTTCAATGGCATGTTTAGAAAAAGAGCAGTGTGCAGAGGTAGGCCACATCAATTTCAGTTCCCAGAAGATTTGATTAGAAATGAATTTAGCTTAGATGAGCAAGAACTGAGGAAGGAGAAGTGGGTGGCATATAAGAAAGCCCTTGATTTTATCCATCAATTTGACACTGGCTATGACCCCCTTTCTAGCTTCAATCCATTTGAGGAGAAAATAAAATTCCTAATTCTTTATTTTTAAGATCTCATGTAGACCTTAAAAGAAAAGAGGGAGGCCATAATGCAAAATGAGCCTGATAAGGCTAAGATGGTATTAGCTAAGCCTGACTTTGGTAGAGATATCGGACATGGTGACTATGTAATGCACAAAAGGTCAAAGTACACTGTGATAATGCCAGTGACAGGTGAGCCTTCCACTTCAAAAGGGAAGAGGAAAATTGAAGATGTCATTGACATCCAGGATTCCCCTAAGAAGCAGAGAGTGGGAAAGGAAATTGAAACTGATGAGCCTCAATATTCTCCATCTCAGTTTCCTATCCACATTGGAGATGAACAAGCCGTGGCTGAACAATTATTGCAGTTAGGAAGTCTCGGTGAGATTGCCTATACCTATGAGGAGACCCAAGAGGGGATGCCCGAAGAGCCACCTAATGCTAAAATGGATTTGACTGATGGTGAGTTAAAGGGCCAAGAAATGGACCTTACTGTTAAGAAAGCTAGTGAAGAATTCCTAGCTGACAGTAATTTTGTCACATCAGGAGCTTTATACAGTTTCTATGGAAGCAAAATATTGATCAATTCAAGACTAGATGTGAACAGAGGAAAAGTGAACATCCTCTTAAAATTACGACTCAGGTAGAAGAAGAGGTTAAGAAAGAAATGATGGAGGAGTTCAAAGCAATCACCCCTGAGAAAGGAAGAGAAATGGTAGCAAAGGCTGGTGTGTTGATTCTCCCTGAATGGGATATAGTTGATGCCTTAGTGCTTGATGTAGTGAGGAAAGAAACAAAGCCTATGGAAGGAGTGACATTCAACAAAGATAATGCTACTCTTGTCATGTGGTCTTTAAAGAAGGATGAAAGCAGAAGAAGGAAGGATGCATCAGATTCTAGCCTCTTAGGAGGCATGATAGTTAAAAGAGTCCAAGACATAGGGGTAGTGGAAGTTACAAGCATAGTCCTAGAGACTACAAAATTCAGTGTTGTGGTGGCAGAGAAAGAGGCACAAGAAAAGGCTAATCTCCAATTGAAGTTGGAGACTATTTTAAAAGCTTACAATGATGCTAAAGAAGGAATAGCCAACAGAGACAGCATAATTGCTAGACTCCAGAGTCAACTGGCAGGTCAATATCATCCTGGTGAATCTTCTACACTCATGATATCCTCCTCTCCAGCATGACCCCCTCCTACTAGTCCCATCATTTAATATCCCCCTTATCCTATGCCTTCTAGTTCCCAATTACCTGAAAATGTCCAACATGAGTTGGAAAAATTGAAACAAGCTCAGACATTGTATGCAAACAAATATGAGGAGAAGGTGAAAGCCACCATCTTGAAGTTTGCTGACTTAGTCAAAACCTCCAATGTATACATAAATATGAAGAGGATTCTTGAGATTTTGATCAAATTGAGAGAAGAAGAAGCCACTTTGGAACCACTCCTGAATAAGTGGGTGCCTAGAGGTAAAGAGTTAGAGCTCATGTGTTCTTCCCATGCAGATGCAGAAGAGAATGACAATCTAAGGTCCACATGTGAGTTTATAAAAGAGATGAATATTCTTTCAGTGGAAGGAGTGGATATAAAAAGAAAAGCCCAAATTTATAGGAAAGTATATGCAAATCATAAATTTGAAATGTTTCCAGGAGGTTTCATTGGTCCTGTCCAGCTAAAGGAAGAGAAGACTTGGTTAAAGGAGGTGGACCACAATTTGTCCCTAAGGATCAATCAGATTATTAGTACTAATGACACATCCTTATTTGTCCAAACAATTGAGGAAATTAAAAAAGTGAAATCTCATTATGGTTTCATAGAAACAGAGATTGGGCATGTATGAGTCACTTGGAAGCGGCTAGAAGATATGAAATAGAAGATTGCCAATTTTACTTGGCCTACTGATGACGTGTATTAGGAGTGGAAAGATAAGTATATGGGATAGAAAGAAGATGCTCAAGAGTAGTTACAAGAGGTTGCAACAGAACAACAAGCAAAGGAAGCCGTAGATGCTGAAAAGGACTTATAACCGCTTCTTGAAAATAATCGGTTGTTTGTAACAAACTTTCTTTTGAAGGGTCCAAAGCTTGTATGCATCCATACTATTATAAATGGATACCAGGACTCCTAAAAAAACAATCGCAAGTAATTGTAAGAAAACGCTACAGAAATTTATCTGAGCTTTTTTCTAGTCTTATGGAGAATACTCTGAGTTTTGTAATATTTTCTCCAAATTAATATCAATATATAGACTAGAAATAGTGTATATACATAAATATGCATAGCAGTCATAGGGCAACTCATGTCAAATGTGCAACTCAATACAATAAATAATCTTAGTTTGTAGCCCTATAGCATCATAATGCAGTCCTTGACCAAGTATGCATACAAGAAACATCTAGTTCTATTAAGGCACAAGCATCGAAGTCAGAGGTTATGACAACTAGTGAAAAATATCAAGAACAAAAAGTTTAGTCTCAAGAATTAGGAGTTGTAATAAAAAAACTTACAAGGATGAGGCATATTCATAACTTTTGCAGTGCCACCTTGGATATCAACACTAGAAGAAACTCATATTGTTCATGTAAAGACAAGACAATATGGGAGTTGATTATACCCAGCAACTCATGGTGTTGTTGTTCATGTTGGCTTTGTTGGACCCTGCAATTAAGATTCAATATACATTATTCAATAAGATTAACTATGCAACATAATGAAATATTGAAAAGTGTGTTACCTTGTTGAGCTTCGCTTGGTTTCGAGAATACTTTAATATTCTCTACTTAACAGGGCCAACCACGTGAAGGTGGAAGCTCATTTGGCCCCTCCCCCCCCCTAACATCACTCTAAATTCCCCATTAACATCTTATAACATTCATTCATTAATTCTTTCTACCATTAATAAAATATAGCATTCATTCATTAATATCACATAATGTTAATTAACACATAACATTGATTAACATTAATTAACACACAACATTCATCAATATTAATTAACACATATCATCCATAACCATTAATTAGCACATAATTACATTCACTAACACATAAAAATCAGTCATTATCAAATAAGTTAGATTACAATCATTTCTTTCTTTGTTTTTTCTTTGAAGCTATGAAAAGACTAAGTAGAACATCGGTGTCTTCATCATTTCCCCCCATCTGCAGATGTTCCGCCAACTACTCGTGATCTCAATGTATGCCTAGTCCTATACTGAGGACAAGGACACTGAAGCGAAGGGGGGTCCTCTGCAATAACAAAGAAATGGGTTAAATTCAAAAAAAAAAAAATATTGTTACAAGTATTTCATTAATTTAGAGAACATAATTGTTGTGCTCTTTACCTGATGGGGCCACATCATTTTGTGTAGCCTCAACCTCAACATGATGAACACCATGGTCCTCTTCACCTGAGTGGGGAACATAATGTTCTTGAGGTTGTGTACCCAGATCATGCTCCACTTGCTCACCACCGACTACATGCTCTAAAATATTAACAAGAAAGGCTACATTAATTACTACTCTATTTACAAATTAAGATGTTTAATGGTATTACTAGCTAAATAAATAAATTTGAATAGCAAATGAATACCTCCACTACTGGGATGCACATCCGGACGTTCATGTGCAGGTGGTGTTTCACAATTAGCAGGCTGCATTCCAATGACATGCACATTGTTATTATTGCTTGCTTATTTAAAACAAATATAGTCACTTTATGTTGGAACTCAACATCAATTAGATTATTAGTAGAGTATTCAATTTGAAACAACTTCCACTTACCATATTTACTTATGTGACGGATGCACTTGAATGTTGTGTATGCCCACTCAATTCTCGTAGTTGATTAGCCACAACTGAATAGCCTTGCTGGTAGGAAATTCTCTTGTCATCTTCTGTGGGTGCTCTATTGAATTTAGAGCCCTGCATTTTTGCTTGGTACCATGGATTTTGCTTGCATTGTTTGATAAAAAAAAAAATATTTGCAATTTATTAATATTTTGAGACAATATGGGAGTTTACATGAGATACTTACAATTCGTGCAACAAGTTTCATGTAACCACCAGAGCCAAGTTTGTGTCGCCCGTGCTTTTCTTGCCTTTCCTTGGTTGCCTTTGATGTGTCACTCAGTCTATAAAAAGTTTGAAATATGTTAGATTATATAAAATATAAAGAGTAATTAATTAGTACATAATTACATTCTTAATAGTATCCCATACCTTCTTCTGGCTTCTACTGGTGTATTTCCTTTTTTCCTTTCAATTCTCTCCTTGGCATCCAAAATCAGGTCCTTCCACTCCCTCTCTGGAATCATGAGGGGATGCTTGTACTTTAGGTTCCTCTCCAAATGGGTCTTGTATTGGTCCCTCACATACTTTAGATATGTGCCAGCTTTTTCAAGGAGCTTGGTTTTGTCAAAGGTGTCATTTCCAAACCACTCAACCATTTGGTTTGTCAATTCATCTTTTAACCTTTTTTCTTGGTCATTCCACCTTTTAAAGCAAAAACAAACCTGTTAGATTCAAAAATGAACTAAAGCTACATTTATTACACTTCAAGAAATGGATCAAAGGGAAAGTATTCTAGCAATGATATGAAATCAAAAGTGGATAAGGGTTAGTTCACATATGATGTACCTTTTACATATGGTGGGCCCAAATATCTGCAATGCAATGTCACTAAGATGTTTATAGAAAATATCATTGCCTGCAAAAAATTCATGGGATCAATATTAGTCCAAAATGAGTTATCATAAAGTAAATTACAATTAGAGTATATATAATAATAATTTTAAAGTACCTGGAACCTTTTGTATCTTTAAGGGAAGCATTTCTTCATCGCTCACCACGAATGTGGCCTGCAATGTTCCCGTACTAGCAATACGAGAAGATCCAGGAAATGATGCTATGTTATCAGCAGAAGTCGCCTGTGGCACATCCTCATGTGCATCTCCTCCTGCAAAAAATGAATCCACTATGAAATGTCATTAGAATTCAAGAAAGAACGCTTGAAGGGAAATAAACACATGATAGAAGATAGAGAAAAAGAGGGATCTACCAATAGTGGGCGGGCCAATATGACGTGCACTAGAGGATGTCTTCATGCTACGTGTTGCCGACATTGCAGTCAGTAATACAGGTGAGGGTGACCTCTAATGGCATCGGCATTTGCACAGTAACATTGACAACACCTAAAGAATAATACATTAAATATATCAAACATTAAATATATGAGAAGTGCAAGAATTGTAAACAAGGATGAACCTTTATTTTGAAAATTGACAGTATCAAGTATGATGTGTTTTGGGTACTCAGGGTGATAAGCCAAGCAAGTGATAATACAAGAAAATCGTCATCACCCGATCCTGCAACACCTTGATTGTAGGAATGACTTTCATGAGGGTGGATAAATTGCTATAAAAACAATACGTACATATTTTAGTTAATGACATAAAAGAGAATAAAATATAAACCATTATTGAACTTTTGTTATAATTAAAGCTTTCATTATTGCTTACTTGCAAGTTTTCTATTGTCTTATACAATAATTCCACCCTCTACCGTATCTCATCAGTGGTAGGATGCACAGCTACCAAAGCAACAATCTCTTTTCTAATTTTTATAAGAGGCATTTTAAAGAATTTCACAAGGTCTATGGGATCTTCAGGGTCATCATTGCTTAACCCTAATGATTCGACATCCATAGAAAGGTGCTGAGGTACTGCAACTCCCTTTCCCTTTCCCCGAACATTCGTTTGTGTCAAGAATATTATTAACAATTACAAAATTAGTATAAATCACTAAAAAAAAGAACATAAAAATGTAACAGTTTGCTTCTCCCTAATTTGTACAATTACAATGAGGTTTACCTGCTTGGTAGAAGTGTCGCAAGGTACATTTTTGTCTGCGATATGTGATGGATCCATGTCGGCCTGTGAGAAAGAAAAAATATAAAAAACGTTAGCGAAATTACATCATACACAACATGAACAACATGAACTTTGTAGACAAAAAGAGTATTAAATAATAAAAAGATGTTGTCATCAAAATCATTGTAAATTTTCTAATTCCTTACCTTTACTTTATGTAGACTATGCAGGATCCTCAACTAAATGGTCACATAAATAGTCACATAGCTAATAAACAATCCAATTTCCATAAACAAACATAGTTTAAAAATTGTCACATAAATAGTCACACCCCCTATCTCCATCTCCATATTAAAAGGTGCATCATGAATTAATTATGTAATGGCATTAGAATTCAAAACAACATGAATTAATTATGTAAAAAAAATTCTATCAAGAAGTCAATATTCAATAGATAATATACTAATCACATTCCTCATACATTTCATTCCTCATCATCATGAACATCAAGGTCATCATCATCATCATCATCATCATCATCATCATCATCATCATCATCATCATCATCATCATCATCATCATCATCATCATCATCATCATCATCATCATCATCATCATCCTCGTTGTCGTCGTCATCGTCGTCATCATCATCATCAACATCTTCGCCATCATCATCACCATCATCACCATCACCATCATCATCATCAGCATCATCACCATCATCATCATCATCATCATCATCTTCTTCTTCTTCTTCTTGTTCTTCTTCATCGTCATTGTTAAACTGTCGATCATGATCATCATCCACTTCATCTTCTACTTCTTCGATATTTTCTTCTTCCATCATATTATACTTTATCGGCCTTCCTCTTGGATCATGTCTAACAACAAATGACCAACCCAGTTTATGTGGAACCTTAGAGTAAAATACTTGCTCATATTGGCTTGGAAGAACATAGGGCTCATCCCCAACTGGTTCAAATGACCTTGTATTTAGCATTATAAAACCATTATCATGTTCAATAACAGTTCTAATAGGATCATTTTTATTCAATCGTAGCCTGTACCATTTGATGACGAACAAAACTAATTTGAAGGAATTAAAGTCACACTCAAGTATATCATCCAAAATGCCATAGTATCAATTTTAAGACAGTTGAGGATGAATGTCATTTATCGATGAAATATTTGTCACCTCAAAGACTGTAGTGATGCCAGAATCACAAGTTTTCTTTGTGTCATCCAACTTTTTTATGCGAAATTTATGACCATTGCAACACATAGCGTTGTGGTGTTTGACCTGTGATATGTCAAACATGTAAAATTTATTTCATTGTGAGTTGATAAACATATGGGTGATTAATAAATTTATACGTACCTATTTATCTCTTAAACCATATGCTAAATCAATTTCCCTTTGCGTAACATTGGAATCTCCATTACAATGTGCTTCTTTAACCAATTAAGCCACACCTTCCCATGTTAACGTGCATCTAGAATGTTGACAACGTTCAATCCATACCGTCATCCAATCAAGATTGTTTGCAATATACAAATGTAGTGCATCCCACTCTCGACCAACTATACAAAAAATAAATAGACATCTTACAATCGATTTATTTTGAAGATTAAGAATTAATTAACTACAATAACATCTTATAATTACCTCTCACTTTCCTCAATCTACCTTTCTACATCAAGTACTCCCCTTTGAATTTGTTAATGGTGTTGGGATCCCAAATGCGATCCATGTGGATCTTTGCTGCAAACTTAGGAAGATATTCAGAAATGTACACCATAGTCTGGTATACCATATATCCCTCCACCATAGAACCCTCAGGTTGTGCTCTTTGTCAAACCAAAGCCTTAAAAAATTTCAAGTACCTCTCAACCATCCACATTGACCTAGTGTGTACAGGTCCACACAATTCAATCTCCCTAACTTGGTGTATGAGGTAGTGTTCTTGTGCATTGAAAAAAGATGGAGGTAGACACTTTTGCATTTCACACATTAAATGAGGAATTTTTCTCTTCTAATTATTTATATCATCTTTATGGATTTCTTTACATGACAACCACCTACAAGGTATTCAAGACGCAAAAAAATATATTACATAAGAAGTAAAACAAATCGCAATATAATATCTATACAACAAACTAAACAAATATCACTACTTACCTTATGTATTTTCCAAGATCATATATGACTTGCTTGACATTATTGTCAAAGTCGTCTGGGAGAGATAGAGGTAGAACGTATTGCAACAATTATAAAATTATCTTTTCATTTTTTGTAACATAATGAAAAGTACACGTATGCTTAGTACTTAAATACATACTAAAAAGACAAGAACATGAATTACCTTAATGAAGGTATGCCAATCATGTGTTTTCATCCCTGGCCCAAATTCACTTTTCTTTGATATGAGATTGTTTATGTTCGCAGCAAATCCTGTAGGAAATTGAATTTTTCATATGACTTCTTTTACAGCATTGCTTCGCTAGTCCGTTAATAACCAAGGAAGCTCACTCATATTAATATGGTCTCCATGGCTATTTGATTGAATGACATTTATCATTGCATGACTGGAATCTTGAATGTCACTACATATTTTGACAATTTTTTCTTTGTCACGCCTTCCATCCAATATCTTCCATAATGTCTCTGTTATATTCTTTCCAATTTGCATACTATAAACAAATGAACAATTTGTAACTACTTGTAGTAGGGAAACCTACTAAATTGTCGGGGATAACTTTTTATTCCCTTAGGAAGGTGGTCATTTATGCCTTCATGACCATCATGATCATCAATCACATCATCAGTAAACAAAACAAAATATAAAAGATGTTTTATGACAAACCAATAGATGGAATGACATTACCTTGACGATTAATTCTATTATATTCCAACTTCCACAGGTGAGGTGTCATTCTTCATGGCTTTGATGTATTCTCTTCTTTCCCATTGAAAATATGTTTTTCAGTATTTCGATACTTATGATTTTTGTGGAGAAAGTGCCTAAACTCATCAAACACTTGCTTTCCTAAACTTTTTGAATGATGAGATTTCATCTTTGGACCACAAACAGGACATGCAAATTTTCCCTTTGTTTGAAGACCTACAAGATAATGTATAATTGGATTAAATATGATAATTTTTTGAATTATAATGTTCATGCACAACTTAAACACTATAACATACCACAAAAATGTGTTAGCCTCGGGGCATCGTGTATTGTCCATAGAAGCATCGCATGGAATTGAAATTGTCTTTGTCCTATTGGTCTAGAGATGTCATACATAGTGACATCATTCCATAATTCCAGCAACTCATCGATAAGAGGCTTGATATATACATTCATATCTTTAACTTTCTACTTACCTAATCGAATGAACAAAAACATTACATAATTATTATGACCATTTTACTGCAATATTTATAATTAAATTTAGACGACTATATTTAAATGATAAAATACTTGGAAAAATCATTGCCAACATTATGTGCTCCCTCTTTATTGACATCCATGGAGGAATGTTATTGTTGATAACAAAAAATAGGCCACACTGAGTAAACAGATCTCATCTCTCCAAATGGATTGACACCATCCGCTGCCAATGAAACCCTGAGATTACGAGGTTCTTCTTTAAAGTGTGGCCACTTTTCCTCTATGTCCATAAATGCTGAACCATCCGCAGACATTCGAATAATGTCATCTTGACTTCTATTGTGTGTATGGTAATCCATAAATTGTGCCAAGGTAGTGCACTTGAATAATCATTGCATACGTGGAATAATGGGAATATAGCGAAGAACCTTGCGAGGAACCCTTTTTGTTATTTGATCTATTTGATATCTACTGATATGACATTCAGGGCATTCAGTTTGAAATTCATGTTGTTTGTGATATATAATATGATCATTGGGACAAGCATCTATTGCTTGATACTCCATTCCAATATCTTTCATAACGGCAGATAATTTTCGGTATGAGCGAGGTAGAATATTTGATGGTGGTAACAAAAACTCACCTATCAATCTACAACAAAAAAATATAATTTGTTATAATAAAGAATATTAATGGTACAACATGATTCACAGTTTATTATGACATATATGACATGCCTTAACATACGTGACATTGTTATGTTGGACAAAGCATTCATTACCTTCAAGTTCACCAACAAAAATACAACGGAGAGAAGAGTTGCCTGTGAGCCTTCATAAAGGGCCTCAGATGCCTTCTCAAGTAGAGGGACATCATGAACAACATCAAGGTCATCTTCATAATCATGATCAGTTGCGTGAGTACTAAATGAGTCATGGATCAATGTATTTGTACCATCATCTTCAATTGTGTTTTCTGGCTCATGATCGTCATCTTCCATGGGATCATTATCTTCAGCTTCGATATTCACACCTCCATGTTCGTCCACTTCAAAAACCATATTCTCAGGGTTGTGTTGATCCATACCATGTGCTTTGGGGTGCTCAACCAATATAAAATTGATATACATAAATAAACCATGATCATGATCTCATCATCACGTGATTTATTATGTATATAAATTGTCAAAATGATATAATGAAAAACTTACCAATGGATGATAATCATGTCCACCTTCAATGTGACCATGTAGCCTACAATGTTTCTTCGTTGTTTTGATTAGAATTCTTCTAGTCTTTAACCCTTTACAAATTTTGCACGGACAATAACATTTTCCATCACCTTTTCTTTTCAAGTTAGACCACAATCTAGCAATTGTATCCTTATTTTGTTGTTCATTGATATTGTCTGACATGGTCTTTCTTCACAGGCAAGAAAATAGAAATTATTGTCTGACATGGTCTTTCCCTCAGGAGCTGGTAGATCTTGCTTCCATACTTTAATTCTATTTTCTCAAAGGACAATCCTAAAAATCCATGCATTGCAAACAACTTTTTACACCTTTGTTGGTTGTGGTGGTGTCACAGAGAGTTTACATCAATAAATGAAGAACATGCCAATGCTTTTAATGCAGCAGTAGAAGTCTATCTCTTATCCAATATCTCTAGTGAAACCCCCATGATCTTTTGTTGGAGTAGAATTTGTTATATTCTAGAAAGGGTCTTGTCCTTTGTTGATGGGATATTCATCTACCTCAAGAAATAACTATTCTTATCTCCAACAAGAAGTGGAACTAAATGAAGATCTAGCACCATGAAATTAATCCTCAAAAGGATTACTATAGTTAGTTTTGGTAGATAATGATCTGGGTAAAATACTAATGTGGCTTTATGAAACATTATGTACTAGCTTAGCATACTCTAACAACTTTGGTGCGATATGCTACATCCAATTAAGTCTCCATCGGTATCTCTATTGTGTTTATGAATTGGGATTCAATGTACTCTTTTTATACACAAATTTTACTTTCAACTGAGGAGGTTTGTATGTACTTACTTGTCTTTTGATTGTATCCCTATTTCAAGAATTTCTTCTATCAACAAATCATTTGTTGTAAGTTGTACAAGTGGAAGCTTGAACATGCCTTCCATGCTAGCCTTGTTAATACGTTCAACACCATCTTGTGCAACAAATCTTTAGAACTCCATTTTTCTGAATTGAAGAGTGAGTAGTAGGGACAATCTAGGACACTTACAGAGGTTTTGCAAGAGAGATAAATAGACCTAAATATTATGGCTTAATAATGATCAATAGGTAAATAGATAAGAAACTCTCAATATCAAAATGACTTTCTTAGTTGTCTTTACTAGAAATGGATAGATCTGCTAATAATGGCTTTATGACTGTATGTCAACTTTAGACTCAATCCAAGAAGAGCTATAACTAATATGTGATATCTAGATTTATAATCTCTATAATATAACAATCCAATAATTATGTTTCCATGCATCTATACCACAACACAAACATCATGCTAGTTTTCAACCATAGCAATTGATATCCTAATCATAGAATGTGAAATATGCACATAACTATGAATAAAGATTAATAAAAGCAAAGAAAGATGCTTATTGCAAACATAAATGACTAATGGACAAGAATTGAATTCATTGTAGATAGTTTTGAATATCAAATTCACTTATTTGTGTGCATTTAGTAACTCATGTACTTGTGGCCAACCATTTATCTCTTTCATAAATTAAACACTTATTAATAACATTAAATGGCTGAGTAATTATGTTTTAGTAGAAATTGAAAATAAAATATTTTATTTCAGGACAGCTCACACTATTCCCTATCATATTTTAGACTCTCGTTTTTGTTAGTAGTGGTTTGATGTCTTTGGAACTGATAATTGCATTTCTTTAGTTACGTTTGCTAGCCTACTCCTAGTCTGTGCCAAAATGGGAGCTTTGGAACAGGGTATGGACATCCATCAAAGCATAAAAGATAGAGGAATTTTGTCAGATGTAGTTGCAACTGCACAAAATGGATTTGTTGAGAAGGCTTTAGAAACTTTCAAGCAAATGCAATCGGCAGGTGTAAAGCCAAATTCCACAACCATTGCTACTATCCTCCCTGCCTGTGCCAAAATGGGAGATTTGGAACAGGGTATAGACATTCATCAAAGCATAAAGGATAGAGAAATTTTGTCAGATGTTGTAGTTGTAACTGCCTTGGTAGACATGTATGCAAAATGTGGAAGCATAGACAAGGCACATGAACTATTTGATCGAATGCCTGAAAGAAATGTTGTCTCGTGGACTGCAACGATTGCTGGATATGCACAAAATTGATTTGTCGAAAAGGCTTTAGACACTTTCAAGAAAATGAAATTGGAAGGCATAAAGCCAAATTCCACAACCTTTGCCAGCATCCTCCTTGCCTGTGCAAAAATGGGAGCTTTGGAACACGGTATGGACATCCATCAAAGCATAACAAATAGAGGAATTTTGTTAGGTGTTGTACTTGCAAATGCCCTGCTTGACATGAATGCAAAATGTGGAAACATAGACAAGGCTCATGAATTGTTTGATACGATGCCATAAAGAGATGTGATCTCATGTGAACAATCAACACACGCATATACGGGAGGAAGGGATTGCTGATACAAAATTGAACGCTCACTCCTCAATCATAGTTCTATGGTTTTACGAGATTAAAATTTTGGCTTGAGTCATGTCCATATGTAGCTCACCTCCTACATCTTTACAAAAATTACTTTCTATCAATATTACATAGGAAGCAAGAACGTCAGCAACAAGAATGGTCATCTTGATTTTATTTTCAAGGAAGGACATGAATGCAAATTGTGCATCCTTAATTTTCCCCACAAGAGGTACTTGATTATTCTCCATGGAATAATAGTGACTAAAACTCTTAGTCAATGTCAAACCAAGTGAATTAGCTACCTTGAGAAGCATAACATTATCTGAAGCAATAGAATTAATAACACAATTAGTTGTCTTGAAACCAAATATAGAAAGGATCTATCTTCCCTAGATTAGATGAATGAATGGTGACAAGGTTATTCAGGAGACACCTAAGCTCAAGCAACACAAGAACATTTTGGGAATAACTCATAGCGGGCTGCAAATCTCTATCCTTTACAAATTTGACCAACCTATTGAATTGATCAGGATTAGACTATAGGTATTCAACCTTAGACATTTGGATATTATTCTTTTTAGCATGATCAAATATATCAAAAGGATGATATGCACTAGGCAAAGAAGGTGAAGGTGTTTCTTGATTTTTAGAATTATTGATATTGGTCTTTGATACATTTGAAACAACAAGAGGTTGAGTAGGAGTACTTGGTTATCACTCATTGTAATTTTAGGTAATACTAGAAGAGGAGCTCCCCTATTTAAAATAGTAACAGGCAACTAAGGAGTATCCTTCTTTTTAACTGCATCATTTCTAGAATGATCAGGCTGATTTTGAGAATGAGTGAGAACTGCATTTATACTAACATTTACCACCTTAGCAGATTATTAAAAATGCATATAACCAATTGTAGAATTGTCAACAACTTCTTCTCCATTCTCTTGGAAATGAGTTGCAACATCTTCTTTAGAAGATATGAAATAACCTTACTCTACTTCAAAATAGCCCACTACTGATTCAGGAGGAGCTTCAAGAGCCAACCTCTTTGGCAGAGGAGGAAGTTTTGCCTGGTTCTTGGCAGCATTGTTGCTAGCATTATTTGGGAAGGTTCTTGATGGAACATCTTTATATGGTGCAGGGAAAGATGTTTGTGAAATTTTCTTTTTTAATGCAAGCCTCTGCAACATAGGATCAGTGGTAATTGAAGAAGGATAATTAGTTGTTTCTGGAGTAAAAAAAAATACTTTAGCCTTATTGGGATATTTCTTATTTTTAATAGAAAGGATCAAGTGATCTTCAATTTTCACGGCTTGAGTTTGTGCCACTGTCAAGTTGGCAGGAGGTATTCTTCTTAGTAACAAGCTAGCCTCAAGTAGTTGAGAATTTACAAAGAAACATTTGAGATTTTCCCGAGTTGGCTAAGAAGTAATAGGAATTCTATTCTTCAACTTATTGAACATAGCCACAAAATCCCTCATGGGTTCATATGGCTCTTTTGTCATTGAAGTTAACTAAGCCAAGAGAGTGTGTGCATCTTCAGCCAACTTAAACTATGCCTCAAACTGAGCTTTAAGAATCTCCTAGGTAGTGATAGTTTGAGGTGCCGAATGGAAGAACCAATCAACTACCCCACCTTGTAGTGTTTCAACAAAGAGACGTATTTCTATGTCTTCAAACTCAACACCAAGAATCCCACAAGCAATATGAAGTGTTGCAATATGTTAATCTGGGTGTTGTTTACCATTCACAAAGAACTTTGGAACATTCTTCCATGAACCTTGTAGAAGAGGATGAAGAGGTTGGGATCAAACTGAGAGGACCAAAATTCTACCCCCACGGTCCTTGAGTAGCCATTGCTACTGGTTGTAGAGGTTGATATGGAGGAATCACAAACCTTTGTACTTGTGGAATTACCAAAGACCTTGGAGCACTAGATGCTTCACTAGAAATAGGTAATCTTGTTGGCATTCTACACTCACATGAGAATGGTTGATGACTTCATTGATGGCAACCAACTGGTAAAAGGATTCTATAGGTTTACTGGTAATGCAGACATCATTCACCAGCACCGACAGGCACAACAAAGTTCATTCATCGGCATCTATGTAATAGATCATATAAGATAGAGAAAGGATTTTGTAATAAGACAAATAGGTTATGTGAGTGAATTTCATTCAACAAAAATGTTTTTGGTTATGGTTTCTGACAGAGCTTAAACCGGTACTAAATCAAGCATTGCAGAAGCTATTTTGAGTAGTACATTATCTTGGATTTAATTATCCATTTTGTAGTCAGTGAGACTCTTTCATTGAGCAATGAGCTCTAGGCTATTGGCCTTCCTGCATGTGCAGGCCCCTATTGTAAGTAATATTTATTCATATTGGCCAGTGAGTAAATATTGTGGGTCAAAAATCCCATCGAGGTTTTTCCCTTACTGGGTTTCCTCTCCAAAATATCTTGTGTTATGGTATGCATTTATGTTGTCTTTTTTATTTCTCTTTGCTGCATTATTGCTTGTTTACCGGTACATTAATTTGGGTTGCAAAGTTATAAATAAGTTCAAATATTCCATAAGCCGGTTAGACACTGATTCACCCCCCCCCCCCCCCCTCTTAGTGTCTTTGGGACTATCATTGCATCTAAAAATTGGTATCAGAGCCTGGTCCTCTATTGCAAAAGCCTAACAGCTTGAGGAAGATTCTGAAACTGGTACTGATGGAGAGTTTGAGAAAATAGTTGGAAGGAGCTCTTGAAGATTTTGATGCAGAAAAATTGAAGAATATCACTTGAAGATGATCTGAGGATTGCCCAAGAATTCATTAAAGGACTTTAGGAGAACCTGGTTATAGCACAAAACAAGAGGAAGGAACTTCATGAGAAAATGCAGAAACATGATGATGAAAAGGAAACTCTTAGTGATATTGTAGAGAAGTTGAGGCAAGAGAACAATAACATGAGGAATGAAATGCAATATTTAACCATGAGGCTATGTAAGGATATTGAAGATAGGAAGAAGAATGAAGAATACTTGACTAGGAGACTTAATGATGGAGGTAATGAAAATTTGAGACTTTTTCATGAGAATGATATGCTAAAGATAGATTTGATTCACATGCAACATGATAAAGAGGAGATTAGGAGACAAATTGGCATTCTGGAAAATGAGTTGATCACTGCAAATGAACACAAAGACAAATTCAAGAAAATTTTAGAAAGGCTTGATGACATACTGAAAAGACAGAAACCTAATGGAGATACAATTGGACTTGGATTTGAACATGGAGAAATTTCTGGGACTGCAAATAGTCAAGATCACAGTAAACTGATAAGACAACCTAATGCTTATAAATTTAATGGGAAATGTTTTAATTGCAACAAATTTATTCATAATAGAGAAAATCAATGTAGATTTAGAAATAATTAGAATACAAATCTACCCACCGGTCAATGTTCCAAATGCAATAAAGTTGGTCATAACTCAAAAAATTGCAGAATGAATGTGAAATGCTATGTTTGTGGTAGATTTGGACATTTATTTAATCAATGCAAAACACAAACTGGTCAAGGATATGGAAAAGCTATTTAGAGGAATAATGAAACTTGTTATGCATGTAACAAGATTAGACATACTGCAAAATTTTGTAGAAGCGAGACTATACCAGAGAACAATAAAGGATCTAATGAGAAGGGAAAAGAAAAAGTAAATGAAATAAAGTAAGAATTTTCAAAACAATGGATTAAGAAGAGAGATCAGAGAGTTGATGACTCTATCTCTACACCAGTAGAACAAAGTAATCCTCCACCAATAGGAGATTCTTCATCTGACTAAGGAATAATCCTTAGGGGGTATGAGAGAAAATTGAAATCATGCATTCTACCCTCGGTTGATGGTAAGAAGTTATATTTATTCTTTACCAGCAAATATGTTAAGTTTTCACTTAATTGGAAGCATTTAATATGGTTGTTGGAGAACAGTTTTTATTATAAAGCATCGGATAACCCTCATTTCAATTCACCAATCATCTAAGCATTCAAAGAGCACAAATCAAGAGAAAAGGCATTCTAAGGCGAAGCAGCAAGGTGTTTTCAGGCATTCAAGGATTTCAAGTTAAAAGGTATTTATCTTTCACAATGGAGTCTTCATCTTCTACACTTGAATTTATTGCAAACCCTACTATGGTAGAGAACATTAAGCACCCTAGACCCGTGTTTAAAATTATTCTTGAGATTGCTAAGCAAGATGATTCCATCAAAGCCTTTTCTAAGATTTCGAAGGGAGTTGCTTTTGTCGAAGACCCGAGGATTTATATACACTGCAACATAGAGAATTTAGGGTCAGATGACTTGAGGAACATGTACAAAAATGTTATAACTGATGAACAAGGTTTAGTCAAACTGGAGCATAAGATTGTTGAGGATTTAGGATTTGTTGAAATTCTGAACATTCCTGAATTTCTGGATAAAATAGTTTGTCTTGTACTGAGCAGATTTCATGGAGAGTTTATGTGGCTAGACTCTATTTTTAAAATCACTAAGGAAGCAATCAAGGCAGTTACTGGTTTACCCTCAATCAGTACTAGACCTGACAAAAAGAAGAAGATACCAAACAAGGGTGTTATGGACCTAATCAGAGCTACATTTGACAAAAGATCTCTTAGGGTTAGTGATATCACTGATGCAAATGTGAAATATGTGAGCATGGTATTTGGATATAGAGTTACTCATGTAAATAGGTTAAATTTTGTTTCTAGTTTGTGCATTCATAGTGCATATGAGATGGTTAAGAAAAATGCTAAAATTGAAATCTGTGAGTGGCTTAAGGATGAACTTCTTGATAACTTGAAGAAGATTAAGGTGACTAGAAGGGAACATTCCATTTTGGGAATCTACTTGTATGTTTAATGTTTTACTTCACAAAGGAGATACTCGACATTGGTCACAAGGACTTTGCATATGACATCCCTGTTGGTAGACAAATCATGAAAGCTATTACCGGCATAGGTGTTAATAGTGATGACATGGTAAAAGCCTATTTCAAAAACTTTCAAACCAAGATGAAGGCTAGAGAAAGGATACCGCAGAGTATTGTGGAGAAGTATGACAAGCAAATATGTTTCATAATCAAAAGAGATGAAACATGGATGGAACTTGTTAGTCCTAGAACTATTTGGATAACAGAGATGGGATATGAAGTTGATTTGAATATCCTTGAGGCTTATGCTAAGACACTTCTTGATGCACCTTTATAACCTTCTGAAGAAATTTTTGGCAATGCTGACACTATTGAGAGTGTTGTTTCAATGCAAAATCAGAGAAAAAGAAGAGAAAAATTCATCAGAAATGCATCCAAAATGGTTAAAGAGGTTAAAGAGAATGTGATGAACTTAAGTGGTATTTTTGCTAGTGAACTAGAAGGACTAGAACCAATAGCTCATGTTTCACCAGTTATCACTTCTTCTGATACAAACACTGGTAAGGAAGCAGAGTTCAAAAGAGTTGAAAGGAAGAAGAGGAAATCCTCACTGGTACCTTCTCCTCCTCCTAAAAGGACAAGAACATTAAGGAAGAAGCAGCGGGCTGTAAGGGAGCCTAAAAGAAATTAACTCCAAAGAAGAAACAACAACCTAAGGTACTAGATACCCTTACACTGGAGGAACTGGTAAATGAAATTACTCAAGAAGGTAATCTTAGTAATTTGAATAAATTCTATCATTCTTTCAAGGATTCTGACAAGGAGACAATAGAGGAAAGCATCATTTTGCATCTTGACATCTACAAGAAAGTTTTGATTGAGGTTGTAGATGATCTGCCTAATGACTTATACATAATATTAGAGGCTAAAAGAATGTCAGTAATGGAATTGGATAAAAAGTTAAAGGTTGAAGCATTGTTAGTTGTTCACTTTGTTAATTCTAGGGAGGAGAATGATGAACTGATTGTTGAAGCCAATTGGTCATTTTTTATGAGTGGTCACTGGCAAGTTAGTCTAATGGTAGGGAGAGTGAAAGAAATAGTAGATAAAACCATAGACAAATGGGACACTTTTTTTGTTGAAAAAGAAAAGAAAGAAGAAAGGGATAGACAGAAAATGGATAAGTCTTTTACTAAGGTATATCAAAAGGATAAAGGTAAAGGCAAAATTGGTAGTGTACCTATTATAAAGGTCATAGATAACCTTTCTCCACCGACACAGGACACCCCACCAATACCTTCAAAGATACCAGTACATACAGATAGTCAACTAGATAAGGAGGATGAATAAATAACACACGATGATGGATAAAGAAACTACATAGGTTAAGACAGCTGATGCTACGAATGTTGAGATCTTTAAGTCATCGGTTAACACTGTTGACTCTTAGAACATTGAAATACCGACAGAAGCTAAGAAGCTTGACACTGAGAAACTAGCAGATGTAGAGGTACTTACATAGACTGAAAAACCAGTAGAAGCAGAGGTAATAACACAGAGTGAGAAACCGACAGTAACTATAAATAAAGAGGAAATAAATGATGGTAACAAGGAAGAAATTATTAAGGTAATTGGTCAAGTATCTCTGGAAAATAAAGTTATTGCACAATCAAGCACATCCACTACAGATTTCAGACCTATAAATGTAACGGATGTTCTTTTGGATTCAATTAAGAGGATCACAAAGTGCAACGCCTTAGCATACAAGGCCATTGATGATACATTGCCTATTTTGAAAATGATTACACCAACATTTAAGATATATCATATTGATGGTTCCTTGAGGAAATTGGATGCATTGTCCAAATTTATTGCTTCAAATGTTCTAACTATAGATAAGATCAATGAAGAAACCATTAATGAAAAGGTGAACAAAGAAAAAGGTGAATTCTTTGAGAAGACTATCAAGAACTTTACTGAGCATATTGATTCCTTATTACCGGTACTTAATTCAACAACTTTGGAATACAAAGAATTATATAAGGAAGCTTGCAAGCCTCACCACCTGACTGAAGACATTGATAGGAAATAAAGAAAACACAAAAGGAGATCGATGACATAGCAAAGAATATGATAGGTTCTTTGGAACTTACCTCAGTTTTTTATCAAGAGATGGCAGTTTTTGAGGAAAAGATAGAGAAACTAGAGCAGGAAAAAGAAAGGATAAAGTTAAGGCACGTGAGCTAAAAAACAAACTTGGTCCTAGATTGGACAACCTTACAACTCAGTGGGTTGAGCTATCTAAAGCAACAATTCAAGGAGACCGATCATCGGAGCAACAGATGCATTATCTGACTGGCATGATCCAGCAGACTGAAACCATTATTTCTAACAATAATAAATTCATGCAGAGCCTGAATCTAATATTGGGAGATATCTTTCAAATTGTAAACAACTGGTTACAAGCTATGAGGTAGAATTTTGTATTGACTCTTTTTGACATCCTTCGTCATTGATGTCAAAGGGGGAGTAGTATGGAGAAAGAAAATGTATAGAAGAAATCACTTGCTCAAGGGGAGCACACTTTTTTGGGGGATCAGTTTTGGACTTCATTTTTGGACAACAGGTTTTGGATTTTTCTCATGAGTGTTGCCATCAATGCCAAAGGGGGAGATTGTTGGAATTCTACACTCACATGAGAATGGTTGATGTTGTCATTGATGGCAACCAACTGGTAATAGGATTCTATAGGTTTATTGGCAACGTAGACATCATTCACCAGCACTGGGAGGCACAACAAAGTCCATTCATCAACATCTAGTTCACACCGACAATGAAGCATATCGGCACTCAGACTGACATGAGATAAAGTTTAATTTATATGAATTGTATTGTAATGTAATATATTATTTGTAAGCCAACATGATGTATTGTAGTGACTCATATATGTATGAGATCTTAGAGGTCATTTTGGATATATAATATAGAGGAAATTATGTAATAGATCATAGAAGATAGAGAAAGGATTTTGTAATAAGGCGGATAGGTTATGTGAGTGAATTTCATTCATCGGAAAGATTTTTGGTTATGGTTTCTGACAGAGCTTAAACCAGTACTGAATCAAGCATTGTAGATGCTATTTTGAGCAATACATTGTCTTGGATTTAATAATCCATTTTGTTGTCAGTGAGACTCTTTCATTGAGCAGTGAGCTCTAGGCTATTGGCCTTCTTGCATGTGTAGGTCCCTATTGTAAGTAATATTTATTCATATTGGCCAGTGAATAAATATTGTGGGTCACAAATCCCACCGAGGTTTTTCCCTTACTGGGTTTCCTCACCAAAATATCTTATGTTATGGTGTGCATTTATGTTGTCTCTGCCATTTCTCTTTGTTGCATTATTTCTTGTTTACTGGTACATTAATTTGAGTTGAAAAGTTATAAATAAGTTCAAATATTCCATAAACCAGTTAGACACTGATTCATCCCCCCCTCTTAGTGTCTTTGGGACTATCATTGCATCTAACAGATCTTTCACTTGTAGGAGGATAAATTCTTGTATGTTACAAAGGAGGAATTGATCTAGCAGGGAAATAATCAAAGTTGTTCCTTTGTAGCAACTCAAAAATGGGATCAACAATACCTTGATTTCACCTACCATGTGTATAACTTAGACCGACTAGATTAGCAACTTTGAAATTGAGCACAAGAAGAAATACTGAAATATTATACCAAAAACAAGAACACTAGACAACTCCAATCAAAACTAAAGGTATTTCATTGTGTATTCAATTCCCCAGCAGAGTCGCCAAAAAATTTTGGTTGAAAATTTTGTGAATTGGGGAAGTTCATAAAATTGTGGTTTTAGCCACAGTGTGTGAGAATGAATCTCTCCTAATTGTAAGGGAAGGCTCCCCTTTTTACTTACTACTCTCTCTATTTTCAATACAAAATTAACTACGAATTCTAATCTAAACATGGGTGGTACATCATCCTATTCTCTCTTTAGAATAGATGTTATTCTTTCCTATTTTTTTAGGAAAGAATTTACATACACAAGTTGTAATAATTATTCTAATTTATAATTCAGAATTATCGAAATCTGAATATGCTCTCCCCATTTCTCTATAGCAGTGAATGAAGCTTTATATGGTTTTTTCAAGAGTAAGAATGTCTTAAGACAAGGTGATCCAATTTCACCTTTCCTTTTTGTCCTCATGGTTGGCTCTTTAAGCAAACATATTGTCAAGTTAAGAGAGGTTGCAATTTGGAAAGGGATCACAATTCACGAGGAGTTGAAACCAATCACCCATTCCCAATTCACAGATGACATGATGATGTTTGGTGAGGCCACTGTTAAGGAGGCAATGGTAATTAAGGAGGCATTGGAAATATTCACATCCATGGTTGGGAAATGCATTAATAAGAAGAAAACATAATTAATTTTTTTTCAATACAAAGATGGCAACACAGAGGAGAATTGTGAAATTATTGGGTTGGCAGATTGGTAAGTTGTCGACTAAGTATCTCGGGGTCCCACTGTTCTCTGGAGCTGCCAGAAGGGAATTATGGAGAGATTTAATTTTGAAATGTAGGCACAAAATGGAATTATGGAAACAAAAATGGCTCCCATTACCAAGTAGAATATAGCTCATCAAATCAGTATTGGCAGCTATGCCCATTTATGCCATGTCATTCTTCAAACTATCCAACAAAGCATTACAGGCACTAGAAAGTTTCTTCGAAAAATTTCTATGGGTAGGAGCTAAACAAGTAAAGAAAGTCTCACTCCTCAACTGGAACTTTGTGTGCAAATAAAAAATAAATGGGGGACGGGATTGAGAAGCATGGAAATGCAGAACTTGGCATTGGGGGCGAAACTCATATGGAAAATGTATAGATCCCCCGAAAAGATTTGGTGTAAGATTATGCAGAAAAAAATATTTGGATAATAGAGATCCTAGTAGAATTCTCACATTGAACAACACTAATGGTGGGTCTGTGGTATGGAAATTTATGAGGGAATTAGACACATAATAACAGATCATTTAACTTGGAAAATTGGAGATGGGAAACATGCAAATTCTGGTTTGACTCTTGGGATGGACACGAGAGCATAACATAGTTATTTAGCTTGAGTGATTGGATGGAGGCAGAGTCAGTATACAAAGAGTTTGTGGTGGATTATATCAAAGAAACAGACCTGGGCAGTGGCATTTATGAGTGGATTTCGATTTAGACAGAGAACATGACTAGCAATGATCAGAGGAAATTGGAAGACATTTTAAGGAATAAAAGAATTATCATTCGACAAGCTGCTGATGAAATTGTATGGTGTGCAACTTGGTCTAGCGAATATTCGACCAAAGTGGTTTATCAAATCCAATGTTTGGAAGGTGAGGATAAATAATGGCCAATTCATCTTTGTTGGGACAAGATGGTAGCCCCCAGGGCGGGAGCCTTCTTGTGGACTGTATTACATGGAAGGATTCTAATAGGAAAATAGTTGAAATCTTATGGTATTTGTGGTCCAATGGTATGTGTACTATGCAAACAAAATGACAAAACTACTAATCATTTTCTTTATGATTGTCCCTTTGCAAAACAATGTTGGAATTGGTTATGTCAGAGTTTAGAATGGTTCTCTACAACAGATGGTTTTCTAGAAAACTGTATCAAAAGATGGTTGAGGCTATATATGAGGTCAGTATGGGGGGCTTTGTGGAATATATCACCATCGATGTTGATATGGCAAATCTGGAAAAAATGGAATTGAAGAATTTTTGAAGAAAAAGAGCTTCCCATAGAAAAGGTTATTGACAAAATCAAGTTGGGAATAAGTGAAGTAGCCAATACAAAGGCTTATGATAGAAAATAGAATTCATTTCCTAATGGGACAAGAGGATTCAAAAAGAATGGGGATCATTGAAGCCCCCTAACATTAATATCATGTATAAGGAGGTAAAATGATCTTGAGTCACATGGGAGGTTCTGGGGGGATGGGTGGCTTAAGTTAAACTTCGATGGGGCTGCAAAAGGAAATTCAGGCATCGCTGGATATGGTTGTATAGTTAGAGATGAATTTGGCAAAATGATATTCAGTTTATGTGGACACCTAGGTGTAGACACCAAGAATGAAGTGGAGGATACGACACTTGCAAGAGGACTGAAGAATTGTTCTGAATTGGCGTTAAATTCAATTCTGATAGAAGGAGACTCACAAATATTAATCGATGCAATTAAAAATGAATCTACACCCATTTGGAAGATACAATGGCTATTGAAGGACATTTTTACCTTTCTAGATAAGATACCGAATTACAAAGTTGGTCATATATTTTGAGAGGCAAATAGGGTTGTTGATCACATGGCAAATTTGGGAGAAACTTTGAGGGACAGAGAAGAACAAGTTTTTAGTGCTATCCCACATAGAGAATTAAACCAAATCATAAAGGACGATTATTATAGATCATGCAACAAGAATAAGGAAGGTATCAGATAGATTCTGATAGAATAAGTGTACTCGTCTAGAATTCAAATTATGATTTCATTATAGCCTGGCCTTGCTTGATTCATAGTAGGACTAAATTAGGAGTCGCCAATTGAGAAAATAAGTGACATACTAGGAAATATTGCACTGGATCGAGGTTTGTCATGAATCTAAGGGTGGATTTAGTATGATGAGTGCTCAGTTTTAATGCAAGAGGAATATGATGTTTCTAATTTTAAGGTAGATCTCTCTGTTTGACAAAGATGAGAATCCTACAAACTAAAAATAGTAAGATTATGGAGTCATTATCAGGATTCTTGCCATATTGTTCTAACCTCATGATGCTCGCTTATAAATATATGGCTAGAATTGTCCCTAGGAAGCACTAAGAGGTGCGGCTATGAGGATGCTGCATCATTTTGGGTTGAGTTGCTTGTGTGAGGAAGAAACATTCTAATAATAATGTCAGAGGCATTTTCATTCGGATGAGAGGATATGGGATATGGTGTGGAGGCTGGCGAGAGGTACATTGGGCTGCAAGAGGCACTTGTGTGATGTTTCTATATATGAAGCGATGTTATGCCCATCAATAAACATCCTAGATTCGAAAGAAGTATGCATCAAGAGAATTGATAGATTTGTGAGATCTATGAATGGTTACGTTGTTGCTAGCACCATTATGGATTTGGATTCGGGTAGATGGATAAGTATTCTTGAGTGTTATTTTAACCCCATCCATTATATTCTTGAACCACAGGAAGAGAGCTCTGATTCTAAGGACAAGGAGGCCATGGAGGCTCAGGCTGAGAGGGAGAGGAAGAGGAACTTCATTGATGAGGCTTGGGAGGTGTACCATGTGGGAGTCATGAATTGCAGCTTGGGGCCTTTTAGGAGATTGTTATACTCCACAAACTATTGGCTCAATATTGTTGCGACAGTTCATGTGGTTGATATTGGAGAAAGATTGTTTGTCATTCTCCATTATCTAGAATAGTATCTAAACAATGGCCTTTATTTAAACTCTCTATGTAATTCTAATGAGAAATGTATGGGAGCTACCCCCTTTTGATATCACTTAATAATTAAAAAAAACAATACAAATAAAGAAGAAAAGTTTCCATGAAGGGTCAAAGTCCTTCATTGCTTCTCTAGGATGAGAAAATGATGCTTAAGCTCAAAGTCTTACAAATAACTAAAATCCTATCAACCTTTCTTCAAATAACTTCTATAACCCACAGTTTATAGTAAGATAACAAAAGAAAGTAGAAAGTCTCTATCTTGATATCCTATTACAATTTTAATAATCATTTCAGATGTAGGAGCATCCCTAGTTCTTGCCAATCTTGCATCAACCAAAAACATTTACATTCCAATTTGTTTTCTATTTAGTTATGCTTTGTAGTTTTAGCATTTATTTCTGCATTTTGCCACATTTGTTCACCGGATTTTGTGGGAGTTAGATTTTTTTCATGGACATGTTCATCTACCTTATCCCAAGTTTTTAGAATGTTTGGATATTTTTTCGGCAAGTTATTGCTCTCGAAATATGAGAGTTTTTCTAACATAGAGCATAGGAACCGCTTGGACCTATCTACTAATGGAGAATCTTGCAGATCATTTCCATGGCTTGCGGAGCCTAATTTCATAGCCTCCAACATTCTTCAAGTTTCTTGTGTCCAACCTTCCCCGAGGTCCGCACCTCATTTTCAAACAGAAGATGCCACTAAGAGGGGGGGTGAATCAGTCGTTTCCAATTTCTTAACCTCTTAAAACTAAGAGTGATTTTTGGTTATCAATCCTAATGCCAAGTTAACCTACCGGTAAGATAAGGAAAGATATTTCAATGCAAGCACACACAAATTTACATCACATGACACTAGTATATATGAGGAAAACCCAAGATGGGAAAAAAACTTGGTGAGAACTGATGATGGAGACTATTCCTCCAATCCAGCCTCACAATGAAACATAGGTTACAATATTTAGGGAACCAACCCAAGGAGAATGACTCCTGATTTAGGGTACCAACCCAAGGATCACCAACCCCTATACCAAGGTACAACTTAGTGATTATAATACATAACAAATTAATACAACGGTAGTAACCCTGGATACAAGTGAATCTTGTAACCACTACATACACTCCACCCTACTGGTTTTACTCCTGCTCTACCTTATCAGTTGACTCCTACTCTTCCTTATATCTCTCTCTTTCTCTTTGTTCACCTTCACCTGTTACTGCTAACACACTGGTTCTACCTCTACCTGTTGGATGAACACTCAGATCATACACCTTCTGTCAGTTACTCTACTCACCGGTTTATCCCTTCTCTTCTCTTTACTTGCCAGATCTTTTCTCCCACACACACATATAGTTGCTTCACTCTGGACTGCCTTCTTGGTGGCTTGAACACCACTAGTTCCCCTCTGCACTTATTCTATCTTGTTTCTTTATCGATTACTTTGGACTTTAACTATTTGAATCGAATTTAAACCCTCTTACCAGTTTAACCACACTCTCATTCAATCACTATGATCTTCAATGAACTTCACCAACTGATTATACTTTTGGATCCTCTTACTTCACCGACATCACTCTTCTATGCAACATCAATATATTTCCATCTTTGGTTTGCATATTTATAGCCAGACGTTCCTTCCTAAATGTGAGTTTGAAATTTGGCGCACTAGGGTTTCCATAATGCACTGAATCCACATCAAATCTCCTCATTGATCATCATGACCTATCATATCCAATCAGATCTCATCTCCTTGATTAATGATCTGTAGCTCATCAATCAACATCACCATTATCTTTACCTTTTAACACACATCTTCTATTTTTAGTCGTCTATAGCATGATTTTCAGCTTTGTATCTTGTCAATCACGTGCAAGATGCGATTTCCTTCACCCACTTTGATCTACTAGATCAATATGTCTTGGATCTATGTTGTTCACTTGATCTCGAGCCACAAACCTTTTTCATCATCTATCAAGATTCGCAGTCGCCATTAAATGTTAGACCAACCACTAACAACCTCACCGACACACTACACCAACTTGTGCATGCATGCCACTTCAACTCCATGTAGCACCTTTGTTGGCATCCACCTTGGCTCATTGTGTCGGTCTGACTTGGTCACCAACCAATAGCACACAACTGGTGTATGCTCCACACTATATGTCCATCTTTTCCTATCAACACTCTTAACCCTAATGGTATTGATAAACTTATAAGGCACTGAGAGAGGGGGGTGAATCAGTGCAAGCAAAAACAAAATGAATCTGATCACCAACTTAAACAACTTAAAACTTAACAAGCATAAAAGGAATATCACCACATAAGCTAATGCCCAGTAAAAAAAATTCTAAATAACACAAGAGATTTATACATGGAAACCCAAAAGGGAAAAACCATGGTGGGAGTTACTACCAACAAGATTCACTATCTGCAGAATAGAAATCTTGATTGGTTAAGCTCTTACAAACATGCCCTATTAAGAGTAGACCAAGTTAGGAGTCACTCGATTAAGGGATTTAAATGATGAGCCATGTTAGGAGCTTTGACTTGTTAGGATCAACCTCGCAAGAGGATTTAACACTCTGATATAGAGCTACCCTATTAAGGGATTTACAAAGTGAGGCCTATTAGGACCTACCCGGTTCGGGGATTTTACTGTTGTAACTGTTGGGATAACAATAGTTCAAATGATCTTTATGTAACACCTCTTTGTCTAATAAGATCTGCTTTAATTCCTCAAAACATCAATAACACATTAATACAAAGCTTCACTAATCACCGCACAATCACAATCTCAATAATCTCCTTTGATCTTATGTATATCTCATAACTCATCACACTTTTTATAGACATCAACTTAGTCTACTAGAACCATGGAACAATTTCCTAGGTTCAATGAATCTAGACAAAATAACTTTGCACGCTGAACTTATGTCAGCCACCGACATAACAAATAATTTCATTTTACCGATTTAAGTGACTTTATCACTACCAATCAAGTGTTCATCAAAATACTTGCTTTCTACATCAAATATCACTTGTCCGATTGAATCAACCAATGTGATCATGAACATAGCTCCAAATATGTATCTCCATCACTCCTGTAAAACTACATCATTCAACTCTTCATCAATCACTTGTACCAGTTGCATGAATGCAACTCTGTCTTTGTTTACCGGTTAAGAACCTAATTGTCGGTTCACTGGTAAACTGTCATCTGTACTAGTTAAACCTTACCGGTTGGATTCCAAGACTTAAATGACCACACAATTATTGTTGCCATCAATGACAACACAAGACTTAGTCAACAAACACGAATCTCAATCTCTTCATCACATTCACCAATCTATCATTTACCGGTTGCAAATCACCAATAGTCTTTACTGGTTTAATCAAATGCCAACATTCTCCCCCTTTGGCATTGATGTCCACTTAGGAAAAATTTTGTCAACTAAGTGTGCAATACAAAAATTGACTTGATGACATATACTCCCCCTTAGCAATTGTGTGCTTATTAAAAAAAATAAAAGACTTATACTACTACTCTCCCTTTACTTTTACATACAAATTTTGACTGACTCTTAAACTATTACTCCCCCTTTGACAATAATACCAAACAAAGAAGTAAATACATGAAAGATAATCACATTTACATCAAAATTTGCATCAAAATTGAATAGCATATATAGATATAGGAGTTCAATTTTTTTATTTTTTTTACAATGCAATCTTAGAAAAAGAATCACTAAAATGTCATTTCAATTGTGTCAAATCATTATGCCAAGTCTCCAAAATAGTGTCAGTTATCTCCACATGTGACCTCATCTATCCAACAAACTCCTCCATGACATCTAGATTTCTCATCTCTGGTGTAGAAAAAATAGCTTTAGACTCTTTATAGGCTCTTTGCAAGATTTCCACCTTCAGTATTAGCTATGTTTGTAATTCTTGCAGTGATCTAATCCTCTTAACTTGTTCTTGTTCATAAGATTTCAACTTATACTGAATTTCTACAATCAATTTTCCATATTTGATAGAAGAGTCATTAAGGGGCTTGAATGAATCACTAAGAACTTCAAGTTCTTTCTCAACTTCTTCCTTCTTTTTGCTCAAGTCAGTACAAAACAATGAAAATTTTGAAACAGTTGAGAGTATTTTACCTTCGGTTTCAAGTCCTTTCAAACAGTCCTTATTGACAGTAAGAGAAAAATTACCTTTATCAATTTCAGTCTTCAATTGCTCAATTCTTTTCTTCTTGTAATCTTTCTCAATACTAGCATAAGATGCATCCTCAAAAGATTTCATCTATTCTTCGGGATCAAAAAGAAATTGTCCAAGCTTGTCAATAGGAGTAACAAAATTATTAGTATCAGTCTCTGGTAGGAGACTTGACAAAATCTCAACAACATTCCTTATTGTCTCTACCTCCTTTTGTTGTTCTTTCACCCTCTTCTTCTTGTCCCGGGATTGCATGGTAGTTACAATCTCCATCAACTCAGTTGAGCTCAAATAATCCATGTCTAGGGGACCTTTGATTCTTATATCATCATCATCTACAATTTTCTTTTTAGAATCAAGTGACAAAGGTGTCACTCTAGGTTCAGTATCCTCTATTTTATTTTCTTCAGTCTTGTTTTCCTCTTCTTTTTCCTTTTTTGTTTCTTGTATCGGTGGGGGCTGTGTATCAATAGTTTGAGGAACTACTGGTGGCTCCTCATCTTTCTTTTATTCCTGCTCATGTTGCTCAGACATTTCAACATCAACATCTTGTACATTTACATTGTTAGGAACACCAGCATAATTGTTATTACCGATATCATCATCATCATCAGGGATAATCTCAGGTTCAATTTTTTTGTTCACCAGTTGATCATCCAACACAATTTCATCAGGCTTAAAATCAATTATTTTAACACATTTTAAAAGATCTTCAGCCTCAAACCTCTCTGGTTCATCTTCCTTAACTTCTTCCTCTTCATTCGAAATCAGACCCAATACCTTTTTCAAAATTTGTTCAGTCTCCTCATGGATTGATTGGGTCTCGCCAATTGACATTATTGTCAATCTTTTCTTTGACCTAAAAGATGACTTTTCCTTAACAAAAAATTCATCTAGCTATTCCTCAGTAGCTTCAGGTTGCAAGTTTTTTAGAAAATATTCAATGTATTCTCTATCTTGTTTCATGGTTGCCTACCATCTAGCATCAATTATATTATACAATAAATTTGGAATTTGCCCTTGCAATTTAATTAGGGCCTTGCTATATTTATTCATCATGTAAACAATTGCATCTTCTATTTCCCTTTGTTCATCTTTCCTAAACTTATCAAAGAGTTTCTTCACACCAGTCAATATACCATACTCTTTAATGTTTATTATTAAATTTTCAAGAGGTGTGAGCTTGATTACCGGTTTCTTTGGAGATTTCACAGTCGGAGTATCAACACCCTTTGACCTTTTTCCACTAGCCCTTAGGTCATTCTTCTCTCCTTTGGACTCATTCTCTTCTTCATCAGTATCTACCAGTTTATGTGCTTGTTGCATTTTCCTTTTACCAGTCTTAACCGATGTAGTAGGTGGTTCAACAATCTTTCCTTTTCTCTGGAACCGAATCTTTGATGGTTTCTCCTTTTTAACAGTTTTTCATTTTTCTTTCTCTGCATCCTTCTCCTTTCCATCTCTTGTATTTACACTAGTGGGGGTACCTGTTGGTTCACTTGATGTTTCGGCCTATTGAGCAACATGATTTTCTCTTTCTTTAGCAATGGCTTCCTTTGTGAATCATGCTTGCTCTGCAAATGCTTCAACTTCTTTTCTAACTTTCTTTGCAATTACCGACCTTTGAAGTTCAGAGTGCACTTGAAGGGATTTCTCCTTGTAAGTGTCAAATTGTTCTATTGTTGTAACTACTGGTTGGGAAAGCAATTGATCAGCATATGCAGTCATAAGATCTTTGTCCACTTCATATCCCATGAGAATAACCCATGTAGTCCAAGGCACAACTACCTCCATCATGCAAGTATTTGTATTAGCCATAAAGAAAATTGTGCTTTCATACCAGTTGACAACCTCTATCGGTATCCTTTCCCTTGCATGCATTTTCTTCTGAAAGTCTTTAAAATATCCCCATGCAATTTTGCAAAAATCATTACCAAGCATTCTAATGTTGTACTTCATCTGCATCAATGCAAGAGTGTCATCTATCCATTGGATATCACAATACGAGGGAAATATTTTTGAGAATAAAAGAATAGACCAAGAATTAATTGACCAAATTTAAACCTTAACCTCTCATCCTTCTTGATGGCTTCCAGGTTCAGCGCAAGTTGACTCCTCAACGCCTTTGACAAGTCATAGTCAACATCTTCTTAGATCATCTGGTAAGCTATATGAATAGTTGTAGCAAGGATGTTGTTCATCCTGCTAGAGTAATAGATTTGGTAACCGATCACCATAGAAGCATAATTTACTATTGGATCATTGATATTATTCACCATCATTGCTCTTCCATCTCATTTAGATCCTGTTAACTTTTCTACATCATTCTTAGGAATGGATCTCAAAACTAGAACCTCACCAATGGCATAAAATCTGGTGACTCTGTGAATAGCTTCCTTAGAAATCTTATGTGGTCAGTCAAGCCACATAAAATGGTCATGAATCCTTCTAAGAACATATCTCACAAGTTCATCATCAAAATCATTAATAAAATTCAGGGCATGGTGAAACCCTTTTGAATTGGTCCTTCAAAATATCATTCTTATCACATAATGCTTTATATTGATAAAAAATAGCAGCAACACCAAGATCCTCTAGTTTGCAATGATAGAAAGATCTAACATCTTCAGCATGTAAGACACCATAAGGAACTCTGGATAGAGCTCCGGTGGGATAAATTTCCTTAGACTTAAACAGGTGCCTCTTAAATTCAGGATGGGGTTATCGATAACATCAACTAAATGTGGGGTGTCCATCTTCAATGATTCAGAAAGATAACAAGATAACAAGATATCTAGATAAGTATCTTTTACCACTTCTGCACTAGGGTTCCAAACACTGTCAAATCTTTCTCATCGATTCCTAGTTGCAAACCACACTAGATCACTTCCAATCTTTGTCAATGTTGCAAACATAAAATCTACTCTTCTCTATTCGTTGTCTATGTGCTCACAAGAATACAATGTGACAAATAGCATTCAAAAAGTTCCTTATATTTGCCCATTATCTACCACATTAAATGTGATTACTAGTAAAACCCTAAAATATCTTTTAACACACTATCGGTTCTCATAACACATCAAACCTACCAGCTTGATCACAAAATCACTTCTTACTTCCATAATACATAAAAGTATGTAGATTTAACATACCTCATGGCCCTTTAGGGGTTTTTGAAATGGATCTAACATTAAGCTCGATCCCCCTAAGCTTTTTAACAACTTAGTTCATTGGTGAAGGGTTCTCCACACTAGGTGAAGAAATAGGATCTTCAGATGATTTGACTTTAGTTTTCTCATCATTCCTCTTTTTCTAGATTTTGTTCATTTCAGCTCTAGTCTCCTCCACATCAAATTTCATCTTCCCTTTCTGATCAGTAGATTGATTCACTAGTTGGTTTACCTTAGCTCTGCAAAAATTTGCAATATGTCCTAGTTTATGACAATGAAAACAAGCCATACCAGATGCTCTCCAGGGTCCAGCATTGCCTCTACCACTCCTTCTTTTGTAGTTCATAGCTACATGAACACAGTTATGATAGATTGTGCAAACCACATTTATCCTTTTTTCCATCTCATAGGGACTAGACTGTTTAGCATAGGGTCTATGCCAGTTAGGACTTCTCTGGTCATCAAAGTTTCTTTGCCAACCACCACCAGACCTCTGACTCATGTGAGGTGCTAGATTATTTTCTCCATACCTGCACTCAACAACTCTATGTTTATGCATGTTGCAAGTGAAACAATGACCATTAAAGATTCTAGGCTTATATCATTGATAAGAATTGGGTCTATAACCATTAGCAACATCAAATTTGCTTCTACAAAAATTAGTAGCATGTCCTGGTTTATGACAATTGAAACAAATAGGCTTATAGGACTTCTTACTGGTGGGTTTATGAATCTTAGGAGCAGGTTTACCTTCATGCATGTTGTCCTTAGTACTGAAAGAATCACCTTTCTCAAATGTATTGTAACCCAATCCAGTTGTATCACCGTTCATCCTTTGACATTGGATCTGTTCATCAAGCATGGTATAACTTTTGTTAAACTTTGCAAGCTTCTCATTAGCATCAACAATTTCTTGAGTAAGGTCTTCATTCCTTTTCATGAGAGTCTCTCTAAGAGACATTGCCATATCCAATTTTTCCTTTATCTCTTCTTTTTCTTCTTTTTCCTCATGCCAGTGTGCATATAGAGTGTCATTTTCCCGATTTATCTTTGAAGATATCATGTTCTTTCTCTTTGATTTTGTCTTTTGCTGCCCTCCTTGCTTCAAGTTCCTGACTCATCCAAATAGTTAGGGCTTATAGCTCTCTCCTCAAGTTAGTCTTCTCATCATTCATTTTCTCCACCTCATCAACCAATGCACCTATGTTTTCTTCATCAGAAGAACAACTCTCAGAAACCTCAAACAGTTGTTCGATTAGCTCTCTTCTCTTAGCAAGTGAAGCTTTATACTTGCCTCTCAATATTTCTAGGGCATGCTCAGTTTCAGCAAGTTTATTAGACATCTCTCTATAACTCATATCCCCCATGTCTATCATAGGAATCCTTCTCGAGAGGTTAAGCCTCAAAGAAGGTTGGCTCTGATACCAATTGATAAACTTATAAGGCACTGAGAGGGGGGGTGAAGCAGTGCAAGAAAAAACAATATAAATCTAATCACCACCTTAAACAACTTAAAAATCAAAAAGCATAAGAGGAATATCACCACATAAGCTAATGCCCAATAAAACAAATTCCACATAACACAAGATATTTATACGTGGAAACCCAAAAGGGAAAAACCACATTGGGAGTTGATACCCACAAGATTCTCTATCTATAGAATGTAAATCTTGATCGGTTAAGGTCTTACAAACATGCCCTATTAGGAGCAGACCCAATTAGGAGTCACCTGATTAAGGGATTTAAATGATGAGCCCTGTTAGGAGATTTGACCTATTAGGATCAGCCTCGTAAGAGGATTTAACACTCTGATATAGAGCTACCCTATTAAGGGATTTACAAAGTGAGGCCTATTATGACCTACCCAATTAGGGGATTTTACTGTTGTAACTGTTTGGATAACAACAATTCGAATGATCTTCATGTAACACCTTTATGTCTGTTAAGATCTACTTCAGTTCCATAAAACATTAATAACACATCAATACAGAGCTTCACTAATCACCACACAATCGCAATCTCAATATTCGCCTTTGATCTTTTATTTATCTCATAACTCATCACATTTTTATAGACACCAACTTAGTTAGTTACAACCTTGGAACAATTCCTAAATTCAATAAATCTAGACAAAATAACTTTGTACGTTGAACTTATATCGGCGACCGACATAACAAATCAAAACCTATGTCGTTTTACCAATTTAAGTGACTTTATCACTCTCGGTTAAGTGTTCATTAGAATACCTACTTTGTACATCAAATCTTACTTGTCCGATTGAATTAACCAATGCGGTCATGAACATAGCTCCAAATACCTTCCTCCCTCACTCTTATAAAACCATATCATTCAAATCTTCATCAATCACCTGTATCGATTGCATGAATGCAACTTTGTCTTTGTTTACCAGTTAAGAACTTATTTGTTGGTTCCCTGGTAAACTATCATATGTATTGGTTAAACCTTACTAGTTGGCTTCCAAGACTTAAATGACCACAAATATATTGTTTTCATCAATGACAACACAAAAATTAGTCTACAAACATGAATCTCATTCTCTTCATCACATTCACCAATCAATCATTTACCGATTGCAAATCACCAACAGTCTTTACCGGTTGAGTCATATGCCAATAGGTATATCTTGCTTTATCGGTTAACCTTCATGCCTTCTCTATCTTGTCGATGAATGACATTTGCCCAGTCATCAAGCATATCGATCCTCAATAGTTATCTAGGGTGACTCACCATGTGCTTCTTTAACTGACTAAGAGCACTTCACTTTTGTCTCTCAATACACTTAGTTGCATGCCACTATCCTTGTTTACCAAATGGGACTCTTGATGACTTCATGTTTTCAACCTCCAACCATCTCCATCGGTGGCAACAACAATCTCCATCTGAACCTCAGTAACTCCAAGTGTGCAACTGCAAAGATTCATCTTCATCTGACTGATTCTCCTCTCAACTAGTTTGTCAAAGTGACAAACCTATCCTTCCTTCTTAGTATTGGCAACTCATCATGTCTAGCCTTGTTGATCTTGTGTACATCTCTAATTTCATGCACATAAGGCAACTTGGTGTTTCACCAGTTCATCTGGTGTGAGCCTTCAATAACCTGCCTTTAACTCTTGGCAACCTATCCCAGAGGGATGTAATGTATTTCATGCATGTTAAGGGATAAGTTCCACTTACTGGTGGGAGTGGATCCTTGTCGACTGCATCTGACATTGCACCAGTATGGCTTCTCTATTTGAGAAAGCATATCTTCAAATAGGCACATATGATCTAGTTGGGCACACTCTTTGTGAGTCTTCTCATCATCTGGTGACTGCATCTTTATCTAGTGGGATTCATTTTGTTCCACATCCAACAACATACCGGTTGCCACTTCATCATTATCTCACCCTGCATGCTCACTTGTTGGTTGGAAACAATGCACTACCAACATATCACTTACCAGTTGTTATCCAATATCAGTCTTCAATTCTTATATCTTCAACATAGGCCAACACTAACTTGTCTACCAATGACTCCAATGATCATTATGCTAGATGAAATTCTCTTCCTTACCATTGACCTGCTATGCTAGTTGACATCAATGGCACCATTTCCAATATGCATCAATGACAACACTTCTCATCTATCTCCCATACCGGTTGTCATCCTATACTGGTTGACATCAATGAAAACACAATGCCAACAATCTCCTCCTTTGGCATTGATGTCAACACATGTAGTATCCAGTATACTACAGATTCTTTCTCCCCCTTTGACAACAATGGCAAAGGGTCCTGACAAGGTTTCTCTCCTCCTCGTCTCTACCATGCACAGACCTCCCCCTTTTTCTCTACCAGATGCTTCTCCTCCTTTGACCATCATACCTTGCATCCTCTCAATTTGCAACAATTTAGATGGAGGTCTCAGACACCGACACCAATTTCTCAGCAACCAAATGTATATACAAACCGGATACCTTTTGCATATACAAGTCTGATACCAATTGTAGGAACATGTGTCAATGAATACAACTTACCTGTCGGTCAGACTACATCATCTCCTTTTGATATGCAAAAGTTATTTTGACCCCATATTGTTGATACCAAGTGTTGAAGCTAACACTGATACCAATCGTATCTTCTCCAATACCAAGTGTATGTTCTTCTCTTGTGAAGGTAACTCTCCCTTACTGCAAGCAACACTCCCGATGGTTCAATTGTGATTTCAATAAAGTACAAATTGGATAGACATTGAAATACCTCACAACATCAAACCGATGAGAACATCCCCAAGTTTCAATCATATGGGTACACCCATAGACACTTTCACTCCCCTTGTGTCCAACATGTCTGATACAAATCAGAAAATATTGCTATGAGCTCCCCCTGATTCATAAATCTCAGGTCATCTTTACCTATTAGGTTCTAAATTGGAGCTCCAATCTACACCATATACCAGTTGAGTTGTGCATATGTGATAAATTGATGATCTTTTAGCTCCATAGCATCCATCACAGCTTATGACATGATCTTATATGAACGCAATGCCATACCACATCACTATCATGCCACATATCAAACCGGTTAGCCCATAAAGATGCAAGCATATATGATCAACTATCGGGCCAACATATGTCATTCAAGTATTTTCCAATATCACCTGAGACATTAATACTTCTTCATGCCATATCACTAGAGTTATTGCAATGATCCCAGACCTCATTGACTTACATAACCTGCAATATCGGTTACTATACATACCCATAACCTACTGCACAAACCGGTTTCCTATACCTGTCCATCAACACTATCAGAGCATTTTCCTCTAACTCTTGTCTTCTTGTGTCAATTTCTTCTTATCCCAATTATAAATTAGCTATTCATTGACACATGCAGTAGTAATCCATCTCTCATTTGTAGGTGTGTAGCCAAGGCAGCCACTACACACACTTTCCATCTCATTTCTTTCCTTTATATCGGCAGCAGCATGTCCTTCCATTTGTCCTCATCCACTGAGGGGGTGAATGATATTGTCAATGTGCTACTCCTCCTAACATTTTGCATCTCCTTTAGGCCTTAGGAGATATCACCTGTGCATTGAATGCATAGTGTCGGTCTGTGGTCTGTGGTCCTATTCTCTTCCTTCTTCCTCCAAACCTTCTTGGTCTCATTCTTTTTCTCATTTTCATTCTTGGGAGTAGGTCTTATCTTCTTCTATCAATTGGTCCTTTCTCTACTAGATTCTACCTCATGACCGGAAGCATTGTTGTAGAAAAAAATAGTGTTCAAACCAAACATGACTGGGGAACCTTCTATCAGATCATTTTGACCATCTTCTTTTGGTTGTGCTATTGTAACTGGCTACCAGAACTGGTGGACCACTTGATCTTGTAGGAAAAAAACCTCTTCTTCTTTTGTTCCATGTGACACTTTGTCTCTCATATGCTCTATACCCATTCTAATATCGAGCATAGCTACTACAATAGTTGTCATGTGACTAAACTTTCTTGTTCCTGCATTCATGACTTCTATGCCCAAATGCATTGTAGTTATAACATACATAATTTGCATTTGTTGAGGCAACAAATGGAGTCTTCCTATTATGCATAAGAGAAGATCTATGCATGTTTCTACAACTTGACATACTATGGTCATAAGCATTACTTCTTGGACAGACTACATTCTTATTTCTAGACCTCTTTGTGCATTCATTTGCCCTATGACCATAATCTTTGCAAGAGAAGTAGTAACCAGTAAAGGATGGCATATGACTTACAAATTTATTTTGCCATGCATGAGGAGATCTTACCGGTTTAGTATCTCCATTTCTGCTTCTCCGAGGATGGATTTTGGATTATCCATGCTTTGCAGTTCTACCATCTGATCCCTTCTTTTCCCACACATGCTTTGTCTTGTGGGCAGCAAAATTTCTTTGTCTTCTATCGATAGGAGGTCTTCTTTGTTTTCTTCTTCTCAAGTTTTTGCTTCTAGTGAAGCTACCTTCTCCCATCTTTCCTTTTCCTTTAGGATCTGTATTTTTTCTCCTTCTTGCAGCACCAGTATTTATCCTTAACTTCATGTCTTCACTGGTTGTGGTTAGATCAACCTTTTTCTTGGGAGTATTCCGGATAGTGAAGGTTTGTCCCTTGTTATCTCCATTGGAGGAGACACACAAAATGTCTTTGTGGGGGACATTCTTTCTAGTGGAGCATTCACCGACATCACAACCTAAGCCTCCAGTATCCTTGGAATACTTTTGCTTCTTTAATATTTTGTCCAAGACATCACTGCTGCCATCATACCGAATTCTTACCTTGAGCTCATCTTGACATTTCTCAAGGTCATTTCAGAGATTCTCCATTTCTCCTTCTAGTTGTTGATACTCTTTATCCTTTTCCTCTATCACAGATGCTAGATCTTTACACATGCACTCCTTGGTGTCTTCTTGTTGAGTCTTCAACTCTGAGATACATTTCTCAAATTCTTCAAGGCATTTGATCAACCAATTTTGCTCCATAATAGCATCATTCTTGAATAACTAGTATTCATTTATCACTCTACTAAGATCCTCGAGTGCACTTACAGGCTCTCCTTATAGATCTACCTTGGATTCCACTCCTTCATCTTCACTGTCACTCCCAAACACATATTTTCGGTGGGGTTCATCTGAATAATCACTTTCAAATGTGTGCCTCTCATTTTATGATTCTTGAGCCACGAAGAGGTGAGTTTCCTCTTCATCATTTCTATTGCTACTAATAGATCTTTCTTCATCACCTATAGACACATGTGTTTCATTTCTTTTCTTGCTTCCACAAACTGGTTCTGTAGTACATGGTTCATTGCCATAAAGTTTCTTCAATCTGTCCCATAGGCTTTTTGCTGATCTGTATCTTCCCACCTATGAGGAGACATCACCGAATATCCCACTAAGTATGACCTTCATGGCTTCATCATTACATTTATTTGTCCTTTCTACTTTAGGACTGGTGGGAGGACTAACTTTACTAGGGCAGCCATTTACTACTGGCATCCATACATCAAACCCAAGGGAGGACACGTAGACTTCCATCCTATGACTCCATATAGAAAAGTTTGAACCATCAAACACCAGAGTAAGGGGTGGCACCAAATAGGCCATTATGTTCAAATACCATAATCTACCCAAGCTAGAGAAAGCTTATCAACTGGGAACTTATGCTCTCAAACCAATTGTCAAACACAAGATGCCACTGAGAGGGGGGGTGATTCAATGGTTTCCAATTTCTTAACCTCTTAAAACTAAGAGTGATTACTGGTTATCAATCCTAATGCCAAGTTAACCTACCAGTAAGATAAAGAAAGATATCTCAATGCAAGCACACACAAATGCACATCATATGACATCGGTATATATGAGGAAAACCCAAGATGGGAAAAACCTCGGTGAGAAATGTTGCTGGAGACTACTGCTCCAATCCAGCCTCATAATGAAACATTGGTTACAACATTTAGGGCACCAAGCCAAGGACCACCACTCCTAATTTAGGGCACCAACCCAAGGACCACCAACCCTTTATTTAGGGCACCAACCCCTACACTGAGCTCCAACTCAGTGATTACAATACATAACAAATTAATATAATAGTAGTAACCCTAGATACAAGTGAATCTTTTAACCACTACATACACTCCACCCTACTGGTTTTACTCCTCCTCTACCTTACCAGTTGAATCCTACTCTTCCTTCTATCTCTCTCTTTCTCTCTACTCACCTTCACCTATTGCTACTGACACACTGGTTCTACCTGTGCCTATTGGATGAACAGTCAGATCATACACCTGTTGTGGGTTACTCTACTCACCGGTTTATCCCTTCTCTTCTCTTTACCTACCAGATCTTTTCTCCCACACATGCATATAGATGCTTCACTCTGGACTTCCTTCTTGTTGTCTTGAACACCATCGGTTCCCCTTTGCACTTATTCTATCTTGTTGCTTTATCAGTTACTTTGGACTTTAACGGTTTGACTCATAGTTAAACCCTCTTATCGGTTTAACCACACTCTCATTCAATCACTATGATCTTCAATTAACTTCACCAACTGATTATCCTTTTGGTTCCTCCTAGTTCACCGACATCACTCTTCTATGCAACATCAACATATTTTCATCTTTGGTCTACATACTTATAGCCAGACTTTCCCACCTAAACGTGAGTTTGAACTTTGGCACGCTAGGGTTTCCACCATGCACTAAATCCACATCAAATCTCCTCTTTGATCATTGTGATGTATCATACCCAATCATATCTCATCTCCTTGATTGATGATGTGTATCTCATCAATCAGCATTGTCATTATCTTTACCTTTCAACGCACATATTCTATTTTTAGATGTCTGTAGCATGATTTTTGGCTTTGTATCTTGTCAATCACGTGCAAGATGTGATTTCCTTCACCCATTTCGATGGATCTCTGATGTTCACCTGATATTGAGCCACAAATCTCAGCCATCATCCCTTGAGCTTCGTAGTTGCCATAATATGCTGGACCAACCACCAACAACCTCATCGACACACTATACCGACCTATGCATGCATGCCACTTCAACTCCACGTGGCACCTTTGTCGACATCCACCTTTTCTTATTGTGTTGGTCCAACTTGGTCACAAACCAATAGCACACAATTTGCATATGATCCACACCATAGGTCCATCTTTGCCTACCGACACTCTAACATTGCCAGTATATCATGCTTTATCGGTTAACCTTCATGCCTTCTTTGTCTTGTCGGTGAATCACTTTTGCCCAGTCATCTAGCATATTTTTCCTCAATAGTTATCTAGAGTGACTCATCATGTGATTCTTCAATTGATTGAGAGCACTTCACTTTTGTCTCTCAGTACACTTAGTTGCATGTCAGTATCCTTATTTACTGGTTGGGACTCTTGCTAACTTCATGCTATAAACCTCCAACCATCTCCATTTGTGGCAACAACAATCTCCATCTGAACCTTGGTAACTCCAAGTGTGCAACTACAAAGATTAATATTCATCTAACCGGTTCTCCTCTCAACTGGTTTGTCAAAGTGACAAACCTATCCTTCCTTCTTAGTACTGACAACTCATCATGTCTGCCCTTGTTGATCTAGTACACATCTCTAGTTTAATGCACCTAAGGCAACCTATCCTAGAGAGATGTAATGCATTTCATGCATGTTAGGGGATAATTTCCACTTATCGGTGAGAGTGGATCCTTGTCGACTGCATCTGGCATTGCACCAATATGGCTTCCCTATTTGAGCAGGCATATCTTCAAACAGGCACATATGATCTCCAGTCCTTATGTCTTCAACACAAGCCAACACTAACTTGTGTACTCGTGACTCCAATGATCATTATGCTAGATGACATTCTCTTCCTTACCGGTGACCTGCTATGCTAGTTGACATCAATGGCACTATTTCTGGTATGCATCAATAACAACACTGCCCATCAATATCTCATACTGATTTCCATCCTATATCGGTTGACATCAATGACAACAGAATGCCAACACTCATTCTATGTTTTTTTTGAAGGAATTGTTTTGGCGAGGGGAGACCAATTTGTTCTACATGTTACACCTTCTTCATCAGCAATTGTTTTCATCTTGGGCCAACATGGATCATCCTAGAGCAATGAATGTTATATAAATTAATGTAACTAGGCATATAGAAGGAGGAACGGAGGTTAACTCAAAGATGAGGAGATCGAGAGTTGGCTTTGGCTCACATTCTTGGTAGAGTCTGGATACTATATATTAAGCATGTTTTTGTAATCAGGCCTGTGTGCCAAATTTGTAATCCCACATGTTGCCAGCTAATTTGTATTTAAATTCCTTGATATAATATAATTTTAATATTTGTATTACCTCCATCACATTGTGTTGCTTTTGTTGTGTTGCCCTTGTTGCATGGTCTGGACTGTTCTCTTTGAGGACTCTCCTATCGTGGTTGCATCAAGTGGTATCAGAGTGAATTTTCATTCCCGAGATTGTGAAGTCCTGTAAGAACTTTGTTTTAGGGTGGAAGATTGAGGATTCGACCTACAACTGCAAAGGACTTGCGTAAAGATGGCCCGAAGAGGAAATTCTAGAGGTGGTAGAGCACGTTGAAATGCAAACCTTGTTATGATGGAAAAGTTGAGAGGAATTTTATCCCAATTGGAAGTTATTGAAATGGACCAGAGAAGAGGTTGACATGTTGAAGATGTGAGTGATGATGAAGAGGAAGTTGTGGTGAGAGAAGGAGAAAATCAACCAGTGCTCGATTAGGAAGATGAGAGATTCCTAAGATCCTTGACCATGAGAGTGAATACCAAACCACATTTCAACCCACTGGATTATGGTGGCAAGTTAGATTCGGATGAATTGCTTGATTGGATTATAGAGATGGAAAAGTATTTTGATTGTGAGAGCACAAATGAAGATAAGAAGGTGAAATATGCTTGCACCAAGTTGAAGGGACATGTATCTCTTTGGTGGGAACATTTGTAGGTAGATAGACAGAGAAGGGATAAAAAGAAGATTAAATCCTGGGAGCGGATGGTTAACAATTTGAAATCAAAGTTCATGCATGTTGATTACCAAGTGGATCTATTTTAGAAGTTACAAAACCTAAAGTAGAAGGAATCTAGTGTGAAGGAATATCTCGAAGCATTCTACAAGTTCAATATTAGATCCAGACACACTTATGATGAGATTGAACAACTTTCTAGATACTTGAATGGGTTGTGGATGTGTATAAAGGATGAACTCAGTCTAATCAAGTTGTAGAGTGTTGAGGAAGCTTACCAATATGCCCTGAAGGTGGAGGAGAAGTTGAATAAAAGATAGTAGCAGACGCAAAGAGGTAGAGGAGGAAGATTTCAGGGAGGAATAACCTATATCAGGGGAAGAGGACCCTGTGCGAATCAAAACAAAGACAAGGAAGCTAGCAGAGATGGTAGTTCATACCAGAGGGATGACAAAATATTTTATGGGAGACGAGAACATGATGGTTACCGGAATGAGGGTTATGGAAGGGAAGACATGATAAGAAAATGTTTAGAGGAACCTTCTTTAAGTGTGGAGGAGGAAATCATGCTTTTTAATGTAAGAAGATAGAGAATAGTAGAAGAGCAACATTGGTGGAAAAAAAACCTACCGGATCAGCTAATAGACCTAGGGATGGATACTTATTGATGATGAGAAGAGCATTATGCCATACTGGAGATGAGCAGGAACCTTTGCAAAGGAAGAATTTGTTCAAGACAAGATGCAAGGTAGCTGGTAAGTGTTGTAAATTTATAATTGATAGTGGTAGTTCAAATAACCTTCTTTTAGAGGAGATGGTGAATAAGCTAAAATTGGAGAGATTGAAGCACCATAAGCCTTATCAGATAGCAAGGATTCAGGATGATCATAAGGTACTAGTAAGTGAACAATGTTTGGTAAAATTGAGAATTGGATCTTATCATGATGAAGTTTTGCATGATATTATGTTTATGGATGTATGTCATATCTTACTGGGTAGACCTTGGCAGTGTGATAGGAAAGTAATACATGATGGAAGGAAGAACATATACACTATTGTTGCAAATGGGATGAAACAGACCTTATTACCCTTGGAAGAGCCTCTTAAGAGTGAAGTTTGTACAAATGCTAGGATTTATTTGGTAAACAAAAGGAAATTCCTAAATGGGATAAGACATGAGAATATGTGTTTTGCTTTAGTTCCTAACAAGACTAAAAATTTGGATTGTGAAGAAGAACAACTGGATGATATAAGAGAGTTGCTAACAGAATATGAAGACATCATTTTAGATAATGTACCTAATGGATTACCACCTATGAGAAGTATTAGTCATTGCATGGACCTGATTCTTAGAGCTAGTTTGCCTAATAAAGCAACACACCAGATGATGCCAACAGAAAATGAGGAATTGAATAGACAAGTGTAGGATCTATTAAGGAAAGGTTTGATCAGAGAAAGATTGAGCCCTTGTGCAGTTCTAGCAATATTAGCACCTAAGAAGGATGGATAATGGAGGATGTATACTGACTCTAGAGTAATAAACAAGATCACTGTGAAGTACATAATTCCCTTGCCTGGGATGGATAAAATAGTGGATTGTTTAAGTGGAGCCAAATATTACACAAAGATAGACTTGAAAAGTGGATACCTTCATATCAGAATCAGAGAAGGGGATGAGTGGAAGACAACATTCAAGACAAATGAAGGATTGTCTGAATGGTTGGTGATGCCTTTTGGAATGACTAATGCACTGAGTACTTTCATGAGGTTGATGAATGAGCTATTGAAGAAATTATTGGGTAAGTTTGTTATTGTTTACTTATATGACATCTTGATTTTCAGTAAGACAAAGGAAGAACATATGTTGCATTTGAGACAAGTTTTGCAGAGGTTGAGAGAAGAGAAGTTGATAAACCTTAAGAAGTGTAGTTTCATGAAGGGAGAGCTAGTCTATTTGGGATTTATGATATCTGCAGATGGATTGAATATGAATCCTGAAAGGGTAAGAGCAATTGTTGAATAGCCTGTGCCTAAAAGCATTGGGGAGGTAAGATCATTTCATGGATTGGCCAATTTCTACCAGGAGTTCATTAGAAATTTCAGTTCAATTTGTAGTCCTATGATAGAAACAATGAGAGGAGATAGGAAGGACTTCAACTGGACATTTGGAGCAGATAAAAGTTTTGAGTTGTTGAATCAGAAGGCGATAGAACAGCCTGTGTTGTATTTACCAGATTTTAGTAAAGTATTTCAAGTGAATTGTGATGCAAGTGGGAATGCAATTGGAGCAGTGTTAAGTCAAGAAGGAAGACCATTAGCTTATTTTAGTGAAAAATTGAATGATGCAAGAAGAAGATATATGTGTATGATCAAGAGTTTTATGCAATAATTCAAGCATTTAAGAAGTGGAGACATTATTTACTGCCTAAAGAGTTTGTGTTGTATACCGACCACCAAGCTTTGCAATATTTAAATAGTCAAGGTAACTTGAATCAAAGACACATGAGATGGGTGGAGTTCTTGCAGATTTATACCTTTGTTTTGAAGCATAGAAGTGGAAAGTCAAATAAAGTTGTTGACGCCTTGAGTAAAAGGAGGAACTTGTTGACAGAGATGAGAGTGGAAGTATTGGGTTTTGAGGAATTGAAAAACTTGTATGAGAATGACCCTAATTTTGCAGAACCTTGTAAAGCTTCCAAGGAACCTGTTGTGGTGGATAGGAGTAGGTGGTTAGATTATTTCATTCAAGATGAGATGTTGTTTAGAGGAATCCAGTTGTGTATTCCTTGGAGCTCTATTAGGGAAAATCTGATAAAAGAGAAGCATAGTGGAGGACTAGCAGGATACTTTGGTGTTTATAAGACAGTAGCCTTGGTTAGTGAGAATTACTTTTGGCCTTAGATGCATAAGGATGTTAGGAAATTTGTTCAAAGCTATATAATTTGTCAACTTGCAAAAGGTAGTAGCCAAAATGTTGGATTTTATAAGACTTTGATAGTTTCGAAGAGACCTTGGGAGGACATAAGCATGGACTTCATACTTGGATTGACTAAGACATGGAGAGGAAATCATTCTATATTTGTGGTGGTGGATGGATTCTCAAAGATGGCACATTTCATACCCTATAAGAAGACAATAGATGTCATGCATATAGCTTACCTATTTTTCAAGAAGGTGGTGATACTACATGGATTACCTAAGAGCATAGTTTCTAACAGGGACACTAAATTTGTTGGATATTTTTGGAGAGCACTTTGGAAGAAGATGAAGACAAGTTTGAAATTAAGTTCTACTTTTCACCCACAGATTGATGAATAGACAAAAATAGTAAATAGGAGTTTGGGAAGTTTGTTGAGATGCTTAGTTGGAGACAAAACCAGAAGTTGGGAATTGGTTCTTGCATAAGCAAAGTTCGCCTACAACAATTCAATGAACAAAAGTACCAGAAGAACACCCTTTGAGATTGTTAATGGAGTACACCCTAGAGGCATATTAAAGTTAAGAGACATCAATAATGAGGATAAAAGGAGTGCAAAAGTGGAAGCATTTGCAGAACATATGAAGATAGTACATAATCAGGTCAAACAATATTTGGAGGACATGAATAGTAGGTATAAGGAGAAAGCAGATGAAAAGAGGAGACACAAGGAATTTGAAGGTGGAGAGGAAGTGATGGCATATCTGAGAAAAGAAAGATTTCCCGTTGGTACCTATAATAACTTGAAGATGAGGAATTTGGGACCTTGTAAGATCTCAAGGAAATTTAGTTATGGAAATGCATATGAAGTGGAGTTACCTGATACCTTGTGTATTTCACCTATATTCAATATTGAAGACCCACATTAGTATTATGAGGCATAATTTAGTGAAGACAATACAAAAAACTTGGAGAAGAAGATACCCCAGAGGGTATTAGACCAAATTGAAATTTTAGATAGCAGAATTGGGCATAGCACCCAACGCAAACAATACATCGATTATATTATGAAGTGGAAGGGAACACCAGTTGAAGACTTCTCAGACCAAGGTAGACCATCTTGGTTTTCCTCTAGTCTCTCCAAAGTGAGGGCCTCACTTTTCATCAACCTCGAATATTGGTGCAGGAGCATCCCTGGTTCTTTGCAATCTTGCATCAACAAAAAACATTTGCATTCCAATTTTCTTTTTATTCATTTTGGCTTTGCAGTTTCAAAACTTCTTTATGTGTTTTGCTGCATTTGTTCATCGGACCTTGGGGGACCTAGATTTTGTTTGTGGACATGTTCATCTACCTTATCCCAAGTTTTTGGAATGTTTGGATCTTTTTCTGGCAAGTTATCTCTCTCAGAATATGAGACAGTTTTGTTAACATAGAGCACAAGAACCGCTTGGACCTATCTACTAATGGAGAATCTTGTGGATCATTTCCATGGCTTGCAAAGCCTAATTTTGTATCCTTCAACATTCCTTGGCTTGTGGCCAACCTTTCCTTAGGTCTGCACGTCATTCTAAGTTTTTTCTAGTGGAATTTTTTTGGTGGGGGCCAACCTACTTGCTCTACACATTACACCTTCTTCATCAGAAATTATTTTCATCTTGGGTTGGCGCGGATCATCCTAGAGATATGAATATCATATAAATCAATGTAACTAAGCACATAGAATGAGGAAGGGGGGTTAAACAGAATATTAGGAGATTGAGAGTTGGCATTGGCTCGCATTCTTGCTAGAGACCAGATATTGTATATTGAACATGATTTTGTAATCAAGCTTGTGTGCCAAATCTGTAATCATGCATGTTGCCAACCAATTTTTATTTGAATTCCTTGATATAATATAAGTTTGATTCTTCATTGCCTCCATTGCACTATGTTTCTTTTGTTGTGTTGCCCTTGCTACATGGTCTGGACTATTTTCTTTGCGCACTCTCCTATCATGGCTACATCATTTTCTTAAAAATAATAAAGTGAAGCTCAAAGTCTCTAAATCGCTACCTTTTTACCAAGACAACAATGCAAAGCATGAAGTCTTTGAAATACTATCTTATTATAATTCAGCTAACTTTCTTCAAAATAACAAGGTGAAGCTCAAAGTCTTCAAAATGTTACCTCTTTGCTAATTACTAATTCTATTTACAAGAGCTGAAATATGACACAAAGTTCACAAATCAACACTTATTCTACTCTTTAACAATATCTTTCCACAACACCTTTACATAATCAAAACAAGAATTTATAAAAAGAATGACATAAGAAAACTCGCCTTAAACCACAATCTATCCAACACAAAGTTTGAATGCCAAAGCTTTCTTCTTATTTGATCAAATTTGCAAAACAATAATATGAACACAAAGTTTCAATTTTCTCTTCACTTCAACTGAGTTTCGTCACATAAATATTAAAGATAAAATTTACAATAACCAACCTCCTATATATAGGTGAGGTACAATGAGATAATCTAGGAAAACTTTAACTAAGTCAAAGAAGAGTCCTATTTGACTTATAACTCATGCATGCTCTAGATGTAAAAACATAAATACAAAATGACATTTGAGATGTCAAAGTCTTATTACAAAAATGCATCTACAACTTCTAAAATGTAGAAAATACTAAGTGTCACTAGACACTCCATTTTGTTCTTGTTTTATGAAATCCTTGAATTTTTATAGAACTACCTTCATTTGTTCGTCATCGGGTCCCTTGGTATGGCTTGTGATGAATTTGACCCTGGTGAGAGAATCTCTGATGCTCATGCAACATTTGTTTTTCTTTTTTAAAAGAGAACCAAAATCATCCAGATTTACTTGTATATCTATTAACTTGTTAATAGAAGATAATGAGAATACATGTTTATCAACCTCCTCGCCAACAAGCAAGATGAATTATATGATGTTACTACATCATTTATCCTTTGTGATAGGAGTAAGTCACCCTATAAAATTTCATTCAGAGTCCTTGTCTTTCTCACAAATGCCTCGGCTTATGCCTTAGTCTTTTGTAAATCGTCTTTAAATCAAAAATGCCGAATTTAGGTAGTTGGTTGAACTCCATGAACACATTGAACCCTCTTGAACCAGGTTCAATAGGTTCATTTAGGTTACGCGGGTTCTTAGGCGTCTAGGGGGTTTTCTATACTAACATTTTCTTAGTGTTTTGCAGTGGTTTCTTATTGCTCTTTTTTGGTGATGTGTTAGGTCATCTATCTCCAGGCGTTGAACTTTCTGAACCTAGTTCAAAAGGTTCAGACATGTTCAACATGCTCAACATAGTTCAAAAGGCCAACAACACTTGACATAATTAATCCTCTCAGAAAAGATTTCTCCTAGGCATGGTGTATATCTTGAACTACTTGAACCCCAATGAATTTTGTTCATAATGTTCATGTGTGTTCAAATGTGGTGGGTCCTGTGAGTTGAAAGATTTGATGGTGCATTTATTGCCAAGCATGAGGAAGGCGAACCATATCTTAAGTGATGTCAATTGTTGGAATTTGAAGGAAGTAATCATTTCAGGAACTAGTGGTTACTTCAAAAATGCCACCATGCATTCAATGCTTGCGTGCGATGTCCAATCCAAAAACTCAACACACTTAAACTGTCAGTTGGAATTATTGCACTTAATAAGTCCATATCATTACTCTTGCTATAAGGTATGAAGAATTAATTCTCTGAACCTTGTTCCTCATTGCTGCTGTGTTATTTTTCCGGGATAGAAGTCTTGTTTGCTAGTAGTTGTTTGGTTGCTCAACTATGAAGGTAAGGATAAAAAGCCACCTTAGGTTAGGCACAAGTCTAATCCAGCTTTGGATTTCTATACTCCTCGACATACCTGGTCACGAAGTGCTACTCAGAGAAGGATGGATCAAGCCAAGGATACAGAGCTGAAGGATAAGATTCTTGACGCCCAGATATTTGAAGTTGAAGATCTGGATAGTGACATTGCTAATGCCTTAGATTCCCATGCGGTTATTGTAGCTATGACACCACCCTCCAAAGTGATTGAAGGAGAAACTGGTTCTAGTGTTACTCCTAAGTGGCTGACTACCTCGGTGAACAAAAAATGAAGTTTCATTCCTGTGACTATTTTGATTCAAGATATGGTCGTTAAGTACACAGAGAAGGGCCCCAAGCCAAAAAGGTTCAAAACAACTACTCGACTGGATAGTGATGAAGGGACTAGAAAGTGGGTTGCCGAGATTACCTCATACAAGCCCAAGGGAGAGGACAAGGAAGTCAGTGTAGAAGACTTTGAGGTCACTAAGGTGGAGCTGGGAAACATGAGTAGGGATTCAGACAATCATTTCTTCCAAGTATCCGCGAAGAAAATGCTTACCAGGTCAGAAAAAGACAGGCGAGAAAAGAGAGAGCTAAAGTGGCATATAAGCATCCTTGCTCAATTCATTGATAGCATCGGTTGCTTCGGAGCACTTCCTATATCTCATGCTACAAAGAGCTTTGATCCTACTTCACCAGAAAATAAAAAGCTAATGAGTCAGGTTCAAAGAGCAAAAATCATTGCAGAGGCTATCGAATGATGGATTGAAGGAGTGATTAAGGACGGGGGAAAGTATATAACGAACTCCCGAAAATTATGCGATGAGATGCAGGGTCTTATTATAGAGATTCGAAACTAGCTTTTGCTATGGGAAAAAGAGGAACACAAATGGGAGAATGTCTTGCCAATGTTCACTAAAATAGAAGAACATGGGGCTACCAGATTTTTGACAGAACATTCAATCAAACTGGTAATAGATGAATGTCAACTCTTCATGCTAAAGAAGACCATAATGTGGCGGGTGCTAACTTTCAAATCTATGATTTTTGACACTAAGACTTCTGTGTATGAACTCCAAGACCTTCAATGCAATTTAGTCAATGATAACAAAGTGGTTAACCCTAATGACGATTGGCAGTTGGGAATTTACGGGCTGAACACATAGGATGCGATAAAAGTTTTCCAAATATATATGGAGAAAATCAAAGCGAAGGGTAATTTCATTCCTAAGGATATAACACGGGTTGCTAGGAATGAGTCCATGACATTTATTGGTAATGATCAGTTACCAAAACATGTCGAAAAGATGGTAAAGCATCGGTGGAATGAGGAAGCGGCGAAGGAAAAGCTCAATGCAATGAAGTTTCTAAACCAAGCAATAATCCAGGAACTCACAACCACCCACGATGCCCAAGAGAGAAGAGAAGAAGGTGATGATGGGAAAGCAGCATAATGCATTGATCAAGGCCTTGTTTTTATGCGTTTTTCATGTTTATGCAAAAGACTTCGGGACATCTGTCCCAATTATACTCTGTTAGTTTCATAATTTTTTTAGAGGAGGTCGAGTTTTCAGGGAGACCTCCTTTGTTCTAAAACTATATATTAGACTAAGATGGATGGAATAAGGGATAGATTTTGTTTAGAATTTTTGTTAGTTTTTACTTAGTTTCTACCTGCTTTGTTGAAGGAAGTCATCAGACTTTTGAAGATCTGGAATTGAAAAGGGGTTTTATGCATGTATTGATTGTGTCTTTGTTACATGAAAGATATATATATAAAGGATCAGACTGTTTCATGAGAAAGAAAACCTTTGAGTTTTGAATCTATGCTGTGACATATCTTTGTATATGTTAATCTAATCAAATGACAGTGATCACCTTTCCAATGTAGAATGTTATTTTTCTTCTGAGATTCCTTTTTGTGAGTTTTTAAAGGATGTGTGTGTTTGAAAAGAGTCTTTGTCGCTCTTATCTGTTTTATGTACTAGAAAACTGGTGCTCTGAATTTTGTTTTAGTCACTTCTTTTTCTCATATTGAAGCATTTAGGAAGCTTATTTTTCTCTGAACTATATGTAAAACATTAGCCTCTCATCAAAAGAATGAAGTAGGCAGCCTTACCGCATGCTTTCAGGTTAAAAGCATACTTCTTGGAAATTAATTAGATTATTCTCTGAATAACTAATAGAGGGAGTTGTACCTATGAAAAAATTCAGAGGGAAGTAGTACATTACACTTACCCAACTGTTTAGTTGAATTTTTGTCTTTAAAAGAAGGCAACAGAGTTTGAGATTAATTATTTTGAAGAAAGGCAAATCCATTCACTAACATATGATAATGGCATCTTCGTGAAGAGGCTTTTGGTTTTCATCAAGGAAGGTGAAAGGAAGTGTTGATATCTTTTCGATGATGTTCTTTCCTTTATCATTACATTCTCTTTGGAATTTTCTCATATCTTTGATAAGTACCTCCAATGTGTGCATTTGATGTTCTAGTACCTCCTTTTGTTTAATATACATGTTTCTTGAAGGAAGTACTCCATTGTCAACCATAACATCTAATTAGAAATCATCTAACTTCAACCAAGAGTTGAAATTCTTCTCATGTGTCTCCAATTCATTTGAGAATAGATCCAAAATTTTATCTATCTTAGACTCTACATCCTCTAGATTATTAATCAAAACAACTCCAAACTTATAAGATAAGTACCTTGACACAATATCCTGTCCATCCACTTTCCAACTATTCTCCCACATGAATTGACTTGTTCATCTTGCTTGATGATCTGCTCATCTACTAATGAAGTGACTGGTCTAATTATATCTAATGACTTTGTTATCTTGATCAAAACAATAGTGAGTTCATCCACCTATTTCTTTAATTTATCTTTTGTGATCTTTTTCTTCATTATAACTTCTCACAATGTTATCAAAAGTAGTTTGATAATCTTCCACTATTCCTTCATGTGTTTTCTTTCCAAAATTAATCTTGTTGATAACATAATTTGTAGGCTGAACTTTATCCAAATCTATATTCGAAGGAGGAATTGTCATTTCTACATACTTATTTTTTGACTTGTCTACCTTTATCCTAGATAAAGTCTTTGCCTTCTTTGTACCCTTGGGTTTCATAGGAATCAACTTGTTGAAGTCAAAGTCATCTAGGGAGATAGCTTGCCGTTTTATCTTGGGATGTTAGACACTATCCAAGGTGCTAGTAGTGTATCATCATCTACTCCAGTGGTTAACACTTGTGATTCCAATTCTTGAGACTAAATTCTTGTGGTAACTATGGGTGGAGTGGAGGCAACAATGGCAGGGGGATTTTGAGCAGCAAAAACTTTACGAGGAAGCTAAGTTTTTGAATAAGCTACCTTAGAAAGTTTAGGAAGAAATGCATTTTTGATATTGTCCTAGGGTGTGTCAATGGCAGACTCACTGGTAGTTGTGGAAGGAATAGTATGAATCATAGAAGCCTGGGATGAGTACAAGATAGTGGAACCAAAAGGAATAGTGTCAAAAACTGAAACTGAAGTAGTACCTATTGTATCACATGATGTAGGAGGAATACCTTCTTGTGTCTCTTGAGAATGGGAAGTACTTGGGATTTCTGGTAATCCCTCCTTATCAAATTTTTCTTCTTCTAGTTCCTTTCTTGGCTCTTCCTCTTCTACTTTCTCACCTTCATCATCTTTTTCACCATCTCCATCATCAACTTGAGTCTCTTGGGTAGATGATTCCCCATGACTCTTACCTTTCCCCACTATAAACTTTAACTTGGGAGCCTTCAGAGCTATCATGTCATATCTATTCTTTGTTCTCAACTCAAAAGTCTTTCCCATAGGTCTTGCAGTATCATCTTTGGATCTAGTTTGGAAAGGCTTTAGCTGAATACGTTGTTTTGACTAAGTAAAAGCAGGTATTTGAAAGGTACTTGAACCTTGTACAAGCCAGTAGATTAGAAGAATATGAAAGAGACATGTCTGATCACTTGAAAAAATAGAAAGATCCCACCCGAACAAAAAGGGATCAGCTTACATAACATAAAAAACCAGAAACAAATAGCGAAAGGACAACACAATGACAACAAAAAGATAGAACCTAGAGCCCCTGCAGAAACAAAGACAGAGACCTAAATACTTTCATGATATCCTCAACATGGACAACCATTTGTTTCATGTTGTTCTCTGAGGTCTTTAATTTCTCCAACTCACAACCTTTGATGTTGCCCTTGGTCTTTTCAGGACCCTTCTTGTCCGGCTGATCTTTATCACCATCCTTCTCTACATTGTTCTCAAATATATTGATAAGGATTTTCATGTTATCCACCGAAGCTTTGAGGATCTAAAAATTTTGATCTGCAATCTTCTTAACATTGAGTTCCAATCTGTCAATTCTACTACCTAGATTGTTCATTTTATTTTCCATTCCTTTAATCTCCTTGTTATCTTCCATCTCATTGACCTTTTTTTTTTTTTTTTCTGTTGCTATGATTTTACCCACCATACATTCAATTGCTTTTGCATTGTGAAGTACAACAACCAGTTCCTTAACATGTTTCACCAAGGGTTTATCACCAACTGTAACTCTTGTAATAGCCTTCATATCAGTCTTCAAACTATTAATATTCTTCACCATGGTTCCAATGGTATCACAAAAAGATTTTATAATATCATTAACACCAATACTACTTTTATCCCCTTTATCCTCCTTTTGCAGACTTATGGTGTTCAAACCCTCAATGTTTCCCATCATCGGGTTTTCCTCCCCCTCTTTATCCTGACCCTCATCCTTCTTGTTCTCCTCAACTTCCTCCTCAGAATCAACTAGAACATGGATGATGTCTTTATTATTTCCCTTTTTAGTGTTCTTCCTCTGAATCTGCTTTCCAATTGCTTTCCCTTTCTTTTTTTTAAGAATTTTTTTCTCAAAGGATTTTTGGAACCTAGTCCTTATGGAAGTATTTTCTTTTTGGTACCATCTAATCAAAGGCAAGGGTGAGTTAACAACTTTGTTCTTGTCATACATAGGATCCAAAATATTAGGTCATCATCCTCCAAATCTTTAGGGATATTGGCAAGATTCAAGATCTCAATTTGTTCTATTGTCAAATGGAAATAGTCAAGCCTCCTAATATCCTCTTATGTTCTACAATGAATCCATGCATCCTCAACCTAATGAACATTAGTAAAATTTTTCTTGATTTTATTCTTCATGCCTCAGTAGTGAAAGTGTTTTCTATCCTTTAACAATTTCATTGTTACTCTCCTCATTTATTCTTCCATAGCTCAAGCCTTATAGATAGAATTAATAGAATATCTCCCAATGGTAATGGAAAACTTAAGACTAGTCTTGTGAGCACCAAATTGGCATTCATGCATTGCTATCATCTGGTGCGCCATCTCCATGAGAATGATTTTATCATATGGGTACCTAGGAAGCATGAAAGGCTCACCATCGAAGCATCCAATTCTTGTTGGTAAGAGACACTGCAGGTATGATGAGATGTTTTCATGTATGGAAACTCATATTAGATTTGGTATTTGCAATTCATGATGCAATCATTTGAAAAAAATGTTTGAAGATTAGTGAGGTCTGGTAAAAATAATGCATCTAATAGAGTGTTCAAGTTTTGGTTGGTGGATTGTTTTGGTTAAGTATTTTGCTTTGTAGATTTTGGAGAAAACTTATAGATGTGTAATGTTTCTTATTCCTAGCTTGTGGCCTTCGGTGGTGAGATTGGTGACAATTGAAAGATCTGGTAGACTAGTTATTGATAAGAACAGTGCATATCAATGGTAATGTGTGCAAATTCAGCTTGTGGATTTTGCGGATTGATTTTGGTGATTGTTTGTTTGTTTGAGGATTTTGGGTTGACATATGGGAAGTGTATGGACATTTTGTTTTGGTCTGCTTAGTTGTTTTGTTATCATATTGACCTGACTTGGGTAACATGTCTCATGTTGTGTGTTATGCGGTTTTTGGGCCAACATGGAATTGATCTAAAATTGGTGATGCGGATATATAAGACCGATTGATTTAATCATTTGGGAGACCGAGTGATTGTGTGCAGTTACACATGTGCGACTAGAAGATTGGTGCTCTGGTATAATGTAGAATATCAAAATAGAGTAGAGTAGCAGAGAATAATGTGATCATGTATTATGTGCTTAACTAAAACTATACTCAGGCATTTGATGATGCTATTAAATAGTTTAAACTCTCTTGTATCTCTTATAATCATTTTGTAAGGCAATGAGCCTTCAGGGTTGTATCCCTTATTGTAAACTTTGAGTAGTGAGCTCTAGGCGGTGTGCCTTAATGCATGTGCATTCCCCTTATGTAATATTTTTATACTTCTAACATAGTATATTAACATTGTGGGTTTGAATCCCATTGTATTTTTTCCCTTAACTGGGTTTTTCACATAAAAATCTTGGTGTTATGGTATTGTTGATCTTGACTTTGTGGTTCTGCACTTTGTTTTTCTTCATTTGCATTAAGTGGTTGAAAAATCAAGTTATTAAAGTTAAAATTTTTAAACACCAATTCACCCCCCACCCCTCTCAGTGTTCCCTTGTTTCCAACAATTGGTATCAAAGCCTAGTTCAATCGAGAGGATCCTAATAGCTTGAGGGCGATCCGGAAGGTATCTTAATGGATTGCAGTGGTCTTAGACAATAGATACTTGTTGCACTTGATGATCTTGATCAGTCAAAAGGTAAAGTCCAATAATTGAAAACAAATCTCAAGGATGCTAAAAATTTCATTCAGAAATTAAAGGAGCAACTGAGTAAGTCCAAGGAAAAGAGAAAGGAGCTTGTTGATCAGCTTCAGGAGAAAGGAAAGTCAAAAGCATTGATGAAGAAGCCCTAAAGGAAAAGACATAAGAATGTGATAGACTTTCTAGAGTTAATGCACTTTAGAAAAATTAAATGGAAGCCATTGTGATGAAATTGACAAGGGAGATTGAGGAAATGAAGAAGAATGAGGAAAATCTTGCTCAGTCCTTGAAGGACAAATCTAAAGAATATTGAAAACTTGAGAATAAGAATGGATAGTTGATGAGTGATCTTCAAGATGCTAGAGAACATGAGGAATATCTTCGAAAGTAGGTTCTACTTCTTAAGTTTGACCTTGAAGCTGCAAATGAGTACAAGGAGAAGTTTTGGATCAGTTCAGCAAGGTTAGATGAGATTCTTGCAAGGTAGAAGAATCCTAATGATACACAAGGTCTTGGATTTGATAAAGGCGAAAGTTCCAAGTCATCTCAAAAGAAGAAAAACTCAAGAAGGCCTCTAGTAACACAACCTAATGCTCACAAATCCAATGGTAACTATTTTGTTTGCAATAAATTTGGTCATATGGCTAGTCAGTGTAGAAATAGGATGATCAATAATGGGTCATCTTTTACTGGTCAATATTTCTAATACAATAAGTATGGTCATAATGAAAATGTATGCAAAAGTATGATGAATAACTTTTAGAATAAGAGAAATGTCAGATGTTATGCATGTGGTAGGTTTGGACATATTGCTAATAATGCAGAATAAGAAGAAACTAGATGAATTTTAGACCTATGCAAGGAAATGTTGTTTGCCATGCTTGCAACAAATCTAGTCAGATTGCTAAGTATTGTAGAAGCAGAAATATGAATAAGAGAGGTCTGGAAGACATGAACAAGAATGTGAAGCTAGATGAGAAGGGTAAAGGTAAAATTGAAGAGATCAGAAATCAGATGAAGAAGACATGGGTTAAAAATACCGATCCAGAGGTAGGAAGTGGGTCTGCACCTGATTCTGGTGCTAGAAATTCATCTGGTAATTAAGCCAAGGCATCTGGCCTTAGGGGGAGATTTTCATGAAAAATTTATACAACCCCTGTTGAGATCTGTACCTAGTTTCAGTAGGCTGCACATGGTTATTTGATGTTTACTGATTCAGTGGAATATTTTTCGGAAGCATTTGATGATTCGTAGATTATTTCTTGAAGATCTGTCAGTATGTAGAGTATCTAGAAATGTTAGGGTTAAGAGCATTTATTATACCTAAAATTTAGTAATGGGATGAATAAAAAGAAAATCAATCCTTTATTTCTCACTTTGCATCTGAAGCGAGAGAGCAGTAGAGCGAAGGAAAGTTGAGTTTCCAGAGATTCAAAGTGAATAGAGGATTCATCATTTGATCTTGCATTCGATTGAGAGGTATTTATCATCTGACACTTTTTCGGTTTGAAGCTTGAAATATTAAATATTACGTCTTCTATAATTGTGACCCCATTGGTGGTAGATGTCACTGAACAAGCCAGCCCTAACTTTAAAAAGCATCTGTTTAAGTCAATGGAAGATGATTCGAAAGGTGCTTTTTCATTTGTCCCATATGGAAGATATTAGGGTTTACATCCACTATACCATTGAAGAGCTCAGGAGTGCCCAAATTTTGAATCTATACACAAAGCACATGATTGATGGAATGGGTAGCTTGAAACCTAGATTCAAGTCAATTGAGGAGAAGCATTGCACGCAGTTCATTAATTTTTCGGTGTTTGATGAGTCAAAATGGGTTCGATACATTTTGAGAAAAATACATGATGAATTCATGTGGCTTGACAAACCTTACAAGATTACTTAGAGTGCAATTAAGGTCATGACCTGTTTAAGCTCAGTTGGTGATGTGCCTTCTCTAAGACATGTCAAGAATTAGACGGTAACAGAGGCAACCAGTTCCTAATTTTACAGTAGGTCGATGACAATCAATGATATTGTTGAATATGATGTCAGGTTTGCATCTATGGTGATGAGTTACAAGTTATATCATTCCAGCCGAGACAATTTAGTATCTAGTATAGCTATCTATGTAGCTTATCAGATATTGAAAGAAGATAAAAAGTATGATTTGTGTGAAGTGCTCCAAAGAGAGTTTTTGAGAAATTTTAAGAAAATCAAGCAAGATAAGAAGAATGTATTCAAATTTGGAACATAGATTATAGGTCTATACTTCTACTTTATGACTGATATTTTGGGAGTTGGAAAAGTGTAGTGGGCCTATGATAAGTCAGTGGCAGTGCAAATCAAAGAAACATTTTATGGTCTTGGAGATGCTAAATTTCAAAATCGCATCCTATGGCGATACTTCAAAATGTTTCAAAGCATGATGCATAGTAGAGAAAGAATCCCTAAGAAGATAGTGGAGAAATATGAAGACACAATATGCTTTATGTTTGATACTAACCAATGTCTTATGGAAGATGCAGAGCCAAGGACTTCATGGATCATGCCCATCGGGTATGAGGTTGAAGGATATATTCTCGATGCATATGCTCAACACCTATTAAGAAAGTTGGTGGACACATCTAAGGAAAGGTTTGGAATGTACAAGGAGAAGAGCTTGTACTTACACTCTGTTATACAATATATTCCCTGATATCTTTAGAAGCTACAAAAATTTTCTTAAAAAAAAATGACTAAGTATACCCCTAAGAATTTCTATAGAAACCTTTGAACTTTCATCGACATTAGATTCACAACTCCTATTGACCAAATTCGACCATCGGGTGAGAAAAATAAAATCTCACCGAAAAGCTTAGTCTCACCGAAAAGATATATATGTTGTATCGAATAAATTGATAAATGTTTCCTCGATAATATGAACCATCGAAGGGATACTATCCGCGATAAGACTAAAAAGGGATTCACCGAAGTCATTGTTTCTATCGAAAAATACATAGAAGAAACATATTGAAGTGCCATCGACAATACTATTTCGAAGAGATATGAGTTTTGAAGATCCAATAAAGCATTAGGCCGATGTCTAAAGTCTTATCGACAAAGTAAAATGTCATTGATGGAAGCTAGTCATCGAAGGAGGGTTTTTGGCTCTTGGCGAAATGAAAAGTTTCATCAACGCAGTAATATCGAGTAAGAAATGGAGGCCACTCATCAATGACTTGTCATCAATAGAACTTGGGCATTAGATAAATTATTTCAAGGTATAATGATGGGATGTATTTCATCAAAAAACAAAGTTTGATGAAATGACAAAGGTTCACATCGAATTTGATCACTCGGAATAAAAATGAATGGGATCCACTTCGATGAAAAACAATGATTCAATGAAAACCTAAATCACAATAGCGATAAAAATACTTTCATCAAAACAAAAGTAAGTTTGATGAAAGGAGACCTTTTGATTAGAAAGAAAGGGACACTACCAAAGAATGTAGTTTCATTGAAGTAAACGATAAAATCATGTCGTAATTGAGCATCGAAGAAAGAGAAAAGGAACTGTTAGAAGAAGTAATTACTTTTTGCCATGAAATCATTCCAAAATTAAATGAATTCCCATCATCATAAATTTAAAACAAGTGAATTCATGACCGTTGCATAACAGGTGGATATAACTGATGAAACTACTGTAAAATTGTAATAAAACGACAAGGAAGAGGACAATTCAGGCAGCGTTGGTTAGAAGAATTCACAGAGAGTCTTCAAAAATTAGAAGGCTCAAAACTCCAAGTAAGTTCCCTATTTCCAATCTTTGTAATTATATTGGAAGCCTCTTCGACTAAGAAAACTAGAGCTAGGAAACCTAGTCTGCAGAAGAAAAACCAAAAAGGTAGAAGAAGGAAGGTCGCCCATTATACCAAGACTTATTAGACTAGTTCTCTACCTCGAGCCATCAGTCCAAAAAAATTAAAATAGATGATGAGGGCCTGGAGGATAGGTTTGAAAATTTGGGAGACAATTGGACAGAGATTAGAGGGCATGAATTGTTAATCTTTGGATATGTGCGAAGAAATGCTCTCAAGCCTATAAATAATTTATGGAGATTGAACCTGGGGAAGTTGGCAGTACCCAATGTTTTTGTAAACGTTGAAATTATGAAATCTCTAACCAACAATTATGAACCTAGGATGAAAACCATATATGATTATATGGGGAAACCAATAGTGTCCATCACTAGAGAAGTTATAGAAAGTGTATTTGACTTAGATTGGGGATTTGAATAAAAGATAGATACTAGCAAGCTTACTCAGGAGTATTTTAATATGGAACAGATATAGAAGAGGTGGTGACTCCCTATCCACAGACCAAAAATTGCAGGATCAACAATGCCATTCGGTGAAGGAGATAAAGCTCTCTTTGATGTTAACTTTTTCTACCCCTATTTCAAGTACACATATTATTGTGTATCTTGGGTCTTAGGAATAAAACCCCCCCTTGATGGATATAATAGCTATGATAATCTATGAGGATTTACAATCAAAGGATCCTAGGGCATTTGATTTTGTTGCTTGTTTATCTGAAGCCGTGAATCATGGTTTGGAGAAGTTGAAAGGAGACATATTGAATGTTCATTTCAAGTATTACTCTTTTCTCATGCATATATTACTCTGTATTGGACAAGATAAAGGATTTTGGGCGGATGGGTTCTGTGTCAGGGCTTATGATAAAGTTGGAGTAAGGAAGCATGTACAGTTATGGTTATCTTCATGGGACCAGAGATACAAAAATAGTCAGTACTAGCACTTTGAGGAGTTCTTCGTTAAAACATTGTACAGATTGCTAGGTTATCCATGTGATCATTCTATATCTCTAAAAATTCAGAGATTTATCAGGCCAAAAGTGTTATGTGAAGACACTCTAGTTACACATAATTGGGGAGATTGGTACTGCTTTCTGGATTATACTTAGATAAGGGTGTATGGGTTTGAAGGAAAGCCTTATTTGTTGCCTAATAGAGTAGCTTGCCTTGAGATTATCAAACATTTGTCAATAGCTAGTGCTAAACACCTGACAGATCATGGGAAACAATCCATAGTGCCTAGGTTATTGGTTTTTTTCAAACTTCATTGGTAAAAGTTCAAAAAGCTATGGCTTATTGCAGAATAAATTGGGTTATTATAAGATGGTGGAAGGTGATCCTAGGTCAAAATTCAACCCCGAAGGTTATATGTTAGAAGCAAAAGCATCACAGAAGCTTAGGGTTGGAGAGCATGTTCCATTGATGCTTGAAGATTTCATCAGAAATATGGAAAGGCAAGAAGTTATTGAGAAAAGGACAAAATATGAAAGAGTATCCAAAGCCTATGAATGGAAGCTTAATATAGGAAACATTAATGAGGATATTATACAGGGGATAGATGACCCCTTAGCCAAAGCTAATAAACTTATGCAACATGAGTTAGAAATTCTCAATGGTGTCCCTACATATGTTTTCAAGGACAGGAGACAAGGTATTAGAGATATAGAGCCATTGGCACACATGTCTTCTCAATTTATTTCTGATTATCTCCCTATTGATTCACCAAGAGAAGGGTATCCACCCGGATATGATTATAACATGAAGATGAGTCTAGAAACTAGCCATTATGGTGTACAAGAGATCAATGGTGTCTAGTTACTAGAGCATGAAGAATTCATTTCAAACAATGACTTTATTCATACCAAAGAATTTACCACATTTTTGTGCCAGTACAAAGGGACATTAGTCAGAGCAAATACAGAAGGGAAAACCAAGGAAGAGATGCTCAAAATATTGCAGGATGAAATAGACCAAGCCATGAAGGAAATGACGCCTGAAAGGGGAAGGCTATTACTTAAAGATGTTGGGGTATTAATATACTCATGATGGGATATGAGATTTGCTATGTTGTTTGACAGTTTTCCAAAGAAACAGGGGCCCGACAAACAAATCATGTCAGATGTAATAGATAAGATTTTAATGGGATCAGGATATGATCCAGATTAGAAATCTCTTATGTTGTGAGCTTTTTACCTTGAGGAGAAAAGGCCATTACTTATCGACATTGACGAGGCCTTTGGACATTTAATAATTCAACAAGTTGGGAAAACTGACCCTAGGGTCATTGCCAAAATAAATTTGGATGTGGCAAAACTCAATCAAGATCAAGTTGAATTCTTAGTCAGGGAGAATTGCACATACACAGGTTTGTATGAAAAGGCCAGTGAAGAAGTACAACGACTGCAAGAAAGGATATTACAATCAAGCTCTACTCAAGGAATTGATACAATGGATATGGCACTTGAAAATGACTGAAGGGTCATAGATGCCTTGACAGACACTATGTACTAGAAGACTAAAAGTGAAAAATTTGTCAAATAGGTAAACAATGCCCGTCAGAGAATGGATAAATTGGTTGATGACATCATTGAACATAGATTTAGAACCATGTTAACACATGCAGATCAGTATTGGAAAATGTATATTGGGACTGTCAAGGCTCTGGGGAGCATTAAAGATTAAAGAAATGACTACAAGAGGTGATGAACAACGTTTATACGATGATACCTGAAGAGAGAGCAGAAGGGATAGCATACTTGGAGGAACACGATAGATATGCAGATACATTGAACAAAGACCTCCAAGTGATGGATGATGGGAGCACTTCATGAATGCCAACAATCTACAATTAGGGGGAATCTATATCATTGGAACAATGGCGGAATGGGCTTGCTAGCATCAAGGAGAGAACCATTTCAGGATTGGATCCGGATAAATATTTGGCCCCTTATGTCAACCAGATAATCTTTGAGTACATTTCATTGAAGGCAGAGATGAAGAAGCGGAACATTGATATCAGAGGATACAGAGAGGATGATTACATAAATTATTTGGGAATGCTTAATATATTTTTATTTAACTTTGTTAAGAACATTCAACTTGGTTGTTGATGTTGGGAAGGGACATGACTTTTTGTAAAGATAGTTTTTGTTCTCATATATATGAGAGGTTTTTTGTAAAACAAAAGGGGATTAAGAAATAGATGTACAATATACTCTGGCAGTTTTTTGTAAATTTCAAAACTCTGTCAATATAATCAGTTGTTTTTTTCCTTTACATATGTGTTGTGAGTTGTTTATTTTGATTAGGCGTTGTTCTATGATATTGTCTCATAGAAGATAAGGTTTCTTGTATCTTCCTAGTGAAGTTTATTTTCCTGCTGCTATTGATTTGAATAAAAGGCCTACTTGTGAATTTTAATTGTTCCTTGTAAGTCTTCCTTCAATGGTCTCTTAAAGTAAGGGTTAAATTCATTCAAGTAAATTATAGTGTAAGACTATTAAAATGGATCTTTTTGAGGAAAGGTGACTGATAGATCTACCTGGGGGTGATTTAAAAATTGTCTCATAGAAGCATACATTAAGTCCTGCTGAAGTAATAGACTCTATGGCCCAAACAAGAGGAAAGGCATTGATCATTCATAAACAAATTTTTTTTACCATATCAATTACCTTTACTTTAAAGCAATAGGAATAGCTGAGTAGGATATATAGAATCAATTAGCAATAGTGTATACATATAAATTTCAAGCAAAAAGATCGAATTTCTTTCAAAATAACAATCTTGAACTCATCTAAAAGCCACCTATTCTAGGAACCTATGCCATTCTGAGATAGGGAAACATTTAGATCAAGATACTCAATCTGCTATAAAAGGCATTAGTCATCAAAAGTGACTAGTGAATAGGTATACCCGCCCAGGTCTTGCAGAGCCTAAAGTGAGGGAGTTAGTAACCAAATAGGTTCACTCTATAAGTTGGTCAAGTCAATTGGAGGTTTTGATCATAGGAGTTGGCATCTCCTTAGAACCTATACAATCTGTTGATTTGAGATCCAACAGATTGGCGACTCTACTGGGGAGACATTCATTTAAGAAAAACTTTGTTGTGGGAAAGAACTCATACATAAAATACAATTTCCTTTCAAGAAGAAAGGTGGCGACTCTAAAATAAGAAATTCTATGTATGGAAGAAGGTCATTAACACAAGGCCATCCTATTGTGCAGTTGGAATTCAACAAGAAAAGAAACCATAACAATCAAAATAAAGAATCACTAAATAGATCAATGGATGATTTCATGTATGAGAGATATAACCAATATTACTCTGAAACTAATACACATTCATCTTGGAATAAATAGAACAATACAATCCCTATGGGCCAAGGAAGTGAAGATCTAGCAGCTGTGAACAAAGCACGAAAAGGAAAAAATAAAGTTCCTCCTAGTTTTGAAAACCACCACTCAAACTCTAAAATGAACTCAACAAGTTTATCTAGCTCAAGGGGAATAGATGCACCAGAACGTCTTACAAGACTTTTGAAACAACTTTATGAGGTGGCTGGCGAAATGAAAAATATTAGGAGGTCACGAGAAGCTATGTAATTATGTGCTAAACTAGGCATCAAAATTGATGAAGACAATATTGATAATGATTTAAATAAATACAAAGAAACATTTATAAATACTAATACAAGCCAAGGGTTGAAACAAGAAAAAAATCCCAAAGGCGAAGCAAATACAAGGGGTGAAAATTTCAAAACACATGACAATCCCTTATATCATACACAGCTGAAGAATGAACAATTTCGTACATGTTAATAATAACATACTTTATGAACAATAGTATAATCGGTTTAACAACTTCGCCTATCAAAATCAGTATCAGCCCCATAATCAATTTTCCTCTTTTACTTATCCATATAATAATGCGAACCAAAACTATGGGAATTACTTCCAAAGAGGCTTTGGATTGGTTAATACATAACATATCAGACAAATTGATTTCTCAGGAATGATGGTCTGTCCTCACCCCATTCCAAATGAAGTCAGAACTTCTATTCCAAAATTCACAAGCAACAATGCTATCATTGGAGAAGCGCACTGCAAAGCCTTTGATACAGTCATGGAGGATTTTTGCCTTCCTTATTAAGATGTCAAAATGAATTTGTTCATGCAATCACTGATAGAAGATGCAAGGGATTGGTTTAGAACATTACTTGATGCTTCAATAAGTAATCTTGCATAATTTAAAATGCTTTTCCTTGAACAGTATGGGGATCATAATAGCCCCCAGTTTGTATTACACAAAATAATAAGTATCAAGAAGGAATAAAATAAAATAGTGGTTGAGTTCAACAAAAGATTTAACAAAGTTATGAGCAGAATTACTAATAGGATAAAACCAGTGCCTGAAGTGAGTATCCTTTATTACATAAATTCTTTTGATAGCAAAACAAATTATGAACTCAGGACAAAAAACCCTACAACTCTTCAAGAGGTAATGAAGGATGCTATAACCATAGAGTATAACAGGAAAATTGTTGGAAGGGTTGGGAAGAGAGATGATACCATATTGTTTAATCCAAAAGCCCCCAAGCAAACTAAGGAGGAAGACAAGATGGATAAAGTATTAAGTGCTTTAAAAGATTTATCTATGAAAGTAAACAAAATAGAAAAGCAGCAGTTCTTCCATCGTGATAGACCAAGATTACATGATATGCCTTAGAATACTGCATGGAAGGATGGAAAATTGGTGGAAAAGCATTAGACAAACATTATGCAGCCCCCAAACCCATTGAAGAGACCTGTGAATCATATGATAGATGATAGTATATGGTGTTTTTCTTGTGACATGCCCCATTCCCCTTCTCAATGTATAGTAGTGAAGAAGTTACAGGAAGAAGAAGAAATCTATGAAGGGTATGTCGATGATCAAACTATAAACATGTTATAATTTGAAGAATACAACCCATCTGAAGAGGAAGGGGAATATAAAATAAATTCAAAATGAATCACTCAACAGTATTGTGTACAATAGATATTTTCAGATGAAGAAGATGAAGCCAAGCTCAGGATCCCTATTGAAGAGGAAAGAGAAAGAATTATAGCAGTTGCAGTTGAACAAGCCAGGAGGACTTACAACCTAATAAATAGAACTATAAATCCTGAACAAGGAAAGCCCTCTGGCATGTTCATGAAAGAGAATAACAAAGTACCCAAGAAAACAACTAAGCCAAACAAGATCCAAGGAGAAGATTCAGGAAAAACTAAAGAGAAGGATCCTAAAGCTACAAAATTACAAAGGGGTGAAAATGATGAATTGATAAAAGTCCCAATGGTACCTACCACCACATCATTTGACATTGCTAATGCCCAGACACAAATGAAGGTTTTTGTTCCTCTACTTGAAATGATGAAGTTCCCTCAATATAGAGAAAAGACTTTGAAGATGATTACAGATATCCCAGAGGAGAAAATAAAAGAGCACAAATGTGATGATAAGGACAAAAGAAGTGAGGTGGATCTAGCCCCAATTATATATTTAGGATCTACAATAACAAAAATTCTTACTCAAGTGGACCCTTTTTATTTAACTTTGGAAATCAATAACAAGAGGATTAAGATTTGCATGATAGAATCAGGGGCAGCAATAAATGTTATGCCTGTTGGGGTTATGAGAGAACTTGGAATGGGTGTAGATACTACATTTGGTAAATGCTATGCTATGGATAACAGATCTATTCCAGTAGTGGGTATCATGAGAGATGTAGGATTCAAGTTGGTAGCATGCCCCAAAGCCTCTTATAAGACACATATCATAGTAGTAGATGTTCCCCCAAATTATGACATGTTGTTATCTAGACAGTGGTCAAATCTGATAGGTGGACATGTCCAATTAGATTTGTCATATGCCACCATACCAATAAATGGACATGAAGTAAAAATTGAAAGAGAGCCTGATTCTTCTCATATTATTGAGGATATTGAACCTGTTGAGCAAATATGCTTCATCCAATCAGATATGGATAGTTTTAAGGTGCAATTAATAAAGCCAAAAATGGAAGAGTTGACCCCAATTAAATCCTACATCCAAGAAAATGAAGATCAATTATGGCGCATGTACTTTGATGGATCATGTAGCAAGGAAGGAAGTGGGGCTGGAATTCTATTCATTGCACCAAATGGAGAGACATTCAAATACTCTTTTAAATTGATATTTGAATGTACAAACAATATTGCTGAGTATGAGGCCTTGCTCACCGGATTAAATTTAGCAATTAAGCATGGGATCAAGATGCTTAGTGTGTTTGGAGATTCAGAATTGATAGTGTCACAGGTCAAAGAGAAATATGCTTCCAAACATCTCAGGTTGAAACAATACAGAAATGCGGTATGGGATACAATTGAGTTGTTCAATGCTTTCCAAAAATGTTGGGTTGATAGATCCAAGAATATAATGGTTGATTTCTTAGCAAATGTTGCATTGAAGGAGAATGATCTGACATTGAATGGAATATCTAAGGTGGAGATAAAAGTCAGACCTTTTGTTCCTAATAACTTATAAAATTGGCAGATATTCCAAGATGATGATGATCTATTAAATTTCTTACAATGTGTAGACCATTATGAGGCCCAGACCATTAACTTTAACAAATTTGTGGAAAATACTGATGGGAAAGAATATTTGTTTGGTCAAGAAATCATACAGTTTGTTATCAGTGTTTTGAAAATTTGGTATTCTTGTCCCATAATCGGTTAAAATCAGCAAAGACGTGTTTGGCATAACCTTGTTGCCTCTGTGTTTTTTGGGTCAAAGAGGGTTTAAGTTTTTTGAAAGATTTAACCTTTCCTATGTTTTGAAAACCCTCGTTTTCTATTTCTACATTACTTTTTCTACTTAAGTGGAAGGGTCGCTCCGTCATGAAAGTGTCCCCCCCTTTAGGTTTTCGCTACGCGGTCTTTTAAATATTTTCAATTTTTACTCCTTTACCTATGTCTTGTTTTAATCTTTGTCGGGCTACTTAACAATCATGCAAGTCAAAGTTGATCCTACAGTGTGCGTTGTTTCGCTGGGCAAAGATGCCTATAGTTTAGCATTCGTGAAGTGGCGAAAAGAGTAAGCGGGCCCAGCCAAAGGATTGTTTGTCAAGTAAAAGGAATGCATCTTGTATTGGATCCAATGGCTCGCGTTGCTTCTCTATCCCAAGATGCATGTGATTTATCCTCTACAAAATAGTGAAAGAGTTGGCGGGTCCCAGAGGTAAGCGGTTCGTTTGGTTAAAGGACGATTAGTGTGGAGTTGATCCAACGGTGCGTGTAGATTTGCAGCCGAAAGATGTCCATGTTTTACCTTTCGTGAAGTGGCAAAAAGGTGGAGGGCCCAGGCAAGGTGGTCATGAAAAGGTTAACAGGCGAGCAGTTTCCAAAGATCTAACGATTGTCGTTGCTTCGCGAAGAAGAGTTTCCTAAGGTTTAGAGTCTGTGAAGTAGCAAAAGGGTTGGTGGGTCTGAAAGAAAGGCATGTCATGATTTTAAAGATCGATCAACTTGGAGTTGATCGGACGGCCTGCATGGATTCGCAGCCCCAAATCAAACAAAGTTTACCATTCGTGAAATAACGAAATGACATGGCAGTCACACGGTGGATGACATGGCAGGACCAGTGGGTCACTTGGTTGAGGGAAATGATGGCTTGTCAGATGCACGCGGCTCCAAAGGATTGCTTGAGGGCCCTCTTTGATTTAACCAACGATGGTGTTGAAACCCATGGTGAAATAGAACATGTGGTGGTCCTAGAATGGAGCCCAATGGAGTTCTTGAGTGAATAGGAGACTGACACATAAGATTAATTCACTAGTGATGAAACAAAGCAAGTGGTTTCCAAGCCAAGGGCCTACTTTAAAGGTTTGAGTATGTTAAATGGTGTACATCTCGAGGTGGATCCAATGATGGGCATTGTTTCACAGCCCGAAGATGCAGGGTGGTTAGCTTTCATGAAGTGGCAAAAACCACTAGCAGTGATGGTTGTGCGCGGTTAGTAGAAAAGACTGGTGGTCATCGTAAGCAGTAAAGATCATGTGAGTGGTAATTGATCAGACGGACAACGTTGTTTCGCGCGACCAAGGTGCACAAGGTTTAGTGGTCACAAAGTAGCGAAAAGAAGGTGGGGCCCATTACTAATATAGAAGGATCGGAAGGAGTAAAGGCAGTACAAGTTTCCAAGGATCCAACAAACGTCATTGCTTTGCAAAGGAAAGGTGCGGGGGTTTTAAACTCTGCAAAATGGCGAAACAACAAAACAGGGAAATACTCAAAAAACTTGTGATCCGTTGGAGCCAGTTTTTGAATTCGATTTGCGAATTCAATTCTGAGTTGATGGCCGAAGCATGCGGGATTAATGTCTCAATTCAATGCCAAGTTGTTGTATTAAGGTCCACATCAATTGAATATTGGCACCATTTCGACGAGTTTGTTGCAAAGGAGCTGGTGCAAAGAAAATTTCTTTAGGAGAGTAACAGGTTTTTTGTGTCTTGCTTGCTAATTATAGTTTGAAAATTGGTTCTTTACTGTGTGCTTGCCTTATCAGAGTTTTGTTTAAATCTCAATTGATATAATTGCATTAACGGGATGGCACCAAGAAGGGAGTTCACAGGGAAGGTAAATTATCAAGATAGAAATATATGTGATGACTTCCTAGAATAATTGACCATGTCCTCGAATGCTACGGCCAAAATCAAAGAATTGGTTCCTAAAGCCCCTCATCTAAGGATTGGAGATGATTTGTATGACAAAGGTAGATGGTTAAGGGATTCACAAATAGGGATTTTAGGGTTGGGTCTTTTTAAAGTGGGATTCAGTCAGAGACATGTCAATGCCCCAATGAATAGCATATGGGAACTAGACATGGGGAAGCTCGTAGTCCCTGGGGTTTTTATTGATGTAGACTTGCTAACCTAGATCACACACAATTATGATCTTGTTGCTAGATGTGTGAGGAATGTCAATGGAGGAGCCTTGATAGAGATCAATGATGATAAATTTAGGAATGTTTTCAAGCTCAATGAGGCATCAAATTTATTAGAGCCTATTGATTTTGAAACATTGGCCCAGGTTTATGATGTGTAGAAAGATCACCTTAGGAGTGGCCCTTTGAAGGAGTTTTTTGTTAAAATAGGAGGGTTAACTGTAGTGGGCCCTGGCACCATGGAACCCTTCTCCCTGAATTTGTTCACTTTAAGGGAAAAAGGCATGTATTGGTCACTATGTCAGATCCTTGGGGAAGATGCTGAAATGACCATGCCAACCCATTATATGCTAATGATGGCACATATTTTGAACCCCTCTCTAGCAGTAACATTTGATTATGCACCTTACCTCACTGATGCAATTCATGCAGGGTTGGTAGGGATAAAAAATGGTAAGGTGGATAGACCTTTTGGATGGTATTCTCTTCTAATGCACATATTTTTGTTCAAAGGAGTTGATTATTTTGCTAAGGAAATGGACTTGGTCAAAGAAAAGGAAGGTGAGGAGATGCATGTGCAACTATGGAGAAAAATTTTGTCTTGGGACAAAGAGGATGCCAGTTACTTGAAGTTTGATAGATGCTTTCCATCTAGGCTTAGGATTATTTTATGCCCACAGAACCCTAGGATCCCAAAGGCTCTTTTGGAGTTCCTCGGGCCTAAGGAGTTTGTTGAAGGTATTAAGATTGTTCATAATTGGGGTGATATATATTTGTACCCTGTTTCTATAGTTTTCAGAGTTTATGGTTTCCGAGGCACTCCATATTTATTGCCTTATCAAGTCCCATTGAAGATAGGAATTGTAGAGGTCTTAAGGAAAATTGGAGGTGTGCAAGAGGCAGAGCTGACAAATAGGGGTAAAGGGACTATTTTCCCAACTGTTACCATGGCCCATCAATTCATGATCACCAAAGATGGTTGGAAATTATTTGATGACTTTTTTCAACCATATAGGTTGTATACTGCAGTAACCAAGTTTGCTGACCCTGAGGATTTTTTCAATGGCATGTTTAGGAGAAAAGCAGTATGCAAAGGTAGTCCACACCAATTTCATTTCCCTAAGGAACTAATTAGAAATGAATTCAGTTTGGATGAGCAAGAATTGAGGAAAGAAAAGTGGGTGGCATACAAAAAGGGTCTGGATTTCATTCATCAATTTGATAGCAGTTATGACCCTATGTCTGGCTTTAATCCCTTTGAGGAAAAGATCAAATTCTTAATTCTTTACTTTGAAGATTTAATGCAAACTCTAAAAGAAAAGAGGGAGGCTATAATAAGAGATAACCTTGACAAGGCTAAGTTAGTTCTAGCTAAGCCTGCCTTTGCTAAAGCTATCCCTCCCGGTGATTATGTGATGCATAAAAAGTCAAAATATAGTGTATTGATGCCAGTAACAGGTGAGTCCTCCACTTCAAGAGGGAAGAGAACAATTGAAGATGTCATTGACATCCAAGAATCCCCTAAAAGGAAAAGGGTGGGGAAAGAAGTGCAAACAGGTGGACCTTTGTACTCTCCATCTCAATCCCCTATCCATATAGGAGATGAACAGGCAATAGCAGAACAATTGTTGCAGTTAGGAAGCCTCAAAGAGATTGCTTATACCTATGAAGAGACACAAGAGGGAATGCCAGAAGAGCCACATAGTGCCAAGATGAACTTAACTGAAGATGAGTTCAAAGGTAAAGAATTAGACTTGGCTGTCAAGCAAGCTAGTGAAGAGTTCCTAGCTGACAACAATTTTGTCACAACAGGGGCCTTCATGCAATTTGTATGGAAACAAAACATTGAACAATTCAAGGCAAGATGTGAAAAGAGAATGAGTGAGTAGCCTCACAAGGATACAACCTTAGTGGAGGAAGAAGTTAAACAAGAAATGATGGTTGAATTCAAAGCCATCACTCCTGAAGCTGGAAGAGAAATGGTGTCAAAGGCTGGTGTTTCAATCCTCCTTAAATGGGATACAACAGATGCATTGGTACTTGAAGCAGTCAGAAAAGAAACCAAGCCTATGGAGGGAGTGACATTCAGCAAAGATAATGCTTCTCTGGTCATGTGGTCCCTAAAGAGGGATGAAAGTAGAAGAAGGAAGGATACCTCAAGATCTAGTTTTCTAGGAGGTATGATAGTAAAAAGAGTCTAGGATACAGGGGTGGTAGAAGCTGCTAGCATAGTTTTAGAAACTGCAAAGTTTAGTGTGGCAGTGGTAGAGAAAGAAGAAAAGGAAAGAGCCGATCTCCAAGTGAAGTTGGAAACAATTCTAAAGGCTTATAATGAAGCCAAAAGGGAGGTAGCCAACAGGGATACTACTATTGCTAGACTTCAAAGTCAATTGGTAGGACAACGGCAAGGAGGTGAGTCCTCTACTCTTATGATTGCATCTTCTCCAGCAAGACCTCCACCTACCAGTCCTATTATAGAATTTCCCCCTTCTCCTATGCCTTCTGGTTTTCAACCAGTTGAGACCATTCAACATGAGTTGGAAAAGTTGAAACAGGCTCAAGCCCTGTTTGCAAGTAAATATGAAGATAAGGTAAAGGCCACCATTTTGAGTTTTGCTAATACAGTAGAGGCCCCCACTGTACACACTAATATGAAAAGAATTTTGGACACCTTGTGTGAGATAAATGAGGACAAGGCTATTTTAGAGCCTATTTTGACTAAGTGGATGCCAAGAGAAGTGGATTTAGAACTTACATGTGCATCCCATGATGAAGCAGGATCTGATGCTATTATTAAATCCACATGTGAGTTAGCAAAAGGTCTGACCAAGTTAGCAAAAGGTTTGACCAAGTTAGCAGAAGGAAGAACCAATGTGGAGAGGAAAGATAATTTTTACAGGAAAGAATATACTGAGCATAAATTTGAATTATTTCCTGGGGGTTTTGTCAGCCTAAATAACTTGAAGGACAAACAGGTATGGCTTGATGAGCTGGGAGCTAATTTGTCTTTATGGGTGAATGAAATCATCAACAAAGATGACACATCTCTGTTTGTTAAAACAATTGAAGAGATAGAAAAGATAAAGTCACACTACGGCTTTTTGGAATCAGAGGTGAGGAAAGTAAGAAACTCTTGGAAAAGGTTACTTAATTTGAAGGAGAAAATTGTTGGCTACTCATGGCCTGCTAATGATGTGTTCCAAGAGTGGACCAAGAAATATGTGGTACAAGAAGAAGGAATCCTAGAATGGTTAGAAGATGCTACAGAGGAGCAACAAACCGAAAAGGCCGTTGAGACCGAAGAGGACTTGTAACTATTTCTTTGAAAGGAATTACGGTTGTAAATAATCATTCTTAGGAATGTCTGAAGCTTGTATGCATCCATAATGTTATAAATGGATACCAGGACTAATAGAAAAAGGATCACAAGAAAATTTGTAAAGAAACTTTGTAGAAATATATCTGGGTTTTTCTAGCTATCACAGAGGATACTTTGAATCGTGTAAGATTATTTTTCAAAATGAATATAAAGATACAAATCAACACTTTTCAGGCCTAAATCTGTGTTGTCTTCTAGTGTGCACTCATTAATTTGCTGGTTTCATTTGAATAGTCTAGGGTTATTTGATTGAACATGGATTACAAGGCAATCATATGGATATGTTTCTAGATTTTCTCTTCAAGGGAGAGGAATTAAATATGTATGAAATATCTCTATGAGTAAATCAATTGTTTGCTCATTTTGAATTTGATGAACAGTTTTAGTTTTTAAGAGGATAAAAGTCATATATATGTTAGGCATGTATGGGGTTAGCTAAGGCCGAGGTGGTGAAATGTATGGGATTGTTCAGTTTTGGAATTCTAATTTGATTTGGGTGACTTCGTAGCCCAAATAAGGCACTGGTATCCAATTGTGGGATTCTTTCTATCTTTCTTGAAGATCAATACTGAAAATGAACACAATTTTTTCTTTTAATGATTCAGTTTCATTGAGGTGATGAAATCAATGGGTTTTTAACACTGGTTTACTATGGATCTCAATCTTAAAGTGTGAAAATATTCACAGAAGGTATACCCACCTGAACTTTGGATAAGTTCAAAGTGTAGAAGGTTTTTAAATCTTGTTATATCTTATTTTTGAGTTCTATTTCCCTGATCTCTTCATATGAAAATAGAGTTACTTAATTTCTTACAGGAAGGATAGAAGGGAAATCAAAATTTGAGAACAACACAGTTAAAATCCAATAAATTACCAAGAGGCTTGGTTGCATTAGAAAGAACCTTTAATGCACAGGACAAAGTAGAAACAAAATTAACTCCAACTAAGGAAAGTGATGTTGAGCAAATTAATTTGGTCAATGAAGAATCCCCAAGACATGTGTACATTGGGAGGAGGTTAACCCCTAAAATGAAGCAAGAATTGGTGATTTTACTCAAGAAATATAGACATGTGTTTTCTTGATCGTATGATGAACTTAAAGCCTGTAGATAGGACTTATTTTAGCATGAGATACCACTCAAACCAGATGTTAAACCATTCAGACAGAAACAAAGGCCTATAAATCCTACATTGTTACCCAAAATTAGAGAATAAATAATTAAAATGAGAGATGCAAGAATAATTAAACCATGTAGGTATTCTACTTGGGTTTCAAATTTGGTACTTGTCAGAAAAAAGAATGGAGACATAAGACTATGTGTGGACTTCAGAAATCTGAACATATCCTCATTGAAGGACAATTACCCTCTACCAAATATGGACACCATGTTGCAGAAGGTAACCGGATGTGAGATGATGGATGGATTTTTCAGTTATAATCAGGTAAAAGTTAGGGAAGTAGAACAATATAAAATAGCTTTCACAACACCATGGGGCACTTACATGTATGCTAGGATGCCATTCAGATTGACTAATGCAGGAGCAAATTTCCCAAGAGTAATGGATGTAGTATTCGCAGAATTGATAGATGTGATCATGGTGATATATCAGGATGACTTGACTGCCTACTCAAAGAATGCAAAGGACCATTCCAACCACTTGGAAAAAATCTTTAAAAGGGCTTTGGAATATGGGATATCACTTAACCTAAAGAAATGCCATTTTGGTGTTGAGGAAGGTAAGCTTTTGGGGCACATAGTGTGTAATGAAGGGGTGAGAATTGATCTAGAAAGAGTGGCAACAATTAATGAGGTTCCTATTCCAAAAACAGTCAAGGCCATCCAATAATTCCTGGGACAAATAAACTTAGTCAGAAGATTTATCTTGAACTTTGCAGATATTATAAAACCCATAGTGAAAATGTTGAAGCATAGATTCCTTTGTGGCCATAAAAAGGGCTATAACCAAAGCACCTATATTGATATCACCAGATTTCATAAAACCATTTTTGATCTTCTCCTTTGCCTCTTGTCATATAGTAGCAACAGTGTTATTATAAAAAAACAAAGATGGTTGTGAACAACCAATTGCATATTTCAGCAAGTCATTAAGCCCTAATGAAGTAAAATATGAGATAAATGAAAAGCAAGCCTACGCCTTGGTGAAAGAAGTAAAACACTTTAGGCTATACTTGGTAGGGACAAAAATTAAAGCTTATGTCCCCAATACAGCGGTGAAAGATATATTCAGACAGACAGAGGTTACAGGGAAAAGATGTAAGTGGATTAATCAGATTCAAGAGTTCAATATTGAGCTTAAAATTTCACAAGTCATTAAGGGATAGGGATTAGATAAACTCATGGCTGAAGCAGATATTGAGAAGTCACAAATTCATGAAATCAGGTTGGAAGAAGCTAATTTTAGCATTGAGCATACAACATGGTACAAGAATATTATGTATTGCCTTAATTACATGAAGTGTCTAGATGATATGACTGATAACCAAAAGAGAACTTTAAAATTGAAATCTTCAAAGTATGTGATCATTAATGGTGATTTATATTGGAAGAATAGAGATGGAATATTGCTACTTTGCTTAGATGAATATCAAGCAGGAAAAAATCTTGCAGGAAATGCATAGTGGAGTGTGTGGTGGCCATTTCTCTGCCAAGACTACAACCCATAAAATACTAAGGGTTGGATATTAATGGCCACATGTATTTAATGATTCCTATAAGTATGTCAGGAAGTGTGAAGCATGCCAAAAGTTCTTAGGAAAGATGAAGTACCAAGGAGCACTCCTGTTAAGACCTATGCAAGTTGAAGAACCCTTCCAACAATTGGGGTTGGATTTTATAGGGGAAATATCTGATAAGTCAAGTGGAGGACATAGATGGATATTGGTAGCTACTGATTACCTTACTAAATGGGTAGAAGAAATCTCTACTAGACAAGCTACTAGTAAAGTGGTGATCAAGTTCATGATGAAGAATATTATTACCAGGTTTGGTGCCCCTGCAAGAATCATTACTGATAACGGTATATGTTTCAAATCTGAAGAATTTAATACTTTTTGTGAGTAATATGGAATAAAGATATCACATTCATCCCCTTGCCATCCTCAAGGTAACGGATAGGCTGAATCTAGCAATAAGAATATTCTCAAAATAATCAAAAGAGTGTTGGGATAGAATAAAAAGGCTTGGGATTCAAAACTGAATTTGGCACTTTAGGCAGACAGGATAACAGTAAAGAAATCCACAGGAAGGTCCCCATTTGAATTGGTCTATGGTAAGAAGTATAGACTCCCCCTTGACAATCTCTTGCCTGTTCATAAATTTATAGTACAGGAAGAAATTTATAGAACTAGATGAAATCAGGACAGAAACTCAGAGACAAAATATCAAAGCACAAAATCAGATGAAGAGATTGTATGATAGCAGGGCAACAAACAAAAAAATTGATATAGGTGATTGGGTCCTGATGTGGGATGCGAGAAATCAAGAAAAAGGCAAGCACAAAAATTTGAAGCTCTTTGGCTTGGGCCATACATAATTATGGAAAAGGTGGGAGAGGACTCATATTTCATACAAAGTGCAATAGGAGAGAATCAAGAATTGCCAGTACATGGACAATTCTTGAAGAAATTTTACTCTTAAACAAAGAAATATATTTCCATGTATAGTAGATTAGGACCCACTTTTTAAATACCATAATCTCTCAATGATGTGTGTTCATTCGCCAAAGATTTTGAGTTCTTGAAGGCACCCATAGTATAGATCCATCCCCAGTCAGAGCCACAGTTATACAATATATTCACAAACAAGATATTCCTTGATCTCTTTAGAAGCTACATAAGTTTTCTTAAAAAAAAATAATGACTAAGTATAACCCTAAGAATTTCTATAGAAACCTTTGAACTTTCATCGACATTAGATTCACAACTCCTATCAGCCGAATTTGACCATCGAGTGAGCAAAATAAAGTCTCATCGAAAAGCTTAGTCTCACCGAAAAGATATATCTATTGTATCAAAGAAATTGATAAATGTTTCCTCAATAATATGAACCATTGAAGGGATTCTGGCCGTGATAAGACTAAAAGGGATTCACCGAAGTCATTGTTTCTATTGAAAAATATATAGAAGAAACATATTGAAGTGCCATCGATGATACTACTTCAAAGAGGTGTGATTTTCAAAGAACCAATAAAGCATTAGGCCGACATCTAAAGTCTTATCGACAAAGTAAAATGTCATCGATGGAAGCCAGTAATCGAATGAGGGTTTTTGGCTCTTGGCAAAATGAAAAGTTTCATCGATGCAGTAATATTGAGTAAGACATGGAGGCCACTCATCGATGACTTGTCAATGATAGAACTCGAGCATCGAATAAATTATTTCAAGGTACAACGATGGGATGGATTTCATTGAAAAACAAAGTTTTAATGAAATGAAAAAGGTTCACATCGAAGTTGATCACTTGGAATAAAAATGAATGCGATCCACTTCTATGAAAAATGATGATTTGATGAAAACCTAAAGCACAATAGCGATAACAATACTTTCATCGAAAGAAAAGTAAGTTCGATGAAAGGAGACCTTTTGATAAGAAAGAAAGGGACACTGTCAAAGAACGTAGTTTCATCGAAGTAAATGATAAAATCATGTCGTAAATCAGAATCGAAGAAAGAGAAAAGGAACTATTAGAAGAAGTAATTACTTTCTGTCGTGAAACCATTCCAGAATTAAATGAAGTCTCATCATCATAAATTTAAAATAAGTGAGTTCATGACCATTGCATAATAGGTGGATATAACCGATGAAACTACTATAAAATTGTAATAAAATGACAAGGAAGAGGAGAATTCAGGCAGCATTGGTTAGAAGAATTCACAGAGAGTCTTCAAAAATTAGAAGGTTCAAAACTCCAAGTAAGCTCCCTATTTTTTATCTTTGTAATTATATTGGAAGCCTCTTCGACTAAGAAACCCAGAGCTAGGAAACCTAGGGAAACCCAGTCTGTAGAAGAAAAACCAAAAAGGCAGAAGAAGGAAGGTCACCCATTAGACCAAGACTTATTAGACCAGTTCCCTGCCTCGAGCCATCGATCCAAAAAAATTAAAATAGATGACAAGAGCCTAGAGGATAGGTTTGAAAATTTGGGAGACATTTGGACAGAGATTAGAGGGCATGAATTGTTCATCTTTGGATATGTGTGAAGAAATTCTCTCAAGCTTGTAAATAATTTATGGAGATTGAACCTGGGGAAGTTGGTAGTGCCCAATGTTTTTGTAAACGTTGAACTTATGAAATCTCTAGCCAACAATTATGACCCCGAGACAAAAACCATATATAATTATATGGGGAAACCAATAGTGTCCATCACTAGAGAAGTTATAGAAATTCTATTTGACTTAGATTGGAGATTTCAATAAAAGATAGATACTAGCAAGCTTACTCATGAGTATTTTAATATGGAACATATAAATAAGAGGTGGTGACTCCCTATCCACAAACCAAAAATTGCCCCCCCCCCCTTGATGGATATAATGGCTATGATAATTTGTGAGGATTTGCAATCAAAGGATCCTAGGGCATTTGATTTTGTCGCTTGTTTATCTGAAGCCATGAATCATGGTTTGGAGAAGTTGAATGGAGACATGTTGAATATTCATTTCAAGTATTACTCTTTTCTCATGCATATATTACTCTGTATTGGACAAGATAAAGGATTGTGGGCAGATGGGCTATGTGTTAGGGCTTATGATAAAGATGGAGTAAGGAATCTTGTACAGTTATGGTTATCTTCATGGGACCAGAGATACAACAATAGTTAGTACTGGCACTTTGAGGAGTTCTTCGTTAAAACACTATATAGATTGCTAGGTTATCTGTGTGATCATTCTATATCTCCAGAAATTCAGAGATTTCTCAGGCCAAAAGAGTTATGTGAAGACACTCCAATTACACATAATTAGGGAGATTGGTACTGATTTCTAGATTATGCTTAGATAACGGTGTATGGGTTTGAAGGAAAGCCTTATTTTCTGCCTATAACAGTGCCTAATAGAGTAGCTTGCCTTGAGATTATCAGACAATTGTCAATAGCCAGTGCTAAACACTTGACAGATCATGGGAAACAATCCATAGTGCATGGGTTATTGGTTTTTTCAGACTTCATTGTTAAAATTGCAAAGAGCTATGGCTTATTGCAAAATAAATTGGGTTATTATAAGATGGTGGAAGGTGATCCTAGGTCAAACTTTGACCCTAAAGGTTATATGTTAGAAGAAAAAGCATCACAGAAGCTTACGGTTGGAAAGCATATTCCATTGATGCCTAATGATTTCATCAGAAATATGGAAAGGCAAGAAGCTATTGAGAAAAGGAAAAAATATGACAGATTTTCCAAAGCCTACGAATGGAAGCTTAATAGAGGAAAGATTAATGAGGATATTATGCAGGGGATGGATGACCTCTTAGCCAAAGCTAATAAACTTATGCAACATGAGTTGGAAATTCTCAATGGTGTCCCTACGTTTTATTCTAGGGACAAGAGACAAGGCATCAGAGATACAGAGCCATTGGCACACATGTCTCCTCAATCTATTTCCAAGTATGTCCCTGTTGATTCACCAAGAGAAGGGTATCCACCCATATATGATTATAACATGAAGATGAGTCTGGAAACTGGCCAATATGGTGTACAGGAGATCAATGATGTTAGGTTACTAGAGCATGAATAATTCATTTCAGACAATGACTTTATTCATACCAAATCATTTACCACATTTGTGTGCCAGTACAAAGGGACATTAGTCAGAGCCAATACAGAAGGGAAAACCAAGGAAGAGAAGCTCAAAATATTGTAGCATGAAATAGACCAAGCCATGAAGTAAATGGCACCTGAAAGGGGAAGGCTATTACTTAAAGATGCTGGGGTATTAATATACTCGGGATGGGATATGAGATCTGCTATGTTGTTTGATATTTTTCTAAAGAAACAGGGGCCCGACAAACAAGTCATGCCAGATGTAATAGATAAGATTTTCATGGGATCAGGATTGTTGGCATTATAACAGACAATGGGAGATTGTTGGCATTTCAAAAAGGATATTGAGAAGGTTGTTGATGATTATGGATATAACTGATTAAGGATACTTTATTGTCTTGATATTATTATTTTGTCATTGATGTCAAGAAATTGATTTTCTAATTCAGTATGATGTTGCCATATCTTGAGAAGTATGATTTGATGAGTATAAAGATGTCAGTAAAAGACACAGAAAGAATATGATGAATAAGGGGAGGAATAAGTTATTCAATGGGAAACTATTACCGAGTTAGACAATGATGAGATCATGATATTTAGATTGTTTTGATATCCTACATATGTTGTTAATTGTAAAGTTAATACTATACTATGTTACCAAGCAAAGAACCTAGTCGGTAAACCCTAAGGTTATCGCTATCGGTTAATGAAGGCAGAATGTCTACCGAGTGAAGTTTAGTTGTTATCAAGTTGTAACCGAGCTGTAACATGATACATTAAAAGATTACATGCGTTATTTAATGAAGGAAGCTAATGAGTTGGAACTGATTAAATGATTGGTATGTTGCAAATGAAGTTTGTTAATGAATCTATGGCAAAGGAAAATCGGCATGAAGTTCTATAGTGCAGATTGAACCGCAATACCCTAGCACAAGTTCCAAGAAATATATGCAAGCTCCAAGGTGGGGTAAAACATTTTTCAGATCAAAGGATACATTGAACTTGGACAAGTTTGAAGATCTGATGGCTATGATTGATCATGGGAAAGGTGATCAAGGAGATTAAGTGGTTGGCAAATTGTTTATAAATAAAGAACTATTGATAAACAATGTATGCGGGCAAATGTATGCACATGGATGCTACATAGTGATTACTGAGCATAGAAGCTTGAAGACCTATTTTGAATAACAGAGTATAAAGCCCAGCAGATGGACAAGATTAGTTCTATGTCTAGATTGTATTGAACAAATAAGAATCTGCTTTAGCATTTTAGATGTGAAGTTGCAGATAGATTTTTATTACTGTTATTTTGTGAAGTGACAGAAAATCTCTTAACCGAGTGGACTTAATAGTCTTATTTATAAAACCCTATAGCAAGGTGACATTCTGATTGAGTGTTTGAAATCCTTTAACAAGGTCACCTCTAACAAGGTGAAGATCCTAACAGATCTGAGGGAAATCCCTTAACCGGGTCACATCTAGCAATGTGTTTGTAATCTTTAACAAGATTTGCTTTTAACCGAGCATACTCTAGAAGAGTATATTTCTTAGTGGGTCCGAAATCCCACAGTGGTTTTTCCCTATTTGGGTTTCCACGTTAAATCTGGTGTTATGAGGTTTATGATGTTTATATGCTTTTGAGTTTGCATGTTTAGCAGTTTTGGTTACATTACTGAAGTATATGTTACCGAGGTTGAATCTGATGTTTTTATGGAAGATTAAGTTTGTATGATTCACCCCCCCCTCATCTTTTTGGCTAATGGATCTGTACTTACATTAAGTATTAAAACTATCAATTGGTATCAGATCTTTGGACTCCGGAAGAAAACTTTAAAGGTACTTGAGGCAAAGATCCAAAGATGTATAAGAGGGATGCACCGAAGCTGAACAAGTCAAGTTTCTCTACATGGTAGAAAAGGATGAAGTTGCACCTATCAGGAGTTGGAGAATATGTTGTATATTATCTGGAGAATGATTTCATCACACTGAGCACCTATCCATTGATAATGGAAGAGATAAAGGCAAAGCAAGAACATATCCAATCAATGATTTAAATAACATCTGCATTGATCAACTCAGAGTTTAATGATCTAGAAGGCTGCAATGATGCAAATGCAATGTGGGACAAACTCATATTTGTATATGGTGGTGATGAACATGTTCAAAGAGCAAAAGTGGACAGTCTAAGAGGACAACTTGAATCTATGAGGATGAATGAAGGTGAGAACATAACCCAGTACAGTACAAGACTAAAGGAGATTGTCAATCAAATCAAAGGAGCAAGTGGAACTATTGAAGAAAAGGATATAACAAGTAAATTGTTAAAAACCCTTCTACCGGCTTATGCAATCCGAGTCTCTGCAATCAATGAATTAAGGTTTGTACCCAATATACCAATTTCTTTAGATGCTACTATTGGTAAGCTACATGCATTTGAGTTAAGTAATTTTGATAACAGTGGATCTTTGGTAAATAAAGTTGAATTTGCATTTAGTTCTTTTCATCTTGATGAATCTAATGATTACAATGAAAGAAAGTATAAGTACTTTGAAGGAGATCATAGTGGAGCAAGTGAAAGATTTTGCAAGAACATGGAAGAAGTACATAAACTATATGAGGAAATCAGAAAGCAAGAAGAGTTTGAAGCACTATTAGCCAGAAGGTTACCGAGAGGCAAAGGTAAGTATAAAGGAAAACTACCTTTGAAATGTTTCAATTGTGATAAGATAGGACATATGACTTATAATTGTCTTGACAAAGAATCTACTGAAAAGAGAGATTACCAAGATGACAAACAGAAAAATAATCATTACAGAGGACACTGAGACTTCAGAAGAAGAGATAGAAAGACATGCTTAATAGCTGATGAGGAATCCAATGATGATAAATCAGATGAAACTGATATAGAGGAAGTAGTTTATGTGGCTATCAAAGATGGATCAGATGAAGAAAGGTATGAAGAAAAATCCCTAATATCTCACATAAATACTAATGATTCTTGGATCATAGATAGTGGATGCTCACATCGTATTACAGGAAATAAACACAAGTTTGTTATGTTAGAAGATTATGATGGAGGCTATGTAAGATTTGGTAATGATGCACCATGTCCAGTGAAAGGTAAAGGATCTATAACACTTCTTGACAATGCTAGATGCAATGATTTTTATTGGGTTGAAGGTTTAAAATACAATTTGTTGAGTGTAGCATAGCTAAACAATACAGGTTACCGAATAGAATTTCAGAAAGGAATTGTCAAAGTTCATGACAAGAATGGGAAGTTAGCTACTATCGGGACACAAACAAAAGGTAATACATTTCATCTTGACTCAACTCAAAATAAGTGTCTATATGCAAAGATAGATGATACCTGGTTATGGCATAAAAGGTTTTGTCATGTAAATTCTGATAATCTGATCAAAGTAAGCAAGAAGCACTGAGTAAGAGGTCTACCGAGTTTGGAAAAACCTAAGAACGCTATGTACCGAGGATGCCAGATGGGTAAAATGAAAAGATCAAGCTTTACAAGTAAGTCTTACACTCCCAAGGGAATTTTAGATCTTGTGCACACTAATCTTTGTGGTCCTATGAAAGTTCAAAGTTATTATGGTGATAAATATTTCATATTATTTGTGGATGATTATTCAAGGATGATGTCAGTAATGTTTTTAAAAAAAAAATAAGAAGCTTTTCAAATGTTTAAATGGTACAAAGCAAGAGTTGAAAATGAAACAGGAAGACAACTAAAATGTCTTAGATCAGATAGAGGAGGAGAGTTCACATCTGATGAGTTCAACTTATTCTGCAATGATCATGGTATTAAAAGACAAATCTTTGCACCGAGAACTCCATAGCAAAATGGAATAGCTGAGAGAAGAAATGGATCTATTGTGGATTGTGCTAGAACACTGATGATTGAAAAGAAAGTACCACAAACATTTTGCAGAGAAGCAATAAGCACAACAGTTTACACCCTGAACCGAGTTCAACTGAAGAAAGAAACTTTGAAGACACCATATGAAATCTAGTATGACAAGAAAGCTAATGTAAGTTACTTCAAAACCTTTGGAAGTAGATGCTATGTACACAAATATGATAGAAATGGAAAGTTTGATCAGAAAAATGAAGAAGGAACATTTCTAGGTTATTCTTCTAGAAGCAAAGCATTTAAATGTCTGATCAAATCATCTAACAAAATAGTAGAAAGTGCAAATGTGAAAATTGATGAATTTGCAGAAAGAAATGATGAAGGAAACTCCAAAGAACCAGAAGACTATGATGAATTTGTCTATGTTCAACCGACAAGCCTTACCGAGAAAACTGTTGAAGGAAATGAAGAAGATATCGAGTTACCGAGTGATGAATAAGATCATACAAAGCCTACTGAGCCTATATTATCCAAGTATGTCAGAAGACATCATGCACCAAGTCAGATTATAGGAGATAAGGATGATCCAGTTATGACAAGGAATAAACTGAGACAAAACACATGTCTGATATCTGAATTTGAGCCGAGAATAGTGAAAGAGGCATTTAACAGTGAAGATTGGATAAATGCTATGATAGAAGAGATTGATCAAATCAAGAAGAATGTCACATGGACTCTAATCCCAAGACCAAAGGACAAAAATGTAATTGATAGAAAGTGGATTTTTAGGAACAAGCTGAATGAAAAAGGTGAGGTCATTTGAAAAAAAGCAAGACTAGTTTGCAAAGGTTATGCTCAAGAAGAAGGAATTGATTATGGTGAAACTTTTGCACCTGTGGCTAGACTTGAAGGTGTAAGAACATTGTTGGCATATGGTGCTTACAAGAATTTCAAGGTATATCAAATGGATGTCAAATCTGCATTTTCTGAATGGTATATTAGAAGAAGAAGTTTTTATTGAACAACCTGAAGGATTTGTTGAAGACAAGAGTAAAGATCAGGTATGTGAATTGAACAAAGCATTATATGGTTTGAAACAAGCACCTAGAGCATGGTATGAAAGATTGCACTCTTATTTGATTAATATTGGTTTTATAAGAACAAGTGAGAACAACAATATATGCATGAAGAATGATGAAAATGGAATACTGATCTCAGCCATATTTGTCGATGATATTATATTTTTTGGAAATGACTCTTTATGCAAGAACTTTGGAAATGAAATGAGCAAAGAATTTGAGATGTCATTAATCGATGAGATAAAGTATTTAATAGGTTTACAGATACTGCAAATGAAAAATGAGATTTTCATTACTCAATCCAAGTACATAAAGGAAATCTTGAAGAAATTTTGAATGGAGGATTCAAAACCAGTAAGTACTCCTATGACTACCAACTGTAAATTATCAAAGAATCATGAATCCACATCTGTTGATGAGACACTTTACTGATCCATGATTGGAAAGATACAATATGTTGTTCACAGCAAACCAGACATAGCACATGCAGTAGGTATAGTTGCAAGATTCTCTGTAGATCCCAAGGAAACACACATGACAGCAATCAAGGGAATTTTTAGATACTTGAAAGGCACTGAGGATTATGGCTTAGTCTATCAGAAAAGAAATGACTTTGATTTAAAAGTTTATACTGATGTTGATTGGACAGGCAACATTGATGACAGGAAAAGCACAAGTGGAGGAGCTTTCTTTTTAGGAGAAATACTAGTGAGTTGGCTTAGCAAGAAACAAGGATGTGTTTCACAGTCAACAGCAGAAGTTGAATATGTTGTTGCAACATTGAATTGTACCAACATAGCATAGATCAAACAATTGTTGGATGGCATGAATGAGAAAGTTACCGAGCTAGTAACTATATTCTATGACAATACTAGTGCCATTAACATTTCAAAGAATCCTGTTATGCACTCTAAGACAAAGCACATCTCTATCAAATATCATTATCTTAGAGAAGAAAGTGGTGTTGGAATATGTTAGCACAAAGGAGAAAATAGAAAATATCTTCACTAAGCCATTGCCAAGGGACACTTTTGAGTATCTTAGAAGTAAGTTAGGGGTCCTACCCCTATCTTCTATTCACTGACCGAGTTCGGTGAAAGCATCAATTTGATGACTCTACAGAATATCTTTTAGGAGTTGATGCTGATTTACACACTTTAGGATGTTCTCTAAAGGTGTGTAGGAAACAATACAGGAAACAATACAGGGAACAAGAATTGAAGACATAAATGCTCTGACCGAGACTAAGTTGATACATAACAGCAGGAATTCACTTCATACAGGAATAAATTATGTTTTAGTTCTTTACTTTTTGGCATTGTTGTCGAAGGGGGAGAAGACTAAAGAAGATTAAAGCTGAAAAAGATTGAAGAAAAAGGAGGAGAAGACTAGAGAAAAGAGGAGAAGTCCAATGTATGGGGGAGAAGTCTATTGACAGCAAGAGAGCATTTCAGCATTTCAGAATCATAGCAATCCGAATCATTTAAGGTCAAATCAATTGGTTTTGCCATCAATGCCAAAGTGGGAGATTGTTGGCATTTCAATAAGGATATTGAGAAGGTTGTTGATGATTATGGATATAACTGATTGAGGATGATTTACTGTCTTGATATTATTATTTTGTCATTGATGTCAAGAAATTGATTTTCTAATTCAGTATGATGTTGCCATATCTTGAGAAGTATGATTTGATGAGTATAAAGATGTCGGTAAAAGACACAGAAAGAATATGATGAATAAGGAGAGGAATAAGTTATTCAATGGGAAACTATTACCGAGTTAGACAATGATGAGATCATGATGTTTAGATTGTTTTGATATCCTACATATGTTGTTAATTGTAAGGTTAATACTATATTATGTTACCAAGCAAAGAACCTAGTCGGTAAACCCTAAGGAACCTAGTCAGTAAACCCTAAGGTTATCGCTATCAGTTAATGAAGGCAGAATGTCTACCGAGTGAAGTTTAGTATTTACTGAGTTGTTACCAAGTTGTAACCGAGCTGTAATAGAATACATTAAAAGATTACATGTGTTATTTAATGAAGGAAGCTGATGAGCTGGAACTGATTAAATGATTGGTATGTTGTGAATGAATCTATGGCAAAGGAAAATCGGCATGAAGATCTGCAGTGCAGATTGAACCACAATACCCTAGCACAAGTTCCAAGAAATATATGCAAGTTCCAAGGCGGGGTAAAACATTTTTCAGATCGAAGGATACATTGAACCTGGACAAGTTTGAAGATCTGATGGCTATGATTGATCATGGGAAAGGTGATCAAGGAGATTAAGCAGTTGGCGAATTGTTTATAAATAAGGAATTGTTGATAAACAATGTATGCGAGCAAATGTATGCACATGGATGCTACATAGTGATTACCGAGCACAGAAGCTTGAAGACCTATTTTGAATATCAAAGTATAGAGCCCAGCAAATGGACAAGATTAGTTCTATGTCTAGATTGTATTGAACAAATAAGAATCTGCTTTAGCATTTTAGATGTGAAGTTGCAGATAGATTTTTATTACTGTTATTTTGTGAAGTGATAGAAAATATCTTAACCGAGTGGACTTAACAGTCTTATTTGTAAAACCCTATAGCAAGGTGACATTCTTATTGAGTGTTTGAAATCCTTAACAAGGTCACCTCTAACAAGGTGAAGATCCTAATAGATCTAAGGGAAATCCCTTAATCGGGTCACATCTAGCAATGTGTTTGTATTCTTTAACAGGATTTGCTTTTAATCGAGCATACTCTAGAAGAGTATATTTCTTAGTGGGTCCGAAATCCCATAGTGGTTTTTCCCTATTTGGGTTTCCACGTTAAATCTGGTGTTATGAGGTCTATGATGTTTATATGCTTGAGTTTGCATGTTTAGCAGTTTTGGTTATATTACTGAAGTATATGTTACCGAGGTTGAATCTGATGTTTTTATGGAAGATTAAGTTTGTATGATTCACCCCCCCCCTCTCATCTTGTTGGCTATTGGATCTATACTTACATTAAGTATCAAAACTATCACAGGATATGATCTAGATCAGAAATCTCTTATGTTGCGAGCTTTGTACCCTAAGGAGAAAAGGCCATTACTTGTCGACATTGAAAAGGCCTTTGGACATTTAATAATTCAACAAGTTGGGAAAACTGACCCTAGGGTTACTGCCAAACTGAATTTGGATGTGGCAAAACTCAATCAAGATCAAGTTGAATTCTTAGGCAGGGAGAATTGCACATACAAAGGTTTATATGAAAAGGCCAGTGAAGAAGTACAACAGCTACAAGAAAGGATATTACAATCAAGCTCTACTCCAGGAATTGATACAATGGATATGGCACTTGAAAATGACTGAAGGGTCATAGATGCCTTGACAAACACTATGTACTGGAAGACTAAAAGTGAAAAATTGGTCAAACAGGTAAACAATGTCCATCAGAGAATGGATAAATTAGTTGATGAAATAATTGAACACAGATTTAGAACCATGCTAACACATGCAGATCAGTATTGGAAAGTGTATACTGAGACTGTCAAGGCTCTGAGGGAGCATTAAAGATTAAAGAAATGACTGCAAGAGGTGATGAACAACTATGATACCATGACAGCTAAAGAGAGAGCAGAAGGGATAGCATACTTGGAGGAACATGACAGATATGCAGATACATTGAACAAAGACCTCCAAGCGATGGATGATGGAAGCACTTCACAAATACCAACAATCTACAATGAGGGGGAATGGATATCATTGGAACAATGGTTGAATGAGCTTGCTAGCATCAAGGAGAGAACCATCTCAAGATTGGATTGGGATAAAGATTTGGCCCCTTATGTCAACCAGATAATCTTTGAGTACATTTCATTGAAGGCAACGATGAAGAAGCAGAACATTGATATCACAGGATATAGAGAGGATGATTACATAATTCATTTGGGAATGCTTAATATATTTTTATTTAACTTTGTTAAGAACATACAACCTGGTTGTTGATGTTGGGAAGGGACATGACTTTTCATAAATATAGTTTTTGTTCTCATATATATGAGAGGTTTTTTGTAAAACAAAAGGGGATTAAGAAATAGATGTACAATATACTCTAGCAGTTTTTTGTAACTTTCATAACTCTATCAATATAATCAGTTGTTTTTTCCTTTACATATGTGTTGTGAGTTTTTTATTTCGATTGGCAGTTGTTCTATGATATTATCTCATAGAAGATAAGGTTGCTTGTATCTTCCTAGTGAAGTTTATTTTCCTGCTACTATTGATTTGAATAAAAGGCCTACTTGTAGATTGTAACTGTTCCTTGTAAGTCTTCCTTGAATGGTCTCTTAAAGTAAGGGGTAAATTCATTCGAGCAAATTATAGAAAAAGGCGATTAAAACGGATATTTTTGAGGAAAGGTGACTGACAGATCTACCTGGGGGTGATTTAAAAATTGTCTCATAGAAGCATACATTAAGTCATGCTGAAGTAATAGACTTTGCGGCCCAAACAAGAGTAAAGGAACTAATCATTCATAAACAACAACTTTTTACCATATCAATTACCTTTAATTTAAAGCAATAGGAATAGTTGAGTAGGATATATAGAATCAATTAGCAATAGTGTATACATATAAATTTCAAGCACAAAGATCGAATTGTTTTCACAACAACAATCTTGAACTCATCTAAAAGCCACCTATCCTGGGAACCTATGCCATTCTGAGATAGGGAAAAATTTAGATCAAGATTCTCAATCTTCTATAAACGGCATTAGTCATCAAAAGTGACTAGTGAATAGGTATACCCACCCAAGTCTTGCAGAGCCTAAAGTGAGGGAGTTAGTAACAAAATAGGTTCACTCTATAAGTTGGCCAAAGCAATTGGAGGTTTTGATCATAGGAGTTGGCATCTCCTTAGAACCTATCCAATCTATTGATTTTAGATCCAAAACACTGTAAGTTCAAAAATCTTGATATTCAAAGAAAATTTAGAAAGGAAGTTAAGCAGTTGGTGGAAAGTATGGGAATCACTAAAGAGGTAGTCTGAAGAGCAAGGGAGAGAAATATTCATAAAGGAGATATGGTTAAGCCAAATAAGACTAAATGGGAAGCTCTTATTCCTAAGCCTAAGAAGCCAAAGGGATCTGCACCCTCATCCGATGGTCAGAAACCTACTAGTTCAACTAAGTCTCATGTCAAACCATCTAGTGAAGGAAAGAGGAAGCATGGGAAAGAAAGAGTATTCATTCCTAATGATGAAGAAGATACAGATTCAGATGATATTGTCAAGGAAATGAAGAAGAGTGATAAGACAGTTAGAGTTGTTAAAGGCAAATCATTTGGTGAGAAGCACCCCAGTGAGAAGACACAATCAGATGAATCTGTCATGACTATAAGTCAAGTTAAGGAAACCATCATTAAGGAAGGTAACCTCAAACCTATTTCTAAATATTATCAGTTGTTAGATGATGCTGGTAAGAGAACCTTGGAAGAAGCAAAAATTGAATATATGAATAAATATAATAGAGCTCTTATTGAGATAATGTCAGAGACTCCTCATATCTTGTATGATATTCTAGATTTGAGGAAAGAAGCTGCTAGAATAAAAGAAGAAAGGGTAAGAGAATATATGCTAGTTCAACTTTTTCCAGTGATAGCTAAGACAAAGGTTGACCAAATTCTTGAGGAAAATAAGGAGAAATTCAGAAGCAAGAAAAGAGAACAAAATAATGATTGGTAAGAATGATGAGGTTAGGGGTGAAAGTGAGAAGATTCTAAGAGCAATTATGTTGGATAATCAGTATGAGGTGGTACCTGAGAAATATCAGGAAGCTATTGAAAAGTCTGTTCTAGAAATCCTAGGTATGTCATCCCTAGGAGATGAGTCTACAACTGATGAACCTTCTATTCTAGAAGGACAATAAGCTAAATCAGTTCTAGAAATAGTTTAAGCAGATGAGGATAAGGATATAATTGTTAACCCTCTAGTCCATGAGAAGGAAGTTGAGAAGGATGTTGATCAGGAGAAGTCAGAAGTTAAGGTTGAAGCTGAGGCAAGTGACACTAAGAATTCGGTGAAGGAGAAGCATATCTATGAAGATCATCCTGAATTCAATCAAAGTCCCATCAAACTAGCTTTTATGTCCCCTGTTCAGGCACTTAAATTGGCTACATTTTCCCAAGCCAAAGCAAGTGAAGTTTTGGTAAAATCATTCTAAGAGAATAGTGAGTTGATTACTTTGGCATCCAATATCTTAGAAAAACTCATGTCTTCATTTTGGAAGGACTTATCAGACACCCCATCTAGTCAACGGAAAAGCATAATCAATTCTATGGATAGTCACTTTCAATCATTTGAGAAATTAGTTGAAGAGAAGTTATTCAATGAGTTTTATGCTAGAAGGATTCATACATTGAAGAAGATGGTTGTGGATGATAGAATCACTTTGGATATTGGTATAAAAGGCATAAAGGAAGCACTATCTGAGGGAGGAAACATTTACAACTCATGTCTAACACTATCCAAGTTTACTCAAGATATTGAAAAAAAGGTCAAAGAGCATGAGGATCAACTTGTTCAATTATCTAAGTTAGTTGATCCCTTATCAGTCTCCCTGAGCAGTCATGAAAACCAAGTAACATCTCTTCTTGAGAAAACCAGGAGTCCAAGACAAGAGAAAGAGAAAATAATTGGGAAAGTTTGTGAGCTTAGAAGTCTCATCACTCCCAAGATGGATATGATGCTTAGTGGTTTGGAAGATGCTCTAACTGCCATGAAATCCTCGGAGTTGTCTGATCTCAATTCAGTAGAGACACTTGCATATGTGTTCAGTGAGCTCATAACTATGATGGAGAGTCTCAAGAAGGGCTGGGATAACCACCTAAATTCCTTGAGAAATTCTTATGCTGATATCTTTCAATTTTTGTGAACAAGACCATGTACATATGTAAATAGAATCTTTGGTTTGAATTTTTGGTCTCTGTAACTCTACCTTTTCCATTGGTGTCAAAGGGGGAGAGTAGATAAGTGAAAAATATTGATCCTAGGGGGAGTTAATGATTTTTGGAGTTTTATAGTCATATTTTTGGTTGTAGTGTATACATTTAGGTTTTGGTCTGACACTTAGTCATTTTTCAATAAGTGTTGCCATCAATGCAATAGGGGGAGATTGTTGGCAAGATACACTGTAGGTATGATGAGATGTTGTTATTCATGACAAATCATATCAGATTTGGTATGCATAGTTCATGATGCAATCATTCTAGAAAATTGTTTGAAGATTAGTGAGGTCCAGTAAAAATAGCACATCTGGTAGAGTGTTCAAGTTTTGGTTGACAAATTATTTTGGTTAAGTATTTTGCTTTGCGGATTTCAAAGAAGACTTATAGATGTGTAATATTTCTTATTCCTAGCTTGTGGCCTCTGATGATGAGTTTGGTAATATTTGGAAGATCCGGTAGACTGGTTATTGATAAGAACAGTTCATATCAGTGATAACGTGTGCAAATTCACCTTGCAGATTTTGCAGATTGATATTGGTGATTGTTTGTATGTTTGAGGATGTTGGGTCGACATATGGTAAGCGTATGGATATTTTTTTTGGGTCCGCTTAGTTCTTTTTGGATTAGATTGAGCTCAATTAGGTAACACGTCTCATGTTGCATGTTATGCAGTTTTTGAGTTGACATGGAATTTGTAGACACCTAAAAATGTTGCATTGATGATGTATTAATTATTCCTCTAATTGATTAAATAATTCTTTAATTCTTTAATTAATTTAATTAATCTTATTCTTCTAATTTCACATTTCCTCATCATCTTACTAATTATTCTATTTTTATTCTTTCATCATTTAATCATTTTAACCATTTTCTAATGTTAATTAAATATTCATTATTTAATTATATTAAATTTCTAAATTATTAAATAGTTTCTTTAAATTATTTAATTAGCTAATTAATTCTGATTTTTAATTCCCAATTTAAATCATCTTTATTATTTAAATAAATTCAATTTCAATTTCTATCTCTCTGATCAACTAATCATTCAACCCTCTTCTAAATATTAATTAAATATTTATTATTTAATTAATTATGATTTAATCCTTTAAATTGAATACTCTTTATTATTTATTTAAATTCCATTTCTAAATAATTAAATAGTTTCTTTCAATTATTTAATTAACTAATTATTTCTTTTAATTTTATTAATTCTTCCATTTTTAAATAATTAAATAGTTTCTTTAAATTATTTAATTAACTAATTAATTCTTCTAATTTAATATTCTTCTAATTTCTTCCAAATTCAAATACATGTGCATGATTTCAAAAATCAAATTGAATATCAAAGTCAAGTTCTAAATATATTCAAATACTAAATTGAATTAAATTCAATTATTTGAATTAAAATCTCATGCAAAGATTAAATTCAAAATCTAAGTCAAAGTGCAAGCACGTGCTAAATTAATTAATTCAATCAATTAATTAATTAAATCATTATCTCTCCAATCTCTATTTCCATCTTTTAGTTAGCTTTTTCTAAATAAAGCTTTCTTTGTCATCAATTAATTTTCCTCCAATCACACTTTTTCTTCTCTTAGTTAGCTTTTTCTCAATCAATTAACTCCTTTAATCTATTCAATCTATTCTATTTCACCTTTAAATCAGTAGTTCAACTATCAATCAGCATGTGAGCTCACCTGAGTTCCACCTCTTGATCAATTTGTTCCACCTTTCAATCAATCTTCTCCAAAAATCTATAAATTGAGCATTCAATCTCCATTTTCAACCCTCTCTAAATCACAAACCTTGAATCTTTGTGTCACTTGTAGGTTACCAGCGCAATATCTGAGAGTCATCATACCACAGAGAAGAGAAGAGCAATGGAAGTTATACGCAGTCATGGAATAGGGAGTCTTTAATTGATTTTCATTTATAGTTCCTATTTTGCTTGATTGTTTTATTTCATTGTTTGTTTGTTAGAATTCTTTGATTATATAGGGATTCGTGATTTCCCTTTACTCCTAATTGAATATATTTTATAAGATGAATTTTACATGCTACATTTTGGTGAACCCGACGTGAATCAACAACACTCTGATTTGGAATTTTGTATATGCCTACAGATATAGGTATTGGATCTTGCAAGATACACCTATCTTTTAAATTCATATTCTAAGAGGTTTTCTGATCTTAATTGGTGTTTTATTAAAAAAAATTCAAGACTAAAACTGTGCAGATTAGGTTCCAGGCAAGATTGCAGGTTGTTCAAATATTTTATCATATCTTCCACATTATTTTGAATATATTCATGATTTTTTTATTGAACGTTAATGATCATCTCGTGGATCTATAGTAAAAAAATTAGCTTTACACCATCATTTTTGAGTGAGATATGATAGATTCAATTATTTTCATAAATCTTTGGTTTTTTGTGCAAATAAACAAATTTATGTGATATTTTTTTACAGCAGGTTAAAGATCCTGAGACACGTCTACAGTAAAATATTTGGATCTGTATAATTTGTTTTGACTGAGATGTGATCATTTTAATTTAATAAATTTTAAATTTTGGGCACAAATCAGAGAATTTTGCTAACATTCTTACATTTTTGGAAAGCTCTTGAAATTTCACAGGGGGTATCTTATTTACAATTTTGATTTTGATGTCAAATAATTAACGTAAAACTATATCTTTAAAAATTCATTTTTTTCCATAAATCTACTCTCCAGGGTGTGAATTAATGTCCTTTTCTAAAATTCTTACATTTTTGGAAAGCTCTCTAAAATTCATTGCAGGATCCCTTAGGGCTAAGTCACTTTTGGATTTTGGGTTTAAAATGGACATGCATGCATAACACTTCAGTTTGGTGCTTAAAATTAACAATGGTTAAAATTGACATGCGTGTATAACACTTCATCTTTTGGTGCTTAAAATCAACAACGGTTAAAATGGACATGCATGCACAATCTCACACTTCATCTGTTGGTGCTTAAAATTGACATGCATGTATAATGTAATACCCTAAAATTGGTCATCTAAACCATGGGCCCCTAATCTTGAGAACATCGCCAAGGTGCTAACCAAAGGCAATTAAATCAATTTTGAGCACATCAAATATTACATGGCAAATGAATTACTCAATATTAATTAAATCATTCCAAGAGTATCATTTTGATCAATTATCCTATTTAATTTATTAAATATCCTAGCATATTTAATTAATTAATTAATTTGCCATTTAATCATGCAAAAAAAGAATTAATTTATTACAAAAGAGGAATTAATTACAAAGCAAGAGTTAAATTGAAAATAAAATAAAAGAATTAAATTGAGAGAGAAATCAAACTTGCGATATTATTTCTTTCTTCTAAATTGAGAACTTGAAAGCACAAAAAGCAAATAAAAAGAATTATTAATTGCTTTTCTCTAAAATTGGAACTCATAGCTTTTGAGAAAAAGAAGTTCAGTTGCATTAAAAGACTCTTTTCTTGAATAAATCAAAGAATTATCTATTTTTATCACAAATACATGGAATTAATTAATTCTTATTTCTAATGCAACTTGAACTTCTTATCTGAATGCATTTCAATTAAACTATAATTGGAATCTATCTCAAGGTTAACTGAACCTGATTTCTCAATTATTTCAATTAATTCTAAATTGTGCTTTTTTTATCTCTCTTATGAATTCTCTATAAATTCAACCTTTGGCTCTCATCCAAAACACCCGAGAGATATTTGAGAACACGCTTGGAGATTATTATTATGCTGATTTTTGCTCTGGAGTCATTGAATACATTGTGTTTTTTTAATTATTTGCATCTTAGTTTAGTTTATTCATTATTGCTTGCATCCATATTTAGTTTATTCATTATTGCTTGAATCCATATTGCTTGAATTTGTCATTGCTTGAATTATTCATCCATCTTGCATCCATATAGTTTAATATCATATAGATTAAATCCTTCATCTTGGTGTAGTCTAGTCACTGGTATTGCTTATAAAAATCTGAAAGCAATCTTATACTTGCATCTTTTAGAAGGCAATTAGTCGCTTTGTTATGGTTTATTATTTATTTATTATTGATTTACTAACCATACATGTAATGACTTATTGAAGTGTTGTGCCTACAACTATCAGACCTCTTTTCACCTTTTCACACACACATTTCTGGTGCCCACCGTGGGGCAGAAAACTACATTTTTCGGCCTCCAAGATTGACTTTTTATTTTTGTTATTTTTCAGATGCTTGACTTTTCGGATTTTCGTCCATATGGTCTCTGCATAATATCGTACGACATTTCTCACAAGCCAAAATGACAAACTGCAGGTGTCGTACGAACTGGAATCATGTATCGTACGATCTAGTAAATACTATCATACGATTTTGTATTTTCCCTGGTTAAAAAGAGAAAAAAAAAAGTTGTATACACATAAAAATTGGCTATGAGCAATAAAAGAAATATTTTATATTTATTTAATAATTATTTTTCTATTAAATAGTTAATTTTTGAAAAGATTAATTATTTAATTCATTTTCGTGTCTTTCTATTAATTAATATTTTATTAATTCATTCATTTATCATATTCCTCTAATTAATTAAATATCTAATATTTAATTATTCTTCTAAACAAGTTAATTAAATATCTAATATTTAATTATCCTCTTCAAACAATTAAATATCTAATATTTAATAATTATTCTCCTATCCTATAGTCTCAAATATTAAATGATTTCTTAAATTATTTAATCTATTTTCCAACTCACTCTTCATCTCCACTTCATCTTCCATTTGCCAACCCATCCAACATGTGTCTAAGGAAATTAATATTTCTTAAATTTCGTGTCTTTCTATTAATTAATATTTTATTAATTAATTCATTTATCATATTCCTCTAATTAATTAAATATCTAATATTTAATTATTCTTCTAACCAAGTTAATTAAATGTCTAATATTTAATTATCCTCTTCAAACAATTAAATATCTAATATTTAATAATTATTCTCCTATCCTATAGTCTCAAATATTAAATGATTTCTTAAATTATTTAATCTATTTTCCAACTCACCCTTCATCTCCACTTCATCTTCCCTTTGCCAACCCATCCAACATGTGGCTAAGGAAATTAATATTTCTTAAATATTAATTCATCATTTATGATTTCTTCAACTTCCAAAATTAATGAAAATTGTGTACATACACATATTACATTACCATTTCCTAATTCTCTCCAACACCCCCTACATCTTAGGAAGGACTTGAGTCCACTTGTCCTCTCATGCCTAAATTTCCTCCAACCATCCCTAGATTCCCTCAGTCAGCAACCTAGTCAAGGTGAGATGAGTGACACTTGTCTTCTCCTTCTCCCTTTCTCTCAACCTTCACCTTTGCTCACAGCCATCCAAATCTATAGATCTGATCATGATCATTGATCTAAGCCACATCATCTTATCCTCTCAAAGTCTATAAAATCAAGAGCTTTAGTTGAGAGAGAGTTAGACTTCAAGTGCATTTTGCAAGCTAATCATATGCATTCGTGAGTTTTAGTTTTGAAGTAAATAGCAATTATCATATAATATCATTTAGCATAATCATTTAGTATAATCATTTAGCATTTGCATATCATCGCATAAGTTAACTACAAGTTATTAGTCCATTCTTCATATGCTATCTTGGAAGCCAACAATGCATTGTCTAAGAGCACACCATCTACAACTAGGAACAGTGGAGTTAGGACACAATGTGACATAAGCCATGAAGGTAAAATAATGTTTTATTTTAGTATGTATTTCATGTAGTTTCATTGCTGGAATTTGGATTTCCTATATGCATTTCCATTTGTATTTTGTGAAACTAACTTATTACAGGTAACATTCTGAGGATGAAATTCAAGCTCACACATTTTGGCGCCCACCGTGGGGCTCATAAGCCTCACATATACTTTTAAAAATATCGCAAATAGTTAAATTAATGCATTTGTAATGCAGATTCATGCATGTGTGAATTCTGACAGTGCTTTTGTTCTATAGGTTAGCGCATTTGCCTTTTATGTTAGCGCATTTGCAACACAGGTTAGCGCATGAGCATTCTAGGTTAGCGCTTTTGTCTTAGAATCTGCACATTTGCATTATAGGTTCGTGAATTTGTGCCCTTGGTTAGTGCATATGTCAAAGAAATTACGCTTTTGTATCCACAGAGCAGCACTTTTGTAGTCTAGGTTAGCACTTATGATCTGTAGGTTAGCGCTTTTGAGAAAAAAGATAGCGCATATGTTAGATTAGTGCTTTTGTTCATAAAACTAACAAAATTTTCTTGCAGGTTTGAATGTCCAAGAAATCAGATTTTTCAAATTACTAACATGCGTGTGCAGGATGGCATTTAAGACAAATTCTATGCATTTCATCATTTAGTTAATTAAAAGTCTTCATTTGGGAAGTAATATATCATATCTTGTTCATCTAGTTTAACTAAGAGGATGAATTGACAACATGCAACTTGCATTTTTAGTATTTTCTCTAAAAAAAAGTTACACGTAGACTTTTAAAAAGGCGAAAATGAACACCATGCTTGTTGGAGCAACATCTCCAAATAGGACTTAGCCAATATTTTCTTTGAAAAGGATAAAAAGAATGCTTGTATTCCTTGTCTCGAAAGTGGTAGGTATATGCTCTCCCCTTAATTGGGTGACCAAAAAGCCAAACCCACTCTTTTACGCTTTCTTTACTTTCAAGCAATTAAATCCTTTAGAGGGTTTGCCTTCCCAAGCTGCCTTGAGGGGACCAGTGAGAGGGGAACGACCCAAAGTGGAAACGAGCTAATATCGATTCCTTCCAATCCACTATAAATAAATCATGTTTGTGATGAAAGTCCCAAACAACATGTGCTGATAAGTTCATACCGACACTATGTTTCCCCATAAACCCTATGGAGCGTAACCTCTATAGGATGGGAACCTTTTGTATTTACAAAGCTGAAAGTTCCACATGTATGGCCACATGACTAGAAGCCTTTACTAAAAACCACTTGTACTAGTTGCCAAAATCCTTCTAGTTGTTGGTGCAGGAGGTCAGACCTCTGAAGCGGCTCACATACATACAGTTCTTAGTAGAGATATAAAGTTTGCCATGGGGAGTTTTCATGGAAACTAGTGCTTGGCTGCCTCGAAGAAGTGAGTGTCGAGGGTGGAGCCAGTGGGGTCAAGCATCTAAATATCCACTTTGAATAGCATAGCCTCGAGGGAAACCCCATGTGATATTCAACAACTATTGTCTCAGCCTGCCATAAGATTTGTACTTGCTTGTGCATTTTATTTATTAAGCATTGTGTCTTCTATGTCTGTAACATGTTCCAAATGGTCAAAAATTGAAGATTATTATCATCTACGAGTGAGAAAAAATCCAACAAATTGCTGAAAAAAATTGATCAAAAGGGTAATACAAAGGCTTTCCAACATTTGAAACACTAGATCAAATCAAGTGATCAAAAGTATATCATCCAACTATCTCAACAACAACAATACCTAGATAGGTATTCAAGTTAGTCAAATCAAGTTTCCATATCAAGAAACTTTATCCATATCATTTGACGTGCTTTGTCATAAGGGCCTATCGAACAAACCCTCTATTCGACTTAGTGAGCTTGAGTATCTGAAACAAAGTAACCATCAAATCAACATCAACCTATCTAAACTGAAACTTTGATTACTCATATGACCATCTCTTGTCACTTGAAAAAGAAGATACTTATTCAAAGGAAATGAGTCCTAGCCTAAATCAAGATCAAGATATCATGGCTCTCCAATCTAATCCCATTTTTTATCAAGATCCTACCTATTAAGAATCTTATGACGATCCCCTAAAATTTTGGTATTCCATCCACGATGATCCTATTATATCTCAAGAGCAGAGTTCCATTCAACATCCACCTCCTAAGAAAGAGCATGATATCCTTTCCATCTCGTTCACTATTCTAATTCAAAATCAAGTGAAAAACACAAACTCAAATGATCCTACTCCAAGTCAAGATCAAGATCAAGAAAACTCTTCATCCTCCAAATACATTTTAGGTCCTTTCATTCCCAATTCAATCTCTTCATCCTCCAAATCCATTTTAGGTCCTTTCATTCCAAATTCAATCTCTTTATCCTCCAAATCCATTTTAGGTCCTTTCGTTCGAAATTCAAACTCTTCATCCTCCAAATCCATTTTAGGTCCTTTCATTCCAAAGTCAAACTCTTCATCCCTTCCATCCATCTTGGGTCCTTACTTCCCTCCATCCATCATTCCCTCACCTTAAATGATCCATAAGAAAGATCAACAAAGGAACACATATTTGAACTTCTTTCAAACAAATATCTAAACATCTTTTCAAAACTATTATTCCATCATTTTCTTTATCTATTTTGGGTTCTTATGTCCCAAAATTCAATTTTCCTCCATCTCTTTATCACTTCTTAAGTTGTGTACCAACACTCATCTTGAATACATTTCCATCTATCCTCGCACAAATCTTCAAACATTCTATCTATTATCCAATACATCTTTTCTATCCTTCCATCCCTTTCATTCGATCCTTTGCATAAATTCATCATCTGTGAAATAGGCATTTGTGTCATTTTGTCACATGCTTGCCCATGCTCGAATCTCATGTTCAGTCCATTTCCTAGATATCTATTCATGATACACTTTAGAATCTAAGGTTATTCCTCTTCAACATTATCTTTTGGTTGGGATACACACTCAAGCTAGAAAAGAACCACTTATTGTATCTTGGTACCAACATCTTTTGATTACTAAATCTCGTACACTTAATCAATTGCTCTAAATCATTGTGATCTCTTAGTCGAAGACATGGCTAGTGAAAAATCTAAAATCTTGCTTCAGCACCACTGTAATTATCAGACACATGTATGTTTCATTACTTACAAGCCAATACAATAAAAATAAGAAAAGAAAAAGACAATATCAAAAGATCCAAAGCATGATCAAGAAAAGAAATATCTAGAAAAGAAAAGAAAAGAAAAAATGAAATATCAAAAACTTGGCTATGGGAATATGTGAATAACTCCATCAGGGCTATGGACGTCTGGCTGGCAATGGAGAAATATTTGTGATGTTACAATGATAACCTCATTGGAGCTATGGATTCTTGCTGGCAGCGAGGCTCTATCCAGGATGCTTTTGAAGTCAAGGTAACTCATGTAGCTAGCCACGTTGGATTCTGAAGATTACAATGATCATATGAGCCAAAATGAACCCAATTACACACACATGGGTAATCAAAGACTAAGTACCTTGATCAAATTTGGGATTCTTCTTCCCTTTTGAGTCTACTTCCTAGTTGCTAGATATGTTTGGTTGAATTTTTCCAAAGGTTCTAAGTGTGGGTTGGGTCTCTATGTTTGAAAAGTTCAGGAACACTTATTCAGGTGGTGCTAAATATTGTGACAATCTTACATATCACCTCTTTACAAATGGATACCTCTATACTTAGGGTCAAAGTTCCATCCACTCTATTATTCATACCACATCTCCCATTATCATTCCTCCAGTATCCATTACTCTATCTAAGTTCATCCAGTGCTATCTATGATCTTACTTCATGCTAATATATACCATCTATCCTAACTATTCATTTCTTCCATCATCTATCACTATCTATGATCTTGTTTCTCCTATCCATATCCCCTTTTCCATCTTTGATCTTGATCAAAACTAAGGACAAAAATATGATTTGAAAAAAATCTCTTGACGTGTCTCCTCATAAGCTACCTCCATCTTTCACCCATTCATCTTCAGCTCAACAATTCATCCATTTCTTGTCTTGCTATACATTGGGGAAACCAAATACATCTTTCTTCTAATCCAAAAAGCTCAAAAATAAAGGATGTCCAAAAACTTAAAAAAAGAACAAAATTGAAAATCAAAGCATGAGCGCATGGCCCATCCATCAGATCAACAATAGGAAAACTATCAAATATTGCAATCAAACTGATCACATGTCTTGTTAATCAATTCATCACTTGAAATCTATCAACATGAACGTGTCTTATACAGGGATAGGTACACTCAAAACTAGACAGATCGGTCTTACATAGGGTACTCACTCTTTGAAACCAGACATTCTTATCAATCATCAAACAAATCAAAACAATGACATAGATCAGTATGACTGCTAGATTTTGTTCTGGGTAGTCTTATCTTTATCAATTGATGGCAGGACATGTTTCATCTCTCCAAAATCAGGAAAGATAAAAAAATCAGAAAAATAAAACAAAATGTGCAATAAAAACAAGTGGTTAAAACCTGGTAAACAGGTGGTATCTAAAAAGTGAGTTCCTCCATCTATGAGATCGCTTTGCGCACCTATCCACTTCATCATATCCAATATATCACTTCCATCATATCCTAGCTCATCCATTCCATCTTTTGCATCCATTTCTCTAAACCATTAGTATAAAATATGCAACTTACCAACAATTATCAATCTTTGACATACTTGTCATAGTCACTATCTTAGATTTTATCAGAAGCAATCAATCTGCATTTGTATCCCGCCATGGTTTGGATCTTGATCAATTCATATATCCATAATAAATTTTTGTTTCCACTGGGGGCAAAATCATGATTCCTTTTTGCTAAGGTGATCTTTTGAAATCTTTGAAAAATCCAAAACATTTAGAAAACTTAGAAAAAACCAAAAACACCTAGAGTTTTGAAATAGATAACAAGCAATGAAGCAACAAAAATCAAGGCATTACATCAACAACTGAATCATGCAACTCAGAAACTGAAGAATCAACTAACAAGTAACAAAGTATTATCAAAGATCATTCATCAAGATGATTATATCAGTTAATGACCATAAGAACATGTGAATGACATACAATATTCAGTGTTTATATCTTGATTTTATTGCTAATCATGTACTCTATGCAACTCAAGGATGTCCATGACTAAAGAAGATATGATGGGGCATGATTATTTTCTTTGACTGTTGTCTATGGTTTATCTCTTACTATGGTATGAACTTGTCTCAGAATATGATCAGCAAAAGATCAAGGAGGACATTCCAATTCATGCATGAAAGGAGATAATCCTTGTCTGTTATGCAAGCAATACTCAGGTCAACTTGATCCATTATATCAAGTTGCTTGTATTAACTTGCTATATCAAAATCCATGTAAGAAATACTCAGGTCATCTTGAATCATTATGTCAAGTTGCTTGTATTTTCTTACAACATTTAAAGCTCAATGATGAAATCAAGCACTGTTACAAGATAGCATATGAAGAATGGCAGTATAATTTTTTAGTTAGATCATTTCATTAGCTCATTATTCATCTACATTATAAGCATTCATGGTTAGTTTCATTATAAGCATATCATTTCATTAACAAATCAACGGTCATAAATAAAGTTTGAGTATACTTGGACAAACAAAAACAATTTGCATTTAATCATTATAGGTGCATTCATTTCTTAGAATCATTTTAATCATCATGCATTTCATTTAGTTGCATTTTATCATTGCATTAATTTGCATTCAATTAAGTGCATTTCATTCATCATATAGTGTATCATCATTATTATTTGCATAAAAAGAAAAAGAAAAAGAAAACTATCATTGCATCATCTAGATCATTATCATAAAGCAAGGAAAGATAAATCATCATCATATCATCATCCATCTAATCACTGCATCCATATAATCAAGGCATATAGATCATAAAATAGAGTACATGCATAAAGATCATCATCATATAGATCATCATAAAACAATAAAATTCCAAGTATACAATGATATCACAAAAATAATCAATAATGTACAAAGTCCCATGATACAATATCAATACAAATCAAGTCAAGAATCATGACTACCTCTCGAGCCTGTGGGTCTAAAAACTGGATCACCTGCAACACCTGCACTAGCATCATCATCTAATGGAATCATTCTTTAATTTAATATCCATCATTCATTCAACTATCATCTATCAAGTCTTATACAGGATGTATCTTTCCTGAAACCAGATGTTTTGATCATTTATCATGTCTTATACAGGATGTATCTTTCCTGAAACCAGAAGTTTTGATCATCTATCATGTCTTATACAGGATGTATCTTTCCTGAAACCAGACATTTTGATCATCTTTTGTCTTATATGGGATGTGTCCTTCCTGAAACCAGACGTGATCTCAATCCAATCAATCTTATCAATCTAATTTATCTGATCAATCCGCAATGTATTCACTCATCTATATTTCATATAACATTCTTCTTCTATCGAGAGATCATTCATTCCTTTAATGCACAAATGATCTCTAAAGGGGGCATCATCATCAAATCAATATCCAAAAATCAGTATCTGGGGCACACAATCAAGATTTTTATCTCTATCAAGCGCATTATCGAGACTTAATTTAATCTTCGAAACAATGTTGTCTTGACATTATTTCAAAAAGGGGCAAAATGTATACACATAAAAATTGGCTATGAGCAATTAAATAAATATTTTATATTTATTTAATAATTATTCTTCTATTAAATAGTTAATTTGAAAAGATTAATTATTTAATTCATTTTCGTGTCTTTCTATTAATTAATATTTTATTAATTAATTCATTTATCCTATTCCTCTAATTAATTAAATATCTAATATTTAATAATTATTCTCCTATCCTATAGTCTCACATATTAAATGATTTCTTAATTTATTTAATCTATTTTCCAACTCACCCTTCATCTCCACTTCATCTTCCCTTTGCCAACCCATCCAACATGTGGCTAAGGAAATTAATATTTCTTAAATTTCGTGTCTTTCTATTAATTAATATTTTATTAATTAATTCATTTATCATATTCCTCTAATTAATTAAATATCTAATATTTAATTATTCTTCTAACCAAGTTAATGAAATGTCTAATATTTAATTATCCTCTTCAAACAATTAAATATCTAATATTTAATAATTATTCTCCTATCCTATGGTCTCAAATATTAAATGATTTCTTAAATTATTTAATCTATTTTCCAACTCACCCTTCATCTCCACTTCATCTTCCCTTTGTCAACCCATCCAACATGTGGCTAAGGAAATTAATATTTCTTAAATATTAATTCATCATTTATCTTCAACTTCCAAAATTAATGAAAATTGTGTATGTACACATATTACATAACCATTTCCTAATTCTCTCCAACACCCCCTACATCTTAGGAAGGACTTGAGTCCACTTGTCCTCTCATGCCTAAATTTCCTCCAACCATCCCTAGATTCCCTCAGTCAGCAACCCAGTCAAGGTGAGATGAGTGACACTTGTCTTCTCCTTCCCCCTTTCTCTCAACCTTCACCTTTGCTCACAGCCATCCAAATCTATAGATCTAATCATGACCGTTGATCTAAGCCACATTATCTCATCCTCTCAAAGTCTATAAAATCAAGAGCTTTAGTTGAGAGAGAGTTAGACTTCAAGAGACTTCAAGTGAATTTTGCAAGCTAATCATATGCATCCGTGAGTTTTAGTTTTGAAGCAAATAGCAATTATCATATAATATCATTTAGCATAATCATTTAGTATAATCATGTAGCGTTTGCATATCATAGCATCAGTTAACTACAAGTTATCAGTCCATTCTTCATATGCCATCTTGGAAGCCAACAGTGCATTGTCTGATAGCACACCATCTGCAACCAGGAATAGTGGAGTTAGGACACAATGAGACATAAGCCATGAAGGTAAAATAATGTTTTATTTTAGTATGTATTTCATGTAATTTCATTGCTAGAATTTGGATTTCTTGTATGCATTTCCATTTGTATTTTTTGAAACTAACTTATTACAGGTAACATTCTGAGGATGAAATTCAAGCTCACACAAAAGAAAATTTTATGACTCTGGTTTTCTATTCAAATTCATTATACTGACGACTGACCCTGGTTGTTTATCTGTCTATCTTAGAATTTTTCATAGCCTAATCAGTTTTTGCAGAATGCTTATCAAAGAATATGATTATCGCACAAAGACAATATGACTACCGATTCGTTGTCTTTGCAGGTTGCCTGAGAAGAATCGACCAAACATCATGTGTTCTTTAAATTCATTTTTAGGCACCTAAATTGCTATCTGGTTAAAGAACAAATCTATATTTCATGTTTTAAGTAAATTCTGAGAGGTAGGAGAGTATGCTCTTGTCTTCTTAGACAATTAGAAATCCAAACCCTTGAGGCATTTTCTTTGTTTGAGATTTGTACATCTTTAGCAAGCCTTCCCTCCCGAGGAGCTTAAAAACTCTTAAAGTCGTTACGGTCGATGTGAGGGGAACGACCTAAGTGGGAATGACTAAATGCCAAGTACTCCAACCCACTATAAAATAAATGTGATTTGATGAAAATCAAGTCAACGACAGTGCTCGAGAATAGCTCTCCTCAGTACCTTCGGGTATATTAAACCTTGGTTTTCAAGGCTGGGAGACCTCTTAATTGTGTTTATACCTCGACACACTGAATGGACCCCTTACTAGATCCAATTAAAATTAGAAGCTACTCGGTTCACCTCCAAAAGGGGGATAATCTTTGTGCAAGAGAGATAGTAACTATCCCAAGATACTTGTCATTTAAGGCCCCCATTAGCATTTGGAGTCGGATAATACGACGTTGAGAATCCATTGCATGAGACTTAGCAATTGTATTCTGATTAGCTATTGGGTGTGTACCTGAGTCTACAAGCAAAGGTTTTCTTCTCTCACCAAATTTTGTAGGGTTTGCATGCTGTGATTGGGGTTACTATTCATATTACATGTTTTCTGTGTTTTCATCCCTCAAACTAAAACTGAAATACCAAAAATTGGAGAAAACAAGAAACAACTTAGTGATCAAAAACAAAGTCCGTGTCAGATTTAGTCTATCCTAAGTCGAAATTCTGTCCAAAACTAGTCTATCCTATTAAAAAATCATTCCATCTCAAAATTGGTCATACTTGGTTGTCATACTCAGCTATTGAAAACTCAGGAGTTAGTCTTTGTCCTATGAAGAGTCGTACAAATCTGATCATTTATCATCTTGTTTCATATCCTGTGTTGTATGAGTCTGATTATTTATCGTCTGAGCCTCAATACTGTGTCGTACGAATCCTAAAAGTTTGTCATCTGATGTTGAATCTTGTGTTGTACGATAAAAAATTCCACTGAATAGTTTGTCATCCTAGACATACCCATCTATCATACAGTACTAGGCAGCAACTCGTACGAAACACTGTTGTTGTTGTCTTGGAGCTATTGAATTATCGTCTAGTCTTGAGAAAACTATCATACGAATCCTTGATTTTGTCAATCCAGAACAGTCAAACTTGCTTAAAACAGTCTACAACGAGCATAAAACTGGTTATTATCATCCTAAGCATAAATAGATCAAAACAATGTACCTCTGCCATTTGTGTTGCACGATTTGTCGATCATCCTTTCAGCTAGTTCAATCAACTACATATCAAACCTAAGTCACTTAGATAAACATCTTATATAGGATAGATCCTTCTTGAAACCAAACTGAATCTTAGTCACTATTCTCGAATCAACTTAGATAAATGTCTTATAGAGGATAGATCTTTCCTGAAGCCAGACTAAATCTTAGTTGCTTCTCTCAAACAAATACGTTAACCGAACAACTAGCTCTGAATTTGACCTTGACCTCTTCATCACAAACATCTTTAGGTCACACTAATCCATAAAAATGCCTACTCAAACCAGGAGTTCTCGTAAGAAAAGGACAAACCTTCATATATCAAGATAACCCATATTACATGAAGGACCCGCTCACTAATAAACCTTCACATCAGGGGTACCAATTTTTTATGAACCTGAATCTCCCACTATACATAGAACAGAACAAAATGATGAAGACAACCTTAGTATTCATGAAACCGATAATGATTCCTCATCAAGTGAAGCTGAAGATTCTGATCCTCCAAAAAAACATATTCATAAATGTCAAAAGGATAAATATTTCCAAAAAATGATGAAGGCTATCATGGCTAGAGAAAAAGAATACTATTTTCTAGAACTAGCAAAACAAAGCACCAAACTTCCTACTGGATATGACGTTCAGACTCTCATCACTAAAAAGGAAGAATCACCTATAATGATGGTCCACAAATAATTACTAGCTTTACGGACTGAGCTCGCAGAACTCAAAAACAAGGATAAGTCCCCAAAACAATATTCTTTGGAGACAATATGCCCATTTCCATTTGACAAAAACCTATACATGCCTCCATTCCCTTCAAGAGTTGAGATTCCAAAATTTGACAAATATGATGGTACTTTATATCCTCAAGATCATGTTAGAGAATTTTGTGCTGCCTGTATGGAGTTCATGCATGATCAAACGTATCTCATGCGCCTTTTTCCAAGGAGTTTGGGAGGACAAGCTATGGAATGGTTCTCAAGTATACCTAAAGGAATAAAAATGTTTGAATAACTAATACAACTATTTTTACAACAATACTCCTACAACATTCGACATCTTGTTACTATGATCGAACTTTGCAGTACCAAACAGAAAACAGGGGAGCATTTTCTCACTTTCCTCCAATGTTGGAGAAAGATGTTCTCTAGGTATTCATGACCTATCCCAGATGCTGACAAAATGGATATATTCGTCAATAAGATGATCCCTAAATTGAAATATAGTATCCAAATGCAAATGCACCCATCATTTAACAAAATGGTAGATAATGCTATCTGAATGGAAGATGTGCTTATAAAGAAAGGAGATATCACGCCTTAGAAAGAAACACAACCAGGATCTAGCTCTAAAGAGAAGAACAAGAATTGGAAGTATGGCAAAGACAACAATTAGAATGTTGTTAATGATGGAGTAGCAGACACTGTTAAAACTAACTCAAAACCCACAATATTCAACTTGGCTAGTGGCACACAAGCACTCAAAGCAGCTGAAACCGCAACAGAAAATCCTCTGAAGAAAGCAAAAGAGTGGTTCAAAGAGAAACCTTGGCTTTTGAAACCTAGACTCAAATTCACTCCTCTGGAAGAATCATATGAATCCACTTTCAAAACTCTATTGGCAAACAACCTGATAACATTACCAGATAATTCTAGGCCATATGATCCGAAAGTCAAACCAAAATGGTGGAGAGAAAATGAGTATTGTGACTTCCATCAGAATAAAGGTCATAACACAAACAACTACATGAAGCTCAAACATGAGATTCAAGATCTCATAGATGCTGGTAAAATTGTTGTTGGGAATCACCCAACAAATGCTGATCATAAAGCACTTAAGGACCATTTACCTATTTACGAACAAGGTGAATCCTCAAAGACCAAAGGAGGTGCCAAAGTAAATTATACTTACACCAACAATGACAACGTTATCAACATGATTGAGCCTTCCCAATCTGAATATTGCAATGTGATCATAATCCAAGATAAATAAAATGAATCACAATATGCAAAGGCTATCACCCATTCGAAAAAGAAAGTAACTCTCCAAGGATCTAGTTCTTCAACTCCGGCTCAAACAACGTCAAACCTACGAGCCTTGTCAAACAAACAAAAAGAATCAACATTTGATAAATTTAAAAGGCTAACTTCATCATCATCCTCTGGATATAGCATTGTTGAATAGTTGAAAAAGACAAACGCTCAAATTTCCATATTTGAATTACTAAAAATCTCTCCTGCTCACAAAAATATCTTGGACAACGCCTTGCTCACCGCTAATTTTCTCGAAGATTTAGACATTGATTGGTTTCAATCCATTGTGGGTCATCTGACTTCACCTCACTATCTGACTTTCTCTGAGGAAGATGACAACTCGCTAAATCATCCACATAACTAGCCATTGCATATTGAAGCCATGATCCATAAACACAGGGTTAAACGTGTTTTGATAGATGGAGGCGCGGGGTTGAATATTTGTACTTACAGTCTGCTTACACAAATAGGATTTTTTGAAAATGTCATTGATCCGAGCAAGAAAATAACAATTAAAGCCTATGATGAAGAGGAAAGGACCTCTAAAGGTCTGGTATCATTACCAATCAGGGTGGGACCTGTAGAAAGAGATGTCATTTTCCACGTACTTGATCTTCCTCTATCATACAATATCTTACTCGGCAGGTCATGGATTCATGAAATGAAGGCAGTTCTATCTACATACCATCAATACTTAAAATTTCCTTATAACGGAGTTGAGGTCATTATTCCTGCTGATACAAATGTCCCATGTAATGCATTGACAAAAGGTGTTGATACCTTTGTGCCTCATAATAGGGAAGCCTCTACAAATGAAAATCCAAAAACACTGATGAAAGACTTAGAAAAGAAATTAAAGATTACAAATACCAACATGGATGGCTACAAGATAGAACCGATACTTTCATTAGTCTCTATCCCTCCATCACCAAAACAGTTGGGCAAACCATCAGAGGCTATGAGAACACAAACTTCAGCTCTGAATATCATATATGATGGTCTTTTTGTACAATCTTCTACTTCTTTGGTAGATGAAATAGAAGAGGATGATGTTCTAAAATGGCTTTTTAAGGAAGATAATGAAAACAAAGAAGTACGACATTGTGAGATTTCCTCAACACAATATGGACCAGGTTACAAAATGATTCAACGCATGGGATATTCAGTTACTAGTCCCCCGAGCAAACATTGAGAGGGTATTATTGAACCGATTCAGTTACAAACAAAATCAACAAATGATAAGGTTGGACTAGGGTACAATCCAAAAAAGACATCAGACGAAAAACATGCTTCTAAGTCTAAGTGATAGAAAAGGATATCACCTTCAACATTACAAGAAAGAAACACTCGACAAACTCAAGAAGAGTGTGTAAACAAAAAAGAGGAATCAGCAACCAAGAAAGAAGAAACAGTCAGCACTCAAGCTCTGATGGTGTCAGCTAAAACAATACAAGGAGTTGAAGTACCAGAGGATATAAGAGACAAAGTAGAAAGAATCAGAAAATTGTTTGCACCCCTAAAAAATCTAATCACATACACTGGTAGGCAGCAAGCAGACAATTTAGAGACTGACTCAAATGAGTATGAATGGGGTCCAAATCACCTCTCAAATACGTCCACTATAGAAACTCCACAAGAGACTAGCAGTATCACAGATGATACTCAAGAGTTGATGCGCATAAAGCTAGAAAAGGAGATACAGGAAATCAGACTAAGAAGACAAGAAAACTTTGAACAAGGGTTGGAAGAAGGAAGAATACCAAAAAGGTTTTCATCTATTATATACCCCTCTAATAAAATAGAACAAATTAGGTATGGGTTTATACAAGAAGAATTAGAAGCTATAGAAGTAGAACCGGTCATCAGTCCAAAGGAAGCTGAATGGAGTAGACGACAGGGAATCATAGAAACATCAAGATCATATCAATAGGTGTGTTGGATACAAATGATAAATGAGCTAGATCTTGAAGAAACTTACAGCATTAAGGATGATAGTCTGGCTTAGAGAATGATGCTACAAGTATGTCTATTGGATTAGGTCAACTAAATATTAATGTGCATTTTAATAATCATGTTCTGACTCTTCCTGGTCTTGAGACATTTATGCAAGGTATCCTTCTAGAACTGGACTTTTTGATCTGTAGTTGTGATGAAAATACCGTGAACTCCCTCAAACCTATCCAAAATTTATCCTTAGTACATCCAGAACTAATTGACTGTACTTTACAATACCAGCCCATGAATATACCTACTTTTACCAATGACTATACGTTAGCCTATTATCTCAATGCAGTTGAACCTATGGACTCTTCCACCAATGAACAAAGTGAAAACATGACTGAAATAGATATCAAGTATCTTAGTTGCAAAAATAAGAAAAATAAAAATAAAAATAAAAGATTTGATGGCGAAAACCACATTGTGGTGATATCAAAATCTAAAAAAGAGAAAATAAAGGACGTACCTAAGGATGAAAACCTCTTTGAGGTGCCTGAAGGTGAGATACTTGATATATTGCCAAGTCACTTCTATGAGAGATCTTCTATATTGATTGAGTCAACTCAGCCAGTGAACATTGGGAGTCAAGAGACACCACACATCATTCATGTAGCTCAATCATTATTAGCTGAAGAATTGAAACATTTCACTCATCTCTTTTCAGAAAAGAATATCAATTTTGCATGGACATACTCTGATATGTCAGGCTTGGATCTTGATCTTATCATGCATAATCTTTCTATCACACCAAGAGTTAAACCAGTCAAGCGAAAACTCCATAAGATGCACCCTCATGTGGCACTACTAGTCAAAATTGAGCTAGAATAATTGCTAAAAGCTGGATTTATCAGAGCTATAGACTATACATAATGGATTTCAAACATAGTACTTGTGTCAAAGGTAGACAAATCTATTAGGGTTTGCATAGACTTTAGAGATCTCAACAAAGCTTATCTGAAGGATGACTTTCCATTACCAAACATTGATATGATAGTCGACGTGACTGTTGGATATGAGATGTACTACTAATGGATGGAATCTTCGGCTATAATTAGGTCAAAATAGTCCCTGGAGATCAAGAGAAGACAACTTTCACTTGTACATGGGGAACCTTTTGCTAGAATGTCATGCCATTCACGCTGAAGAATGCAGGAGCAACTTATCAAAGAGAAGTAACAACTTTATTTCATGACATGATGCATAAGAATATGGAAGATTATGTTGATGACACTTTGGTAAAGACTATGAAGAGATCCACACATATTCAAGAGCTAGGCCCTATACTAGATAGAATGGAAAAATTCAAACTCCGGCTAAATCCAAAAAAGTGTGCATTCAGAGTGACATCTAGTAAACTACTTGGCTACATCATTTCAAAGAAGGGAATCGAGGTTGATCCTGAGAAGGTCCAAGCTATAATGGAAATTTCACCTCCAAAGAACATCAGTCAAATCAAAAGTTTATGGGGACGTCTCCAATCGATCAGACGCTTCATTTCTCAGCTGGCAGACAAAGCTCCACCTTTCACAAAAGTATTAAGGAAAGGAGTAATATACAAATGGGATCAAGAATGTGAACAACACCTTCAACAGATCAAAGAGTACTTGTCCAATCCACCAATACTGATGCCACCAATTCAGGTAAAACCATTGATCTTATACATATCAACCACTGATTCATCATTGGGGGCACTTTTGGCACAACAGAATGAAAATAAAAAAGAGAGAGCTATATATTACATCAGCAGAACATTGGTGTCTTATGAAATGAACTACACTATAATAGAAAAAGCATGCTTGGCATTAGTCTTTGCATCAAAAAAATTGAGACACTACATGTTAGCACATTTAGTCAAGCTGGTAGCTAAGATTGATCCGCTCAAGTATCTTCTCAACAAAGCAACACTCACAGGAAGATTGGCAAAATGGGTCATGATCCTTACAGAGTTTGATATTGAATATGTGGAATGCAAATCCATAAAAGGACATGTAATTGTAGATCAACTCGTTGAAGCTCCACTTGAAGACACTCTACTGCTGCATATAGAGATTCCAAATGAATCAATAATGTACCTTACTCAACAACCCTAGAAGATGTTCTTTGATGGGTCTTTCACTCAAAATGGTTGTGGTGCTGGAATACTATTTATTACTCCTTAGAAGTATTCAATCCCAAAGTCTTATAAGATTTTGTTCCCTTGCACAAACAACATTGCAGAATATGAAGCTTTGATCAATGGGATAAAGCTAGCTATAGAATGGAAGGTTGCATAATTACACATCTATGGAGATTCTCAGCTGATCATCAATCAAATCAATAATACATATCAGACTCGAGATGAGAAATTGATGCCTTATAAGAGAATGGTGGATGATCTCAAGAAATATTTTGCTTTTGTATCATTCCAACAAATCCCTAGATCAGCAAAGAGAGCAGCAGATGCTATGGCCACCTTGGCATCTATACCTGAGTTACAAGAATCCAATTTTTGCTTTGAATTCATAGTGGAAGAGTTACATTACCCTGCCTATGGTTCTCCTAAAACCCAAATAGTCTATTCTATTATTGGACATGACTCATCCTGATACAGCCACATTTTCTCTTATCTACAAGACCAAATTATCCCCCAAAATCTTACCCATAATGAGAAAAGGAACTTAACTCAAAACGCTTCATGGTATGTCATCATTGCTAACAATTTGTTTAAGCAAAGTTTGGATGGTACATTGCTTAGGTGTCTCGAAACTGAAGAATCTAAACATGCATTATCGGAAGTCCATGAAGGTATTTGTGGATCTCATTCGAATGGTCTTACTTTAGCTTGAAAACTACTAAGGGCTGGCTACTACTGGCCAGACATGGAGAAGGACGCTATAAAGTTTTCTAAAACTTGATAAAAATGTCAGCTACATGGAAATCTCATACATGCTTCAATAAGGGATATCATACCCTTCATCACACATTGGCCTTTTCAGCAATGGGCCTTTGATCTCATTGGTTAGATCTATCCTGCACCATCCAATGGACACAAGTTTATCATAACTACCACTGAGTACTTCACTAAGTGGGTAGAAGTGGTTCCGCTCATCAAACCAACTGATAAACAAGTAGCTTTGTTCATTCTAAACCATATCATTTGCAGGTATGGGATACCTTCATCCATTGTGGCTGACAATGGAAGACAATTCAAGAATAAAGAATTGGACAAACTCTGTGAGAAATTCAAAATTAAACAACACTGGTCATCTATATATTACCCTCAAGGTAATGGACAAGCTGAGGCATCTAACAAAAACTTGTTGACTGTCTTACACAGAACAGTAAACAAATCTAGGAAGGAATGGCATATGTAGCTCAATCCTGCATTATGGGCTTACAGAACAAGTATCAAAACACCTACTAGGGCTACATCGTTTTCTTTGGTGTATGGGTCCGAACCAGTATTACCTATTGAAGTAGAAATACCATCTCTAAGAGTTTCTTCGCAAGGTCTTGTTACTGATGAATACTATAGAATATCTGGATTGCAAGAACTTGAATTATTAGATGAACGTCAGCAAGTGGTGTTTGATTATCTCAGAGTGTATCAAAAGAGAATGTCTAGAGGATATAACAAGAAGGTTTGACAAAGAGAATGTCAGGTTGGTGACCTAGTTCTGAGAGAAAATCCTAAAAATCAACAGTTTCGAGACAACAAAGGGAAGTTTGAACCCAACTGGTTGGGTCCCTACATTGTTACTGTAATATTTGGCTCTGGTGCCTATCAGCTCTCAACATCAGAAGGAGAACAACTTCGTGAACTGATTAACACCATCCATTTGAAGAAATTCTTCACTTAGCATTCTCTGCTCTAGCAATCTGTACAGCTGAAAAATGTCCTGAAAAAAACTCATAAAAATCATAAAAAGTCCTGAAAAGAGAGAGAGAGAGAGAGAGAGAGAGAGAGAGAGAGAGAGAGAGAGAGAGAGAGATGCCCTAGTGAAAACCTGGTAAACAGGCACCTTGGTAAAAAAAATGAATCTCTGCCAAGTAGGTGAAAACCTGGAAAACAGGCACCTCTTGTACTCAACACTCCATCTATCAACGCAACATTGGCATTTCCTGCTTTCATGCATCTTTATTATCACTTGTACATATTTCAGTCACTTTTATGACATTCTGGTTCGTTAGAACCCTCATGGCTTGAAACTGATTAATGTCCTAGTCTTAGGTTAATTGACAAAGCACATTATATGTCCTAAGCAGTATCAACCAAGTCATCTTTCCGTCAGTGAAACCTGGTCATCCACTCTGAGTCAGTCACCTGTCTCCTAACTACCGAAGAGTTGTATCACTGAGTACACAAGAAAAACAACAAAATTGAAAACAATCACTAAACATTTTGAGCTATGAATGAAAATTTACTTTGTATGTTGTCTTTTATAATAATTTTTTATTATTATCCCTTTGAGTAACTCGAGGAAGTCTATCTTGACTAAGACAAGCAAGGATTGGGGGCATAATATTTTCTTTGCTTTCTACTTGTAGGAATGATTTTGATGATCTAGAAACATCTAATAAGTTAGATGTCTATGATAAGAGCCTTCACATCAAGGTGAAATCGCCACACATACCTCGACTTTGCTTATTCGTATGCTATAGGGAGGTTCCCATCATTTCTTTGTATATTTTGAGGGAATTTCTTTATCATGCAATCCGGGTCCCTACGAAATTTGTCCAAGGATATGAATGAAAAAAAAAAGGTCATTGCGGACAAGATAATTAATATTGCACATGAAAAGAAAGAGACTCTAATATGCCTGTTATGTTTGTTATGCTCAGTAATGAAACTTAAGCATATTAAATCCAGTGACTAGGTTTAGGTTGCATTTCATTTTGCATCTCATTTTGCATTTCATTTTGTATTTTGTGAATTTAGAGTGATTTCATTATGGTAATAATCTCTTTATATTCTGAATGAGAGTTGGATGCATCATCATTTCTTAGCTAAGTGGTCTCTTTTTCATCATTTCTCTAATCGAGTACTTGTGTACTGAGATGTTAGCTGCATACATAAGCATCTTATATAGATTCATACATTTTATTATCACTCATTTGCATTCATCTTATTGCATAGAGAAAAAGAAAATTTGCATTACTCATTACTCATTTTCATCATTTATTTGCATATGAAAAGAAACAAAAACAAACATTCATATTCATCTGCATTACATACATCCATGCTAAATAAGAAATGCATACATATAGAATAAAGCATATAGAAAGCATCTCAAAAATGAATCAACACAAGTACAATGAAGTCAAATCAGATCTTGTATATATATATATATATAATCATCAAGTCTCATAGTACAAAATGATGTAAACTAACATCTACAAACTCCCATCGGAGCAAGAATCGTATAGGCTACAAAAAATCTCAGAGCTACAAAAAGAATTTCTAGCTCTCAGCCTCTCCCTCATCGCCTGGTGGAGGAGGTGGAGCCTACTGACCAGGATCCTAATGAGGTTCCCAAGCTCCCTCTAATCGTGCCATATACTATGAGTATGGTACAACCTGCTATGCTACAGGAATAGCTATGCTATAAGCTACAACGTAATAAGCCGCCCAACTGGTCTAGTGCAAAACCTCCTACCACAAAGCATCTGTCTCTTCCCTCCTCTCTGCTCTCATCTCTGAGACCTGACAATCTCTCTCTCCTCTAAGCTCTTCTAGCTCTCGGTCTCTCTTCGCCAGCTGAGTCTGTGCCATTATCAACTGTGACTACAGATCTGCTAGATGTGCTCTCATTAACCATGTTGCATCAGCCCCCTACTCTCTCGTAGGCTCTCCACTCCCATCTCCACCTCCAGCTCCACCCTGATCCTCCCATCTCTGCCTAACCTATCTCGGAGCTACTTGCTCCTCGTCACCTCCACCCAACCTAACACTAACACTGCCTAGGGATCCACCCTCACCCCTCTGATATCTACCTCTAGCTGGAAACCTATTGCTGCTAGCACCAAGATCATCACCTATCCACCTTAAAGCCTCGGCTCTCTATCCCTGTCCCTGTCCCTATCCCTATCTTTGTCCCTTTCCCTGTCCTTGTGCGAGGGCATCATCCTCAATCTCCTCAATATGAGGTGCCTACTCTTCTGGATCAATGAATCTAGGGAAAGGGTGCTGCTGGAACCAATCCCTGTACTGGGGCAATACCCCCGCATCTGCAATATCGTCCATGTAATCCCACCAAAGTCGCTGTAATCCAGTCAAATCCAGCATACCCAAGGCATAAGATAACCTCGGTGCCCATCCCCGCCTCTCTTCATCAACATATTGCGCGTATGCAATGAACTCCTACGAGATCCCCTGAGGTCTACCATACTACCTCATCACTTGAGAAACCACGAATCGCTCAACCACAATCTGCAGTCTACCAATGAGTGGGTGAGTAACAAACAGATCTCTCCAAACAATCCTCCAATCATCCCACATCTCTAAACCCTTATACGGTCTCCATGTAATGGTTATTGATTCATCCAACTGTCGTCTCCAAAAATCTTGCCCAGATGGGGCTGAGTGACATTACCTGAATATCTATATACAATAGGTTGACCAGGATCTCTGTCATCATCTACAATCGGCCTACATGCTGGGAGGTTCTCCCAAGCCCATACCTATAAGATTAGAACTCTGGTAGCCATGCTCTTCCCCTCTCTATAAACAATCTCATGCATCTCGCGATACATGTGTGCTAATATACAAGAACCCCAACCTAATCTCTAAGGGGTCTAAACAAGCCTCTCTAACATCCTGCCCCATCCACACAAAAATCCCTATTGTCCCCTATCCGACATAAGAAAACAGTCGATAAACCCTACCAAGACGCAAGCAAGTAGAAAATCCTCACTGTAACTGCTCATCATCATGTCCCAGTTGATAGAACATGTCAAAATATATAGATCCCTAAAAATATGTCTAACAGCCTGTAATCCAGGAAGCTGCGCTACATCATAATCTACCTTACCCCTAGCAAAAAGAATACGGAGAATCCTATAAACATCCTCGGGACTGATGGTCATCTCCCCAACTGGCAAATGGAATGTGTTATGCTTAGAATGAAATCTCTCAAATAACACCATGAGCATACCATATTTCACATGGATATCAGGTAAATTAAGAAGGTGGGTCAATCCACACAAATCAATATGAGCCTGAGCAACCTCTAACAACTGTCGCACTAATATCATCATCGATGGATATACGCATCTGAAAAGAACATGAGGCAATCGAACCTGCAAAATCAAACAACGAGGCATCAGGAAATATTTCAAATGAGCTTATAAGAGAAGTAAAACATCACACAAATTCAACTACACCAATTGCAAAATCAAAATTTCAAGTTTGCACCTTAAAAAATGCTCACTGTTTTCCAAACAATAAAACATAGGATAGGAACTTGTATGAGTCAGGAATGGGCTTCGTATGACAAAAGACTCCCATATGATACATGACTATACCTAGGACGAAAAAAAGGGCTCTTTTGAATATTGTCGTATGATACAAGGGTAGGCTTCGAATGACAAAACTAGTAGGCTTAAACGACAAAACAAACTTCATCAATTTGTCGTACGAGACAGGATCCTATCTCACACAACAAAATGAGAATGGCCGACTTTAAACATGCTAAAAATTGAAAAATTCAACAAAAAAATAAAAATTGAAATGAATAACAGGCTTAAGATTGATCACTTACTGCTAGCTCATAGTCTCGAGGTCGATTATGTTGTCTCTGGTGCTCGAATCGACGCTCATGAGTGGGAACCACCATTTTTCTTCACAGACGGTTTTTTGAATTTTTAAACTTGGAGGGTTAAAATGAATTGAAAATGAGACTTTTACCCCATATATAGCCAAAACCCTAATTTTTCAACTTGCTCTAATGGACATGAAAATTGTACCTTTAGCTAATTTGCCCGTTCTGATTCCATTTTCGGGATTGAAATCAAAATACAAGATCATTTTCCTAGTCAATTTCACAATTTGGACCACTTAGCGCTTTTTCATCAAAAGCTCATTCTTTCTTCAAATTGCGCCCAATTTCTTAGTAATCAACGTTGAATCTCAACTCAATTTCTCATGAATCAACACCGAATCTACAAAAATTCCTCTGAATCAATTTGTGCTCAAATCACTTATCATCGCCAAAAATTGCCTATAATCATGTACCCTTGCTATCTTTCAATTTCGCTCTCGAGGGGGCATACTCATGACCTCATGATTCTCACATCTTCAAAGTCGAGAAAATTTTGAAATCTTCATCAAAAGTCGAGCAAAAATATTTTTCAACTAAAGAAAATCAAATTCTTATTGCTAAGCGGCATCTCAGCTTCATTGCTTCACATCAAGTTGAGATCTCTTGATCATCTGAATCGAATCAATTGCTAGGGGAATATCAGTTTCATCGCTTCAAATCAAGCTGATATTTGTCTTCATCTGAATCAATCTCTTAACATTAATCAGTTTCATCGCTTTACATCAAGCTAATTATTCATTTAAACTTAATCAAGGGTTTAAAGAGTATCTTCGATCACACACTCAATCTAAGTAGGTGTTCAATTTCATCACATCAAATCAACCTGAACAGTTTATCTTCGCTCATCGTGTCTTGATCCATCAAGTTCAAGATCAATTTTATCTTCGCTCACTGTGTCTAGATCAATCAAGTTCTAGATTAGTAAGATCCGCTTCTTGATCAATCAAGTTCAAGTTTGGTATCTTTGCTCTCTATCATTCCTAGTTCAATCAAGTTCGGGATCGGTACCGCTTTAATCAACTTTGTTCAGCTTCATTGCTTCAAATCAAGTTAAACACCTCACTTTTCATCTGGTTCGTGATCAATCAAGTTCAAAACTGGTATCTCCTAGACATCAACTATTCTTTGAAACAATGCACTGCTGGCACATTAATTCAAAGAGGGGCAAATGTAATACCCTAAAATTGGTCATCTAAACCATGGGCCCCTAATCTCGACAACATCACCAAGGTCCTAACCAAAGGCAATTAAATCAATTTTGAGCAGATTAAATATTACATGGCAAATGAATTACTCAATATTAATTAAATATTTAATTAATTGAATCATTCCAAGAATATCATTTTGATCAATTATCCTATTTAATTTATTAAATATCCTAGCATATTTAATTAATTAATAAATTTTCCATTTAATCATGCAAAAAAGGAATTAATTTATTACAAAAGAGGAATTAATTACAAAGCAAGAGTTAAATTGAAAATAAAATAAAAGAATTAAATTGAGAGAGAAATCAAACTTGAGATATTATTTCTTTCTTCTAAATTGAGAACTTGAAAGCACAAAAAGTAAATAAAAGGAATTATTAATTATTTTTCTCTAAAATTGGAACTCACAGCGTTTGAGAAAAAGAAGTTCAGTTGCATTAAAAGACTCTTTTCTTGAATAAATCAAAGAATTATCTATTTTTATCACAAATGCATGGAATTAATTAATTCTTATTTTTAATGCAACTTTAACTTCTTTTCTGAATGCATTTCAGTTAAACTATAATTGGAATCTATCTCAAGGTTAACTGAACCTGATTTCTCAATTATTTCAATTAATTCTAAATTGTGCTTTTTTTATCTCTCTTGTGAATTCTCTATAAATTCAGCCTTCAAATCTCATCCAAAACACCCCAGAGATATTTGAGAACATGCTTGGAGATTATTATTATAATGCTGATTTTGCTCTGGAGTCATTGAATACATTGTGTTTTTTTTATTATTTGCATCTTAGTTTAGTTTATTCATTATTGCTTGCATCCATATTTAGTTTATTCATTATTGCTTGAATCCATATTGCTTGAATTCATCATTGCTTGAATTATTCATCCATCTTGCATCCATAAAGTTTAATATCATATAGATTAAATCCATGGTCTTGGTGTAGTCTAGTCACTGGCATTGCTTATAAAAATCTGAGAGCAATCTTATACTTGCGTCTTTTAGAAGGCAATTAGTCGCTTTGTTATGGTTTATTATTTATTGATTATTAATTTACTAACCAAACATGTAATGACTTAATTGAAGTGTTGTGTCTGTAGCTATCAGACCTATTTTCACTTTTCACGCACACATATAACACTTCGATTTGGGCTTAAAATCAACAACGGTTAAAATTGGCATGCATACCTTCATATTTCAATTTGGTGTTTAAAATGGACATGCACATATGTATTCAACACCTAAATTTGGGTTATAAAATGAACGTGAATCAGGCTGCATTAGATTAAATCACATCTAGTTTTCTTAAGGTAAATAATTTTTATCGTGTTTAGGGTGGACCTACTATTGCATTAACTAACTTTCCACCTGCCTTCGGGGTCTTGGGAGAAAGAAATGAGGTGACAACGACATCCAATTTTATTTAATTCCATGTAGTGAGGGGTATCTTTGACTGGGGATTTCATCACCCCACAGAGGTACTTTGAACTGGGATGCATTGGGGATATCATCTCTCCCAGCATACTCTTGAGTGGGTTTTTCAAACTGTTATATAAATATATTGGTCAGGCGGCTAGAGTGTTGAGTGAATTTGACGTATGTGGGGGCCTTCCCTGCACCGATAAGCTCAACTAAAGTCTTAAGTGGCTTGCTTTGAGAGTTCGTCATTGGATCAAGACCCCTCAAAACCCTACAATAAGAACCATCTTAGTAGCCCAAAACCCTACATTCAGTGATTCTGGGAGTGTGGATCGTACCCCATAGATACCCTTCATATACCTTACACTATGATACAGGATTCCCTTGGCTATAAGATCTTTGGATCTTTGGGGTAAGAGAGACTGGCATGCTCAAGAAGTGTGTGTCGTGGAGTGGAGCCAGTGCTGCCAGACTCTCTATCTGTTTGTTTTGTCTCAGTATTTCATAAGGGCCTCATTGAATGGTGTCCACTTTCTAGCCTAAGATTGTATTATGTTCTTTTTTATGAATTATTGTGTTAGACTAGTATTGAGTCAGTCATTTGGCCTATTTCAGGCCCTATCCTGCGTATCTCTGAATTCTCTGAATTGTTTGAAAAACCAATTCAGTTAGCTATATTTACCTCCAAATAATTGTTCTCAGACTTGAAGAAACCACGAAACTTGTCCTATACACAAAATTACTGAAAAGAAAGTCCATTTTTGAAATGTCAAAACTCAAAGCTTTACACACTTGTGACCATAGTTAGTCCTCATTTACGTCCTTATTATCGTCCCTAGTCCCTGCATAGTCCTCATTTACATCCTTATTATCATCCTTAGTACTTCCATAGTCCTCATTTACGTCCTTAGTCCTTGCATAGTCCTCATTTACATCCTTATTATCATCCTTAGAAGTTGCATATTCTCTATGTATGTCCTCATTATCGTCCTCATATACGTCCTTGTCTAGACTTCATATACGTTTGTCTTAGTCTGTCATCATTTTCATAATCATCCTAGAAATTCATACCCCAAATGTCCAAATCACAATCAGAGGATCAATCAAACTCAACCTCAACTCAAACAAGTTTGTCAAGTTGAACAAATCAAACATTTATCACATTCAGAGAAATGGAGAAAACATCTTACATGTTGTGATCCTAGGTCCAAACCAATCAAGAAAACATCATGGATTGGCATTATACATTTCATAGGGAAGGTGGAGGATTCATCCCTTCCATTCCTATTCCATCGCCATCCATAGAAACCTTGGCTCTACAAATCAAAACTTTGCAACAACAAGTGATAGAAATGACTAGTCATGACAACCATAGGGGCTGGTTAGAAAATATGATGAGAGAAGTGATGACCATGAGGGAATCAGTATCAGACCAATCTTATTTTTCTTATGAGACCATTCAAACATGCCAACCTTCATTCTTCAATAAAATCATTCCTACCTCAGTTCAACCAACATTAAAGTCATGCAAACCTTTTTTTTCTTTTAACCCACTATATCAATCATACCAATCACATCAACCCAACATTCAAACCCCTTTCAACCAAAATCAAAACCCTTTCAACCAAATTCCAAATCAAAATTCACACCAATCCACCATTCAAACCTCTTTCAACCAAAATCAAACCCCATTCAACCAAAGTCCAAATCAAAATTCACATCAACCCAACATTCAAACCCCTTTCAACCAAATTCCAAATCAAAATTCACACCAATCCAACATTCAAACCTATTTCAACCAAAATAAAACCCCAGTCAACCAAATTCCAAATCAAAATTCACATCAATCCAACATTCAAACCTCATTCAACCAAAATCACACCCCATTCAACCAAAGTCCAAATCAAAATTCACACCAACCCAACACTCAAACCTCGTTCAACCAAAATCAAACCCCTTTCAACCAAAGCCCAAATCAAATTCACACCAACCCAACATTCAAACCTTGTTCAACCAAAATCACACCCCTTTCAACCAAAGTCCAAATCAAAATTCGCACCAACCCAAAATTCAAACCTCTTTCAACCAAAATCAAACCCCTTTAAACCAAAGTCCAAATTAATATTCATTCAACCAAAATCAAACATCTTTCACCTAAAATAATACTCCTTTCAACCCAAATCAAATCCCTTTCAACTAAATCCCAAGTCAAACATATCTATCCACCATTTCATCATCCCCTAAAGTCACACAAGAGCAGTCCACGCCATATTTATCCAATAACACAACCTCCCAAGGGCTATCCATAATACCAATCCAATCTAATCCAAGTCATGATTCAAAGAGTCTTGCTCAAGATCCTTTCTCATCAAGCCAAAAGGTTGAAACATTCCCAGAATCTCCCATGCATTTTCAAACTCCTTCCTTGTTTCAAGAGGATGATCCAAAATCAAAAGAAATGAGTCCTGAAGCAAATAAAGATCAAGAACAACCACTTCCATCCTACCCAATTTTTGATCAAGATCCCACCGACCAAGAATATTATGATGATCCCCTCGCTCTTTTCTACTACATTCATAATTAAACCCTTCCATCTCAAGAATGAAGTGTCATTTCAAGTCCCATCCAACATCCACCTCCTAAGAAAGATCAAGACATCCCTTCCATCCTCCCTAATAATCCCTTTACAAACCAAGATCAAATCATACCTTTACCTTCACGTCCTAAACAAGATCCCTTCATTTCTCCAAATCCTGATCAAGGTCCCTCCATCCCTTCATTTCCATGTCATAATCCTCCATGTTCTTCACAATATTCCCTCTCAAACAAACTTACCATTTCTCCCAATCATTCCAATCCCTCTACACAAGTTGTTCATGAACCCCTTATCAATGAAATCACCAATACAGATCATACTACTATTGGCAATATTGCATTATAACAGACAATGAAAGATTGTTGGCATTTCATAAGGATATTGAGAAGGTTGTTGATGATTATGGATATAGCTTATTAAAGATGTTTTACTATCTTGATATTATTATTTTGTCATTGATGTCAAGAAATTGATTTTCTAATTCAGTATGATGTTGCCATATCTTGAGAAGTATGATATGAAGATTATAAAGATGTCGGTAAAAGACACAGGAAAGAATATGATGAATAAGGGGATGAATAAGGTATTCAATGGGCAACTACTACCGAGTCAGACAATGATGAGATCATGATGTTTTATATTGTTTTAACATCATACATATGTTGTAAATTGTAAAGGTTAATACTATACTATGTTATCAAGCAAAGAACCTAGTCGGTAAACCCTAAGGTTATCGCTATCGGTTAATAAAGGTGGAATGTCTATCGAGTGAAGTTTAGTATTCACCGAGTTGTTACCGAGTTGTAACTAAGCTATAATAGAATACATTAAATGTTTACATACGGTATTTAATGAAGGAAGCTAATGAACTGGAGTGGATTAAATGATTGGTAAGCTGTGGAAGAAGTTTGATAACAAAATTAAGGCAATGAAAAGTCAGCATGAAGATCTACAGCTCAGATTGAACCGCAATACCCTTTCACAAGTTCCAAGACTATTATGCAAGTTCCAAGGCAGGGTAAAACATTTTCAGATCAAAAGATGCATTGAACCTGGACAAGATTGAAGATCTGATGGCTATGATTGATCATGGGAAATGTGATCAAGGAGATTAAGCGGTTATCTAATTGTTTATAAATAGGAAACTATTGATAAACAATGTATGTGGGCAAGTGTATGCACAGGGATGCTACATAGTGATTACCAAGCACAGAAGCTTGAAAACCTATTTGAATAACAATATAGAAGCCCAACAGATAGACAAGATTAGTTCTATGTCTAGATTGTATTAAACAAATAAGAATTTGCTTTAGCATTTTAGATGTGAAGTTGCAGATAGATTTTTATTACTATTATTTTGTGAAAGTGACAAAAAATCTCTTAACCGAGTGGACTTAACAGTCTTATATGTAAACCCTCTAGCAAGGTGACATTCTGATTGAGTGTTTGAAATCCTTTAACAAGGTCACTTCTAACAAAGTGAAGATCCTAACAGATCTAAGGGAAATCCCTTAACCGGGTCACATCTAGCAATGTGTTTGTAATCTTTAACAGGATTTGTTTTTAACCGAGCATACTCTAGAAGAGTATATTTCTTAGTGGGTTTGAAATCCCACAGTGGTTTTTCCCTATTTGGGTTTCCACGTTAAATCTGGTGTTATGAGGTTTATATTGTTCATATGCTTTTGAGTTTGCATGTTTAACAATTTTGGTTATATTACTGAAATATATGTTACTGAGGTTGAATCTGATGTTTTTATGGATGATTAAGTTTGTATGATTCACCCCCCCCCCTCTCATCTTGTTGGCTATTGGATATATACTTATATTAAGTATCAGAACTATCAATTGGTATCAGAGCTTTGGACTCTGGAAGGAAAGTTTAAAGGCACTTGAGTTAAAGATCCAAAGATGTATAAAAGGGATGCACCGAAGCTGAACAAGTCAAGTTTCTCTACATGGCAGAAAAGGATGAAGCTACATCTATCAGGAGTTGGATAATATGTTGTATACTATATGGAGAATTATTTTGTTGCACCGAGCACCTATCCATTGACTATGGAAGAGATAAGGGCAAAGAAAGAACATATTCAAGCAATGATTGAAATAACATTTGCATTGACCGATTCAGAGTTTAATGATCTAGAAGGCTACAATGATGCAAAGGCAATGTGGGATAAGCTCATATCAGTATATGGAGGAGATGAACATGTTGAAAGAGAAAAAGTAGATAGTCTGAGAGGACAACTTGAATCTATGAGGATGAATGAAGGTGAGAACATAACTCAGTACAGTACAAGACTAAAGGAGATTGTCAATCAAATCAAAGGAGCAAGTGGAACTATTGTAGAAAAGGATATAACAAGTAAGTTGTTGAGAAACCTTCTACTAGCTTATGCAATCTGAGTCTTTGTAATCAATAAATTGAGGTTTGTACCTAATATGCCAGTTTCTTTAGATGCTACTATTGCTAAGCTACATGCATTTGACTTAAGTAATTTTGATAACAGTGGATCTTCAGTAAATAAAATTGAATCTGCATTTAGTTCTTTTCATCTTGATGAATCTAATGATTACAATGAAAGAAAATATAAGTACTCTGAAGGAGATCACAGTGGAGCAAGTGAAAGATTTCAGAAGAACATGGAAGAAGTACACAAACTGTATGAAGAAATCAGAAAGCAAGAAGAGTTTGAAGCACTATTAGCCAAAAGGTTACCGAGAGGCAAAGGTAAGTATAAAAGAAAACTACCTTTGAAATGTTTCAATTGTGATAAGATAGGACATATGGCTTCTAACTATCTTGACAAAGATTTTACTGAAATGAGAGATTACCGAGATAACAGACAGAAAGATAATAATTACAGAGGACATCGAGACTTCAGAAGAAGAGATAGAAAGACATGCTTAATAGCTAATGAGGAATCTAATGATGATAAATTAGATGATACTGATATAGAGGAAGTAGTTTATGTGGCTATCAAGGATGGCTCAGATGAAGAAAGGTATGAAGAAAAAGCCCTAATATCTCACATAAACACTAATGATTCTTGGATTATAGATAGTGGATGCTCACATCATATGACAGGAGATAAACACAAGTTTGTTATATTAGAAGATTATGATGGAGGCTATGTTAGATTTGGTAATGATGCACCATGTTCAGTGAGAGGTAAAGGATCTATAACACTTCTTGATAATGCAAGATGCAATGGTGTTTATTGGGTTGAAGGTTTGAAATACAATTTGTTGAGTGTAGCATAGCTAAACAACACAGGTTATGGAATAGAATTTCAGAAGGCAATTGTCAAAGTTCATGACAAAAATGGAAAGTTAGCTGCTACCGGGACACAAACAAAAGGTAATACATTTCACCTTGACTCAACTCAGAATAAGTGTTTGCATGCAAAGATTGATGATACCTGGTTATGGCATAAAAGGTTTTGTCATGTAAATTTTGATAATCTGATCAAAATAAGTAAGAAGCATAGAGTAAGAGGTCTACCGAGTCTTGAAAAACTCAAGAATGCTATGTGCCAAGGATGCCAAATGGGTAAGATGACAAGATCAAGCTTTACAAGTAAGTCCTACACTTCTAAGGGAATTTTAGATCTAGTGCACACTAATCTTTGTGGTCCTATGAAAGTTCAAAGTTATTATGGTGATAAGTATTTCATATTATTTGTGGATGACTATTCAAGGATGATGTTAGTAATGTTTCTAAAGGAAAAATCAGAAGCTTTTCAAATGTTTAAATGGTACAAGGCAAGAGTTGAAAATGAAGTAGGAAGACAACTGAAATGTCTTAGATCAGATAGAGGAGGAGAGTTCACATCTGATGAGTTCAACTTATTTTGCAATGATCATGGTATTAAAAGATAAGTCTCTGCACCGAGAACTCCATAGTAGAATGGAATAGCTGAAAGAAGAAACAGATCTATTGTGAATTGTGCTAGAACACTGATGATTGAAAAGAAGGTGCCACAAACATTTTGGAGAGAAGAAATAAGCACAACTATTTACACCTTGAACCAAGTTCAATTGAAGAAATGTACTTTGAAGACACCATATGAAATCTAGTATGATAAGAAACCTAATGTTAGTTATTTTAAAATCTTTGGAAGTAGATGCTATGTTCATAAAGATGATAGAAATGGAAAGTTTGATCAGAAAAGTGAAGAAGGAATTTTTCTAGGTTATTCTTCTAAAACCAAAGCATTTAAATGTCTGATCAAATCATCTAACAAAATAGTAGAAAGTGCAAATGTGAAAATTGATGAATTTGTAGAAAGAAATGATGAAGGAAATTCCAAGGAACCAGAACACTATGATGAATTTGTCTATGTTCAACCGAGAAGTCCTATCGAGAAGACTGTTGAAGAAAATGAAGAGAATATCCAGTTACCGAGTGATGAAGAAGATCATACAGAGCCTACCAAGCCTGTATTAGCCAAGTATGTTAGAAGACATCATGCACCAAGTCAGATTATAGAAGATAAGGATGATCCAGTGATGACAAGGAACAAAGTGAGATAGAACACATGCTTGATATCTGAATTTGAACCGAGAATAGTAAAAGAGGCATTTAACAGTGAAGATTGGGTGAATGCTATGATAGAATAGATTGATCAAATCAAGAAGAATGACACATGGACACTAATCCCAAGACCGAAGGACAAAAATGTAATCGGTACAAAGTGGATTTTCAAAAATAAGCTAAATGAAAAAGGTGAAGTCATTCGAAACAAAGCAAGACTAGTTTGCAAAGGTTATGCTCAAGAAGAAGGAATTGATTATGGTGAAACTTTTGCACCTATTGCTAGACTTGAAGGAGTTAGAACATTGTTGGCCTATGCTACTTTCAAAAATTTCAAGATATATCAAATGGATATCAAATCTGCATTTCTGAATGGAATATTAGAAGAAGAAGTTTTCATTAAAACCAGAAGGATTTGTTGAAGACAATAATAAAGATCAGGTATGTAAATTGAACAAACCTTTATATGGTTTGAAACAAGCACCAAGAGCATGGTATGAAAGATTGCACTCTTATTTGATTAAGACTAGTTTTATAAGGACAAGTGAGAACAGCAACATGTACATGAAGAATGATGAAAATGGAATATTGCTCTCAGCCATATTTGTTGATGATATTATATTTTGTGGAAATGACTCTCTATGCAAGAACTTTGGAAATGAAATGAGCAAAGAATTTGAGATGTCATTAATTGGTGAGATAAAGTATTTTATAGGTTTACAGATACTACAAATGAAAAATGAGATTTTCATTACTCAATCCAAGTACATAAAGGAAATCTTGAAGAAATTTGGAATGGATGATTCAAAACCAGTAAGTACTCCTATGACTACCAACTGCAAATTATCAAAGAATGATGAATCTACATCTATTGATGAGACACTCTACCGATCCATGATTGGAAAACTACAATATGTTGTTCACAGTAGACCATACATAGCACATGCAGTAGGTATAGTTGCAAGATTCTTTGTAGATCCTAAGGAAACACACATGATAGCAATCAAAAGAATTTTTAGATACTTGAAAGGCAAAAAGGATTATGGCTTAGTATATCAGAAAGGAAATTATTTTGATTTAAAAGTTTATACTAATGCTGATTGGGCAGGCAACATTGATGACAGGAACAGCACAAGTGGAGGAGCTTTCTTTTTAGGAGAAAGACTAGTGAGTTGGCTTAGCAAGAAACAAGGATGTGTTTCACAGTCAACAGCAGAAGCTGAATATGTTGTTGTAGCATTGAATTGTACCAACATTGCATGGATCAAACAACTATTGGAAGGTATAAATGAAAAAGTTACCGAACCAGTAACTATATTCTGTGACAATACTAGTGCCATTAATATTTCAAAGAATCTTGTTATGCACTCTAAGACAAAGCACATATCTATCAAATATCATTATCTTAGAGAAGAAGCTCAAGAGAAGAAAGTGGTATTGGAGTATGTTAGCACAAAGGAGCAAATAGCATATATCTTCACCAATCCACTACCAAAGGACACTTTTGAATATCTCAGAAGTAAGTTAGGGGTCCTACCCCTATCTTCTACTCACTGACCGAGTTCGGTGAAAGCATCAATCTGATGACTCTAATGAATATCTTTTGGGAGTTGATGCTGAGTTATACACTTTAGGATTTTTTCTAAAAGTGTACTGGAATTAATAAAGGAAATATTACAGAGAATAGGAATTGAAGACAAATGCTCTGACTGAGACTCAGTTGATAAACAACAATAGGAAATAACTTATTACAGAAAGAAATTATGTTTTAGTTCTTTACTTTTTGGCATTGTTGTCAAAGGGGGAGAAGACCTAAAAAGGGGGAGAAGACTACTATAAAGAAGAGACAAGTGAGAGAAGACCTATCAAGGGAGAAGACTAAGCGCAAACTAAGCAGACTACAGATTGGAAAGAAGACTGAACAAAACAGGAGAAGTCTGATGTATGGGGGAGAGAATTTCAGCATTTCAAAATCATAGCAATCTGAATCTTTTAAGGTCAAATCAATTGGTTTTGCCGTCAATGCCAAAGGGGGAGATTGTTGGCAATATTGCATTATAACAGACAATGAAAGATTGTTGGCATTTCATAAGGATATTGAGAAGGTTGTTGATGATTATGAATATAACTGATTAAAGATGTTTTACTATCTTGATATTATTATTTTGTCATTGATGTCAAGAAATTGATTTTCTAATTCAGTATGATGTTGCCATATCTTGAGAAGTATGATATGAAGATTATAAAGATGTCGGTAAAAGACATAGGAAAGAATATGATGAATAAGGGGATGAATAAGGTATTCAATGGGCAACTACTACCGAGTCAGACAATGATGAGATCATGATGTTTTATATTGTTTTAACATCATACATATGTTGTAAATTGTAAAGGTTAATACTATACTATGTTATCAAGCAAAGAACCTAGTCGATAAACCCTAAGGTTATCGCTATCGGTTAATAAAGGCGGAATGTCTACCAAGTGAAGTTTAGTATTCACTAAGTTGTTACCAAGTTGTAACTAAGCTATAACAGAATGCATTAAATGTTTACATACGGTATTTAATGAAGGAACCTGATGAGCTGGAGCGGCTTAAATGATTGGCAAGCTGTGGAAGAAGTTTGTTAACGAATCTAAGGCAATGAAAAGTTGGCATGAAGATCTACAACTCAAATTGAACCGCAATACCCTTGCACAAGTTCCAAGACTATTATGCAAGTTCCAAGGCGGGGTAAAACATTTTCAGATCGAAAGATGCATTGAACTTTGACAAGATTGAAGATCTGATGGCTATGATTGATCATGGGAAATGTGATCAAGGAGATTAAGTGGTTATCTAATTGTTTATAAATAGGAAACTGTTGATAAACAATGTATGTGGGCAAGTGTATGCACAGGGATTCTACATAGTGATTACCGATCACAGAAGCTTGAAGACCTGTTTGAACAACAGAGTATAGAAGCCCAGCAGATAGACAAGATTAGTTCTATGTCTAGATTGTATTGAACAAATAAGAATCTACTTTAGCATTTTAGATGTGAAGTTGCAGATAGATTTTTATTACTGTTATTTTGTGAAAGTGATAGAAAATCTCTTAACCGAGTGGACTTAACAGTCTTATATGTAAACCCTCTAGCAAGGTGACATTCTGATTGAGTGTTTGAAATCCTTTAACAAGGTCACTTCTAACAAAGTAAAGATCCTAATAGATCTGAGGGAAATCCCTTAACCAGGTCACATCTAGCAATGTGTTTGTAATCTTTAACAAGATTTGTTTTTAACCGAGCATACTCCAGAAGAGTATATTTCTTAGTGGGTCCGAAATCCCACAGTGGTTTTTCCCTATTTGGGTTTCCACATTAAATCTGGTGTTATGAGGTTTATATTGTTCATATGTTTTTGAGTTTGCATGTTTAACAGTTTTGGTTATATTACTGAAATATATGTTACCGAGGTTGAATCTAATGTTTTTATGGATTATTAAGTTTGTATGATTCACCCCCCCCCTCTCATCTCATTGGCTATTGGATCTGTACTTATATTAAGTATCAGAAATATCAACTACACAGAGAAACTAGTCAACAATTATATGTGAGCTATCATCACATGCCAAAGTGGTGACAAAAACAAGCATAACACCAATTAATGAGATCAACACTTGGTTGAATTCATCATCCTCTTCAAATGCATCAATAGAAACAAGCATAACACCCGCTCATGTCACAACTTTTGAATTAGAATCTATTTGCCTCATATACCCACACTTGAAAGACTGGGGGCAAGAGAACCTACCACAGTTGGATTTCTTTGAAAATGATAAGGCTATAGCTAAATTCAGGGGTTCCAGAGATGGATTTCCCTCTAATGATCCACAAAATCCAAAAACTAATAAAATCAACATTGGAGATGTTGAACATGTACACTTAGTTGAGTCCTTATATCCTATTGGAAAAGACATCTTTATCCAACTCTTCAAACAAAGTCTAATGAACTATCTACACAAAACTCTTTGACCCTATGAACAGCATGCACCTTAAATGATATTATACCTAAGGGGTAGGTTAGTTTAGGTTTTACTTTCCGCATTGCATATCATATTATTCAAGGCACTGCATTACATATAGTTTATTTTTAAAAAATGCATCGCATTCACAAAGTTTCTGCATTTTCATATAGCAGCACCAATAAAATAAGGCAATTGTCCAAGTTTATCATCTATTTGCATTTAAGAGAAACAAGGGTCATCTCCTTTCTTAGATATTCAGACATGAAGTCTTTGAGGTTCTAAGGTCATTCACTTTCAACATTACCCTGTGATGATGCTTTACTTATGGTTAGGTAGTGATTTCACTATTTGAGACTTGTTAACCCAAAATCTATCAATTGCTATATCTCAAACATATTAAGAAAATCTCTAATTCATTCTAGACACCTACTTGATCATATGACTAGTGAAAAATCTTAAATTCTACTTCAACACCATTGTAGTTGTCACACCCAAGTAGGTTTCATTACTTACAAGTCAAGGCAAGAAAATAAAAAGAAAAAGAGCTATGCCAAATATCCATCTCAAGGCAAAAGAGAAATGATATATATCTGAAATACCACGCATACAAGTGCGACAAAAAGATTGACTATGGGAACATACGAGTAACTCCGTTAGGGCTATGAACGCCTATTGGCAATGGAGCAATATTTGAGAAATTACAGTCTATAACCTCATTGGAGCTCTAAAAGCTTGCTGGCAGTAAGGCTCTATTCAAGATGCTTTTGAAGTTAGGATAATTCATGTAGCTAGTCATATAGGATGCTAAGGATCTTTAGTGAACACAAGAGTAGGAATTAACTCATTTGCACACACATAGGCAAAAGAAGATCAAAGATTCAATAACTAGTGGGGAAGTTTTCCACGTCTCCATTTGTAAATCCTAGTCACTAAGTAGGTTAATTTGGATATTCCAAAGGACCTTAGGGATTTATTGAGTGCTTATCTATGAAATGTTCCAAAGGACCTTAGGGATTGATTGAGTGCTTATCTATGAAATGTTTTGTACCTCCATTTCAATTGGTGTATTACAAATGCTAAAACAAACATAGTCAACCTTGTTCGAATAGGAAATGCACCTTCATCATGCATATTGCATTAGCATAGGTCATGTCAAAAAATTCATAGTTTTCACATGCATTTTGTAGATCATCATGTCATACAGGTCTGCACACTGGAGGCATAACTGAAAAAATCCTAAAATTCATATAAAGTCCTAAAAAAAGTCTTAAAAATCATATAAAGTCTTGAGAAAATCCTAAAAATCATATAAAGTCCTAAAAAAATCCTAAAAATTGTATAAAGTCCTAAAAAAATCTTAAAAATCGTATAAAGTCCTGAAAAAATCCTAAAAATCATATAACATCCTTCAAAAATATCCAAAAACAATAAAAAAACTCAAAATCCATAAACAATGAAAAACTCAAAATCCAAAAAAACACTGAAAAACCTGAAATACCAAAAACATTCAAATACGATCCTGAAAAAAAACCAAAACCATTCAAATACAATCTTGAAAAAAATACCAAAAACATCCATATGTCCTGAAAAAATCATCCAAAAATATTCAAATATCGATCCACATAATCCAAAAACATTGAAAAAGCTCTTGGAAAAGAACTAAAAATCGAAAATCCATCAATCAAAAAAACTTGCAATAAAATGTCTTGTGAGAAACAAATACCCTAGCAGATATCCAGCAAACACTTCGCACAAAGTTAACAAAGGATACAAATATCCAATCAAACATCTGCAATCAACTGATTAAATTGTCTTATCAATCGTATCATATACATATCAAAGTGATCATTATCTTGTCTTAAACAGAAGAGGATACACTCAAAATTAGACAGGTTAGTCTTAAATGGGGTCCACAACTTTCTGAGATCAGACATTTTCAACCATCACATCAAGCAACTGAGAATGAAGGCACAAGGTCAGTATAGCTGCTGAATTTTGTCTGGGTCAGTCTTTATCTTTTATCATTTGGTGATAGATATTATTCCTATGCTACTCAAGGATTCCCACAAGTGACTAGAGGAGCCATGATGGGAATTATCTTTTTCTTTGTTTGTTGCTTGTCTACTACGTGTTTGTTTCTGCAATGAGATATCTTTACATCTTGGTTCCTTATACCCTGATGTGCTAAGCTCCATTGTTCAATAATAAGGCTCAGTGATGAATATATATTGTACAATAAAATAGATGACATAGGTTTGTGAATCAATCATTCTCATTTCATCTCATTTGCTTATTGCTAGTTTGTTGGTTCTTTTCTCATCATCTCTTTCTAAATCATTTTCTATCATCTAACACTGTTCTATTTCATCCTAAGGTTCATTCTCTCATATTATTTCTCAATATCATCTTCACATCACCTATCTCTATCTCTAATCAACTAACCATTCTAACTATTCTTTCATCTCACATTCTTCTTTTTTCGAGAGATCATTCATGTCTTTAATGCACAAACAATCTCTCGAGGGGGCATTACACCCTAAGTATCATCGGGGCATACGGGCATAATTTTTTGCGTTTTGTTTGAAACAATATTGTTCTGATTTTTTCTCAAAGAGGGGCAAATGTAGACACCTAAAAATGTATCATTGATCATTTATTAATTAATCCTCTAATTGATTAAATAATTCTTTAATTATTTCATTAATTTAATTAATCTTATTCTTCTAATTTCACATTTCCTCATCATCTTACTAATTATTCTATTTATTTATTTTCAATAAAAGTGGATTATTCCACTAAACTTTTTTATTAATATTTTCTATTTTTTACACAGGATTCAAAGAGCATACTAGAGGAAAGAACCCTGGGAAGAAAACCTTCAGTCACAGCTCATATAATAAACCTATAGTATCTAACGGATCAATTTATACACCCCGCCCAAAACCACATACAAAATATGGTCACAATACATATAATATCAGTTTTGCATAGAGCCCATATGACAATTTGTCAAAAAAACCCATCGGATAATTTTCAAATGTAGACTCCATAGGTGTTATCAATGGAAGAAGACAAAATTTTCCAAAGCCCTATGCCAAATCCCATGAGCCAAAAACCTTCCTGCCAAAAAACAAAGTATCAAAAAACCTTTGGAAAAACACTATTATATCAAATACCATGACCTCGAACTCTTCTCCAAACAATGAACATGAATACTTGAAATGAAAGGGGAAAGCATGAATAGACTTCATCCACAAGGTAAGATGAGATGCCTTTGCATCCACAGGTAGTTGTCACACCTTTTGACAAATGGGGAATAGACTTCATTGGTCCAATTGATCCCTGGTGCAGGAGCACCTACGTCCTAGTTTTCTTATTTTTACAAATTTTGCCTTGTAATGACCCTAGCCAAGTCAATAGTGAATAAGGACTCTAGGAGGGTCCATGAGTGTGTAATTTGTCAATTTAGGCCTAGGTGGAGTTCATTTTACCTAGTTTTGCATTTTTGTGTAAATAGTGTGTTTGAGTAGGTATTTGGCCTTTTTATTGTTCAAAAGTGTCAAAAGTTGGTAAAAGAATTAGAGAGGGTTAAATAGGTCTTAGACATGTTTGAAATGTCATATGTGATGACTGTACATAGGTCTCTTAGGTTGGAGAGATCAAAAGTGCAAAAATCAAAAAGTTGCAAAAAGCTACCATGACAACTTTTGAAAGTTGTCATGACAACTTTTGTCCTGAAATTGGTTAGCAGTGGATTTATGGATTTCCCAATGCCATGAAAGGACTCCACACATGGGAAAGCTATATAAACCCCCTCTTTCATGTTTATCAAGGTTGGTGTACTTGGATTTTGGAAGCAATAATCAAAATACAAGATTTTGGACTGCACTTTTCATTGTTTTTGTCAATCTTTGCATTCTTTGAAGGTTTAATGGATTGAATCCATGAATCCAATGATGGATTGAGGTTTAGTAGTGTGTTTCAAGGTAGGATTTTCATTTTCAAGATTTGTATTTATCATTTACTACTATTTAGGTGATTTGATTCACAAGTAGCCAGTTTTGGCTTGTAAATAGCAATTTCCTTGTAAATATGGTTGCCCCATGAGTCCCACACATGTTGCCATCACAACTAGTTGGGGAATGGTTGGAAACCTCCTGCACATTGTAAATATGTAGGTTAAAGTGTTGGAGAATTGTTTGGATATTACTGTCACCTCATTCTAGGCGAGTCTAGGAGCAACCCGGCTAGAGAAGAAGAGGTGAAAAAGTGGTGAAGAGTGTAGGGGTGAGTGCAAGATCACCATTTATGAGTTTGGAGGGGTCCACTGGGTTGGGGCAGATTTTTATGTACAAGGAGGAGCCTTGAAAAATCCATTTGATATAAAAATTCCAACTTGTCTACTCATTATCGGTTAAAGGCCTTTTAAAACCCTACAAAGCCTCATTTTGGGGTTCATACCTTGTACGATCAGACCAGGGCCTAAAACCTCAAAAATATTTTAGCAATGAGTGTATCATTGAAGAAAAGCTAAACTTGTTTGGGGTTCTTTGATTCATTTTCCTTCAAGCCCTAGAAAACCAATCTTGGAGGCCTAATTAGGCCAAATTCCTTGTAGCCCTTTTCCAGGCAAGATTGTGAAACCAGTAAGAAACCTAGAGGTTGCAACCCATTAATGGACTCCATATGCACTAAAAACATGTAAGAAGACCTCACTACACCTCTGCAGCTTCTCACAACAATTGGAGGTCGTTATGACAAGTTGAGGCGAAGAGGCCAGAATTGAGCACCTGAGAAGCACAGTGAATTGGTAGGGTTCCTAACCAAAAACCATAAGAAAACACCCTAGTAAGGATAAGAATAAAGCCCTAGAAGAGATTGAGAGGGACTTGGTGGTATAGAAAACAACTAGGCCTGGTGAGTTGGTGGAATTGAGCAACATCAACTTAGTGAGGTGTTGAGTAGGCTAGGTGAATCCTATCAAATTGGTATCAGAGCCTACAAGATTTGGGATAGTAAGGTTGATGTCCTTGTTGTCAGGAGAGTCAGTTGGAGACAACATGGTGACCAATGCAGAGTTGGCCAGGAAAGTGGATGATCAGGAGGAAGAGAATAGACTCTTGAAAGATAAATTGATTGAATTAGAGAGTAAGCTTGGTGCAATTGAAACCAAGGCTCAGGAAGTGTTGGTAAAGGTGGAAGGAGCATAAGGGAAGGGTAAAGAAGTGGCAGAGATAGACAAGATACATGAACATGACCCTATCCTAGAGCAAGAACCTTTCTTGAAGGTATTGAAGGCCTTGAGTGGCAAATCACTGGAAGGATTGCCATTGTTCACTAGCAAGATGGAGGCAGAAGTGGTCCTAGAATGGATAGAAGGTATGGAGAACCACTTTGAGTGTGAAGGCATAACTGAGGCTAGAGAGTCAAGGTAGCCAAGTCTAGGATGAGAGGAGCTACTATCACATGGTGGCAATTTATACAAGGTGAGAGGAAGAAAATGGGCAGAGTACCCATCTCTTCTTGGAAAGGGATGTTAGTCAAAATCAAAGAATTCTATCTCCCTGATGACTATGAAGTGCAAATTCATAGGAAGAGGCAAAACTTAAGGCAAAAAGATCTTGATGTCAGTAGCTACACGGAGGAGTTTCACAAACTTAGCCTTAGATCTCATGTGGTAGAAGAGGAGAGTCTCAAGGTTGCTAGGTACCTAAATGGTCTATGGTGGAACATCCAAGAAGAAATCAGTCTAATGAGCCCAAAAACAGTCCATCAAACCTTTCAACTTTCCCTTAAGGTGGAGGAAAAACTAAAAATAAGACATGACTCAAGCAACAATAGGGGCAGAGGTAGAGGAAAAGACAACAGAGGACAATAGAGGCCATAGAGGAGACTTTGATGGAAGAAATTATGAACAAAGAACACAAAGAGAGTCTAAACTCACTGAGCAGCAAGATAGTGACAACATTAGAGGAGGATTCAATAGAGGAAGGGGATCAAACAGTGGTTCCACAGGAAGATCTAGTGGCCAAGGTAGAGGTTCCTCATACTTTGCAACAATGAAGTGTTACCATTGTAACCAACTTGGTCACCCCGCATATAGGTATCCAGATAAGGGATCATCATCACATGGTGGTGAAAGAAGAGTGAACTATCTTCAAGAAGAATCTTCAAGCAGCAAGACTTTAGAAGTTGCCTTAGAGTCAGAAGTAGGTGACAACTTGATGATAAGGAGAACTTTGATCAAAGAACTGGTCAGAGAAGAACCTAGCCAAAGAAGGTCCTTGTTTAGGATCAAATGTAAGATTTTGGATAAGGTGTGCAAAGTGATCATTGATTCAGGGTCTACAGACAACAATGTGTCAGAAGAGGCAGTGAGCAAGCTCAAATTGCAAAGGATACCTCACAACAACCCTTATAGAGTCACTTGGTTGAACAAAGGACAACATGTTCTTATTAATGAGCAAGCATGGGTGGATTTTACCATTGGAAGGTATAAGGACAAGGTGTTATCTGATGTCTTACCCATGGATGCATGTCATCTTCTATTAGGAAGACCATGGAAATTTTATAGACAAGCTATCCATGATGGAACCAAGAATGCATACTCATTCAAGAAAGATGGAGTCACATTCAAGATTCAATATATCCTTGAGGAAGGTGAAAAAAGGGCAGCAGGTCCTAATGTCCTTTTGGTGAGTGAAAAGCAGTTCTTGAAGACACTTGAGGAAGGTGAAGGTGTAGGGTTTGCACTAGTGATGAAGCCTAAAGAGGAAGTGAAGAAAGAGAAACATGTTCTACCAAAAGAACTACAAGAATTGTTGAAGAAATTCAAAGGTATAGTAAGTGAAGGATAGCTAGCCACCTTACCTCCTAAAAGAACCATTAGCCATAAAATAGACTTCATTCCCAGAGCATCCTTGCCTAATAAAGCAGCCTACAAAATGACTCCTGAACAAAATGTTGAGATTGCCAAGCAAATGCAAGAGCTCTTAGACCAAGGCCTAATTAGGAAGAGTATTAGCCCTTGTGTTGTCCCTACTGTGTTGGCACCCAAAAAAAGGTGGTACTTGGAGATTGTGTATTGATTCTAGAGCCATAAATAGGATCACCATTAGATATAGGTTCCCTATTCCAAGAATAGAAGACCTAATGGATTGTTTAGGGGAAGCCAAGTACTTTACCAAGATTGACCTTAAGAGTGGCTATCATCAAATTAGAATTAAGGAGGGTGATGAATGGAAAATTGCATTTAAGACTACTGAAGGTCTTTATGAGTGGCTTGTAATGCCATTTGGCTTATCCAATTCTCCAAGCACCTTCATGAGACTCATGAATGATGTGATGAAGGACTTCATAGGTAAATTTGTGGTAGTATATCATGATGATATTCTCATTTTCAGTAAGGATAGAGTAGCACATATTTGTCATTTGCAAGATGTATTACAAAGATTGTATGATGAAAAGCTAACCATGAATTTGGATAAATGTGAGTTTGCCAGGTAGGAGTTGGTTTATCTTGGGTTTGTGTTGTCTCAAGGAAACCTCAAGATGGACCCAAGCAAGGTGGAAGCCATTGTAACTTGGCCTACTCCTAAGATAACAACAGAGGTGAGAAGCTTCCATGGACTAGCTCAGTACTATAGGAAGTTCATTAGGCAATTCAGTGCTATATGAGCACCCATGTTAGACACCATTAGAGGTGGAGTAAAGGCAAAGTTTCAGTGGGGTGAAGCAGCAAACAAAGGTTTTGAAACCTTGAAGGAGAAGATAGCTACCCAACTAGTACTAGTGTTACCTAGTTTTGAGAAACTTTTTATTGTAGAGTGTGATGCAAGCAATATTGCAGTGGGTGTTGTCCTAAGCCAAGAAGGAAGACCAGTAGCCTTCCATAGTGAGAAGCTAAGTGATGCCAAGAGGAAATACTCCTCTTATGACCTTGAGTTGTATGCTTTAGTGCAAGCATTGAGAAAATGGAGACACTATTTCTTATCCAAAGAATTTGTGGTGTACACGAATAACCAAGCATTGAGTTTTCTGAATTCCCAAGACAAACTCAGTCACAAACACATGAAATGGGTGGAGTATATGCAGGCCTATACATTCACCATTAAGCACAAGAAAGGGTGGCAAAACTGGGTAGCTGATGCACTAAGTAGGAGGCTCTTGACAGTCCAAGAAATTCAATTGAGAAGCATAGGTGTGGATAGTTTTAAAGACTTGTATGTAGAGGACGAAGACTTCTCAAGTGCCTACCAAGTGTGTAAGGAGTATCAAAATCATTTCCATAGTGAGTACTCAAATTTTACTTTGCAAATGGGCTATTGTTCAAAGGTGGACAACTTTGTGTGCCTAAAGGCTCAATGAGGGAAAATATTATACAAGAGAAACACAATGGCAGCCTTAGTGGTCATTTTGGAGTCAATAAGACTCAAGAGTTGGTTCGGAGATTCTATTATTGGCCAAGGATGAATCAGGATGTGAAAAGGTATGTGGAGACTTGCATAGTTTGTCAAAAAGCCAAGGGTACTTCAACAAATGTTGGTTTGTATCAACCACTTCCCATACCAAGTAGACCTTGGGAATGCATTAGCATGGACTTTGTGGTAGATTTGCCAAAGACAAAGCAAGGATATGATAGTATTTATGTCATTGTGGACAGATTTAGCAAAATCGCTTACTTTGTGCCTTGTAAGACCACTCATGATGCATGCCACATAGCTTAGTTATTTTTCAAGGAAATAGTAAGGATACATGGTTTACCATTGAGCATAGTTTCAAATAGGGACTCCAAATTTATGAGTCATTTTTGGAAAACATTATGGCAAAAGCTTGGCACAAACCTCTCTTTTGGATCAGCCTACCATCCTCAAATAGATGGGCAGACTAAAGTGGTGAATAGAAGTTTGGGAAACTTATTGAGGTGCCTTACCAAGGAGTATGGGCAGACATGGAATCAAGTACTTGCTCAATCTGAATATGCATACAATGACACCATAAATAGGACTACCGGTAAAATCCCTTTTGAAGTAGTCTATGGTGCGCACCCAAGAGGCAATTTTGAGTTGAGGGATTTAGGAAGTGCAGAAATTAGAAGTGGATATGCAGAGGAATTTGCTGAGTCCATGAAGGAGGTCCATGAATCAGTTAGGCAAGCTTTGAAGGAGAACACAAGCAAAATCAAACAAAAATTTGATGAAAAGAGGAGAAATCTACAATTTCAAGTGGGGGATCTTGTTATGGTGCACTTGAACAAAGCAAGGCTATATCAAGGAATGCCAAACAAGTTGCAGATGAGGGGGATAGGTCCATGTACCATTCAAGCTAAGTATGGTGAAAATGCATACAAAGTGGATCTACCTAGTGACATAGGCTTGTCATTAGTTTTTTACATAGCAGACTTGGTTGCATACAAGGGGCCAGTCCAAGGTGTAGAATGCAATCACTTAGAGGTTTCAGATGATTTGCATAACCTTTAGTTACCAGCCAAGCCTAATCCTAAGGCCGAGAAGGTGTTAAGTTCAACAATTGCCAAGAAGACTATGCATCAAGCCTATTGGGAGCACCTCATTAAATGGAAGGGTATGGATGATGCTGAGGCTACATGGGTAATGGATTTATATTTCCAAAATCTTGGAATTGATCCAACACTGATTCCTTAAGAGGTGACATGATCTCTTTTTGTTAGGAAGAATGGTGTAGGAGCACCTAGGTCCTAGTTTTCTTGTTTTTACAAATTTCGGCTTGTACTGACCCTAGCCAATTCAGTAGTGAATAGGGACTCCAAGAGGGTCCAAGAGTGTGTAATTTTTCAAAGTAGGCCTAGGTGGAGTTCATTTTACCTAGGTTTGCATTTTTGTGTAAATAGTGTGTTTGAGTAGGTATTTGGCCTTTTTGTTGGTCAAAAGTGTCAAAAGTTGGTAAAATCATTAGAGAGCATTAAATAGGTCTTATACATGTTTTAAATGTCATATGTGATGACTGGACATAGGTCTCTTAGGTTGGAGAGATCAAAAGTGCAAAAATCATAAAGTTGCAAAAAGTTGTCATGACAACTTTTGTCCTAAAATTGGTTAGCAGTAGATTTAGGGATTTCCCAATGCCATGAAAGGACTCCACACATGGGAAAGCTATATAAACCCCCTCTTTCATGTTTATCAAGGTTGGTGTACTTGGATTTTGGAAGCAATAATCAAAATACAAGATTTTGGACTACACTTTTCATTGTTTTGGTCAATCTTTGCATTCTTTGAAGGTTTAATGGATTGAATCCATGAATCCAATGATGGATTGAGGTTTACTAGTGTCTTTTAGGGTAGGATTTTCAATTTCAAGCTTTTTATTTAGCATTTACTACTGTTTAGGTGATTTGATTCACAAGTAGCCAACTTGGCTTGTAAATAGCAATTTCCTTGTAAATATGGTTGCCCCATGAGTCCCACCCGTGTTGCCATCACGGCTAGTTGGGGAATGGTTGGAAACCTCCTGTAAATTGTAAATATGTAGGTTCAAGTGCTGGAGAAGTGTTTGGATATGACTGTCACCTCATTCTAGGCGAGTCCAGGAGCAACCTGGCTAGAGAAGAAGAGGTGAAAAAGTGGTGAAGAGTGCAGGGGTGAGTGCAAGATCACCATTTCTAAGTTTGGAGGGGTCCATGGGGTTGGCGAAAACTTGTATGTACAAAGAGGAGCCTTGAAAAATCCATTTGGTAGAAAAACCCCAACTTGTCTACTCACTGCCGGTTAAAGGCCTTTTAAAACCCTACAAACCCTCATTTTGGGGTTCATACCTTGTACGGTTAGACCAGAGCTTAAAACCTCAAAAATATTTTAGAAATGGGTGTACCATTGAATAAAATCTAAACTTGTTTTGGGTTTCTTTGAGTCATTTTCCTTCAAGCCCTATAAAACCGGTCTTGGAGGCCTAATTAGGCCTAATTCCTTGTAGCCATTTTCCAGGCAAGATTGTGAAACCGGTAAGAAACCTAAAGGTTGCAACACATTAACGGACTCAATATGAACTAAAAACATGTTAGAAGACCTCACTACACCTTTGCAACATCTCACAACAATTGGAGGTCATTATGACAAGTTGAGGTGAAGAGGTCGGAATTGAGCACCTGAGAAGCACAGTGAATTGGTAGGGTTCCTAACCAAAACACCTGAAGAAAACACCCTAGTAAGGACAAGAATAAAGCCCTAGAAGAGATTGAGAGGGACTTAGAGGTCTAGAAAACAACTAGGACTAGTGAGTAGGTGGAATTGACCAACATCAACTTAGTGAGGTGTTGAGCAAGCTAGGTGAATCCTATCAATCCCCCATCTAATGAAAAATCCTATATCCTAGTATGTACATTCAAGAGACAACAAAGTTCTTGAGTTTCTATGTGAAGAGATCTTTACAAGGTATGGAGTCCCTAGAGAACTTGTTACAGATCAGGGTGCTCAGTTTACATCTAACCTGATTGCTACTATGATAGAAAAAAAAATCATCTAGCATAAAAAGTATACTCCTTATCACCCACAGGCCAATGGCCAAGATGAGGTGATCAAAAGGGAAATTGAGGCAATATAAACAAAAATTGTTGCCATACATAAGAAGGATTGGGAAAATCATCTTCCAGAGGTAGGATGGGCATACATGACATCCTGGGAAACTACTACAGGGTTTACACCCTTTCAACTAGTGTATGGAAAAATGTAAAAATGCCAATAGAGTTTGAGCACAAAAATCTACGTACTGCAATAGAACTGGGTATGGACCTCTTAGAAGCATAGAAGGAAAGAATATTACAAATCAATCAATTGGATGAATTCAACAAATCTACCCTACAAAATATAATTCTCATTCAACAGCACCATATGAAATGACATGATAAGTATATCAAAACCAAAGCATTTCATGTTGGTGACTGGGATTTTTTATATGATTCCAGGTATAAAGAAAAAATTGGAAAATTACAAACATGGTGGCTAGGTCCATATGAAATTGAATAAGTGTTTGCTAATGGAGTGGTCAAACTTGCAACTATTGATAATGAAAGATTCAAACTGCTATTCAATGGCCACCATCTTCATCTATATCACAAGCCCAGTAATAAGGAGGAGTTTATGCATCACTTTGAAGAACTTTCCAATCCTCCTGCAACCACTGACGGTGACCCTCTGGGTTCACCATCTATTTGACCACAGTTCGCACTAATCATAATAAACAACTCCATGTCTATGTGGAGTTCATTTCTCCATTCCATTCCACGTCATCTCCGATTCACTCATACTTCTTTTCTTCCATTTTCAATTATGTCACCATAATCAGTATTTGAACATCTGAAAATACACTTCATTTACATCACACATGCTAGCGGTCTTATGAGTGAGCTAAATAATCTCTTCAGCCACGTAAGTACTTTCATTACTTTCATGATTACAATCCTTTTGTTCCACATTTTCTGTCATATCATTAATTGTGAATATTTATAATTGCATTCCTCTATCTTACCTATCCGCATGTGTGGACAATTGTGTCTAACTTTAGTTGGGGGGGATAGATTAAGTTAGAAGATATTGTCATTATTAGCCAGACATGTACATGTTAACCCAGGTCAATTTTTGAGTCAATTTTACTTCACCGTGATGTTTAAAGTCTAGTCTATTCAATTTTTTGCAAAATTAAAAGTTTTCCTTTAACTAAGTATGTGTGAAGCCCTCTTAACTATTCTTACTATATGTAGTTTCCTATTACATTTGATAAGCTTTGTCACAGTGCATTTCGCTTTTTCTTCCTGAAACTTTGGGAAACAAAGAAATTCATATTTTGAATTACAGAAGAAGGGTTTTCTTGAAGGCGGTGGTAGCTACCATAAATGGGGGGTCCTCCAATCAGACGAGAACCTACAAATCATATTTTGATATTAAATGATCAAGATTGTGAACCTTTGTTCAGAGGTTGTGGATGGTTAGACCATTTTCTAAACTTGCATGCTTATGACAAAGATATTGCTCTAGAATTTGCACAATTGTTAAAGGATGATATGGTTGTAGTAAGGGGATTGAGGGTTCCTATCATAGAGGAACACATTGCACAAGTTCAAAGCCTACCTATTGATGGAGAGCCTTTCCTCAAAACTAAAGATGCTAGGTTAGCTCGAGCTCAATTTACAGAGCATGGTGATCCTCCGTTGAAAGTCACTAAGCAAGGAATGAGTAGGTTGTCTCTTCTACCTCTCTGGCCTCATAGAGTAACTTATGTTATTATGTATATTAATTTTGAAGGAAGATAGTTTCAATTGCACTCTATAAATTTTAAGTTCCTAAGGCATTTGAGGCATGGAAAATGTGACAATGTTCCCAATTTTTTTATAACATGTTGAAACAAACGACGACTCAAGTACAAAAAGGTAACCCTCAATATGTCTCCCATCAATGTTTAATTCAATTATTGATTGAATAAACCCTAGTGGAAACCAACCCTGGAATACAGTGGGTGGACTTTCTAGATATAAGTAAGGCTCGACCATTCAGGCAGATTCCTAGCATTGGAGAAGCTACACGAGCTTCATCCTCTAGACCTACCAAAATTCTTAGTGAAAATTCTTCTAGTGAGGATGAGGATGCCACTCCAAAGGTTGTAGTGGAAACCCCTGTAGCATGAGGGCTTGTGTATAAAGGTAAAAAGAAGGAAAAGCTAGCACAAGAAACAATGGCTAAGGGAAAAAAGAATGGTAGGCTCTCGGGGGTTACCTTGAAAGAGTCAGCATCGTAAATAGTTGTCTCTGAAAAGCAAAAAAGGGAAGAAATCTAAAACTCCTATTGCAATGCAAAAAATGAAGAAACCAGCTACAAAACCAAGCCAATATGGCCAGAAAAAAGGAAGAAATTAGAAAAAACTTCTGCAGGAAAATGACCTACAAGGACCAGTCAAAGGTTGAAAAAGAAATTTAAGAGAAAAATAGTTTTAAGAGAGGAAATTTATATTTAGAGCTTCGATATTGAAAAGGAAGAACCTCCTCAAAGGCATTCTCCTAAAATTCGATCTCCATCCTCCTCTAGTGAGGAAGAAAAAAAGAACAAGAAATGTCTCATTCAGAGGAATTGTCAAAAGAAGAGTTGAAAAAAAAATCAGGAAAGAAAGAGTTGAGAGATGTGGCATTTTATGAAATAGGAATAGAGACACAAGGTGGTGAAGAAGAAGAAGGTGTAGAAGAAGAAGAAGGTGTAGAAGAAGAAGCATTAGTTCACTCTAGAGAGATTCAGATTAACATAAATATTGAAAATGCTTCTAACCCTCAGCAAATTCACCATGAAAAACCTATTGTTGAGAGGGGAACTACTGCATCTAGGCTAGTGAACATGGTTGAAGCTGCTGAAAAGGTGAATCAAGAAGAGAAAAGGATAAAGGTTATGGTACGTAAGCACTATCCATCCTCATTTTCTTGGGCCTCAATTGCTATTAACTTTTGGAAATTGTTAGAAAAGAGGGAGGAGGAATGGAGAAGGGAGAGAGAAGTGTTAGAAGAAAAACTAAGAAAGAAAGATGTAGAGATAAATAGGTTGGAGGATAGAATAGAACATATTGCTACTCTATTGCCTCAGGAAATTGAGTGTAGGCCACCTCCTAGGGTATATTTCATTTATTTGAAGGAATTGCATCTTTCTTACAAAATAGGTAGGGAGTTGTCTGGATTAAGTTCATCATTAATGACCCCTAAAGAATTTATCAATGCTTATAACACCTCCTCTCCCTAGCAAAAAAATTGCTTTGTGGATTTTATCTTCACAATTATGCCATTCCATATACTCCACATTGGAATCCACTACTCTCAATTAGAGATATTCACCTAAGGACATTTATGTCCTATATTCAAAATGAAAACAATAGAGGTGAGCAAGCCAAGCAGTATATGGACATGGAACAAATTGTTCCTTCGCCATTGAGAAAGAAAGTAGGAGATCCAGATGAAGTATATTAAAAATGGAATCAACTTATTGCCAAACCAAAGGTTAAGAGAAGGATCTTGTCATTAAGGGAAGAAGTTTACAGTGAATATGAACAGATGGCAGGGATAGCAGCTAGAACGAGATATGGACATGTAGACTAAAGATGGAATTGGCTACCTGAGGATCTGAAAAGAATGAAGCCTCGTTCCCTCAAAAATTATCAGTAGCACTCAAAAGAGCAGCTACCTACATTCACTTAGGATGAGCTCAGCAAGAAAAATTGATTCCCTTGATCTTTTAGCCACCTATGCTATGGTGGCCTATTCCACACTGGGAATAATTGTAGTATTATGATATGGAACAAGAAAAGGATAGATGGGAGAATTTCAAGAAGCATCAGGGGTTCTATTGGATCCCTATTGCTAAGACCAGAGGGGAAACTTTAGTTGCTAGTTTCAGACTACTTACCTGGAAGGAAAATCATAAAATGTTTATTGGTGGACCAGCAAAACCTTCAGTTGGGGGTGTGATGAGCATTAGTTTTATGTTTTTATTTGCATACATTTTGCTATCTTTTAGGAATTTAATATTTTTTGATGGACTTCATATCATACTTTAACTGACCTTATGGACCTATTTTGATAATCATGCCACCTAGAGATTAAGACCTTTATTTTGACAAAACCATGAACTTTATGAATGCAAGTATAAGTATTTACTATTTTTGTGTGATTAATGAGTGTGTGCAATGAATGATCATGAAATGTGGATGGAATGCTTCCTCTAATCCTTGTGTTGCAGCTACGTGGAAACATTCTTTGAGATGAAATGAGGATTCATTTATAGCGGCATAGTAACATGGACAAATACTGGATAGAAAGTCGAGAAGAGGTCAAGGATTGTTGCAACTTGGGCACTAGCTGTCCAAGCTCATTAAGGAATTTGCAAAACCATCATGATTCATTAAATCGTTTTTCTAATGGTTATGGTGGATGTTAGAGATTATATAGGGAATATCTACGGATGTTCCAGAATAGGACAGAGTCCTAATTGTCTTAGTTTTCCTAGATTTTGTAGTTTAATAAAAGCTTCCACCTAGATATTGGGAAGTGGAGCGACTCTTATGGGATTTGTTGTAAGGATGGATGCTATAAATCCTTCATGTATTCCTTACATAGTTAGTTACTATTTTTCTTATCACGCAATGTTATGTTGTTCACTTGATTTATGAATAGAGACCATATCTACTTTCTGAACAAGTTTATGATGTTCTAATATAGTTGTGCGAGTTTAATAAGTTAGTTTATGTTATCACTTTCTTTCCAGAAGACTCGCCCAAGGGGGGCCACTTGGTGAGAATTCTGTCTGGTTAACTTTTATGTATTTTTTCTGTTGAGTTATTTAATTCAATCCTATTGAATTGCTTGTTGTATGCTCCTGCAACCATAGACTGTTACTTTTTGTTTGTTCTTGTAGCCATGATAGAATAGAATAGTTGTCCTCAGATTGATAGATAAATGAGTCGCGATAATGGGGTTTGGATAGCTACTCATTTAGGAACTTGTGTCTCTAAGTTGAGTACTAATATGGGTATAACATCCATTGTTTTGAACCAACACCCCTTATGTAATATTTTTATACTTCCTACAGAGTATATTAATATTGTGGTTTTGAATCCCATAGTGGTTTTGAATCCCACAGTGGTTTTTTCCTTAATCGGGTTTCCGTGTAAAATCTTGGTGTTATGGTGTTGTTGATCTTGACTTCGTGGTTCTGCACTTTATTTTTCTTCAGTTGCATTAAGCGGTTGAAAAATCAAGTTATTAAAGTTAAAATTGCTGAACACTGATTCACCCACCCCTCTGAATGTTCCCTTGTTTCCAACAATTCTGAGATATGTGAATGTAGGGAATTGCAAAAAGATACATCCATATTGATTCACAACATTCCAGGCATCATCTGATAATCTCTTCTTCTAAATATCCTTGTCAAACCTGCAAATGTAATGAGAAAATAAAGCATCATTAACTCTTCTAAAATGATGTAAACTCTCTTTAAGAATAAAATGTGTGTAATATTGGTAAACATGAACTTGACTCCTATCTCTTGTAGTAGATAATCCTGAAAAATGCCTCATTGAGGTAGCTGCATATACAAGACATGAAGTCATGTAGAACTTCAAGGTGGTAGGAACTTTGGTCAACTGTTCAAACAATGCATCAGCAATATGTTTACCCCAGTAGATTTTCTTCTTATTTTGTCAGATTATATGGATGTTTTGATACATCCACTTCTAATAATTGTCTGATACTAGAAGTCATTTGACTCTACTAAGAGGAGTAATCAGATCATTTACATCCTTAATGAAGTCACTCTGATGAATGGTCTTAGGCCATCTTGCAATTATGGGCCATGGAGTATTCAACCAATTCTCATTCATGTTTCTCCTGTATTTGTTTGAATTATTATCATAGTAGGTTATTGTTGATTGCGTGTCAATATTGGCATATTGATCTATATGCAGACACTTGAAAATAGTGTCAAAATCCTCATCATACTTAATGAGAGTCTTCTTTTCCTCTACATTCTTTAGTGATCTTCTCACTAGATCATATTGGTTAGCTAAGGCTAACACAAACTCAGGGTTCTATGTCGACATAGGAAAGTTTGCAAGTAAATATATTCCACCATTGATAATAGGCTCCATTTTGTAAGATATTGGCAACTCTTTAACTCTTTTCAATAAATCATCTAGATCAACATACCCTATCTCTATGTCCTTAATATTGTCAATGTTTGATGACACAAATGAGGGAGGAAAGAGCGGATGTGGGTCTTGCTTTTTGAACTTAATTTCTCTTTTGCTTGGTGATGGCTCTATTTTTTGAATATAATTGCACTATAACATTGAAAAATGTCATCACAATATTTCATCTAACTGGCCTCGTTACAAGGATTGCAAAATCCCAATTGATAGAACAAAAACCTTCGATTGAGTGCAAATTGATTTTATATTATAGATTTGCAAGTGTGTGCATTCAATGCAAATCGGACGTATAAGTCTGATTAGCACCTAAAACTGGTGAAAAATGCAAAGAAGTACATATTAGACTTATAAGTCCGATCTACACTTTAGGTAAGTTCAAAAATATCAAAGGAGTGCATATCAAGGTTATAAGGTTGATATGCACTATTGGCAAAAACACAGAAAAAACTACACAAGGTGCTAGTCGGGGTTGTATGCTTGACTTGCACTTGGGAAGGTATTGTGATGCAAGTTGGGGATATAACCCCGACTAACACCTATGTAAATCACTTAGCAAAGGCAATGCACAAAGGAAAGGTGAATGATGAGATTGTGGCCCTATCATGTACCATTGAGAAAAGCTTTGGTGCATGGCGGGGTCATAGCCCTGCCATCCATCACTTGGGAAGGGCATCAGAAAGAAGCGATGTGTTGGGAGTAAAGCTAACATACATCAAAGCTAGGTCTTAGGTTTGGCCAGGTTTACAACCCCAACTCACACTAAGCTAGGGCATCAAAAAGAAAAAAAATGAAGGTGGACGGAAAAATGAATAACCTATTTGAATCAATGAACACGGAGAGGAGGGACTGAATCAGTGTTCTACTATTTACAAATTTATTACTGATTCTTTAACCACCAGATGCATAACAATGAAAGAAAAGTGCAAAACATAAACCAATCAACCACAACACCATAACACCAGAATTTTTACATGGAAACCCAGAAAGGGAAAAACCATAGTGGGATTTGAACCCAAAATATTAGTATACTATGGCTTGGAGTATGATAATATTACATAAATGGGAATGCTCTTGCATTCAGGCACACTGCCTAGAGCTCACTACTCAAATAAGAAAGAGGGCTAGAATCTAGAGGAAGGCTCACTGCCTTACAAATGATTACAATGATGAATGAGCTAAAGAATAGTATCTACTAATGTCAAATAGCAGTTTCGGTTAGGCTCAATTTGACTTCTGCAACTATTATGTTTCTCTACTCTATTTTCTTGCTCTGTCATATATCGAAGTGCCAAAATCTTCAATCACATTCACCAAAATTTGTGCATTCACTCATATAGACTTCTCACACACATATCATCCTCCAAAATGCTCAACCAAATTGATCTTATATATCTGCATCAACAAAATAAATCAATTCTCATGTCAGCTTCCAAAAACTGCATAACACGCAACATAAAATGTGTAACCAATGAGTTGGCTCAATCCACCCACAAATCCATATGTGGACCTAAATAAAATTACAAAATACTTCATACAAGTTGGCCCAATCTCCTAAAACACAAAATCAATAACCAAAATCATCCCAAATATTTCGGACCACCCGTTACATCAACATAACTTTGTTCTTCCTGGATTACTGCATATCGGACATTCAATCTCGCTCATGAATCAACATCGGATGTCAGGATTATGGAATAATATGCATGGAACCTTGAATCATCTACATCTATTACCACAATTGAAATAACACAACCAAAACCAGGATCTACACACTGAACTCATCTTCTGTCGATTACTATATTCCACCTTCCAGACTTATGCGTCATGATAATACAACTTTAGGTAAATCAAATCTATTTACATTGAATGTGATTTAAGAACTAAGTTTCCATCAATGACAACTCTTAAGCATCTCTCATGCATCAATCTTCACCGGAATAGTGTCTCTTTCCAACAATCCCCCCCTTTGGTATTGATGGTAACACTGTGAAAAATGAATTATACACTCAAAATTGCAAAACTCCAAAACTTGAAGAATCTCCAAAAGTCAATAATCTCAACAAGCTCAATAAGCTCCCCCTGAGGATTTGCACTATTTTTCACCTCGCTCTCTCCCCCTTTGACAACAATTCCAAAGATAAAAATCTGCCAAAATTTATATACAGGGATATATACAATTACTTACAGAAATTTAAAGATATCAGCAAAACTTGTTAATAAGTTCAACAAGTGAGCATCCCAACCCTTCTTTAGACTCTCCAAAATACTGATCATACCACTGAAAATATAGGCATGCATCTCATCTCCTCTTCTATTTTCCAGACCGCTCTTATTTAGAGCATCTATTCCATCTTTCATACTACTGATTAGTGAATCTATCTGGGGAGTGATAAGGCTTGTTAATTCTCCTACTCTGCCCAAAAAAATTTCCTTTTTCCTGATTGAAGCTCTTAATCCTATCCAATATTCTCATAAATTTTCCTTCAAAATTTCTATTCAGGATTGATTGAGGTGCATATGATTGAGATATGCTAGCTAGCTGGCCTTCACACTCTTTTTATTTTCTTATCAATATCAATGGTAAACTTTGGCAAAAGTAGACACGACTTGTGTATTTGGTCGCCTTCGTCTAATGCATCTTATATATTCTTCATAGAAGTTATTAAACTTACCCTATCTCCCTCAATCATCTTCAAAAACAATTCAATCTCATACCATTAAACTGGATCAAAACTTTAGCATCAGTCGCTTTCTCTAAAGACACAAAATGAGATTTTATTGCATTCAACATACTTCTAAGCTTACATGAGGGAGTATCAATTGTGTCTAGTTTAAAGCATGGCAAAATTTTCTCCAACACATTTGTCACCAATGTTATCAACTCTTTGTCTATGGTGTGGGACTTGAGTAAGTCCTCACTTGCTTTTGCTTGTGCAAGAGTTGCAAGCTTCAATGCTTGGATGGGAGATAGAGAACTAAAGTCAATGGGTCCTTGAGCAAAATCATCTGAATCAGTGACAACCTATTTACCCTTGTCAATGTCTCTTGCCACTATCATTGGAGCCTGATCATCCTTATCTTCTCCTTTCTCCTTCTCCATCACCTCTGCACTTGCATCTTTTATAGCATCTTCATCCTTTTCTGCTTCAACCTCTCCCTTTTCTCCATCAGCTTTACCAATCTCCTCAACTTCTTTCACTAAATCAACATCTATTACCGAAGGGTCTTGTTTAGCTTCACCAGAGTTATCAACCTTAGTAGTATCAAGATCATTTGACTACTCTACCAAAATGGCTTTCTCAGTAGATTGATCTTTTTGCACATTAGAAATGGCTACATGCATTTCCGAAATAGATGTATCTTGTGATTGTTCTTCTGGTTGAGTGTCATCATGTGTCAGACTACTATCATATATGTGCTCTATCAAAAATTGTCTCAAAATTGCTTTAGTCTCTTTGGTCACTTAATCTATCTTACCGAGTATGATCTTATTGACTCTCTTTTTTGTTATGAATCTATCCTTAGCAATCTTTAAATATCTATCAACTTCGGCTCTAGAGATCACAAAAATTAAATTTACTAATGCATATTCCTTTATTCTTTCATCTTCCAAACTAGTTGTATGTCTCCTTATATCCATAATATCATATAGGCTCTTGGGTATCATGGATGATAACTCTATTAATGCTTTACTATAAGTATTCATATACTTTACAACTACTTCTTGTAAAGCTCTCTGATCATTATCATCAAAATTCTTATAATATAAAGGTATCTTCTTTAGAATACCTTCTTTCACCACTTGATCAACTATTTCACTAAATGTCATTGGGGGGACAACATCATATGTACCTTCAACTTTACCAGGCTTTAGAGCTTCATCCAAATCAGAATTTCAATTCTTGCTTTCTCTGGCTCTACTTGATGACTCAGCTTCAATCCTTGGCTTCTTGATCAGCTAGGCTCCACCGAATTGAGGCTTTCTCACTACCTTGGCATAGGTATTTTTCTTCTTCACCTCTTTCGCTGCTTAATCAGATTTTGTTTCTATATCCTCAGCAGTGGTTGTAACATATTCTCTTTGCGGCTTCTCCTTCTTCCTTTTCTCTACTCCACCGGTTGACTTTGCTTGTGGCTTAGGTAGAGGGATAGGCTTTTGGGCACTAGAAGTAGGTGCATACTAGGCATGCCTTGTCTTAGCTTTCTTGGGAGAAGTGGAGATCAATTTTGAATTCTTAGGCTTTACCATGTCCTCCTCCTTCAGTATATTATATTCTCTAGCACTTTGAACAGCTTCTTTTGTTATACCCATTTGTTCTACAAGCTCCTCAACCTCTTTTATGACCTTCCTCTTTCTTGCAGGCTCAGTGAATTTCTTGTGTAGTTCTAGATCCTTCTCCTTGTAAGTTCTAAACCTCTCTTCTTTCTCATCTACCAGTTTACTCAACAGGTATTGAGCATATGCATCAAGTGTGTTTTCATCTACCTCATACCTCATGGGCATGATCCAAACAATTCTTGGTTAGGCTGCCTCCATATGACATTGATATTTGTCTACCATGATGAAGATTTTATTTTCATATTTTTCAACAATGTCTTTTGGGATCCTCTCTTTTCTTTGCATCATTGCCTGAAATGATTTAAAGTAACCCCACAAAGCAGATTTCTAGCTACCACATCACCTAATCCCTGCAAATCTTCCGTAATTTGGACTACCACCAGTTTATCATAAGCCCATTGTACTTTTCCTATTCTAGGGATTTCATTCTAGAAGTAAAGTGTCAAACAAACAATCAAAGAGTCAAACTTGAAAACATGTTTCTTATCTTGTTTTATCTTCTTCATATTTCTCATTAGCTCATTGAGAAGCACTCCACATAGATCATATCTTTTTTCCTCAAGCATTTGATAGGCTGCAAATATTACAATACCGGATACTGAGTTTTTTTTTGGATTGGTAGACCTTATATCTCTTCACCATTGAGACAAATCTCACATCATGCTCAATGATATCACTAATTATCATTGACCAATTATCACGTTGGGATCTGGTAACGGTCGTCACTATTATATTCTTGACATGTCTCATACCAAGGATCTCACCAGATGTATTTAAACAATTTACCGCTTGAATGGCTTGCTTTGTGATCTTGTGAGGTCTATCCAACCATATAAATTCATCATGGATTCGGCTCAAGACATACTTGCCATTCGGATTCATCAAACACCAAAAAAATTAAAAAATTGGATAAAACCCTTGTCTTGCAATTATTTGAATTCGGCCTTCAGATTCCCCATTCCATCCATCATATGCTTCATGTATAGTGATAGCATGTTTGCATTACCAAACTCTTCGATATTGAAATGAATGTATGCCCTAATATCCTCATTGTGCAGCATGCCATATGGCATAGAGGAAAAAGCTCCTTCAAGATCATCTTCAACCGATTTGAACTAATGTTTCTTGAACACTGGCTTTTCCCTTTCAATAATCTCTACTACCAATTGAGTTTCTATACCAAATGCAAATTCCATTTCTAATTTAGGGTTATAAATAGATAGCTCAAACATGAATAAATACCTTTTCAATTCAACTGGATGCTAGGAATTGTTGTCGGATCACTTCAAGGTTAATTTCTCTGCTCAATATTGTTCACCTTGCTCTTCTACACTTTATTTTCATTTTAAATGTGAATAATGAATGATAGAAATGCCTTTTTATTCTCTAAAAACTTAACTTTAAGTTGTAATAAATGCACAACCCTAAAGGCTTTTTGAATACCCTATTTCTCCAAGGTTTCATCACCGAATAATAAGATTGCCATGCAATCTTCCGGATATTAAATGCACAACTAATCTCAATCATCTGCAACCTTCCTCAATGGATTACAGATCTTTGAAAGGGGGTTTTAAGGATCTACATGAAAAGCTACCCCTAAGGCCAAAATGCCTTAGTTACCAGATGAGGTTCCAACAATGGAGTCGGGTGTGGAGCCATTCTGAACAATTGAATCTTCTTTCTGTTGGAATCAAGGAAAACTGAGAGGGGGGTGAATCAGTGTTCTACTGGTTATCAAATTTTTTGATCTAACTTTAAACCACCAGAAACATAAGCATGAAACTGAAATGCAGAAACTCCAAACAACTGTAATGGTGGAAAAGGTGAATGATGGAGAGATCAAGAGGAAAGCTTTTCTTCCCTCCGAGGAGAGATGAAATTTTCGTTGTGGATTTCCCTTCAAACACCTTATTCACATTGCATTTAAAAGAGGGAGAAATTTAATAGATCCAATCACTTAGGGTAGATAGTGAATACTAAATGAATTGATAATGGGATAGAAATGACAAGCTAACCCCTCTTTTAGAATGGAAAATGATTGAATTATGTGTTGTAAGACTAAGTGTAAAAGTAGCAAAGAACTAATTATAACTCAAGATAGAAGCATGAGATGAAGTTGTGCACCTGGATTTGGCTATAATATGTTGAGACGAAGTTGCCCTGCGAATTTGAGGAAAAGTTGTCAGGACCGTGTTGAAAGTGTCCACAATCCTCTGAAAAATCCATGAAATGAAAAGGGTTTTTCTACCTCTGCAAATGGAGTCTGAATATGCAAACACATTTGCACACCTACAACCTACACATAGAAAAGAGAGGAGACCGTTTGGGATTGGGGGTTTGCCTTCAGGTCAAACCCCAATTTTTGAATTAACCAAATGATGAAAGAAAGTACTTGCAAGTAAATGTAAATGAAAGACTAAAATGTAAATCACCTCAAGGGAGGTTGTAGATAGAATGTAGGTAGATTTTCTTGTATTGAATTGAATGTTGAAAGGGATCTCCTCTTCAATGGTTGAATCCTTGACTTGAATACAACACCTAGCCTTGAAGGGAGACTTGAGAATGCTCAATGCTAGAAAGGAATGCTTGAATGATCTTGAATTCTTGAATGAGTGATCTATGAAAACTTCCAACTTCTGACCTATGCAAATGGGAAGGTAAATGTGACTTATGTACTTGTTAATTAGGGTTGTTTGACTCATTTTCTGTCACAGACCAAAAAAGGGAAAGTTTTTCCCAATTTATGCAAAGATAGGATAGAGGGGGGCCCAAAATATGGCAAGGACAAGGGTACCACACCCCTTGGACAGGGGCACCATGCCCCTGTCCTTCCCTTGTCTCAAGACAAGAAGCAAGTTTAGGCAGTGTGTAGGATAGAATAAGGTAGTTTCTGGGGGTTGAGCAAGTCTCGAGTCTCTGATCAGGCTTATGGATTTGGATCACCAATGTGAAGACTCTAATATGGTCACAAATTGCAAGGGTTGCAATTTTATGACACTACAACAACCAACCACAAAATCATAACACCAAGCTTTTTACGGGGAAACCCAAATGGGAAAAACTATGGTGGGATTTGAACCCACAATATAATTCCATTATGGCCAGTAGAAAAACAATATTACATGAGGAGGAATGCACAAGAATTCAGGCACACTTCCTAGAGCTTACTGCTCAATTACAATAAGGGCTACAACCTCAGAAGGCTCACAGCCTTATTGATCAATTAAAGAGATGAAATACAATGAAAGAACTCCAAAATAGCATCTAGTAATGATTGGATGAGTTCCGGTTAAGTGCCAAATCTCTGACTGTATCTACTCTGCAACTCTGCTCTATTTCCTATCTCAGTTAGCTACCGAATCAAGAATGTGCACGTGAAACTATGCTACAAAGGATTCTCAATCACTGCTCACTCACATATCAATTATACCACATACCAAAAAGGTCTTCTACACTCATCTTATATATTCCCAATCACAAAATAGATCATTCATCAAGTCGGCCTGCTAATGTAACGTGTAGTCATATGCCAGATTGACTGGATCACCAAAGACAAATGTGGATCACCAAATTGATGATAAAATGATGTCTCTATGTCGGCCCAATCATCCTATACATGATTCATGATGCCACAATCACCAAAAAGCTTCCAGACCAAAACTATTATGCTCAACCTGAATTATCAGTTAACTGGCTACCGATTCACATCCACTTGTGGATATCAAGATCCATAATTACCAAATAGGAATATCAAGAAGAATTGCCATCAATGACAACCCTAAACCACTAATCAAGCATCATAATGCACAAGATGAGTGTCAATTGCCAACAATATCCCCCTTTGGCATTGATGGCAACACTTGTGAAAAATGGCTAAGTGTTGAAACTTGAAGCCTGTAACAAGCTTTGTACATTACACTCTTCTACTGTACATTTTTCACCTTTGATCTCCCCCTTTGACAACAATACCAAAGATGGAGTGTTTTCCAAAATTTATATACAAATATATCTACTAGAGACTACAAGTATTGGAAGATATCAGCAAAAATGTTCTTCAAAAATCCTAGGTGAGTGTCCCACCCACTCTTCAAGTTGTCCAAGACTGTGGTGAATGCACTGAAAAAATATGCATGAATCTTCACATCCTTCATTTCAGATGGAACAGGTTGTCCCATAGCCTTCAGACAGTCAACCTTATTACTTAACATGTTGTCCAACTAGAGGGAAATCAAATTCCAAAGTTCACCAACTCTCCTCAAAATTCTATCCTTATCTGCATTAAGGCTCAATATTTGATCATTGAGAGTCATTATCTATCCTTCTATATTGTTAGTAAGAGATACATTAGGAGCAAAAGACTATGAAATACCAGCAAGTTTACCCTGGCAAACACTTATTTGCTTGTATATGTCTACTATGATCTTTGGCAAAATAAGACAAGACTTATATATTCTATCGCCTTCTAATGTTGCATCTGAAATAATTTGTGAACCTTTATTCAATCTCACTCTATCATCTTCTATCATTGTCCGAAATTTGTATTCTAACCTCCTTAAATCTATCCAAAACCCACTTAGTAGTAGACTTCTCCAAAGAATAAAAATTGGTATTTACATTATTAATCAATTGTAATAAATTACCGGAGGGGCTAGAATTGGGATCTATCTGCACTCCCAAAACCACCTTCTGTAGCACATCAATAGACATCAAAATAAGCATTTTGTCTTCAGACTCTAATTTGATCAGATCCTAATTGGCCTAAGCTTGCACAATTGCACCAAGCCTCAACTTCTCAATAGAAGAAATTTATCCAAGATCTAAAAGACCATCGAGATTGATAGAGATTTTGGGTAGGGTCCTAGTCACTTTGACTGGAGGAGTTTCAATTTTTGGATCAACAACTCCCTTCCCTTTATCTACCTCTGCATCTCACACCTCTGACTTCCCTGGCTCCTTCACCTCAACATCATCCCCTTTATCCTATGCACCAATGTTGCCACTTGGTGCAGTATCATCCTTTTGGATCTCGGGAACTTCTCCAAAACTATCTACTACCAGAGGATTTTCACTGATCCCAGCATTAAGTGTTGCATTGCCTTGGTCTTCTAGATGCTCCTCGGTCTGAGTTTCATCCTTTTTATCATCGGAGACACCTTCCTTAACTTCTAGATGGGAAGTCTGAACTGCATCACTATACAAGGAGTTGTTCTTTGTGATTTTTCTCAAGATATCCTAAGTCTCCTTCCTTACCTCTTCAACCCTTCCAATCATCAACTTGTTCACCTTGTTCCTACTTCTGAATTATTTCTTATTAACTTCCTCAATGAGCCTTTGAGTTCATCTTGGGAGACATGGATGCAAACATTAATCAATTCTCTTTCTTTCATTTCCTTATAAATTTTACTAGCAGTCTATCTTCTCGCATCAATAATATTGTATAAATCTTTACGGATACTCCTCTCTAATTCAATCAAAGTCTTACTAAATTTATGTAAATACAAAATAATTGCTTCTTCAACTTTTCTCTGATCTGCCTCATCTAGATTCTCATAATATACTCCAATATTTTTCAAATTTCCATCAATAATTATCTCATCAATCAATTGATCTATCGTCAATGCAAGAACAAATGTATATTTACCTTGTTGATCACCAGATTCAAGATCTTTGTCAAGGTGGGTTCTAATATTCCTTCCCCTCTTGGGTCTTCTGGTAAGGGTAGGTTTGGATTTAACTTTCTTGTTCTGCTTTGCACCACTAGATTGTGGTTTCCTCACAACTCTGACAAACTCTCCTTTCTTCTTGGCCTTAACTGCTTCTTCCTCTAATTCGATCTCAGAGTCCACTAGAGATACAACAATATAGGTTCATTTAGGCTTCTCCTTTTTCTTCAAAATTCCCTTTCTAGATGAGCTCTATCTTGAAGATGGTACTACTAGAGAAAGGGAAGACTGGTCTCTTTGGGCTTGGCTTTAGAGGGAACCGGTTCGGCCTTAGGCTTCTTGGTTTCCTTCTTAGCCTCCATCTATGCATGTTTCTCCCTAACCTGCTTCACCACTTCTCAGGTGAATCCCATCTATACTACCACTTCCTCAACCATCTTAGATACTTTCCTCTTCCTTGCGGGAGTTGTGAACTATTTGTGCAACTCTAGGTCTTTCTCCTTAAATATATCAAATATCTCTTCTTTCTCATCAACCGGCTAACTCAACATATGTTAAGCATAAGCATCAAGGGTAACAGCATCAACTTTTTAACCCATTGGAATAATGCACACAATCCTTGGCTCAACTGCTTCTATTAGACATTGGTCTTTGTCAACCATGAAGCAAATTGTTTTCTCATACTTCTCCACTATCTCTTTTGGGAATCTTTCTCTTCTCTTCATTGTGGCTTGAAAAGTTTTTAAATAACCCCATAGAGTAGATATCCTCATTGTGGCATCACCAATCCCCATATCCCTTCTTGGATTTGCATAGAAACAGGCTTGTCATAGACCCATTGGATCTTTCCTTGAACACTAGGGATTTCATTCATGAAATATAGAGCCAAACAGATGATAAGGGTACCAAACTTAAAGTTGTGCTTCTTGTCTTGTTTAATTTTCTTCAAATTTCTTAGCAACTCATTCAAGAGAATTGTACATAAGTCATACCTCTTATCTTCCTTCAACATTAGATAGGCAAAGTATATAGTTGTACCAGAGATAGAGTTTTGTCTACTTGACTGGTATACTTTATATCTAGCCATCATTGATGCAAACTTGACGTCATGCTCTAGAATGTCATTGATTGGCATTGCTCTATTGTCAAATTGAGAACCAATGGTGGTAATCATAGTGTTGTTTGATATTTTCCTTAAGCTAGGAACTTCACCGGATGCGCTCAGACAAGTCACTAACTAGATTGCTTGCTTAGTGATCTTGTAAGGCTTTTCCAGCCACATAAATCCATCATGAATATTATTGAGTACAAATTGGATCCATTATTTCTCATCAAATGTCAGAAAGTGTACAAACTAAGTGAAACCCTTGACCTGCAAAGATTGATATTCCGGCTTGAGATTCCCCAACTTGTCTGCCAGGTGATTGTTGTACAAGGTCAACATGTCAACGCTACCAATTTCATCAAGATCATGGTGGACATATACCCTGATGTCCTCATTATGAAGAATATTGTAGGGTACAGAGGAAAATGCTCCTTTTGAATCATCCTCAACTAATTTGAAAGGATGTTTCTTGAAAATGGGTCGAGCCCTATCCTTGACTTCCACAACTAGCAAGGTAGCAATTCTAGATATTGATTCCACTGATAATTTAGGGTCTTCAAAAATTGATAGCTTGAAACAGATAAATACCTCAATTCGCAATCGAAGATAGAAATTTGCTTTAGGATCATTGTAATCATTATTAGATTGCCAAATTGCTTCACTCTACTACATTGCACTTTCTCTTGATTGCATTGTGAGAAATAAAGCTTTGAAATCCCTTTTTAACCTTCGAAAACCTAATTCTTCATTGTAATAAATGTTGCAACCGGTTACATTGATTTTCATGGAGTCGCTTACCAGAGCATCAAATCTTCACTAAATCTTCTAGATAACATCTTCATATATGATTTAAGCCTTCTGAAACCTTCCGGAATTGATTGCAGATCTCCAAAGAGGGGGTTCTTATAATTTGCATGAAAAGTTCCCCCTAAGGCAAAAAGCCCTAGTTATCGAATGAAGATCTTGCACCAGATTTGGGTGTAGATCCATTGTCTACCTTAGATTAATCTTTTATCACCCACATCTTCTCATGCTTGTCTCTGATCTCTTCTATTTTGCCTTGCCCTTCTCATCTGATTTGTTCTTGTCTACCAGAGCACTATTCTTGATTCTGCAGTATTTTGCAATGTGACCAGTTTTATTGCATGTACGGCAAACAACATTCTGCATAGATCAAAATTTCATCTAATTTGATCTCATCTTGCACTGGTTAGAGATATGTCCAAACATCCCACAAGCATAACATCTCTTGTTTTGAAAATTATTCATTACTGCTCTGCACATGTTTGACTTATGACCAAAATTGTTGCATATGAAATAGTGACCAGTAGAGGCAGGACCATTATTCACATTATTCATTCCGTTATTCACCCTACTTCTACATTGATTCACCATATGACCAAATTTATTGCAATTAAAGCATCTACCATTGAATTTATGAGCATTAGGTTGTCTTACCGGAGGATTCTTGTTCTTAGGCTTTGTATTGTTTTGTCCAGATCTAGAGGATTTTCCTTTCTCAAATCCAAGTCCTTGCATGTCCTTTCCATGTCTCTGAATTTCCAACATCTCATTAAGCCTTGCTGAGCTAGCATTGAATTTGACTTTGTATTCATTTGCAGTAGCAAGTTCATCTCTTAGGGAAACAATCTATCTTTCAAGTTCTTGACCATTATTCCTTGATTGTGTCAACTCAAGCTTCAACTGATCATTTTCATAGGTAATCCTGAATCATTCAGTTTCTCTTTCCTTCAATGATTGAGTTAAATTCTCTTCATTCTTCTTCTAGTCCTCAATCTCCTTATTTAGTCTCATCACAATGGATTGCATCTCATTTTTCAACGCAACATTCTCTCTCTCAAACTTGTCAGCTTTGTCCTGATTCTCCATGCATTGATCTTCTTTCTCCTTCATCTTGTATGTCAACTCTTTCCTATTGTCTCTTGAAGTGTTCAATTGATCCTTCAAGTCATTAATGAATTCTTTAGCTGCATTTAGGTTTCTCTTTAAGGAACTAATCTCATTTCTTGTTGTATCAAGATCCTCAAGTGCCACACTAAGTTGTCTCTGAAAATCAGAATCCATTGATTCAATCTCCCGGACCTTCCTCAAGTGGTTGAGATTTCTCTAAGGAATTAGGCTCTGATACTAATTGTTTGAATCAAGGAACATTGAGAGGGGGGGTGCATCAATATTCTACCGGTTATCAAATTTTTTGATTTAACTTTAAACCACCGAAAACATAAGCATGAAACTAAAATGCAAAAACTCAAAACAACCAACCACAAAATCATAATAGCAAGATTTTTACGTGGAAACCCAAATGGGAAAAACCACGATGGGATTTGAACCCACAATATTATTTCACTATGGCCAATAGCAAAACAATATTACATGAGGAGGAATGCACAAGCATTCAGGCACACTGACTAGAGCTCACTGCTCAATTACAATAAGGGATACAGCCCTGGAAAGCTCAGTGCCTTACTGATCAATTACAAAGATGAAATACAATGAAAGAACTCCAAAATAGCATCTAGAAATGCCTAGATGAGTTCTGGTTAAGCACCAAATCTCTGACAGTATCTACTCTGCAACTTTGCTCTATTTCTTTTCTTAGTCAGCTACCGAATCAAGAAAGCACACTTGAAACTACGCTACAAAGGATTCTCAATCACTACTCACTTGTATATCAATTATACCACATACGAAAAAGGTCTTCTGCACCAGTCTTATATATCCGCAATCACAAAATATATCATTCATCAAGTCAACTTGCTAATGTAACGTGTAGTCATATGTTGGCTTGATCGGATCACTAAAGACAAATGCAGATCACCAAATTGATGATAAAATGATCTCTATGTCAGCCCAATCATCCCATACATGATTCATGACACTGCAATTACCAAAAAGCTTCCGGACCAAAACTACTCTTCTCAACCTGAATTACCGATTAACTGGCTACCGATTCACATCTACTTCTGGATATCAAGATCTATAATTATCGGATAGGAATCTCAAGAAGAGTTGCCATCAATGACAACCCTAAACCACTAATCAAGCATCATAATGCATCGGATGAGTGTTAATTGCCAACACTTTCTTAACCCACATTTTCTTATGTTGCTCTCTAACTTCTTCAACTTGCGCTTTACCCTTTTCATCTAATCTATTCTTGTCTACTGAAGCATTCTTTCTCACATTCTTGCTTCCGCAATATTTTGCAATGTGACTAGATTTTTTGCATGCATAGAAAACAACATTTATTTGCATAGGCCTAAACTTCATCTAATTTTGTCTCATACTACATTGATTAGAAATGTGTCCTAACATTCCACAAGCATAACATCTCTTATTTTGGAAATTGTTCATCACTGCTTTGCACATGTTTGACTTATGACCAAAGTTGTTGCATTTGAAGCATTGACTGGTAAAGGTAGGACCGTTACTCATCATCCTATTTCAGCATTCTTTTTCCATATGACCGAATTTATTATAAACATAACATTTACCATTGAATTTATAAGAATTAGGTTGTCTTACTGGAGGTCTCTTGTTCTTCTGACAATTGCTTTGTCCAGAATTGGAGGATTCTCCTTTCTCATATCCAGGTCCTCGCATGTCTTTTCCACTTCTCTGACTTTCTATCATCTCATCTAATGATGCTAAGCTAGCTTTGAATTTTTGCTTGTACTCATTAGCAGTGGAAATTTCATCTCTCAAGATTATGATTTTCCTTTCAAGTTATTGTCCATCATTCTTGGATTGCACAAATTCAAGTTTCAACGGATCATTCTCATAGTTAGATCTACAACATTCATCAAATCTATCCTTCAATGACTAAATCAGATTTTCCTCATTCTTCTTTTTGTCTTCAATTTCCTTTGTTAGCTTCATCACAATGGATTGCATCTCATTCTTCATGACTGCATTCTCTCTAGAAAGCTTCTCACATTCATTTGTCTTGTCTTGTAGGGCCTGATTGTCAATACTTTGTTCTTCTTTCTCCTCGATCTTATCCTTCAGTTCATTTCTCTTCTCTCTAGATGTGTTCACTTGTTCTTTCAGGGATTCAATGAAATTTTTCAGTTGCTCCTAGACTTCTCCTCAACCTTCTTTTCTCTTTCATAGTTGCATCAAGATCTTTAAGTGCCATGGTGAGTTGCTTATGCAAACTGGAGTCCATTGATTCAATCTCTCAGATCTTCCTCATGATGTTAGGATTCTTCCGAGGAACTAAGATCTGATACCAATTGTTGGAATCAATGAACACTAAGAGGGGGGGTGAATCATTGTTCTTCTATTTACAAATTTATTAAACTGATTCTTTAACTACTGGATGCATAAGAATGAAACAAAAGTGCAGAAACATAAACCAATCAACCACAACACTGTAACACCAGAATTTTTACATGGAAACTCAAAAAGGGAAAAACCACGATGGGATTTGAACACACAATATTATTATACTATGGCCAGGAGTATGATAATATTGCATAAAGGGGAATGCACTTGCATTCAAGCACACTGCCTAGAGCTCACTGCTCAAATAAAAAAGAGGGCTACAACCTGGAGGAAGGCTCGCTTCCTTACAAATGATTACAAGGATGAATGAACTGGAGAATAGCATCTATGAATGTCAAATAGCAGTTCTAGATAGGCTCAATTTGACTTTTGCAACTATTTTTTTTTCTCTACTATGTTTTCCTCTAATGGACTTGAAAAGCACTGAGAGGGGGGGTGAATCATTGACACCAAAAATAAACCTGCTTCAAAAACTAACCGGTAGATGAACTTGACAAGACTTTTAAACACAATGCATGTAATCCAAAATGATATAACAGCATTCACAATAACTAAAACATCTACAATAACACAAATATTTATACATGGAAAACCCAAATAGGTAAAAACCACAGTGACATGGAACTCACAAGTCAACTATCTACAATAATAGATAACTGACCAGTTAGGGTCTACAAAGTGCTCTGCTAGGAGTGAATCTTTTTAGAGATCCCAAAGCTTGATTAGAATCTTATACCCTATAAAAGGTAGTACCCTATTAGGAGTAACCTCGGTGGAGGATTTCTGAATCCAAACTAATGGATCACCCTGTTAGAGAATTTTAACATTGAAGCTTGTTAGAGCTTACCCGATTAGGGGATTTGAATTTTGTTGTGATTATTAGAAAACAATAGGATTGGTTTGATCTGTCTAAGTAGCACAATACTTGCTTGATCAGATCCTTGTAAACATATTCAACACTTCTCTTCTGCATACTCTGCAATTTAACTCTTTTGTCTTTCGCACACAACATATCACTTTCACTCATATGAAATAATTCATTGTGATGTCAATATATAGACATTTAGATTTCATGTCGGCCCAAAGAAATCATAACACAATTACCTAGGTGCAGTGTATCTGGTCAAGTGATCATAGCTCATCACAAAAATACCACCAAAAGTTGTTGGTGGGATAACTCATCATGATTTATGATAACTCATCACACAATCAATGAATACCGGTTGGAACAATCAATACCAGTTGGAGTTAAATATATGAACCATTATCCTTGAATCTCCTGATATAATATCTTCTTGATTTCATCTTGATGTTGACTAATGTGTATCCACTGGTTGTCTTCTATGCATATACTGGTTGTCACAAAGTATCGATTAGAGATAAACCTCTTAGTATAACCTCTTGCATACCGGTAGTAGTATAAACAACTTGAAGTTATATCGATAGACAATATAAACATATGTGTGTGTATGTGTTTCATCAATGGAAACATATGATGAATTCATTACAATCATCATCAAGCCAAAAATCTCCCCCTTTGGCATTGATGGAAACACTTAGAAAATTTTATAGTAATACCACTAAGTGTGCATACAAAACAAATTTACACATATACACATGCTCCCCCTTAATGCATACTTTATACAAAATTTTCAAAAACACAAATACATATTTCTACTCCCCCTTTGACAACAATGCCAAATTGAAAAAGCAAAATATATATATATATATATAATTTGTATCAAAGTGTTCAACATATATAACAATAACTTAAAAAAATAACTAAATCAAGATTCAGGTATAAGATAGTCTCATGAGAATAACATTATAGTTCCTCTTCAATTGTGATAAAGCATTTGTCCATGTCTCTAGCACGTTCTCAGTGTATTTGTCCATGTCTCTAGCACGTTCTCAATGTACTGGAAAGTAGACATAAGTTGTGAATGGAACTCTTCCATTGAGTCCAATGTACAGGTTTCTGGAGTTGCTAAGATAGCTTGTGCATTAGAGTAGGCTCTCTGTAGTATGTCCACTTGTGATGTGAGTAGACTCTTGAGTTCCTTTAGAGACCGGAGTCTCTTTGCCTTCTCATGATCATAAATATCCAACCTATTGTGCAAATCATCTACAAATTTGCCAAAAGCAAATATAGAGTCCTGAAGTGGGACATATGCATTGCTTATCCATTCTAGCTCTTGCTCAGTTTTTGTATGCCTTTTTGTAATATTAAAATAAAAGAATGAAACATTAGAGGTGGAAGCAAGATACTTTCCTCCTTTTTCAATATCTTTTCTCAACAAATATTTATTATGTGACAGAGCCATTTTTCTAGTATCAATGTCCTTTGCAAGTTTCTCTCCATACTTCTTCTTGTGACTTTTCTCAGCATAGGTCTGAGAAGCATCTTCAAGTGACTTGATTTGATCAGATGCATCTACAACTAACTGAACAAGTTTTCTAATAGGGGTTGATAGATGTGTTGTAGACGTTTCTGGTAGTAGACTAGATAAAATATCTACTGCAGTCTGAATTGTTTATGCCTCGATCCTTTGCTCCTTTAGTCTCTTATTATGAGTTCTAGATTGCATGACATTAGCAATCTTCATCATTTTAGATGCGCTCATATTGTCAACATCAATAGGCCTTTAAATTCTCAACAAATCATCATCATCCTCATCAAGTTGTTGTTGCTTTGCTGGTTCAGAGGATGCAACCTTAATGATCGCTTTCTCTTGATTCTTCTTTGTTTCCTTTTCAGAAGTTTGTGTGACAACAATTTCCATAGAATCCTTCTAGGTTTCTTGAAAAACCAGTGGAGATTGGGGTTTCTCCAGTTGTTCTGGTTCCGATGGATTGACCACTTTTAGTTGAGGTGTCGGTTTCTCAAATAATTTGACCTGTAAGTCAATGATTTCAGGAGGCTCCATATCTGGTGCAGTGTTGTCTCTAGATAGATCAATTGTATCCTGAACATCAACAACAACATGAATAATGGTTTTATCCTTCTTCTTGACATGATAGACCTCATCAGCTTGTACAATCTCTTCTCCATCCATTTTCGGTCGATTGACAACATCATCCTCATTCTTAGAGGGTTGGATGAGCTCTTCCATCTGTTTGATTTCATGGGCTATTTTATGGGTCTCGGTTTAAATAATTGCCCTCTTTCCACTAAGTAGCTTCAATCTCCTTGCTTTGAAAGAAAATTTAATTTTTTTCTTATCAATCAAAGCACTTATTTCATCCTTGGACAAATTAGCAAAATATTTTACAAATATCTCATCAATAATTTATTTTTCCTTCTTTATAGCTTCCTCTCATTTATTCAAAAGAAGTGTACAAAGAATTTGAAATATCCTTTTTAAGATCATGTGGAAATCTATTGTAGTGACACAAATGAGTGATTACTTGTTGAATGACTTTCTCCTTCTCATCTTCAGTGAAGGAATCAAAATTCTCTTTGACATTGTCAAATCTGCTCCTCCATAATGTCTTCATTGTTCTTTCAAAATGGGTATCAGGCTTGAAATTTCATATATCAATAGGCATAGTTGCCTTTGGCACTTCCTTTACTAACTTTTCTACTCTACTGGTAGCTTTCATCTTCTTAGGTTCTTCTTCAGTGTCAGTACCCTCAAATTCTTCTTTGAGAATTACTTTTTGACTTCTCTTCTTTGATACATTCTCCTTCTTTGTATAGACTTTAGGTGTTAGTTCCTTCTTGGTTTCAATACTCCAAGTCACCCTTGTATTCTTTATCACTAGAGGTGCTTCATCAATTTTCTTTTTCTTTCCTTTCCCACTTGTGGTAGGGGCAATACTCGTTTTGGCTTGAGCATCCTAGACTACCACAATATCTAGTTTTGCCTTCTTTTTATCTTTAGGAGATGCTAATAGGTTATTAGCATAACCAACCAATAAGTCATACTTCACCTCATAACTCATATCTTCCATTTCTTCTTTTCTCAGCTGAATTGCTTTCATCAAACAAAAATCAGTGGTAACTATGAAAACAATGTCTTTTGCAAAATGTCTTACCACATCTTCAGGCAATCTCATTCTCATGCTCATCTTCTTCTGAAACTCATTGAAATACTTATTCATAGCAGCAAGAAAAGTATTCTTTACAGCCTTGATATTGTTCTTTATTTGAGTTGATATTGCACACACCTAAAAATGGTCTGAGGATAGTTAATTAAATAAGCAATTATTTAATTAATCCCCCATCCTAATTTAATTGAATTCATTAGCAATTTGATTAAATTCTCCCTTTCATCTACTTATTAATAAATCTAAGGATTTATTTAATAGGTTCATTTCCATAGTCCCCTTTGATTAATTAATTCAAATTAATTAATCCTCCCCCCATTTCAATCAATTCTTCTAATCCCCTAATTAATTAAAACAAATCTATTTATGAGTTATTTAAAATTAATTAGTCTTTTCCTATTATTTGAATTTTTTAATTCAAATTACCCACATGCCTCCTAACTTCTAACCACCTAACCTAACCACCCCTCTAACCTAACCCATTCCACCTAACCTTGGGTTTAACTAACCCTATCCTATCTTGCACATTCTAATCTCCTTATCCTAACCTCCTATGGTATGGATATTCTTCCCTTGAGACACATGGCACTTTGGCCACATGTCTCCTCTCTTGGACACTTTCCCTCTTATGAGCAAGGCTTCTTGACACTTGTCACCACAGAGATGACAAGTGTCCCTTCCTCTAACCTCCTCCAATTTCACCCTTGATATCTTCATACTCAATCTTGATCGTTGATTCCTGCCACCTCACCCCTAGCCTTGGAAATCCTATAAATATCCCCTATTTTGGAGCACAAAGGATCCCATCTCATTATCAATTTAGGCATTGTTACTATAGACATATCATTTGAGCATTGTTGTTATAGGCAATTGCATTAGCTTAATTTGATTATTTTCTAGCATAATTGTTGAATCATGTAGCTTAATCAATCTCTTTTCTAGCTTAATTGCATCATCATCATAGATTAATCATGCATATTATTAGCTTAATTAGTCTCTTGGATCAATCTAGCATAATCAATCTCATCTTTCCATATCATTATCATTTCAAATCCTCCATCTACGTGTAGTCAAGTCACTAGGATTGCTTATCCAAATCTGAGAGCAAATCCATACTCGCATCTCTTAGGAGGTGATAGGTCGCTTTGTCATGGTTCATCTTTCATTTGCTTATTATTTGCTAACCATGCTTGTAATGATCTATTGAGTGTTTGTGTTGTAGTTGCAAGTATCACACTTCACAGGCATTACAGATACTGGTAGGTCCTTTGACCATTTGATATCTCCTATTCCTAGTAGAAAGTTTTGGAAATAAAATAATAACTCGACCAATAGCTGACCACATTTAAACTTTTGACTGTTGTCCATCTTGATAGATTAAAAATTTAGAAACAATTGTCTCCTAATTGCCTCACAAAGACCATAATCTGCATTTTCAACTATCATCATGTGAGATGTATGAATCACTATAGATGGAACACTATTTAATCTACTGGAGTAAAATACCCGATAGCCTATCACCATTGCTGCCAGTTTCACCATAGGGTCTCTGATATTATTAACAGAAAAAGAACGTTTATTAGATGTTGAACCGGTTAGAGAGTATACCATCTCTTTTGAAATTTGCCTTAGCTCAGGTACTTCACCAACTGAATAATAACCAGTTACAGCCTGAATGGCTTCCTTGGTTATTGTATGAGTTCTCTCTAAGTACATGTTCTCACCATGAACCCAACTCAAAATAATTCTAATATACTCTTCCTCAAAATCTTCTAGAAAATAAGCAGCATTGTGAAAACCTTTTTCAAAAACCCTAGCATACTGTGTTTGAATCTTTCCATTCTCATCATAGCGGTATTTTAGCTGAGTGTAAATATATAGTGATCCTAGATCCTCAATCTTACAATCAATATAACTCGACAAATCTCCTTTTACTAAAACTCCACTAGGAACTTGTAGTAATGCATTATACGACACAATTTGTTCCGCCTCTATGACTTCCATTGGCTCAAATGTAATCATTAACTTTTCTACAGACTTTGAAGATGATTCCATTGCAAATGAACAAGATTCAAAGTAGGATTTTCAAAGAAATACTTTTTCTCATGCACGCTACCTCATTTATCAGTTGAATGCCCAAGTGAACACCAGTTTGATCTTCTGCAACCTTCAAATCAGCTTGATTACAAATCACAATGTAACTTCGACAATTATCAGCCAACAATCTTTCTTAGCTTAGAAAGCACTCCAAATTTCTTTCTCAAATGTGTTAGGGTAAAAATGAAAAAGTAAAAACTTGCTTTTATCCTTTTTACCTACTACATTAAATGCTCACCTGTTAGGGTTACAAACCATAATTTCACCGCTCAAGGAGAAATCCGGTCGATAACATATTGACAAAAAGTTATCAAAATTTCATGGTTCAAAATTCTCTTACTGCTCATTTATCTCAAGGGGTCCGGAGGTGGATTTATCATTAAGCTCCCCTTAGCCATATTTAAAAGGCTTAATTCACCGGTCCAAGGTTCTCTTCACTGGGTGAAGGAACAGTTTCTTCTCTAGGTGAGTCATCACTCTTCTTCTTCCATATCCGATTCATTTCCTCTCTGGTTTATTCAATATTAACTTTCTACTTTCCTTTCTGATCCTTAGAAGAATTGACCACTTTGCTATTTCTGGATCTACAGAATTTTGCTAGGTCCCTTGGTTTGTTATAGTGATAGCAGGCCATACTAGATGATTTCCAAAGTCCTGCATTTCCTCTCCTAGTTCTTCTTCTACAGTTCATAGCCACATGACCAAAGTTATTACAGATGGTGCAAATTATATTTGTTACCTTTCCATCTCAAATGGACTAAACCGGTTGTTGTAGGGTCTTTGCCAGTTCATGTTGACTAGGTTGTCAAAATTCTGCATCCAGTTGCCATTCGGTCTTGGATGCATATGTGGTACAGGACTATTTGCTCCATATCTACACTCAATAGATCTATGTCCATACATTTTGCATGTGAAGCAATGACCTTCAAATTTATTGGACACATACCTAGCATTAGTATTGTAGCTTGCATTTCTGTTAGGTTTGTCTTTACAAACATTTGCAGTGTGACTAGGTTTATGGAAAAAAAAGCAAACAGATTTAAAGACCTTACCAGTAGGCTTCTTGATCTTAGGAGAAGATTTGTTCTTAAGAGTGTTTCTCTTATTACCAGAGGATTCACCTTTCTCAGATGTGTGAAAACCAAGTCTAGAGGTATCACCTTTTATCCTTTGTGATTGAATTTGTTCTTCAAGCAAGGTAGAACTCTTGTTGAACTTTTCCAGTTTCTCATTAGCTTCAGTAAGCTATTTGGTGAGATCTTCATTATGCTTTGACAAGTTCTCTCTCAGAGATGATGTTAATTCAAGATCTAGCTGTAATTTCTCCTTCTCTTCTCTTTTAGCATTCAAATGCTCATGCAAGGTAGCATTTTCACATTTGATTTTGGTAATCACATGATCTCTTTCCTTGACAAGATCTTCAATAGCTCTTCTAGCTTCCAACTCCTAACTCATGCGGATAGTAAGACCTTCTAGCTCTCTCCTCAGATTTAGTTTCTCACCATTTAATTTTTCAGCTTCCTCAGCTAAAGCATCAATATTGGCCTCATCTGAAGAACCATTGTCAGATATCTCCAACAGTTGTTCAGTAAGCTCTCTCCTTTTGACTTGTGAAGCTTTCAGTTTGACCCTAAGGGTTGAAAGATCATTTCTACTAGCTTCTAGCTCTCTATCCATCTCAAAGTAGCTCATGTCCCCCATGGTGGTTTCAAGGCTCCCTTCTAAGTGATTAAGCTTCAAAGAAATTAGGCTCTGATACCAATTGATGGACTTGAAAAGCACTGAGAGGGGGGGTGAATCAGTGACACCAAAAATAAACCTACTTCAAATACTAACTGGTAGATGAACTTAACAAGACTTTTAAACACAATGCATGTAATCTAAAATGATATAACTGCAATCATAATAAGTAAAACATCCACCATAACACAAATATTTATATGTGGAAAACACAAATAGGTAAAAACCACAATGAGATGGAACTCACAAGTTAATTATTTTGAGTAATAGATAATTGATCGGATAGGGTCTACAAAGTAATCTACTAGGAGCGAATTTTGTTAGAGATCCCAAAGCTTGATTAGAAGCTTATACCCTATAAAAGGTAGTACCATGTTAGGAGTAACCTCGGTGGAGGATTTCCGAATCCAAACTAATGGATCACCCTATTAGAGGATTTGAACACTGAATCTTGTTTAAGCTTACCCAGTTAGGGGATTTGAATTCTGTTGTGATTGTTAGAAAACAACAGGATTGGTTTGATATGTCTGAGTAGCACAAAACTTGCTTGATCATATCCTTCTAAACATATTCAACACTTCTCTTCTGCATACTCTGCAACTTAACTCTTTTGTCTTTCACACACAACATATCACTTCACTCATATGAAATAATTGATTGTGATGTCAATATATAGACATTTAGATTTCATGTCAGCCCAATGAAATAATAACACAATTACCTAGGTGTAGTGTATCTGGTGATGATAACTCATCATAAAAATACCGCCAAAAGTTGTCGATGGGATAAATCATCATGATTTGTGATAACTCATCACACAATCAATGAATACGGGTTGGAACAATCAATATCGGTTCGAGTTAGATATATGAACCGTTATCCTTGAATCTCCTGATATAATGTCCACTAGATCTTCATCTTGATGTCAACTAATGTGTATCCACTGGTTGTCTTCTATGCATATACCAGTTGTCACAAAGTACCAGTTAGAGATAAACCTCTTAGTATAACCTCTTGCATACTAGTTGTAGTATAAATAACTTGAAGTTATATCGCTAGACAATATAAACATATGTGTGTGTATGTGTTTCATCAATGACAACATATGATGAATTCATTACAATCATCATCAAGCCAACATCCTCCTTTGTCATATACTGGAGCACCAAAATCTTCATCACATTCACCAAACTTCGCACATTCGCTCATAAATACTTCTCACACACATATCATCCTCCAAAATGCTCAACCAAATTGATCTTATATGTCTGCATTAACAAAATAAATTAATTCTCATGCCGGCTTCCAAAAACTGCATAGCACGCAACATGAAATGTGTAACCAATAAGTCATCTCAATCCACCCACAAATCCATATGTGGACCTAAACAAAATGACAAAATAATTTATACAAGTTGGCCCAATCTCCTTGAACACAAAACCAATCACCAAAATCATCCCAAAGATTTTGGACAACACGTTACATCAACATAACTCTATTCTTCTTAGATTACCGCATACCGGACCTTCAATATCGCTCATGAATCAACATTGGATGTCAGGATTATGGAATAATCTACCTTGAACCTCTAATCATCTACCTCTATTACCGCAACCAAAATAACACAACCAAAATCAAGATCTATACACTAAACTCATGCTCTATCGGTTACCGTATTCCACCTTCTAGACTTATGCCTCATGATAATACAACTTCTAATAAATCAAATCTATGTACACCGAATATGATTTCAGAACTGAGTTACCATCAATGACAACTCCTAAGCATCTCTCATTCATCAATCTTCATTGAAATAGTGTCTCTTTCCAACATGACCGACATACACCCAAATATATCTTGGGCGTATGTTGAGATTATCATCCCAAACTCCACTTAGCTGAGAGCCAATAAACCCTAAGCCAAAATAGCAAAAGGGAACTACAAAAGCAAGAAATAAAAAAGCGTACTCGATGAAGGATGGTTTGAGCCTCACAACTAATCTTCACAGTCTCACGTGAAAACCAAATAAATAAGAAGGAAGAATGACTAAGATGAAATATTAAAGATAAATAAAACCCAAATAAAAATGGACTCTACTAAAATAAATATGAAATTGGGCATAATAATGGTGTAATTCGGACTTGCAAGTCCGATTTGCACCACTAGACCCAAATGAGGTGTAAGTCAGACTTACAAGCCTAAATTACACCTAACTTAGACTGCCTAATGCATTGTTGGGTTTTAGGTCTGACTTTACAAGTAACTAGCCTAAAATGGTGTAAAATCGAGTTTAGAATTCGATTTTGCACCTAAACAAGGAAAAATTATTTTAAGTTAAAATATTGTATTTTAACTAACAAAGCAAGATTTGAGAATGAATACCAAGTATTTAAAACACCAATGAGGCAACGAAAATGCCTCGAAAAACTAACTCTTACACAAATGAGGATGAATTTAACAAGAATTTGTAGGGGTTATCTTGTTTTCACCTGAATGAAAACAAGGATAACAAGACCTAATGGCTTAGGGGCTCATCATAGATGGCCTTGTACATGAAAATGCAAAGAATTTGTAGTTCGACTCTTAAATTTAAAAGTTCATCTATCATAAAATTATAAGAGTGGGTATGATAACTCAATGATGAATGGATAGTGCCAAACCGGTACTGAGAGGGGGGGTGAATCAGTACAGACAAAAACACATTCCTAAAACCAGTTTGTTAGCAGACACTGTGCTTTGGCAAACAAACAGTAACACCGATCTTAAATAGAGTACAACCGGCAAAACCCAGAATAACTAAGACAAGCATAAACCGGGTGACACTTATCTTTTCATACAATCTAATACTTCATTTCCATTTCACCATAGTGCATGAACAGGTAATCTATCATCAAAAATATATAAACAGCTAGATCAACATGATTTACCTTCAGACACAAATCACTTAAACCATCACATGAATAACACCACACATGACACACAGATTTTTCACGTGGAAACCCAACTGGGAAAAACCACAATGGGGATGAATACCCACAAGCTGTGTTTGAACTCTTCAAAAGTCCGCTCTGTTAGGAGCCTTGTCCTATTAAAGACTGATACAATAGGTTTTGTTACAAACAGATCCTATTAGGGATCACATGGTTAAGGGATGGCTAGAATACCCGGTTAAGGGTTAAACCCTGTTAAAGGTTACCTTGTTAGAGGATTTCAAGAACTCAATGGTTTTGAGTCACCCTTTCAAAGGATTTACAGTAAGCCAATTAAAGCTACCCTGTTAAGGGATTTCCCAACTATTGAAGTGGTTAGAGATCAATAGGTATTACAATGATTTGGTAACAGCACTCAATGCCAATGTAGATCCGCTTTAGCTCCTCTTCACCTTCTGCACTTACACTCTGCAGGTATCACTTCTCTCCTCTAGTCTGGCAAGAATCACGTATCTCTTCACTTGGTTACACACACACAACTTTTCGCAACAACCTCAAAAAGAAACACAACATCGACCTTATAGGAAACAGATAGGTTGGTAGCATAAACCCTAAACCCTAAACCTGTTAGGTTAAGCAATTCAAACAGTTCAATCTTGACCATTGAGCACATTGCATTAAATGCAACAGTCTTGAACTGATCTCAAGACATTCTCCATCATTTGTTTTCCACAGCTTTAATGGCAGTTGATAACTCATCACGCATTTTCACAGTTTACAGACTTCACACATTCCCAAGGTAGAAAGGGACAATCTCCTTCATGCAAGATCCTTCACGTGCACAAGGCTGACATGGCAACATGATCTATTCTTCATTACAATGCTAACTCATGACACAAAGTCACTGGTTGAGTCACATAGGCTTGAAGCACTTCAACCAGAAACCCTGAAGTTGAGACTACCAACCGATAGTCATACAAAGCTTCCATGTACCAGTTCCCATATCAACATGTCGGTTCACCTTGAACAAACACATTGCTTCACTTTGGCACATATACTGGTTCACAATGTTATACCAGTTCTCACATATACCCCTTCTTGGTAACATACCGGTTCTCTCTTCTTCAACATATTGACATCAATGACAACATATAATGTCATCATGTCCTCATACCGATTCACATAATTCCAACAATCTCCCCCTTTGGCATTGATGGCAATATACAAAGATATCTCTCTGCTTCACATTTTCTCCCCCAATTTCTACATATATCTTCTCCGCTTCACTTCTTCTCCCCCTTTGACAACAATGCCAAAGTGGAGGCACAAGCTTCTCTGTTCCATTATGCTGCTCCCCCTGAGGAGTAGCATCCTTCAACACATCAATCTTGAAAAACAATTTGACTATGCAATACCTGACTGATGTGAAGCATATACCTTTAGTTCACCTCCTGAAGAGGAAGCACCCCTAATTCACCTCTTAAGTGTAAGTCCCCGAGACAATTGAGAGGGGGGGGTGAATCAGTTGTCAAATAAATTCAAACCAAAAACTTATTAACCAACTTAATGCTTAATACCGGTAAATCAGTTAAGTATGTCGGTAAACAGTGTTAACAGAAAATTGCTATACTGGTAAGAATTAATGCATGAAACATAAGCACAAAGTCATCCACAACACATGACACCAATATTTGTATGTGGAAACCTTGTAAGGGGAAAAACCATGGTGGGAAACCTTACCCACAATCAGATGATACTACTGCAGATAGTAAGTGTACAAAGAGGGGTCTGCACATGCAGAAAGGCCAACAGCCTAGAGCCCACTGCTCAATCACAAAATGGGAGTCACACTGACTATAGTTGGATGGTTAAATCCAATAAGAATGTACTACACAAAATAGCATCTTCATATGTTGGATTCAGTACCAGTGTAATGCTGATATGCTTCTGCAAAAACCTAACTTCACCTTCAAATGATGTCTTCATGTATATCTCTACTTGATCTCGCATATACCCTTCACTCAATTCTTTTTTGCATTCCACACTTGATCTTACAAATAAGATCTTACATTTATACCATACCCTAAGACCAATTTTAGTAGGTCAGCTCTACAAGATATTACAATAAAAACATTTTACAAATAATACAATATCTAATGCAATAACTGATTGAACATGTCAGCTTAATGCATTTACAACAATAATAAATCATCTCCATAGCGTGCCATGCTGATCTGGAAAAGATAAACTTGCCGATGTAACCCTAGATAACCTAGACCTATTTGCCGGTAAAAGCAAATATGCAAATAAGAATATACCAATGATTATTACTTCAAATAAAGTGTCCACATGATGTCTTCGACATTACCAAGTGTCTTCCATGTCATTACAGGTACCGGTGAACATTATATCTTGTCGGTTAACCATATACTGGTAACCGTTGCACAGTTTACTGTTTGCCGGTGAATGTTGTTGGATCTCCAAAGTAGGTGTATTTAGTAGGTGTTGACATCAATGACAAAACCATACCAAAATACCAACAATCTCCCCCTTTGGCATTAATGGCAACACAAGATGGAAAAACCATCAAAGTGCCAAAACAAAAATGCCAAGTACAAAAACCAACAATCTCCATTTCTCTCCCTGGAAGTAACGTGTTTATCCAAAGATTTATTTTCAATACCAATCTCTCCTTAAATGTGTTTTTCAAAATCTCTCCCCAAAAAGATAATGCGTTTTTCCATAGATTTCTCTCCCCCTTTGACATCAAATGCCAAAGTCACAAAAAGTCAAGTTCATACAAAATACCAACCAATTCAATATACCAACTACTCACCCTAAGAAGTAGCTTCCCCATCAAATACCGAAATAAAAGATTTGTCCATTTAATTATGTCAGTTGATGACAATCATCAACTGTCTAAGTCACTACCAGTGGAGGTTTGACTCTGAGCTGATCTCTGAGATACTCAAAAGTTTCCTTAGGCAAAGGTTTTGTGAAAATATCTGCAAGTTGTTCTTTAGTATTCACATAAACCAGTTTTATCTCCTTTTCTTCAACTTTTTCCCTTAAAAAATTTAGTTTGATAGAAACATGTTTTGTTTTAGAATGTAATACTGGATTCTTAGATATATCAATTGCTGCAGTGTTATCACAATATATAGTAATAGGTTCCTTGCATTTTACCTTTATGTCTTTCAACATTTGCTTAAGCCAAAGTACTTATGTACAGTTTGTTGCTGTTGCAACATATTCTGATTCTGCTATTGATAAAGATGTACAACTCTATTTCTTACTTAACCAAGAAAGAATGCTCCTCCAGTGGTGCTTTTTCTATCATCCACATCTCCTGCCCAATTTGCATCTGTGTATACATATAGATCAAAATCTTCATCTTTAGGATACCATAATCCAAGATTTGTTGTGCCTTGTAAGTACCGAAAAATCCTTTTTACTGTTGATTCATGATTTTCCCTAAGATTACTCTAAAATCTAGAAACTATACATACTACATTCATAATATCAGGTCTGGTTTGAGTTAAATATAGTAAACCTCCTATCATAGATTTGTATCTAGTTGGATTAACAGGTGTAGATTCATCTCTTTGAGATAATTTGTCATTTGTTGTCATAGGTGTGCTTACCGGTTTAGAGTTTTCCATCCCAAATTTCTTAAGTAGTTCTTTCAAGTACTTAGATTGACTCAAAAATATGCCTTTATCAATCTATAAAATCTACAATCCTAAAAAGAATTTTATTTCTCCGATCATAGACATTTCAAATTCATGCTGCATTTCAAGAGAAAATTCTTTGCATAATTCATCTTCTCCTCCAAAGATCATATCATCAACAAATACTTCAATAATCAAGATGTCATCATTAGTTACTTTGTAATATAAGTTGCTATCTGCATTTTCTTTAGTAAAACCAATCTTTAAAAGATACTTATCCAATCTTGCATACCAAGCTCTTGGAGCTTGTTTTAATCCATACAGAGCTTTTCTTAATCTGCAAACCATATCATTGTCATTTGTCAAGGAAAATCCATCAGGTTGTTCAATATAGACTTCCTCTTCAAGATCTCCATTCAAAAATGCACATTTAATATCCATTTGATAAACTTTGTAATCCTTGTGAGCTGCAAAGGCTAAGAATAATCTAACTGCCTCAATTCTGGCTACCGGTGCAAAGGTTTTATTGTAGTCAACTCCTTTCTGAGAATATCCCTTACACACTAGTCTTGCTTTATTTCTGACAACCTTACCATCTTCATTGAGTTTGTTTCTAAATACCCATTTGGTTCCAATTACATTTTTATTTTTAGGTCGGGGAGCTAATGTCCAAGTATTATTTTTCTCAATTTGTCCTAATTCTTCTTCCATAGCTTTAATCCAAAATTTATCTTCACATGCCTCATTGATAGATAATGGTTCAATTTGAGAAATAAGGCATACCTATTCATTTGCCAATCTTCCTCTTGTCATGACTCCTTTAAATTTGCTTCCAATTATCTGATCTTCAGAACAATTCAATCTTACATACCAGGGTGTCTTAGTCTGTTGTTGTTCTTCATTTACTATGGAATCTTCTGATGATACCGGAGTAACTGGATCATCATTCTGTACCGGTGGATTTATTGTAGGTCCATTTGTCATAATTTCTGTTACCGGTTCAGAGTCTATATACCTTGAAGTTCCTCTGAATTGTTCATCAATCTTTACATTTGTACTCTCAACAATTTTTTGTAATCTTTTATTAAAACATCTATATGCTTCACTCTTAGATGAATAACCAAGAAATATTCCTTCATCACTTCTAGGATCAAACTTGCCAATATACTCATCTCTTCTAATATAACATTTACTTCCAAAAATTCTGAAATACTTAAGAGTAGGAGTATTACCAAACCATAGTTCGTGAGGGGTCTTACCGGTTTCACCTTTGATGTGAACTTTGTTGAATGTATAGACAGCAGTGCTTACTACCTCTCTCCAGTACACATGTGGTAGATTTGCTTCTGATAACATACTTCTTGCTGCATCCAAAATAGTTCTATTTTTTCTTTCAACAACTCCATTCTGTTGTGGTGTCTGAGGTGCTGATAACTGTCTTTTGATTCCATTTACTTCACATAATGTATTAAAATCTTTAGATGTGAATTCTCCTCCTTGATCTGATCTTAAACATTTAATTTTCTTACCAGTTTCATTTTCAACCATTGCTTTGAATAGCTTGAACTTCACAAGTGCTTCTGATTTTTCTCTAAGAAAAGTAACTTAACACATTCTAGAATAATCATCAATAATTAGCATGAAATATCTATCACCTTGTAAGCTTTTAGTTCTAGCTGGACCACATAAATCAGTGTGAATTAAATCAAGAGCATTATTGGATTTTTCTGGAATACTTTTGAAACTAGCTCTAACTTGTTTTCCAAATTGACATTCCTTGCAAATTGTATTCTGAGGTTTCACAATTTTAGGTAGATCTCTAACTGCCTTAGAAGTACTGATTTTTACCATGCAATCAAAATTTACATGACATAGTCTTTTATGCCATAGCCAACTTTCATCTATATGTGCAATTAAGCATGCCTTTTCACTGTTATTCAAATGAAAGATATTACCTCTAGTCTGATTACCGGTTGCAATTTCCAAACCAGTTCTATTCATGATTTTGCATTTTCCATTTTTAAATTGTAACTGAAAACCTTTCTCAACTAATTGACCAACACTTAAAAGATTATGTTTTAATCCTTCAACATAGTAGACATTTCCAGTGTTATGTTTACCATCAAGAGATATTGAACCCTTACCTTTGATTGAACAGGCTTTGTCATCTCTGAATCTTACTAAACCTCCATTGTATTCTTGAAAGTTCAAGAATTTACCTTTGTCTCCAGTCATGTGATGTGAGCATCTTGAGTCAATAATCCATTCATCCTTTGATTCAACTTTAGCTACTAGGGCTTGTTCTACCAGTTGAGAAATAGGTACCGGTTGATCTTCTATTATAGCAACAAAGACCCATCCATTGTCTGTTGGATCCTCATCAGAATCATCAGTCACACCTTCATCAGCAATGTAACAAGATTTATATTTGTTTTTCTTAAATCTGTATCTCTGATATTCAGGATTAGGTTTGTATGTTCTTCTAGCTTCTTCTCTTAGTCTAGCATGTCTATCAGGGCATCTTGAAGCCATATGACCAATCTTATTGTAGTTAAAACATTTAAAGGGTACTTTACCTTCATACTTACTTCCAATTGGGCCTTTTGGCATTTTTCTTGCAAATAGTGCTTCAAGTTCTTCAAGCTCTTCATTCTCCTTCCTGGTTTCTTCAATTTCTCTTGCATAAAAGGCTCTCTAGTCTGATTTGTCAAAGGATGGAGCAGATGATGTTGATGCTTTGAAGGCCAAATCAGTTTTTATAGTAGTAAGAGGACCAAATTCCTCAATTTCAAAAGCTGAAAGTTTTCCAATCAATGTATCCCTAGTTACTAATGTATTAGGCATTGTTCTCAACTCATTTATAGAAGTAACCTTCATTTTATATGTCGGTGGCAAACCTCTTAATATTTTTGAAACAATCTCATCTTCACTCAAGGTTCCTCCACAACATTTGATACCCAAAACTATTTCATTTACTCTTTCCATAAAAGCAGAAATCCTTTCATCTTCTTCCATTTTCTGATGTTCATACCTGACTTGGAAGCTTTCAAGTTTTGCAATTTTGACTGTGGAATCCCCTTCATTCAGTGTTTCCAAATGATCCCAAATAGCTTTTTCAGTAGATCTATCTGATAATCCCATGATTTGTTGATCTGATAATGCGCTCAAGAGTGCTTCTCTAGCTTTGCAATCATTTTCTTCATCTTTGGCTAAAGTAGTGGGAGCAGTCTGACCAGCTACAGCAACAGTATAACCATTCTTAGTAACTTCCCAGATGTCTTTACCAATGCAATTCAGATGTGTCTCCATTCTGATTTTCCATATCCCATAGTTGGTTCCATCAAGTTTAGGACTATCCTTTCTGAAATAATTAGTAGACATTGGATCTCCTTAAGTTGTTAAACTTCTGCAAAAAGAGGACTAAGCTCTGATACCAATTGTAGGTCCTGGAGACAACTGAGAGGGGGGGGGGGTGAATCAGTTGTCAAATAAATTCAAACCAAAAATTTATTAACCAACTTAATGCTTAATACCGATAAATCAGTTAAGTATGCCGGTAAACAGTGTTAACAGAAAATTGCTATACCGGTAAGAATTAATGCATGAAACATAAGCACAAAGTCATCCACAACACATGACACCAATATTTGTACATGGAAACCTTGTAAGGGGAAAAACCATGGTGGGAAACCTTACCCACAATCAGATGATACTACTACAGATAGTAAGTGTACAAAGAGGGGTCTGGACATGCAGAAAGGCCAACAGCCTAGAGCTCACTACTCAATCACAAAATGGGAGTCACACTGACTACAGTTGGATGGTTAAATCCAATAAGAATGTACTACACAAAATAGGATCTTCATATGCTGGATTCAGTACCAGTGTAACTTCACCTTCAAATGATGTCTTCATGTATATCCCTACTTGATCTCGCATATACCCTTCACTCAATTCTTTTTTGCATTCCACACTTGATCTTACAAATAAGATCTTACATTTATACCATACCCTAAGACCAATTTTAGTAGGTCAGCTCTACAAGATATTACAATAAAAACATTTTACAAATAATACAATATCCGATGCAATAACCGATTGAACATGTCGGCTTAATGCATTTTCAACAATAATAAATCATCTCCATAGCATGCCATGCTGATCTAGAAAAGATAAACCTCTTAGTGTAACCCTAGATAACCTGGACCTATTTGCCGGTAAAAGCAAATATGCAAATAAGAATATACCAATGATTATTACTTCAAAATAAAGTGTCCACATGATGTCTTCAACATTACCAAGTGTCTTCCATGTCATTGTAGGTACCGGTGAACATTATATCCTGTCGATTAACCATATACCAGTAGTTGTTGCATAGTTTACTGTTTGCCGATGAATGTTGTTGGATCTCCAAAGTAGGTGTATTTAGTAGGTGTTGACATCAATGACAAAACCATACCAAAATACCAACATTAAGTACATAAATGTAGCCTTTGGGAGAGGCTTGGTGAATATGTCTACTAACTGCTCCTTACTGGAAACATGTTCCAATGCAATCTCTTTGTTCTAAACCTTTTCCCTCAAGAAATGATACTTAAGCTCAAAGTGCTTGGTTCTAGAATGTAAAACCGGATTCTTGAAGATGTTAATTGCACTAATATTGTTACAAAATATACTTACCGGTTCAGATACAGGAACTTTGAAGCCATTTAATACATGCTTCATCCAAATTGCCTGAGTGTAGTTCATGAAAGCTGCAACATACTCTACTTCCATTGTCGACTGAGAGATACAACTCTACTTCTTACTCATCCATGAGACCAGTCTACCACCAAGAAAGAATGCACCACTGGTTGTGCTCTTCCGATCATCCACATTACCTGCCCAATCAGCATCTGTGAATATTTTCAAGTTGAAATCCTTGCTATATGGATACCACAATCCATAATCAATAGTTCCCTTCAGATACCTAAGAATCCACTTGACTGCAACCAAGTGGGATTCTCTTGGAATTTTCTGGAACCTTGCAGTAATGCCAACTGCATGTGCAATATCTGGTCTACTATGCACTACATAATGCAACTTACCAATCATTGATCAATATTCCTTCTCATTAACCAATAATGAGTCATCCTCTTTGGATAGTTTACAACCGGTCACCATCGGTGTACCAACCAGTTTGCTATCTTCCATGCCAAAGGTCTTCAACACCTCTTTGACATACTTGGACTAAGTGATAAAGATTCCATCTTTCTTCTGTTGAATCTGCAGTCCAATGAAGAACTTAATCTCCCCTATGAGTGACATCTCAAACTCTTTCTTCATCTCATCTACAAACTCATGACTCATCTTATCATCTCCACCAAAGATAATGTCATCAACAAATACCTCACAGATCAAGTACTGATCTCCTTTAGATTACAAGTAGATATTGCTATCTTCACTTGTTCTCTCAAATCCAATCTTCACAAGATGGGAGTGCAGGAACTCATACCATGCTCTAGGTGTCTGCTTTAGACCATATAAGGCTTTATGTAGCCTACACACCATGTCACTGTCTTCAGATAGGGCAAACCCATCAGGTTGCTCTATATACACCTCCTCTTCAAGTACACCATTTAGGAATGCAGAATTTACATCCATTTGATATACTTTGAATCCTTTAAAAGCTACATGTGCAAGAAGCATACGAACTCCTTCCAATCTGGCTACAGGAAAAAAGGTTTCTCCATAGTCTTCTACTTCTTCTTGGGCATATCCTTTACACACCAATTTGGATTTGTTTCTAATCACTGTGCCATCCTCATTCAGCTTATTTCTAAAAACCCATTTGGTACTGATGACATTTTTATGATCTGGTCTGGGTACCAAAGACCATGTACCATTTCTCTCTATCTGGTCAAGTTCCTCTTCCCATTACCTTGATCCGGTCTTCATCTTTATGTGCCTCTTTGAATGATTTAGGCTCAAATTCAGAGATCATACATGAGTTTTCTCTGACCTTTCTTCTTATTAGGATTCCTGCATCCTTATCTCCTATGATCTGCTTAGGATCATGATTCAACTTGACATACCGAGGAATGGTCTTAACAGATTCCTCTTGCTTTTCTTCATCATCCTCATCTCCATCAGTATCAGCATCTACATCTACCAGTGTAGGAACACTATTACTGGTACTTGGTTGACTGGCAACTGGTTCTCAGAAGGTTACAACCGGTTCATTTACCGCTTTCTCACTGTTGGTTTCCTTAGTTTTCTCAGAGGTTTTATCAACTCTCACATTGATGCTTTCCATAATTCTCTGAGTCCTATTATTGAAACACTTGAGATCTTTTCTCTTGGTGGAATACCCTAGGAATATTCCCTCATCACATTTCGCATCAAATTTGCTTTGGTCTTTGCTCCTCTTGATGTGACATTTGCTACCAAACACTCTAAAGTAGTTAACTGCATGTGTCTTACCAGTCCAATACTCATAAGGAGTTTTATCCTTACCTTTCTTGATGAGTACCTGGTTCATTGTGTAGACTGCAATGCTCACCGCTTCTCTCCAAAAGGTGTGAGCAACTTTTCCTTGGATCAACATAGTTCTAGCTGCTTCAACCACAGTCCGATTGTTTCTCTCCACTAAGCCATTCTACTATGGAGCCCGGGGGGTAGACAGTTGCCTCTTGATGCCATGTTCTTCATAGTACTTTGTCATGCCCAACTTTTGGGCACGAACGGAATAATTTTTTATTTTTTTTATAAATACTCAACTAAGTACGATTAACTTAAACAAAATAATGCAACTAGTTTGGTCTTAACTATGTTTTGAATGAATCAACAATTAAATTAATTGGGCGATAAAATCTTCTAAGTTGTATGCGAGCTAATATTTCTCCAAAAAGTTATCACTAATCTCCATTATTAAATAATTAATTTTCCCTTAGCAATTAATCTCAAATGAAATACATGATCTTTAATTTAGTTGATCAATAATCTCTTATAGTTCTTTAACTACCTAGGGTCTAAATTTAATTTCCCCTAACCCTTTGATTAAAATAAATCTATTATATCAAATATTCATTAATTCAAAAGGGTCCAATAATGTTCAGAATAAAGGGCCAACTTGACATTCATGGTCATTTTAGTCCCCTAAAGTTTATCCTCCCAAGAGTATAAAATCTCCCTATTTTTTTTTAAAAAAAATACTTCTACATTCATTAAATAAAAAGAAGAGTATTACTTAGTTTTACAACTACTAATTTGACTTCAAGTAAATATAGAAGTTAATTTACTTTTATATATATATATATATATATAAGGAAGGTGGGGTTTTTTTAATTAATTCTATTATATTAATTTACCCCTTTTACACATTCCCACACCCATACCTATTCTAAAAACCTAAATGTGTTTTCCCTAACCCGAAAATAGGGTTAGGGCATGTGTGTAAAACAAACAACATTCACACTTTCTTTTATTTTTGTGTGTCTGTGATGTATGTGTATGCTCCATTTTTTTTTTGTGTGTGTGTGTGCAGGTGCGGGTGCGGCGGCCCGAGCTTCATTACCCGGCGGCACGCGCAAGGCCGAGCCGAAAGCGGGTTTATTTTTTTGTGTTGGCATGGCGGAGGGACGAGGGAAGCGGAGGAAACTGGGCGGCGGCATTTATGGCACCCCGCAGGGAGCGGCCGCCGTTCACTATTAGTGGCGGCTGCCACCCACTGCAGGTTGCCACAGTGGTGATCACCGCTGCTGTGAGCCGTTGCAGTGGTGGGCTTCGCCCTACTCACTGCGGCGGTCCACAGCGAGTGACGTCTGCCCACTGCGGCGCCCGCAAGGTTAAGGAAGGCGGCGGGGGTTAGGGTTTCAGGGCCCTTTCCCCCGGTCTGCAGTAAGCAAGATAACATTTTTTTTGTATATATATATATATATATTTTTATTTAAAATGTGGTAAAAAAAAACAAATACATATATATATATATATTCCCCCTTTCTTTATGTTAGGAATTTTAGCATGAAATACATCACTGTGTTTTTTTGTTTTTTTGTTTTAAAAAGAATTATCAGAATAGCATTTAAAGAAATAAAATATATATATATTGCTATTTTTCTTCAATCTATAACCCATATAGGCTTTTTTTTTTGAGTTTATTATTATTTTGTGTATCTCTAAAATGCATGCAAGGATTTCCTAATGCTATTTGCAGATTTAATAATGGGAAAAAATATATGTATATTTTTTTTAACAAGATAAACTAAAACTAAATGCTAATTTTTTTATTTTTTTTGAAATGAAATAGACTAACTATAATAAGATTTATTTCTGCTTTCAATGGAAAAATAATGATAGTTTTTTTTTATTTGCAGCAGCATTATTATAGCTAAATGAACATGTAGAAAACATAAATAAATTTTCATTTGCCACATAAGCATAAATGCAACAACATCTTTTTTTTTTTGAAGATTTAAATACAAACTAATTCATTTCCTCTTCCTTTTGCAAAACTAACCAAGTAGGAGAAATATTTATATTTCTTTAGCAAATGTAAATACAAAGTATATATGAATACTAATGGTTTTGAAATAAAACATCAATATTTTCCTTTCCATGGTAATAGGAATACATTTCTTTCCTTTTGGAAAATAAATACAACAATGGCTCTTTTCCCTTTTTTTTTTCTTTACAAACTTCATTATAAAATACATTTGTCACTTAAACTTTTCTGCAACATAAACCAGCAACAACATTCTTTATTCTTTCTTTTCCCATACAAAGCAACCTGCAATAAAACACAACTTGACCATGGAGAGCTCACCTCCCAGCCTAGGCTTACTAGAAGCCACCCCGAGCTTGGAGAACCAAGCACTAGATGGGTTACAAACAAGCAAACAACACAACAATTATGGTAAACACTCAACATACATCTTCCCATCCCAAGCTACACTTTCACCACATTTGTGATGATCCTTCCATGGGTGGAAGTGGACCAAGTACCATTGGGGAGATTGCAAGCCAAAAATTATAACTCAAGCCACCTCATGGCAATACAAATACAACAAAGATACATCTCCATACCTTATGCCCCCCAAAGGCTCAAAGGCCATATTTTCTCCCCTTATGACCCCCAAATGCATACACAAGGCTATGCAGCAAGGGTCACAAAGGACACCCTTGAGATCACTCTCCATAAGGAGAGCCTCTCACCCAAGGCTGTCATACTCCTTCCACCCCAAGACCATCCTACTCCCCCAAGAGTAGGAGGTCTTGGACACTCCCAAAACAAGAACACATAAACAAAAAACATAGAAATGAAAGCTTACACCTTTTTTTTCAACAACAATTTACATAAACACAACTCTTTCAACAAGCTTTTCTTTCCTTCAACAAAACAACATAAACAACATAAATAAGAGGAAATAAAACCAACCTTATTCTGCCAATAGGTATGTTAGATTTAGTTGGGGATGAGCTGCCCAGATCCACACAAACTTTTTTCACCAATCTTTCCCAAAAAATTCTATTCTACAACTAATTTTCAAAACAAGTGCATAATCTCCAACAATGGAGAGTGGTTGATTACTCACTAAGTCTCTAATTCTTGCCTAAGAAGGCCTCTCACACACTTCCCAACCCCTTGGGTGAGGTGAGAGTTCCCATTGGTTGCTCTTCCCAAACTCTTACACATTACTCAAATTGGAAAGGGAAAAGGTGAGAGAAGATGGGGAAGAGAGTTTGACATCAAAGGGGAAGGTTGTCTATCCTAGGAGGAACTTTCTAAGTTGAATTTTCGCTCACCTTGGAAAAACCACTTTTTGAGGTGACTAAACAGTCACATGGGAGTAGTCACATGTTTCAAAATACCCCTAACCCATAGGTATACCCTTTGGACCTTTGGAAAAGCCCTAAAACTGACCCTAGGAGCCCATTTAACCCCTTAGAAACCCAACTGAAGTTTACCTACGGGTCAAACCTGAGTTGACCACTCCCAAGACTCCCTACCCAAGGCAAATTTGGGACCACACTCATATTTTTGAATGGCTTTGGTAGAAACAAAACTCCCTCCCAGAGACAAGTCAAAATCAATGACACTAATCAGCACATGTGTCAAGTGACACAATAAAAATACAATATAAAATTCACACATGGAATTTGTCTCTTGTAGGATTACACATATACATAAAAATTAATTTTAAAACTCAAGCATCATACACTTCACAAATAAAATACATTACAACGGGGTGTTGTCTCTCCAAATAGACAACCCCTGGCTTAACAAACGTACATTGGTCTAGGTTTGGTTCTCCATATAAATTTCATGGTCACATGGATAATTTTCCTGCACATCTCAATTAACACATTAGTAATTCCAAATAATCACAATTATACATAATTAAATACATGGATTTCATTGCACATCAAACACTCATACATTTGGCAACAATAATTCAATATCTCATTCATTCAAATTTGATTCCACATAAGCAATTAACATAATTCTCAAAATTGAACCATTCATAAAATAAGCATCATTTTTCTATCATCAAAATGAAGTCCTGCAATTCCAATAATGACATTCATCATTTCAAAATAATTCTATTCTAGTAACATATAAAGTTTCATAATCATCAAGCATAAAATAGAGCATCATCATATGTCAATGTGATCCAAATCATGGAATCATATAGTTTCCAAATCCATAAAGCATAAAATAAAGCATCCAAAATAGTCTCAATATGCAAATAACTGAAAATGTCAAACTGAGTCGGGGTAGGGCCTCACATACTTGTTGAATTCATCGGAAGTGAATTCCCCTCCTTGATCAGTTCTACGGCACTTGATCCTTTTACCGCTTTCCTTCTCCACTAATGCTCTGAAAGATTTGAACTTTCCAAAAGCTTCAGACTTATCTTTCAAGAATGTGACCCGCATCATTTTTGAGTAGTCATCAGTGAGAATCATGAAGTACCTATCACCCTGCACACTCATAGTTTTCATAGGACCACACAGATCAGTATGCACAAGATCAAGTAAATTGTCAGCAGTGAAAGGTTTACCTCTAAAGGTTGAGGAAGACATTTTCCCCAGTTGACAGTCTCTGCACAAGGTATTTTCTGGTTTGCTCAGCACTGGCAACCCTCTAACTACCTTGATCTTACTGGCCTTCACAATGCTATCAAAGTTTACATGGCAGAGTCTCCTATGCCATATCCAGCTATCATCGAACTTGACCATAAGACATGTACTGATATTTGCATTCAGCCAAAATAGGTTACCTTTGGTCTGCACATTGGTGGCCACCAATTCACCGTTCTTTCCTTTAATTCTGCACACTCCATTCTTGAATTCTAAAGTGAGACCACTATCATTCAGCTGGGCAACACTCAGAAGGTTGTGTCTGAGACCATCAACCCAATACACATTGTCAGCACTACTCTTTCCATTCAGAGAGATGGACCCTCTACCTTTGACCATACATGGTGCATCATTACCAAAGCGAACCACACCACCATCATACTCTTCCAACGATAGAAACTTGCTCTGGTCACTAGTCATATGGTGAGAACAGCCACTATAAATAATCCACTCATTGGAATTATCAAACTGGGAGACAAGAGCCTTCTTGTCTGACACATCTTCCTTGACAGCAACAAACATAATATCTTTATTTTCTTCATCCTCTGATTCCTCATCTGTGACACCTTCATCAACTGCCACAAAACAGTTTCTTTGGTTTCCTCCTTTGAATTTCTTGAACCTTTCCGGTTTGTCCTTATTGTCACCATTAGGATAGTTTATAGCAATATGTCCTATCCGGTTACAAGAAAAGCATTTCAAAGGGAGCTTACCTCTGTGTTTGTCAGTTCCTTTAGGAAGTTTCCTGGCAAGAAGAGCTTCAAATGCCATCAAAATCTCCTCATCGTCCATTTCTCTACTCTGTCTTGGTTCACCACTAGTGCTAGCTTCTTTTCCTTTTCAGGATGGTACGATAGAAGCTTTAAAAGCTGATTCAATCTTTTGAACATTGTCATCAAAACTATTTAGCTCATAGGTTGTCAACTTTGCAATGATGGAGTCTAGGGATACCTTAGTCTTGTCTATTGATCTCAGCTCTTGAATAGCAGCAACCCTTATTGCATAGACCTGTAATAAGGATATCAGGACTTTTCTTACCACAGTGGAATCTTCCATTTTACCATCTACACTCTTGATATCTCCAACAATAGTTTTGATTCTTATTCCATACTGTTGAATGGTCTCACCTTCAACCATTCGCATGTCTTCAATCTTCCCTCTAAGGCTTTCTTCCTTAGCTTGTTTTACATGCTCGTCATCGCCATAGATATTTTCAAGATTATCCCATACCTCTTTGGGATTTACCTTATCTTGGACATCAATAAACTCAATTTTAGATAAACTACTAATTAGGGCTTCCATGACTTGCCCATTCTCCTGCATCTCTCTCTTTTGGTCATCGGTGAGAGTACCAATAGGAGCAACATAGGCATTATCAACATAACTTCAGTGTTGAGCACCCATGCTTCTGATGTATATCTTCATTCTGTCTTTCCATATACTAAAATTTTCTCTATTGAACTTTGGACCTTCCCTCTTCATCATTAGATTGGGATCTTTACCTCAAGTGGTTAGGCTTATAACACAGAGGGCCTGGAGGATGCTCTGATACCAATTGATAACTCAATGATGAGCGGATAGTACCAAACTGGTACTGAGAGGGGGGGGTGAATCAGTTTAGGCAAAAACACAATCCTACCAGCTACATGCTCATGCTCATCCCTGCCATAGATATTTTCAAGACTATCCCATACTTCTTTGGGATTTACTTTATCTTGGACATCAATAAACTCAATGTTAGATAAACTACTAATTAGGGCTTCCATGACTTGCCCATTCTCCTGCATCTCTCTCTTTTGGTTATCGGTGAGAGTACCGGTAGGGGCAACATAAGCATTCTCAACATAGCTCCAATGTTGAGCACCCATGCTTCTAATGTATATATTCATTCTGTCTTTCCATATATTGAAATTATCTCTATTGAACTTTGGACCTTCCCTCTTCATCATTTGACTGGGATCTTATCCTCAAGCGGTTAATCTTATAACACAGAGGACCTGGAGGACACTCTAATACCAATTGATAACTCAATGATGAACAGATAGTACCAAACTGGTACTGAGAGGGGGGGGTGAATCAGTACAAACAAAAACACATTCCTAAAACCGATTTGTCAGCAAAAATTATGCTTTGGCAAACAAACAGTAACACCGGTCTTAAACAAAGTACAATCGGCAAAACCCAGAATAACTGAGACAAGCATAAACCGGTTGACACTTATCTTTTCATACAATCTAATACTTCATTTCCATTTCACCATAGTGCATGAACAGGTAATCTATCATCAAAAATATATAAATAGCTAGATCAACATGATTTACCTTCAGACACAAATCACTTAAACCATCACATGAATAACACTACATGACACACAGATTTTTCACGTGCAAACCCAACTGAGAAAAACCACAATGGGGATGAATACCCACAAGCTGTTTTTGAACTATTTAGAAGTCTGCTCTGTTAGGAGCCCTGTCCAGTTAAAGACTGATATAATAGGTTCTGTTAGGAACCGATCTTGTTAGGGATCACCCGGTTAAGGGATGGCTAGAATACTTGGTTAAGGGTTAAAGCCTGTTAAAGGTTACCTTGTTAGAGGATTTCAAGAACTCAATGGTTTTGAGTCACCCTATCAAAGGATTTACAGTAAGCTGATTAAAGCTACCCTGTTAAGGGATTTCCCAACTGTTGAAGTGGTTAGAGATCAACAGGTATTACAATGATCTGGTAACAGCACTCAATGCCAATGCAGATCCGCTTTAGCTCCTCTTCACCTTCTACACTTACACTCTACAAGTATCACTTCTCTCCTCTAGTCTGGCAAGAATCACGTATCTCTTCACTTGGTTACACACACACAACTTTTTCCAACAACATCAAAAAGAAACACAACATCAACCTTATAGGAAACAGATAGGTTGGTAGCATAAACCCTAAACCCCAAACCTGTTAGGTTAAGCAATTCAAACGGTTCAATCTTGACCATTGAGCACATTGCATTAAATGCAACAGTCTTGAACCGATCTCAAGACATTCTACATCATTTGTTTTCCACCGCTTTCATGGCGGTTGATAACCCATCACGCATTTTCACCGTTTACAGACTTCGCACATTTCCGAGTTAGAAAGGAACAATCTCCTTCATGCAAGATCCTTCACGTGCACAAGGCTGACATGGCAACATGATCTATTCTTCATTACAATGCTAACTCATCACACAAAGTCACCGGTTGAGTCACACAGGCTTGAAGCACTTCAACCGAAAACCCTGAAGTTGAGACTACCAACCGGTAGTCATACAAAGCTTCCATGTACCGATTCCCATATCAACATGTCGGTTCACCTTGAACAAACACACCACTTCACTTTGGCACATATACCGGTTCACAATGTTATACTGGTTCTCACATATACCGGTTCTTGGTGACATACCGGTTCTCTCTTCTTCAGCATATTGACATCAACGACAACTTCTAATGTCATCATGTCCTCATACCGGTTCACATAATGCCAATAGGGTATGCAACCCTTTCTAGGGTCCAATTCCCCATATTGTTTTCTCGTCGGCTTCCACCCACTAAGGTGAAACACAGACGATATCTAGGTTAAGGTTATACTACACATCATAATCCAAGGAGGTTTGTTTAAGTGTTACATTTGAAAGTGAATATTTCAATGTTTACTTACAACCTAAGTTTATCTCTCACCAACATTTCAATAGTATCCCCAATCTCGCAAGTTTGCACTAAAATAATATTGTTTCATGGGCACACCTAAGCTCATTTAAAAGTGACCATTAAGTATAGGTTTTGTTTCAATCCAATTGAGAACCAACTTGATACCTTAAATAATTAATTATTATCCTTGATTTTTGCATTACAAAAATCTAAGGGTACCCAACAAATTTTTTTCCCATTTTAGGTTCCAATGCTCTCTGTACGCTTGTTGAGACATTTTGTCATCATTGGCGTGTCTTTTCCCTTTCTCTTTTTATCCTCTATTTTTCATCCATATTTCTTCATTTTGAATTGCTTGGAGGGTGTGGAGGATGAATTGCCATCTCAAGCAATCCTATTTTTCTCAGGTGATTTTTATTTACCATTATTCATTACTTTAAGGTTTTGAAACCCTTTTAGTTTTGAATGATTTTCATATCATTATTTTCTACAGTTGATTGTGTCATCGACGGGTTTTCTGGCCCGAATGACACCACATTTGTGTTGTCGTTTGATTCAACAACCTCTCGACGTCTTATTCTTTCTGTTGGCAAGAGACATTGCATGCATATTGAGATGTTATCATTGATGGCAACTCATATCAGATTTGGCATCTATAGTTCATGTTTTCATCATTCCGTAAGATTGATTTAAGATTGATCAAGTATATGTGTTGTCTAGTGAAAATAATGTATTTGCTAGAGTGTACAGTTTGGTAGTCAGCGGATTATTTTGGTTGAATATTTTGTTTTACGGATCTAGGAGATGTAATGTGGATATGAAATTTACCTTAATCCAGGTTTTTGGCCTTCGGTGTTAAGTTTTGTGTTGGTTGGAAGATCTCGTAGACAGTTTTTTGATAGAATAGTGTTCATTAGAAGTAGCATGTGAAGATTCTATGTACAGATCTTGCGGATCAATTTTGGTGAGTGTTTATGTGTTCGAGGTTGATGAGCTGACATGTGGGAAGCATGTGGACATTTTATTTTGGTTCACTCAGTTGTTTTGATCAGTTTAAGTCGACTTGGGTAACACGTTTCATATTGTGTGTTATGCGGTTTTTGGGCTGACATGGAATTGATCTAAATTGGTGATGCGGATATATAGGATAGGTTTTTTTCATCATTTTGGTGATCGATGGTTGTGTGTAGTGCATGTATGATTGATTTTGCATAGTTTCATGTGCGCAAGGTGAAGATTTTTGCTCCAGTATGTTACAGAATATCATAACATAGCAGTTCTACATAATTGAGTAAGATATAGTATTTTGTACTTAACTAGAACTATTCCAGGCATTTGCAGATGCTATTTCATAGTTCATCTTCATGTATGTTACCTTTGTAACTCTTTTGTAAGGCAGTGAGCCTTTCTAGTTGTAGCCCTTATTATAAACATTGAGCAGTGAGCTCTAGGCAGTGTGTCTGAATGCATGTGTATTCTCTTATGTAATATTTTTATACTTTTAATAGAGTATATTAATATTATGGGTTTGAATCCCACCATGTTTTTTCCCTTAACTAGGTTTCCATGTAAAAATCTTGTTGTTATGGTGTTGTGGTTGTTTACTTTGTGTCTCTGCACTTTGCTTTCATTCATCTGCATTAAGTGGTTTAAATGACAAATTAAGTATGTTAAAATTGCAAAATGTTAATTCACCCCCCTCCCTCTTAGTGTTCATTGATTCCAACAATTGGTATCAGAGCCTAGTTCCTCTAAGGAAGTTTACCAACTTGAGGGAGATCTGGGAAAGTGAATCAATGGATTTCGATAGTCTTATAAATTAGATGGTTGTTGCTCTTGAAGATCTTGATCATCCAAAAGATGAGAACCGACAAGTGAAAGAAAATATCAAAGATGTTGAAGAATACATTGAAACATTGAAAGATCAGTTGAAAAATCAAGGGAAAAGAGAAAGGAACTTGTTGATCAACTTAAGTAGAAAGAAGGTGAGAGCATAGATGAAGAAGCCTTGAGAGAAAAGATAGAATAATGTGATAGACTTGCTAGATCCAATACAGTCTAGAAGAATGAAATGGAAGCCATTGTGATGAGATTGACAAAAGAGATTGAAGAAAGGAAGAAGAATGAATAAAAGCTTATTACAGACTTGAGAGGGAGAATTAACAGTTGAAGCTTGACCTACAAGATGCTAAACAACATAAGGAAGATCTTGAAAGGTAGATCATTCTTATTAGATATGATCTTGATGTTGCAAATCAATACAAGGAGAAGTTCCATATCAGTTTAGCTAAGCTTGATGAAATGCTTGCCAGTCAGAAGAACCTTAGTGACACACAAGGTCTCGGATATGAGAAAGGAGAAAATTTTGGATCTATTCAAAGCAATCCTAAGACTCAACAGCAGAAGAACAACTCAAGAAGGCCTCTAGTAAGATAGCCTGATGCCCTTAAATTCAATGGTAACTACTTTATTTGCAATAAATTTGGTCATATGGCAAATAAATGCAGAAATAAAGCCAATCAAAATACTCCATCTTTTACCGATCAATGTTTCAAATGCAACAAAAATGGTCATAAGGCAAATGTATGCAAAACTATGATAAATAACTTTCAGAATAGGAGAGAAGTCAAATGTTATGCATGTGGTATGTTTGGAAATGTTGCTAATCAATACAAAAAAAGAAGAAATATGATCAATTTGAGGCCTATGCAAGGAAATGTTGTTTTCTATGCTAGCAACAAATCTGGTCACATTGCTAGGTTTTGCAGAAGCAAGAATGTGAATAGGAGAGGTTCGGAAGACAAGAACAAGAATGCAAAATCAGATGAGAAGGGAAAAGAAAAAGTTGAGTAAATTATATATCACATGAAGTAGACAAGGGTAAGAAAGAGTGACTCGAATGCTGGAAATGGATCCACACCAGATTCAGGCACTGCAAATTTCTCAGGAAACTAGATCATAGCCTTTGGCTTAAGGGGATTTTTTCATGCCAATCCAATCCTCCCTACCAAATATTGGTGTCGGATGATCGGCAGTATGTTGAAATCTATAATTTGATAATATAGATGTTCATGATGCATTTCCAAAAGACTTGAGCCAAATTAATGGTCCCTAGAAGAGAACTCTATGAATGCAGGGTATCCAGAAGAGTTAGGGGTAAGAGCATTTATTATACCTAAAAAGTTAGGTATATGGTAGATAAAAAGAAACTTAATCTCTCATTTATCACTTTTCATTTGAAGTGAGAGATATGAGGAGAGTGGCAAAGAATATTTTGCAGAGATCTAGAGAGAAAGAGAGATTTGGTGAAGAGATCTTGCATCCAGGTGAAAATTAAGAGGTATTTCCCTAAGTTAGAACCCTATTTCAGTTCAAACCCTAATATTTTTAATATGGCATCATCTGATGTTGTGAATCCACTACTTGTAGATGTAATTGAGAGGGCAAGGCCAAAATTCAAGAAACACCCCTTCAAGTCGATGGAAGATATCCAAAAGGGGCATTTTCATCGATCCCTTATGGAGTTTTACATGTGGAGGATATTAGGGCTTATGTGCATTGAAATATTGAGGAACTTGGGAGGGAACAAATATTTAAACTTTACTCAAAGCACATGATTGATAACATGGGAATCTTGAAACTGGAATTAAAACTGCTTGAGGAGAAGGCTTTCTTGCAATTTGTCAATTTTCCCGATTTTGACGAACCCAAAAAAATGGGTTAGATATGTTTTCAGCAAGGTACATGATGAGTTCATGTGGCTTGATAAGCCACATAATATTACCAAGACAGCAATCAAGGTTTTGATAGGTTTGAATGCAACGGGTGAGGTGCCTAGCCTAAGAAATGTGAAGAACCAAATAGTGACGGAAGCAATCGGTTCACAATTTGATAAGGGATCAATGACAATCAGTGATATAATTGAATATGATGTTAGATTTGCATCAATGGTGACAGGATATAAGGTCTATCATTCTAGCAAGGATAATTCAGTATCCAGTATGACTATATACGTTACTTATAATATTTTGAAAGAAGATAAGTTGTATGATCTATGTGAGGTGTGTTGGAATCCAAGAACATTGAGAGGGGGGGTGAATCAGTGTTCTACCATTAAGTGAATTTCTAAACTTATTGTTGATCAACTAGTTAACAAAATATAAAATTAAAGTGCATACACAAATCAACACATAAAGAAACAATACCATAACACCAATAAATTAACATGGAAAACCCTATAAAGGCAAAAACCATGATGGGGTTGATACCCACAAAATCTATATACTTCATCAAGGTATACAAATATTACATAAAGGGGATTTCACATGCAATCAGGCTTACCACCTAGAGCTCACTGCTCAAACAGAAGTCTCACGTACTTACACAACATTACACAATGATTTCATACATAAATGAACTTATATAGTGCATCTGACCATGCTGGATAAGTTCTTGTTTAATCTCTAACAACCTCCTTTGAACCGATTATTCTGATATTTTGTTATGCTCTATTTTTCTCTACTAGTTAGGATTGCGCACGTGTAACTATGCACAAATGCAATCACTCGCACACCAATTTGGATACCATCAATCTCTAACTAATTCACATCTCAAATTTTATAACCACTTACATGAAATCTTCGCTAAGATGATCTCCCTTAAATACCCTTGTAACTTGTTTATCATGTCACCCTCAAGATGAAAAATAAACTTGTCGGCTTTCGGATCATGAAGTATGTTATGCATTATCCCGATGATCATATTTGATGTCAGCCCACATGCTACCTTAAATTCCTTCAAAGGCATTACTGGGTCCCAAAATACCTTAACCATGTCCTATACTTAACCGGGTCCTAAATATAAGTTACCAGTACCAAGACTAACCGGTTAACAAATGTAAAGAAAAGTGTGTATACCAGTTGACCCAATCAAAGAAAAATGATAAAGCAATGCTTCTAGATGAGAAATACCAACACCTCAAGGTGATTTGCCATCAATGACAACCCAAAATTCAATTTACCTCAGAAGGTGACTACCGGATGAGTGTCAATTGCCAACAATCTCCCCCTTTGGCATTAATGGAAACACTCATGTGAAAAATGATATTACCTCTGAGTTCTCCCCTTGACCTATACATCCATGCAATTATATACATATGTACACTCCCCCTATGATATACATTCATTTTTCATTGTACTCCTCCCCCTTTGACATCAATGAGAAAGCAAGGTACCCACCAAAAATTTTGTACACATATATACATACCAGTTTCTATACAAGCTTCAAAATGTCAGCATATAAAGTCTTAAAAAATGAAAAGTAAGAGTCCCAACCTTGCTTAAGAGAATCAAGAATGGAGGTGAATCCATTCAAGAGACTGGCATAATATTCTATAGCCTAAGATTTAATGGGATCCCATGGCTACATATTAGATATACAATCTATTTTATGACACAGCAGGTTATCTAGTCAGAGACCAATGAAATTATGGAGCTCTGTAGCTCGCCTTATTGTGTTGTCCCTTTCCTTTTCTAGCCTCAAAATCTGATCCATGACTATCAAAATTGGACCTTCTAAAGAACTTGTTAAATTTTCTATCGGATTATAAGAATTTAAAATATGTAGTAGTTGGCCCTTGCAATCCAAAATCTGCTTGTGTATAGAAGCAATAAGCTTTAAAAAATCTAGACAAGTCTTATATACCTTACCTCCTTTTGCTAAGGCTACATCGATGGATTGTAAACATGTTTGAAGTTTAGCCTTCTTAGATGCAGTCATCTGAAAAAATGTATGCTTTTGGGCCTTAATAAATTTATCCTTAACCTCAGTTATAGAAAGCTTAACCAAAGAATTATATTGTTTAGGAATATATTCAATTATCTCTTGCAATTTACCGGATGAACTTGCGCTCTCCTTTGCATGGAATTCCAGTACAAGTTGGTTCAAAACTTCAAGAGTATTATGAATCAACTCTCTATCTTTAGACTCCTCCTGTGCCAATTCCTGAGTTGCTTGTGCCTGAAGTGTTGCAATGGCCAAAACTTTCTCTGTTGGAGACATCAAATGATAAGGCTTGTCAAAACTAATAGTAAATTCTGGTAATTTCCCTTTGGCTAAAGATGATGTGTCAATTGCCAAACTAGAAGGGAAGATTGACTTTGTCTTTTTGCCTGAGTCTACCGATATCTTATCCTTAGAAATTTGTACCTCCTATGCATTGGTGGCTTCGCCATTTGGTGCCTCACTCTAATTAGGTGCCTCATCAAAAACTTTATCATCTGAACCTTTATCCTCGGCTCCAAATTTGACTCATTAGTCGGTTGAGTAGTAACTGGTGGAGTGCTAACTAGTGGATTGGTATCCACATTCTGCTCATCAGACATAGGCTTCCTTTTATGTACAATTATGATTTTAGGAGTCTTTCAGGGAGGCTCCTTCACAGGTTCTTCCTTTAGATCTTCCTTCTTCTCTCTCACAACTCTAGAAAAAATACCTTTCTTCTTTGGAGCTTGTCGGATTTCTTCTTCTTATTTCATCTCCTCTAAAGAAACAGTCATGAACTACCTAGTTGGTTTCTTCTTTTTCTTTACTGGTTCCTTAGGCTTATAACTTACAGGCTCACTGGATGGTCCTTCTGGTTGTGTTGGTGGATCAGTAGCAACTAGTACAATATTGGGTGTAGCCTGTGTTGCCTTATTAGCCTCTCTTTCCTCTTTCCTATTCTAATTTTGTTCTTCCTTCCTCCGGGCCTCAAGGATTTTGACCTATTTCTCTACCTCTACCCTGTCATGCCCTTCACTGATTAGTTTTTCTATTGCAACCCTTGTCATTTACTTCTAGATAGTAGGTGCAACTTGTTCTTGATGGACTTTTAGTCCCTTCTCCTGAGCAATGCCAATTTTTTCTTCTTTCTCATCAACTGGAGCTTTCAGTAAATGTTGTACATAAGCATCTAGTGTGGCCTCATCCATTTCATATCCCATCGACATGATCTAGACTGCTCTAGGTTGGACTGCCTCCATCATATATTCATCTTTATTAACCATGAAGCAAATTGTATCCTTATATTTTACAATGATTTCATTTGGAGTCCTAACCTTATTTTTCATTTCTTCTTGAAATGTTTTGAAAAATGCCCACAGGTTAGCCTTTTGTTGCTTATCACCTTGATGGTCTAATATTTGTGCAATTTGTGTTGCAACCGGTCTATCAAAAGCCCATTGAATCTTCCCATAGCCAAGAACCATATTCAAAAAATAAAATGCTAAACATGTGATAAAAGAGCCATACCAAAATGTATTCTTCTCCTCTTGCTTTATTTTTCAGAGATTAGTCATCAGTTCCTTTAGCATTGTATTGCATAGATCATAATGTGCATCCTCCTTAACCATCTGATATGGAATGAGAATGGCAGTTTTGGAGATAGGGTTCAGCCGGTTTGACTAGTAGACTTTGTAGCCAATCACCATCGCTGTAAATTTTACATCAATATCCCTAATCTCATCAACTGTCATTGATCTACCATCATAGGTGGCACCGGTGAGTTTGCAGAAATCTATGTTAGAAAATTTTGACCTGTACCCTAGCAAACCTCTGACCTTATGAAGGCATGTGATATTCTTGATGACTTCCTCATTAATTTTGTATGGTCGGTCCAACCATAGGAATTCACCATGAATGTGGCTAATAATATACCTAACCCATTTGTCTTTGTCAAAGGACACAAAATCCATGAACTGGGTAAAACCCTTCTTCTGTAGATGTTCATATTCTGACTTCAGTTGATTGTCAGTGATCACATGCTCAGTGAATACACGGGACATTTCATAACTTCTGATCTCCTCATTGTTGTAGTGGATGTATTCCCTATTGTCTTTGGTTTGAAGAACACCATGATAAACACTTGAAAATGCTCCAAACGGATCATCCAAAAGAGATTTGAAAGGATGCTTCTTAAATTTTGAATGAGGGTGGTCCTTAATTTCCACTACCAAAGGAGTATCAACATTCAATGATGATGCCATGGTAAATATCTAGGGTTTCTACAAATGGTAAATACCTTGATAACTTGTTGGATGATGAAATGCTCTTCAGATGTAGAAGCTCTCACAAATTGCCTTTGGACTCTTGAATGCCTTTGAAATCGCTCTTCAGAACGCTCGATCGCTGTGTGAAGAAATGACTTAACTTTTTCCCTTTTATCGCCATTAACCCTAATTTTCTACTATCATAAATGCTACTGGAGAATCTGACCAGATCACATAATCTGCATATAGGTTCCAGTAAACACTTGAATTCACCTGAGTAACCATCCACAATCAGAATTCCCTGACTACAGATCTAATCCGGGCTATCTACATGATCTTTAATGATTTGCCTACCCCTAAGGCAGAGTACCTTAGTTATTGATTAAAGTTCCTGATTCTGGTGTAGGACCTAATGGCTCCATCAGTTGATCTATCGGTGGATTATCTAATTGCCTAACCCATCTTCTCTCATGCATCTTTTTGATATCTTCAACTTTTTCCTTTCCTTTCTCATTTGCATTTCCATCAGCTACCGGTGGATTCTTACTCCTGCAATACTTAGCAATATGTCCAATCGTGTTGCATGCATAACAAACAATATTGTTCTTCATAATTTTTTTGTTATACCCTTGATTTCCTTTTGATCTGTATTGGTTAGCCATATGTCCAAATCTACTACACATCTGATATTTCCAAGACCGGTGAATGATGCATTGTTCTGATTATTCTTATTTTTGCATTGACTTGCTATATGACTATATTTATTGCAAACAAAGCATGTACTATTGAATTTGTGAGCATTAGGTTGTCTTATCGGTGATTTCAAGTTTCGATTGTAGGTATGATTCAACTTCTGACTGAATGATTGATCTTGTTGTGCAGTACCGGAGCTCTCTCCTACTTCATATCCAAGACCTCTCTTGTCATTTACATATCTTTGACTCTTTAGCAATTCATCAAGTCTTGCAGAGGTGGCTTTGAACTTGTCTTTGTACTCATTTTTGGTGGCTAAATCATCTCTCATGATTATGATTTATCTCTCAAGTTCCTATTCATTATTTTGGGACTGAATCAACTCAAGTTTCAACATGCTATTCTCTTGTATCAGTATGTTGCACTCATCATATCTATCCTTCAATGCATGAGCTAGTTTTTCTTCACTCTTCTTCCTATCTTTAATCTCCTTGCACATTCTCATAGTTAGGGCTTTCATTTCATTCTTCAAGGTAGTATTCTCTTGAGTAAGTTTCTGACATTGATCTTTCAAGAAATCTTCTTTATCACTACTTTGATTTTGCAATTGATCATAGAGTTCCTTCCTCTTAACTTGAATAGCTGATAACTTTCCTTATAATGAAATGATGTGTTATTTGGCTTGCCTCGGTTCATTCTTCAATTTATTGTTTTCTACCTACTCATTATCAAGATCCTCAAGAGAAAGTTGAAGTTGTTGCTGCAAATTGGTTTCCATTGATTCCAAGTTTTGGATCTTCATCAAGTTGTTAGACTTCTTCCAAGGAACTGGGCTTTAATACCAATTGTTGGAATCCATGAACACTGAGGGGGGGAGTGAATCAGTGTTCTACCGATAAGTGAAAATTTGAACTTATTGTTGATCAACTAATTAACAGAATATAAAATTAAAGTGCATAAACAAATCAACTTATAAAGAAGCACTACCATAATACCAATATTTTTATGTGGAAAACCCTATAAAGGGAAAAACCACAGTGGGGCTGATACCCACAATATCTATATACTTGATCAAGGTATACAAATATTACATAAAGTGGATTGCACATGTAATCAGGCTTACTACCTAGAGCTCACTGCTCAAATAGAAGTCTCACTTACTTACACAACATTACACAATGATTTCATATAGAAATGAACTTATATAGTGCATCTAACCATGTTGGATAAGTTTTGGTTTAATCTCTGACAACCTCCTCTAAACCGGTTATTCTGATATTCTATTATGCTCTATTGGTTAGGATTGCGCATGTGTAACTACGCACAAATGAAATCACTCACACACCAATTTGAATACCATTAATCTCTAACTGATTTGCATCTCAAATCATATAACCACTTACATGAAATCCATCACTAAGATGATCTCCCTTAAATACCCTTGTAACATGTTTATGATGTCGGCCTCAAGATGAAAAATAAACTTGTCGGCTTCCGAATCATAAATTATGTTATGCATTATCTCGATGATCATATCTGATGTCAACCCACATGCTACATTAAATTCCTTCAAAGACATTACTGAGTCCCAAAATACCTTAATCATTTCCTATACTTAATCGGGTCCTAAATATAAGTTACCGGTACCAAGACTAGCCGGTTAACAAGTGTAAAGCAAAGTGTGTATATCGGTTGACCCAATCAAACCAAAATGATAAGCAAATGCTTCTGAATGAGAAATACCAACACCTAAAGGTGATTTTCTATCAATGACAACCCAAAATACAATTTACCTCAGAAGGTGACTACCGGATGAGTGGAAATTTCCAGAAAGGATTCCTAAGGATATTGTGGAAAAGTATGAAAACACTTTGTTTTATGGCTGAAACTGACCAATACCTTATGGAAGCCATAGAGCCGAGCACATCATGGATCATGCCCATAGGATATGAAGTTGAGGGACATGTTATTGACATGTATGCTCAACACTTATTAAGAAAACCAATGGACAAGACTAGGGAGAGGTTTGGGACATATAAGAAGAAGATCTTGAGTCTGCATAGTCAGTTCAAGAAACCTAAGATACATAAGAAAGTCATGAAGGAGGTGCAGTAGTTGGCAGAGACCATGGGGATCACAAAGGAAGAAATTTGGAGAGCCCAAGAAAAGAACATATTAAGGAAGAAGATATGGTCAAAATAAATAAGGCCAAACCGGAAGCTCCTATCCCTAAGTCAAAGCAACCTAAGAGATCTGCACCCTCCTATTGATGGGTGTTTTGACACACTCACCAACAGTTAGACAGTTTATGTGAGCACTCACCACCTCTCCTGAAAAGCAATAAGTTTTTGGGAACTAACCACTCTAAGGTCTCTATAGTCGATTCTCGATGGTGATGGGAAGCTCAATGGTTGATGAGGTCATACTTGTTAAGGGAGCCTTCTGATTGAAACAAGTTCTAATAGCTTAACTTTTTTTTTGTATTTTTATGATTTAGATTCTCTTTTCAAAACAAACAGTAAAAGATAGATCAAGGAAACAAGAAAATAACAATGAAACCAATACAATAACAACTTAATGAACTACGCAATTATGCACCCTGCAATCTAAATATCATCAATATCATTCAAACCAGCATTCAGTAACGAACCTCCAATAAACATGCAAAGTCATGCAACCTCAAAAATTCATGGAAATGAATACCACCACAATATTGTTGTATCACATCAATTATCATACACCACTTGCATGCGCAATATGATTCATAAAGCAATAAAACATAAGATCAAAAAAAGTTTTTGATTTCAAATAATAGACATTACCAAATTGCCAAGAACAAATTCATAGCACATACGCATAGATCGGACAATCTATAAGTTTCTTCTTGTATTAAATCCAAAGAATATGTTATAACATCTGCTCAAACTCATAAAATTTGCATAAAAATATCTAAAAGAATCTCTAATTGGGCCTCAAATCATCAATTTGTGGACCCTTAAAATGAATAAAAATCTCTAATCTATATAGTTTCTTGTCCTACTTTCTAGGAAATAAACCTATCTAAACTAAGCACTAAAAAAGAAAGGAGTCGCAGTTGACATGCAAGTCTCTGCCTTGAAATCCAGTTAACTACTACAAAACTGTGACTGGGTGAGCATTACGAAAATGGTGTTGCATGAGCCAACACTTCGTAATCATGCAAAACTTGCTCAATAATTTAAGGTACATGTTGGAGCAGCAGTTGAAGTCCTAGTATTAGTGACATGCAAAATTCTTCAAAAATATCTTGCAATCATTAGCAACTATATGTTTATCTTTCACTACTTTTTATAGCTTTTGTAGTTGCTAATGAAACATGAAACTACCTCAACAGGAGGATCAGCAACATGTTTGATCTTGAACTTGAACTTCCTCAAAATCTCCTTTGCATTCTTACTTCTATCCTCTAATTTCTCTATTATCCCTAAAACTTGTTGACATTGAGTTATCAAGTATCTATATCTATCCATTAACTCAACATTAAACATAGCAGAAGTTGTAAAATAATGTGCTGCATATGCGTCCCACTGACTGAGTACATTGTCCTCCTCCAAATGTCCAGCACCGAGAATACCAAGCCCAAAAATGCCTAGCAACTTCTCTACAAACTTTTCATATTTCTTTATCAACCCAAGGAGAGGAAGATGGGAATCTGTTATGTCCTTTCCATACTGTTGTAGCCTCTTAATCTTTAATTCTAAAATATATATATATATATATATATATATATATAACACTGCAAATTCTCAATAGTATCTCCTCCCAAGAGATCTTCTGCCATTATGATATCTTCCCCGAGATTCAAAATCTTATTCAAAATCTCATATTGTCTAGCAAAAATGGTGAGCTTTCACTCCTACTATTGAGAACATGAGGCCATAGGACCTCCTATCTACGAGGCTTTCTTATATACCTCCATAGTATTCTACAAAAATAATCTAATTTTAGAAGCATTATTTTGTGCCCATGTTTTTGCAGTTGCGGCCACCTTTCTCACTTCAATGAGTGTCTTCACATCTCCTTCTGGAAGCGATGAAGTTGAAGGTAAATTGTCATCTACACACATGTCTAGTGGCTTGCCTATTTCTACAAGTAATTGCTTGTATTGTTCCAACTATGCTTTAACCTCTGAGTGATAAATGTGTTCTTTCTCTATTCTACTCCTTACCACACTGGTAGCAAGTTCCAAAGTATCCAACTCTCCCTACTTGGTTTGTTTACCCATTTTAACTTGTGAAACCTGGTATTTTGGGGAGCTTTGGCCTTCAACTTGTACAAGAGCTACACTATCAGCAATTACCTCACCAGAACCAGTTCTAGACAAATGATGTATGGTTTTCACCCTCTTTGTTTTCCTTGGCTCTTCAGCGATTGCTTGTTGCAAGGTGATTTTTGGCAGTACCACTTTCTTTTTCTTCTCAAAAGTGAAACTTAACCACTATGGCATATCTTCATCCTTATCACCTTCATGTGGTATGATCTTCACAGTCACCTTGTATACCTTTTGTAATTGGTCTTCTCCTTCATCTTTCCCTTCCTCTTCTTGCTCAAGAATTTGAATATCTTGGGCTGAAGTACCTTGTTGAACTTGGCTTGTTTGGAGAGCAATATCAATATTCAACTATTGTTTTTTATACAATTCTCCTAACCTGTTACTCACTTCCTCTTCAAATCATTTATCAGCTTTATATGTTTCTTTCAATTATCCTCCAGCTGCTATTTCTTTTAACAAATTTTCCTAGTCCTCGGGAGTTAAAACCAATCTTTCATCATGTTCATCTACAGGATCTTCTTGTTCTCTCTATCCTTCAGTCGACTGCTTCTCTAGTTGATTATGATCATCTACATCCATGGGATCTACCTGTTCTTGTTCAGGCACCTATGAGTGTGTCCCAAGTCAAACTGATTTTCTTCTTTTCTTTTTCTCAACTTTCTTTCATTCTAATTTATAATTGGTTGCTCATCTTCCTGATCAGAATCAGACTCAATATTATGAATAGTCACCTTTTCAGTAGCAAGAGTTAATACTTGTATTGATGGAGGTGGTGTCACTGATGTTGTAGCAAATGCATCAGTCGGTGTAGACACCGGATTCATTACAGGAACTGTAGTAGATAATGATGTAAAAATAGGAGCTTGTGTTGTTGCAGTAGGTGGGGGTTAAGTTGATGTTGATGTTCCTTCATCATCCTGTCCTTGCTCATATTTCTCCATGGCACCTTCTCCCGATGTTTTCCAAATAGAAACCCTAATGGGATGTATTTTTATAAGTGGCATGGCTCCTAACCCCTCCCTTATTCCAAAATATGTTGCCTTCTTCAACAACTCATCTTTTTGCATCTATTTCTTGACTTGTTCCATAAGCTCCTATGTGGTTGGCTCAGGTCTAGCCGCTTCATCTAGTTTTGTGGATGTGTTCTTTCTAGAACTAGACCTTGTTCTCCGGGCATATTCCCTGTGTACCTTTGCTTGAGGATTATCAGTGGCTGATTCTTTCTATTTTCCTTTTGAAGCGCTTGGCCTAATCCTCAAATTCAGCCATTGTTTAGTTCTTTTTATAACATTTTAAGTTACTACATCTATATTTACATCTTCTTGTCCTGACCATCTTATTGGGGAGAGGGCCTTCTTATCAATTCCTTGTTCTTTATATGTTTGATCTAGTAGCTCACAATCATCCCTCGATTCTTTAGGGAGATTTGTCTCTATTTCAAAATTTCTTTTTTGTGTAACTGAGAGCCGAGAATAGCTTTTCTCTCTAACTTCAAAATTGTCTTGGAGGTTGGCCTATAAGTCTTCTAACCTTAGTTTATGCCCATCATAAGCTTTTGGCATCGTCTTCTTTAGTTTACCATATCGATCATAATGTTCCCAAGCATAATTAAATTTTTTCAAATGTAAGTCATGTAATTCTTGCTCGGCCACCTTAGCTACTTGAATTTTAGAACAAGACAAATAACTAATAGTTACAAAGAAATCAACACCTGTTTTGTTCTTTGAAGACAATAGTGACTGCAACTTGACCATCTGCTTGACATATTCTAAGAGTATCACTCGGTCATTATAATATTTGGGTAGCAACAGGGGATTCCTGTGAAACCACTAACTCTGATATATGTGCAATGTTGATTCTAGATAAACCAACATCCCCACTCCCTTATTATTGCCATTGCATCTAGGCTTATTCTGTAACCTTCATCACTTGTGAGCTTTCTGATAAAAGAAAAGAGGAAGGCGTAATTTATCCTCTTGAAATGTACTTTTTCATTACTCAGAGGGAGTTGAGTATAATAGTCCCACACCTTCTTTTGCCCTTCTTCATCCCCGAGCTGGGCTTCTGTTTGTAGCCCTAGAAACTTGCCTGCCCAAGCAGCTACCTAGATAACATAAGAAATAAAGAAGAACTTCTTCATTCTATGCACATCAACCAGTTGATTATGTATGTTATCCAACAGTATTTGGGCCCAGTCATAATATTATTTTCCAATTAAAATACTAGTCATAAAATGGAACATCCAGGGGTGAAAATGTCGGCAATCTGGCTTATCGAAGACCTTGCTCAACATGATTATTAGGTCCCACTATGGCTCTTTGAAATCGGCCCTTAAAATATCAGTAGCCTTTAAACCTGTCTTTCTCCTCTTCGAGCCAGTGTTCATTCATGTGTCTTGTTGTTCACCAAAAGTGATGACCCAAGTATACCTGCAAATCTATCTATGAGATAGCCAATCTCAATCAATGAAACACCTCAGGGCTTGAACAACATGACAAGGATATGAATCCTTCTACTCTTCAGGCTCTGCAAAACCTAGGCAGGTATACCTTTGACGCATTTAATCAGACCTATTACACACAAGACTGCATCAATCAAAAGCAGATGGATCTCAAAAGGTTCAAAAACTAAGAGATAACTGCAGATGGGCTAGATCCACACTTGCAACTCAACATTTTGAATCATGAGATGGAGGGACACTTCCACATAACATAAAATATAAAAAGATATTCTGATTTTGGATTTTTAAATGGTGTTTTGACAACCTTTCAATATTACAAGAGACCAGTGCCTTGTCCAGGCCACAGAGTCATGCATAAAACTGGATGAGAAATCTCAGATGCAAGTTCTTTTCAACATTAAATTTTCAAGTATCAATGCCTTACATTAATACAATCCTCTGTTCTGTCACAAAACCATACTTATATGTAGATATCCAATATGCATGCAAAATCATTAATGCTGGGTTTTAGGATTTAAATCCTTCCTTGAAGAATACCCAAAAGACAACATTACACTCTTAGAGGAATCTAAAAGAGACAACTCAAATTATCCTTGATAATATGAAATTATATGAATCTGAGTACATCTTGGAGACAATATCATGGAAACTCACACATGCCTTGCATATGTGTGAACCTGCAAACTGAAACTAAACCTATAGTAAAGACAACACTGAAAACATAGATGAACACACTGTCATTTGCATTGATAAAAGGATGCCATCACTGGAACCTGCAATTTCGGATTTCTCCCTTGGAGCAAATCTCTCAAAAACTGGAACCCCTACAACTGAGAAGAATGGGGAATAAAAAGGAGAGGGAAGAGAATCAAATCTACAACTGAAAATTGCCAAGTGTCTCCCCTCTAACTGAATTTTGTTCCCGTGGAAATTGCTTCCAAAATATCCCACATTTGTCAAAATTAACCTCATAATCGGATTCCTCACTCCGAGAGCTTTCCGAAAATATTTAACACTTTATACCTTGGCCAAAAATTGAGTACTGGGCGAATTAATTCCCCAATGTGCACATCATTTAAATTTTTTAATTAGTTAATATAGTTTAAACTATATCATTTATTCATTTTAATTTTGATTTTTTGCCTCTGATGTGCTTTGACGCCTTTCCACATGGTGGCCTCTGATTGGTCGATGGGGTTGACCGGACGCCACCTGGGATGACACCTCATCACCGCCACGTCATTTGCTTCATCATTGCCACTTGGCCGCCATGTCATCGCCACTGGACTGCCACGTGTGCACCAACTATGTGCCAGCTCACCGGGACCCGCCTGCTGGACTACCACCTATCACGACACGTGGATGACTCTCGTTCACTTTCGCTATTTCGCGGGGTTTAAACTACGTGCATCTTCCCTTCGCGAAATAGCATGCACCGTTGATCCATCTTGAACCTGCTCACTCGTTAACCCGGCCTTCCTCTGCAAAATTTCACCTGTCTGCCTCGAGAAGCATGCCCGCGTGGGGTCCACCTGGTCACCATCCAGTTAGCTCCTCATCACCTTGGGAAGCATGTTCGCGCATGGGCCCTTCCTTGGGCGCCCATAGGCACCATCTGTCAAAAGCCTTTATGGCTTAGACATATTACTATAGTGTGTTTTTGCATATAAACATTAAAAAGAACTACTTCCCAGTGCATGTGGGATAATGCATTATGCCTGGGACTGCAATTTTGAAGCTTTTGCCTGAGCTTTAATGGCGATTTCCAGATTTTTCTTGGAAGTTTTGATGCCCAAACACCATTCCCATGCAGGAGGCTTCTTGGCAGAGTCACGTGGGGCTGCAAATTACATTCACCATTGATTTTAAACCCTTTACCATGCCATTTATTTCCATGTAGGGAGGAGAATGTTGTTGTTTTCAATTGCATTTGCTTTAAAATATTTTATCCCCCTTTCAAAACCATGTTTCACACTGCAGCAAATAGGAAGCAGCTGGGATTTGTTTTTAATGCCCTAGAGCTTCTCATGGCCCATGCAAGGGGCTACATTTTGCATTTGGCTCTCCCCTCTCTCCACTAGCTTCCATGCATGGAATTAGATATGTGCATTAGTTTGGAGAGTTGTGTGCCTTCCTCAAGAACCACGCTACACACCAGGGGAGCTACCAATGGAGGATGTTGTTGCCAGCAAAAAACATGTTTAAAAGATCTTTTAAAATCTTGTCCTCCACCATCCACACAAAGAACTTGGCAATCCCATTTGCCATGGAGTTTTCAATGGTTTTGCATCTTCAAGACTCCACTCCACATGAAGGGAGGATTGGCAGGGTGCTTAATTAAATCTTCTTTAATTAAGGTTTCCAATGCCCAGCACCCACGCAGGACAAGCACCTTCTTTACTTCCAGCCATGTGAAAGAGGGAAAGATTTGGCATAGGTTGTGGAGTTTAGCTTCACACCTACCATTGCATTTTATTGGTTTTGAATGCCATTTCATTTATCTGAAACCTTCCAAAGCCTTTTGAACAGCAACACATGTCATGCACTTACCAATAGCATTTGTTTGAAATGCTTTATTTTCCAGAAACCACAGTATGAAGAAATAAAAAATCCCAGCATAGAAGAGGGAAGGACACATCTGCCACTTACATTTTATTGAAAGTTTCACTTGCCCTTCCTCAACACAAAGAAGATGCTGGCAAATGGCATTTGCTGAAAGTCTATAAAGAGTGTCATTCCACTCATTACGCCACACTCCAAATGCATTTATGTTTTAAAATCTCTTCTTTGTCGCTAAAGGAGGATTTAACATTAAAATTGCCAATCTGAAAATTGCTAGAAGGTCTACATTTTTTTCAAACTCCTATGACATGTCACATAATCACAATCCACACTCAAATATTCTGAAAATCCTTTATTAAACAAAGTCGCCAATAAAATCAATCCGCGGGCATGAGCCAGGTCGGGCCCCAAAGTGGGTCCGACTAAAAAAAAATTTGTTTTCATGCAACTGACCTCTAAAACACCTCAGGAACCTCAAACACACCTCTAGAAACGATCAGCACCATTTTCGGATCATAAAATTGCATTTTACATCCTTCAAGCAATTACGCCACAATTTTCGCATTTAACCGCGAAGACGTAATTTTCAAACCTGTCAAAACACCTTTCTGGAGCTCGCCATCTGACAGGCGTGTACTTTGATATACAAGGATGACATCTACCAAACAGTTTCTCAAGATGAGTCCCAAGCAAAGAGATATTAATTTCCAAAAACGGCCAACTGGCTTTGTCGACATTGCGGACCTGATGAAGTCAATGTTCTGGCAACACATGATGCCTTTCTCAAAAATATCAAACGACCTCCGTAGGCTCTCAAATTTGGAACATAGGTACCTTTAAGTACATATTAAATCTTTGAATTCTCAGTTTGATCACTCGACTGACAGGATGCAAACGGCGCGCTCACCAAAACGGCTACATTAACTGATATAACACTGGAAGTGCGGATAACTGAATTTGATGGCAAAATGAGCTCTTTTGAAAACCGATCAAACGGATTGGTAGAGCCTTGAAATTTGAAACGTAGCTCACCATTTATACCAACATTAGCCCGGAACAAACATTCTGACGTGACGCTCACCAGGACATTTTTACACTTGTGCAAACATCACAAACTACAAACGGATTGAGCTTTGAAAACTGAGCAAACGGATTCATAAGGACTTGAAATTTTGCATGTTGACTCACATTTATGCATAAAATTGAATCCACTTTGAATTTTTTCATGAAAATCAACAGGGCAAAAGATGTAATCACTCAAAGTAGGCTACTCAATAAAATTTGCACTTGTGCCTAGAATGCACTTTCAGCTCACCCCTCGAAATGGGTACTTGATAAACTTCTCCAAACTGAATTCTGAAAGTTGCAACACACTAAATAGGCCAAATGAAAGGCGTGGGACATGAATCCCGAGCCTTACCCTTTGAAAATCAACCGGCTCCATTTTACCCCCTTGCTAACTAGGCCATTCAAACTGACTTATTTTAATCATTCGGAAATGCCAGGCAAATTTTTGAAATGGGGCTATAAACTTGACTCAGTTTAAATTAGTCCCAACATGTCTCTTACATGAAGTTGCATCCTTATCCCATACCTTTACAGCCTCCTCCTTAGTAGCCTCCTCCTTAGTAGTCAGCAGAACTTCATCACTTGATGAAATACCAAATACAAAACCTAGCATGTCCACTGATAAATCTATCATTGTTCTCCCTTTATCATCTATGCACTTCCTTGTGTCTGCATTATAAAATTATGCAATAGTCATAATAAATTCTGGGGCTTGGACAAATTGTGGAAAAATGGTTGCCTCCACTAGCCCCGGCCTCTTGATCCTCCTATAAGGAGCATCCAACCTTGGTTTGCCCAACTGTGTTCTAATATCTTCTCGTTCAATATGTCCTACTTTGGTATTGGTCACCCATTTGATATGATCCTCTGATTTGGAAGCATAAGTCTGACCTTGGTAGTGGTACTTCATGGTTGCAAGTAGCCTATCCAATTTCTTAGCTTTCTTGTTGGAGGTTGGGTCCATTTAATTGCTCTAATCTGCAAGAAAGAACCAAAACTTATCCTATCACATAGTCAAAATATTAAATTTTATCACCCACTTTGGGACTCCGAGGTTTCGAGGTGGAAAACTCCTTCAAAAACAATTAACTTTGGAACTTCGGGGTGTAGAGTATCTGAGGTAAGGATAATCTAAAATGACCAAGCCTAGAACTCCGGGGTTCTGGGGTTTCGGGGTAAGATAAAATAATGGAGCCCAGAACTCTGGGGTTCCGGGGTAGTTCAGTTGAAGGCCTAACAGGATGGTTCGGAACTCCGGGATTTCAAGGTGAAATAAAATAGTAGAGCTTGGAACTCTGGGGTTCTGGGGTTGAAGGTGTGGCCAAAGGGGAAAAAGTTCAGAATCCCAGGGTTCTGGGGTTCTGAGGTTGTGACAGGCAAAACACAAGACTTCGGGATCCCAGGGACCCAGAATCCCAAACCTAGGGCACGCGAAAAAAACACCAACACGCAAAACGAGAAAAGAAAAAGAAAAAAATCCAAAGAAAATCCACACTAGAAAACTAGAAAATCTAAACAAGAAAACACAAGACGGAAGAAATCCACCAACCTAACAGGAGAAAATGCGCAAAATCTCAGCAACACGGAGGCAAGAACTTGGGAGGTTAGAGCTGGAAAACTGGAAAGCTTGAATGGATAAATGAACTTTTCAAAGTTCATTTTCCCTATTTATACCCCCCCAATAATTTGTATGTATGATCACCTTAAACACAACCTTGAGAATCCGGGGTTCTGAAATTTTGTGGTGACAAACAAAAAAAACCACGAACGCACCTCGAAACTTCGGGGTTCTGGGGTTTCGGGGTGTGTCTCAACAACAAGAAGGGCACCTCGGGACTCTTGGGTTTTGAGTTGGAAACACAAAACAACTTGGGGATTTCGAGGTTCTGGGGTTTCGAAGTTCACAAACAAACAAGCAACAAAACACGAAGAACTCGGAGTTCCAGGATTTTGAGATTCTGAGGCTTCAACAAAAAAGAACAAGGCAAGACCTCAGGATTCCAGGGTTTTGGCCATCTAGGGTCTAGACCAAAGATAGGAAACAAAGAACCTACCTCAGGACTGGGGTTCCGGGATAGGACTCAAAAAAAAACAAATGACACCTCGGAACTCTGGGGTTCCGAGGTGAAATAGGCAAAAACTAAGAAAAGAAAAACTACAAAAAGAAAAAGAGAGGGGACCCATATTTTCAAGACAAGGAAACTGATGGGGTCAGGCATACAGGGAATAACACCTCCTCTGATGCTCAAAAACCTACAAGATTATCTAAGCCTTAAGCCAAACCATTCAGTGAGGGAAAAAGGAAGAGAGGACAAGCTAGAACATTCATGCATGTTGATGAAGAGGAAATAGAGTTAGATGAACAAGTCAAGGTGGTTAAAGCCCAAGCTGCTAAGGTCACTAAGATCTCAAAGGAGAAACCATCCGGTAGAACAAGGCCCACAAAGAAGCCTAAATATGAGCTTGATGAGGCATTGAAGTAAGGAAAACTTCAAGGTAATTACACTATTATGCCTCCTATTACACTAGAATAGATTGTTAATTCAATTGTTAAGGATAGAAATTCAAAACCACTATCCGAGTGGTATGAAAATTTTGATGAAAATGGGAAGAGGCAATTACAAGAAGTTGTAGTTGAATATATGAATGTATATAGTAAAGCCTTGATAGAGTTATCTTTTGTAATTCCCAAGTGTCTATATAAAATTTTGGATGTTAGAAGACATACAACAAGTAAGGAAGATGAAAGATTAAAGGAGTATGTATTGGTCAACTTATGTTCAGTTATCTCTAAAGAGGAGATAGACAAATTACTATAGTTAGCGAAGAGTGAGTTTAGAAGTAAACATATAGTAAACAAAATCATGTTTGGAAAAATTGATGAAGTTGCAAAGAAAACAGAAAAGATTTTGGCAAAAAATTTCTTAAATAATCAGTATGAAGTCAATCATCCAAGTGATCCTAAACCAAAAGCCGAGCAGAAAAGGGATGACACTTTTATCAAACTATTGTGCAAGAAGGATTTGGGTCTAAAGATCTTGCTGACAAAGGTGGAGACAATGCAAAAGGAGATGATGAGGGTAAGGACATGAATGGCAACCTTCCGATTCAAGAAATTGATGCAAGTGAGGGAACTCAAAACCCTCTGGTGGTGACTGTTAAATTGGAGAAGGAAGCAAAAAGTAGGGTTTAAGAGATTCTGATGGCAAGAGACACTGAGAAATCAGTGAAGGAGAAGAAAATCATGACAGACACAGACTTCGCCCAAGGCCCCATCAATCTTGACTCTCTATCCCCTATCCAGGCACTTAAACTGGTTGCACTTGCTCAAGCCAAAGCAAGTGAAGACCTATTGAAATCTCACACTAAGGACATTGAGGTGATAGCATTGGCAACAAGTGTTAGAAGTAGCCAAGGAGGAAGATTGTGAGGCAGGGTGAATCAGTCTTGACCGGAATATAAAACTTAACCACAAAACACAGATCTGATAAACACAACACCAAGATTTTGATGTGGAAAGCTCGGTTAAGGAAAAAAGCACGGTGGGAACCTACCCATGATAAGATGATACTCTACAATAGTATGTGAAAATATTACAATGGGAATGCACATCCATTTAGGCACACTACCTAGAGCTCACTACTCAAAAGATAATGGACTAGATGGCTACAACCCTCAAGGAAGTCTCACTAACTTACAACAAGATTCAGACTACAATCTAAAAGAAATGAACTGAAGGAATAGCATCTCCAAATGCCTGATTACAGTTCTGATTAAGCATAGATGTCTTCCCTGCAATACCAAACTCTTCTTAATCACAACATCAAAGGATGAATCACTTGTTCTCACATAAACCTCTCTTTGACAATGTAGACATAACATCGATCACCAAATTACATGACAATATCACCTATATATACAAATCATCAACCTTAATAACAATGTCGGCTAAACCCTCAACCCTCAATTATAAAATTAAAACACATGATACAAAAATCGACCACCGAACCAATATAATAATTTACATAGCATAACATGGTCCTAAAAAAAATTCCCAAACACTCAAATCCAACAAAAATCACGCCAAGGTCAACCGCAACAGGCTACACCACCAAGAAATTAACTGCATAACATGAAAATCATCATCGGTTCATAGAAACCACCAATAACTCGCACAACAATCAATGCAGATCATCAAAAAAAATAGGAAACAACTAGGAGACACTAGCAAGCATGTTAGAATCATCACGAATAGATGCACCATAACCACTCATCAAATCTTCATCGGTCAATGTCTGAAAGCTCAAGAACACAACCAATCAGAAACTATCATGAAGAAAGATAACTTACAGAGCACCAAATCATGATCCATCTAAAATGAATATACACAAGACCATCCCAAGTAATATCCCAAACACTCAGCACAAGATCTGCTCACACCGAAATATACCGAAGGATATACTGAGCTCTGCAAAAGATTGATCAGCAAAACAAAACAACAAACTGGATCATAAGATCTTCCCAATATGCAATCACCGAAGCAATACACAAGAATATGTTGACATCAATGATAACAACATATCCTAGCAACAGCAATGACCAGCAATATCCAACAACAAGTGTCCTTGAGAAAATTTTCCCATCCTTTAAAAAGGACTCATCTGACACTCCCTCCGGAAAGATAAAGAGTTTGCTTGAATCAGTTGATTATCATTTTGAATCCTTGGAGAAAGATGTTGAAGTAAAATTTCAAAGCCATTTTAATGCTAAAATATTGAGGACAACTTTGAGAATGATTGAAGGAGATAGAGATAGTTTGTTAACTAGTGTCAAAGGCATTCAAGAAGGCACTGGTTGAAGGAGGAAAAATCTACAAATCATGCCTCTTATTGCCTAAAGTCACTATTGAGGTTGACAAGAAGATTAAAGATTATAAAGGTCAATTGGTCAGTCTATCTCAATCTTATGATCCTCAGACCATTTTTGCAAGCAATGGAGAAAATTGGGTGCTATCTCTCCTTGATAGAATCAAGAGTCTACGTTAGGAGAAGGATAGAATTATTGGAAAAGTAGGAGAGATAAGGAATCTAATCACTCCCTAGTTAGACACCCTACTTAAGAAAATTCAAGATGCCCAGAAGGCTTTAAATAAGAGTGCACCTATAGATCTTAGGTTTGCAGAGATGCAGATGTTTGCAATTTGAAGGAATTGATCATGTGTTGCATTGATGTCAACACTAGTTGATTTTCTATCTACCGAGTTTCGGTAGTGTGATTGGATTGTGATGAACATATTGGGGATATGTTCTGGCTTGTGGAATTAGTTTGGATTGTTTATTCATGTGTTCCTGATGTGTATCACATTCAGTTGGTTCAGGATTTGATAATTTGGATGCTATCATTTGTTCTAGTAAGCTTTTTGGTTATCGGTAATGGTTTTACCGATAGAGCTTTGTTGAAGATATTTTGGTGAATCCGATAAGTGGTGTTGGTGCAGCTTCTAGAAGGTTATCAGAATGTTGATCGTTATCTTATTCGTGTTCCAATTGATCGGTGGTGTTTCATTTGGCTTATGGCAACCTAATATTGGTCTGGTGTTATTATGTCAAGTTATGGACCAATTTATGTAACGTGTTGGTTGATGCTCTCGATGCGTCACCAGTTGGATTTATTGTTTGGTTTATTTTGTTTCAGTCTTAGGCTGACTTGGTTTATCATTGGTTTGCGACATTTTGTAATGGATCTATTGTATTATCTTTTAGGTGGTCGACCTAATTGTTTAGATTCCGAGTTGGTATAAATATGATGTAAGATCTCTTTGTAGATCATGGTATGGGTTATGGATTTATCTGTGTGCAAATAAAATTTTAATCATATGCAGAGGTTTTGGTCGATCATAGGTGATCAAATTGGGTTTGTGAAAGAGGTTTAAGACCTCTGGTATTGAGCTTGACGAAAACTGTACTCAGGCATAGGAGATGTTATTCTTATAGTTCACTCATCTTTCCGAATTGTAGTCTGGATTTCTTTGTAGTCAGTGAGGCTCCTTTTGTGATGAGTAGAGCGCTCTAGATTGTTGGCCTTCCTGCATGTGTAGGCCCCTCTTATTGTAATCACATACTTACTACAAAAGTATTATCTGTCTGTGGGTAGGCTTCCCACCATGGTTTTTCCCTTTATAGGGTTTTCTACGTACAAATCATGGTGCTCTGTGTTATGGATGGTTGGTAATTGTTTTGTGATTTATGCTTGTGCTTAATTGTTATATCTGCTATTCTAATAAAAGGTTTTGTGTGCTTAAAGTTTTATAACTTGTTGACAACTAATTCACCCCCCCCCCCCACTCTTAAGTGTCCACTTGTTATCCTAACAGCAGGCATATCTTTTCAACATCCTCATATCTATTTTTGATATTTTGAAGAAGGGATGGGAAGACTACTTGCAATCATTAAAGACTATTTTTCCAATATCTTTGAATTTTTGTAAGTTATACCTTTGTATATAGAGCTTTGTGGAAATTTTGACATATAGATACCTATCTTTTCCATTGATGTCAAAGGGGGAGAGTAGAGTAGTAAAAAATGTTGATCTTAGGGGGAGTCATGTTTCTTTCGAAATCCGGAAGTTAGATTTTTGGTTGCAGAGTGTATAGTACTTTGGTTTTGGTCTAACACTTAGTAATTTTTCACTAAGTGTTCCCATCAATGCCAAAGGGGGAGATTGTTGGCAAGAGACATTGCATGCATATTGATATGTTGTCATTGATGACAACTCATATCATATTTGGCATTTGTATTTCATGTTTTAATAATTCTGAAAGTTTGATTAAAGATTGATCAAGTATCTGTGTGGTCTAGTGAGAACAATGTATTCGGCAGAGTGTACGGTTTGGTGTTCAGCGAATTATTTTGGTTGAATATTTTGCTTTGCAGATATGAGAGATGTATTGTGGATATGCAATTTACCTTGTTCTGAGTTTTTGGCCTCCAGTTTTAAGTTTTGTGTTGGTTGGAAGATCTGGTAGACAGTTTTCTAGTAGAACAATGTTCATTAGCAGTAGTTTGTGAAGATTCTATGTGCGGATTTTGTGGATCAATTTCGGTGAGTGTTTATGTGTTTGAGGTCTATGAGACAACATGTGGGAATCATGTGGACATTTTTTTTTGGTCTGCTCAGTTGTTTTGATCAGTTTCAGCCGACTTGAGTAACACATTTCATATTGCATGTTATGCGGTTTTTGGGCCGACATAAAATTGATCTAAATTGGTTATGTGGATATGTAAGACAGGTTTATTTGGTCATTTTGGTGATAAATGGTTGTTTTTAGTGCATGTATGATTAATTGTGCATAGTTTCACGTGCGTGAGGTGAAGATTTGTGCTCCGATATGCTGCAGAATATCATAAGAGAGCAGTTCTACAGAGTTGAGTAAGATACAGTATTTTATGCTTAACCAGAACTATTCCAGGCATTTATAAATTATATTTCATAGTTCATCTTCATGTATGTTACCTTTGTAACTCTTTTATAGGTAGTGAGCCTTTTGAGTTGTAGCCCTTATCGTAAACATTGAGCAGTGATCTCTAGGTAGCTTGCTTGAATGCATGTGCATTCTCTTATGTAATATTTTTATACTTCTAATAGAGTATATTAATATTCAGGTTTTGAATCCCGCTGTGGTTTTTCCCTTAACCGGGTTTCCACGTAAAACTCTTGGTGTTATGGTATTGTGGTTGTTTACTTTGTGTCTTTGTACTTTTCTTTCATTCATTTGCATTAAGTGGTTTAAAGGACAGATTAAGTATGTTAAAAATTTTAGAATATTGATTCACCCCCCTCTCTGTGTTCATTGATTCCAACACTTTCTTCCTTCATATTGCTCCCCTTTTTTGACAGTGTATTGGCGGGGTTGTAAACCCACCAAACACCATAATCCATTGTGGTGTCAGAAAGGTTTACCACCTTGACCTAGACCAATTTTTTTTGCTTTTCTTTGCACTACCTTTTGTTGTTGTTGTGTGGTGGGGAAGTAGGCCCACCACACACCATACGTGAGGGTACATGATGGATCTGTGACCCTATCACACACAATCCTTATTTCTTTTTTCTTTGTAATATAATTGCAGTGTTGGGCGGGACCGTAGGCTAGCCACACACCATATTATGGTGTGTGGAAAGTCTGCAAACCTAACCACCACCATCATCATCTTTCATTATCCCAATTCATACACCATATACAATATATGGCAAGTCTAGAACCCAACCAAGCACTGGTGCCCTTCCATGTTTTCTTGGTGTAAGACAGAGTTTACACTTTCCCTCCACCAAACTATCACCTTCCACAAAGGTGTAAGGTGTGGTTAGAAACCCTCCCTACACCATTTTGAGTAATTATATATGGTGTGTGGCGGGTTTATAACCCCACCCGACACCTCTTTTGTAATTGCAATTTTTCATGTTTAATTCGGGTTTCTAAACCCAAATTACACCTCAATTTGTTCCTCCCAAACGCAATTCAAGTTTAGAAACCCGAATTACACCAGTCATCCACACTTACTCATAAGTGATATTTCAAGCTTATAAACTTGAAATTCACTTATCACGCACACATAAATTGATATTTTAAATCCAATCTACCCTAAAGATATCAAGTTATTATCAAGGTTTTGGAAACCCTAATGGTCCAAATTACATCATTTTCTACAGATTGTTCAATTCTGATGAACAAAATGATTAAACAAATGTATCACTATAATACTGATGATTTTCCTTTTCTCAGTGTTATTATCATTCAAACAACAGAAGCTTCTCCAAGTAAGAAGGTAATGAAGTTCAAAGAGAAATGCCCCCTATCTAGTCTTTCCGCCTTCTTTAGTCACATCCAATATTGATCATATTAGAGATATAAAAATAGGTTATGTTGACCTATTTGAGTTTCTAAAGAGGTTTGACCATCCTTCTTCCTACCATCAGATGGAATAGATCATCAATAGTAGTATTCACAATGTAGAAACTTTCCCCATGTCTTCTCAGGACCCTGAGTTCATGATGGCAGTTGCAAATCACTTTGATCAAATCAATAGAAGTGTAAAGGATGAAGATGGAAATAAATTGATTAAGCTTGATGAGGAATTTTTTGATTCTATCCTCAAGTGTCCAACTATTGAGAATTATTCTGATATCATAATGCAATTATCTATAGCCTACTTTGATAGAAACTCTGACAAGTGCAAGAACATGAAAGATAACTAGCTAAAGACCCTAGGGCATACCATTGCTAGATGGCTAGAAACTCTTTCTAGATGTGACTTCATTGAAGAAGACAATGATTTTATAACTCTTTTGAGAAGGGTGAAGGGTCTTCCCACTGACAACACTTACTATTAATAGATGTATCAATACGTTCATGTGATTAGATAAAATAAAGAAAAGATATTTTGGGGAAAACAAATCAGTGATGCCATTTGTGAACAGTTCACTAAGGTACCTACCACACTCAAGTTCTACATGACTTCATACTTGGTGTATGTTGCAGCTTAAATGAGATATTTCCATGGGTTGTCTACAACTAGTGATAGGAGACAGATTGAGGTACATAAATACTATTCCTAGTTGGTTCTTTAGAATATTCATAAACATTTCTAGAGAGTAAATGATGCATTCTTCTGTTATTATATCTTTATGATGAACAAAAATTTGTATAATAAAAGAGTATTTGATCATGCTTGGGAGGTGGTGAGCCAATATGGATGCATGTTCCTACAATTTCTGACCTTCACATACCTCTAAGTTGGTTGTTTCAATGGTGAGCCTTTCATGCTCCCTAGGTATCCTTATGATAAAATTATGTTGATAGAGCTAGCTCATCGAATGAATTCAATACATGAGGCCCAATCAGGTTCTCATAAAAGAGGTTTGAAATTCTCTATTACCATTGGTAGATATTCCATCAACTCTATCTATAAAGCCAGAGCAATGGAAGAGGAGATGAGAAGAGTTACCATGAGGTTCTTCAAAGCCAAGAAGGACTTCAACTATAGAGGAACGAGAAATAAGTTGAAGAAGGCATATGTTCATGTACATATAATTCAAGATGTTTGGACTGATTGTTGGTCTGAGCGTGATATAAGAAAACTTGACTATGAGGATCAAATCAAGAAGTTTTACCTCCCTGATGTTCCAGATGACTTAGAGAATGATGGTAATATCCTAGACTCTGCCTATGTTGATAATAAAGTTTCCTCTACTCTTTTTCCTCTCATCCAATGGTCGCAAAAGGAATGTATTTCCATCAAAGAGTGATTTCAAAGTATTCTTACAAATAAAAATATGTGGCTTTCAAGCAAAGGTATTCCATTGAAATCCTTCTCCTTTCATTTTAATGACGACTCTGCTGGCTCAATGAGAAGAAGGTCTAAAATTAGAACCAAGAATAAACAACATCCCACCACTCTAGCCAAGGCTCCCAAACTGAAGTTCATAGTTGGAACTAAGAAAGAGAAATACCAAGGAGAGCCATCGGCCTTTAATGTTCATGTGGAGGGTGAGCATCCCGATGAAGGATTGTTTGATGTTGATCAATTGGAAGAAGGAAAATGAGGTGATTAGGAACATGTTGAATTTGATGAATAAGAGTTGCCACAAGTGGATAATTCCTTGCTCTAGGTACCTCCTTCTTCATCTATATTATAGATTCCAATTTCTACCTTTGAGTCAAAGCCCCTGGTGGTAACCTGTGTTTCTCCTCCAAATGTTATTCATGTATCTTCCACTAGTGATAGTGAGTCTGCTTTAGATACTCCTCATAACAACATTGAGAATGTCTTCTCAACTTTTCCCACATTGTTTAAAGTGTCTGCAACCATGCTAGATGATTTTGACAAATTCACGAATGAGTCGGCTCCTAGGTCCAACAAATCATCTCTTGAAAATTCCACCAATTTAGTCGCCATGACATCTCCTAATATAACCACCACCATTTAGGATTCTATCAATCTCTCTCAGGATGTGGTAGCAGGTGAGGATGATGATTCGATTCTACCACCTTGGTTGATGTCCAATGTGTTGAAGAGAAAGAAGCAATTTGTTTCTCCTGAAGACTTTTTATTTTAGTAAACTTGTTCCTATCAAACCCAAGACTATCAAAAAGGCTAAAACTTTGTCAAGGGTAAAGGTGACAAGAATAAGAACATGTATGTTCAGGTTGTCTTTCCTCCTCCATATGCAATTATTATTCAAGTCTAAGATTCAGACTATTTCATTCATAAGATTAACTTGGGAAGCAAACTCGTGATTTTGTGGCACGGGATGCTTAGTCAGCCTTGGAAGCCCTAGTTTCCAGGTATGATGAAGACAAGGCCAAAAAGGATCAACTCAAGGAATGAATTGGGCAACTCACCTCAATTATTATCAAAGTGACTAAGTCTTTAGAAACTACTGAACCAGTAGCCTCATCTTTGGACGAACAAGTTGTCAAAAGGGTTGAACAAGCAGCTTCATGAAGCATAGTTGTAGGACAGTGGATGGATATGATGTTGAGACAAGTCACACGAATCATATGTTCGGCCTACACCATTATTGGTAATCTTGATGTTGTGAGGACAGAGGTAGATAGCATCATAGAGATCTTCTCCCAGGAACTTGGAACAAAAGAACAGGATTTTGAAGCCTAGTTGAAATTTGAAGACTATGATCCAGGTGATCTTATACAAAATAGTGTTATTCCCTCATGGTGGATGTACATTGAGCAAGGAGAGGCCTTAGAACACCAAATGAATATCCTAGATTGCCTAGTCAAGGATATGAGGAGGGCTCAAAAAGAATGTGCAAACAAGAAGAAAGAAATTGTTGCAAAAATCTCTGAAATGTCATGTTCTTTTCTTGATGAGAATGAAAAGGTGCTTGATTTGGATGAAAACATTAAAAAGTTCAGTCTACTCATGAGTACCAAAGTTGATAGGGAGGACTTTTCTTTGTCCTCAATTGATAGACTACTTGATCTCCAATTCATCTTGGATTTTATGGACTCACTTCTAAAGAAACATAAGTGTTGCACTGACTTAGAAGATTCCATCACCAGGGTCAAGGTCATCATCGGCAACACTCAAGGACCTGATGAAGTTCAAATGAAGAATGCTTTGTAGAAATTCAAGGAATTCCAGAAGTGAGAGTCAACTTCAGAAAAATGATACTTAGTCATTTTCATGTTTTTCCCAGTGGCATTTGATTATGTCAATCAGCACCTCAGGTGTCATTTTGTAATTGCTCATATGCACCTTTTGAGTGCACAAGTTCTAAGTCAAATTGAACTCTTATTTTGACTTAGTCTTAGAATTAGTTATGATTTCATATTTTTATGTTACACCCCTCTTCTATATATGTGATGGTTTTTATTGTAATAAGATCATTTTTCCATCTTTGTTTCTGAAACAAAACTCTGCCAAAGTGAAGAGCAAATTGAGACTTGGTGTTCATTTTGTAAATTTGCAATTTAATCAAAAAAGAGAGAAGCTTGGCAATCAAACTTTGTTTTGAGTACAATCTTTTATGTGGTATGAATGTTATTATGTCATTGGTATCATGTGTTTTTAAATGATTAAATTTAAATATAGTTGTTGGTGTTGAATATTGAATAGTTTTTGAATCTTTCCAAGTAATCTTTGAGTTACTTCGAAAATTCAGAAATTGGAGATTAGTTGAGAGAAAGTTGCTTTAAGTCTTTGAGCTTTTATAAGTTATCTCTAGAGTTTTCTTTAAAAGATAAAAATTAGATTCTTTCTTCTATACGGACTATCTGGTTAGAGTAGAATATCTTTTAATATATTTGTGAGTCTTTGAGCTATAATATATTTGGGTTACAGTGGTTGATAGGAGTTTTATTATACAAAAAGAATATTTGAGTTCTTGGGTGTATGTAATTCTTGTCCCTGGGTCATTTTGCAGAAAAGGGGAAGTAACTGATGACTTTGTTCTTTCACAGACACTTTACTTTCTAGATAGATTAGTTAGATATTACTGCAAGTTTTCAAGTTGTTTAAGTTAAGGAAAAATCTATAACTAGTTAGAAGGAAGAGGACTAAGTTGTTATTGTACCTTGGATTAGTGTAAAGCTAGCTGGTAGATAAAATAGAAAGTAATTGCAATAGAAAAGGGGAGCCTTCCCTTATAATTAGGAGGGATTATATCTTGCCTTTTGAGAGATACCATCCCATGTGCTATCGTGAAACACACATTTTGTGAACCTTCACCAATTTACAAAATTTTCACCCAACAATTTTTTTACTACTTTGTTGGCAATTCGAGCTCCAACTAGTTTTCTACTCTGGCTGGAGAAAGCTATACTCAAGGTCACAGAAATCAAGGTTTTGTTGATCCTGTCTTTGAACTTTTACAAAAACATCATTTTGATTACTTACATGTGCATGCAAGTTCTTCCCTTCAGAGAACAAAGAGTTTTCCACCTACAAGTCAGAGGTCTCAAATCTGAGTGAAGCTTCAAGCACACCAAGGCCCTTGGTAATTCCACAAGTACAGAGGTTTGTGATTCCTCCATTTTAGCCAGTATAGTCAGTTTCAATGGCCGCTCAAGGACCTTGGGGATAAAATTTTGGTCCCCTAAATTTGAATCCACCACTTCATCCTCTTCCGCAAGGGTCAAGGAAAAATATCCCCAAATTCTTTGGGGATGGTAAGCAACACCCGGATGAACATATTGCAAGATTCCATATTGCATGTGGGATTCTTGGTGTGGAATATGAAGATGTAGCTATACGTCTTTTTGTTGAAACTTTACAAGGTGTTGTTGGTGATTGATTTTATCATTTGGCACCTTAAACAATTACAACTTGGGACGTGATTAAGACTCAATTTGAAGCATGTTTTAAGCCAGTCAAAGATGCACATGCTCTTTTGGCTCAACTGACTTCCATGAGGAAAGAGACACATTAACCTATGAGAGATTTTGTGGCTAAGTTCAACAAGTTGAAGGACATAATTCCCACTACTTCTCATCCTACTGAGGAAAATAGGAAATGTTTTTGCAAAATTGCCAAAAGTTAGTTCTTATTGAGGAGAACATCTCTGGTAGATTTGTCAGTAGCACAAGCTCAAGCGGTGGAAATGGAAGATCACTTAATCTTGGCTAGAAAGATTAAGAAAGATCCCAACAAAGCCAAAGTAAGTTTTCCTACTCCAGAAGTATTAATTTCTGCTCCTACGGGTACTACCAATTCTATGGTACAGAGGATTGCAAATGAAGTTTTTTCTTTGTATCAGAAAATTTCTCAAACATCTTTCCCTGCTCCATATAAAGATGTTCCACGAAGAACCTACCTAAATAATGCTTCTAGCTACGCAACTAGAAATCAAATAAGTTTCCTCCTCCTCTTGAGAGATTGGCTATTGAAGCACCTCCTGTGAATGCTTTAGTGGGATATTATGAGGCAAAGCAAGGTGACAATGGTGTTGAATATCTTCCACTCGAAGACATAGGCAATTCCTCTAAAAAAGAAGAAGGATAATTTACTGGAGACTCTAGTATTCGGTTCTTTCAATACCAAGGAAGTCAAAGTAGAACATGAGAGTGAAGCATTTGTAGTTATCACTCCTTCACAAATTCCAAACCAACCTGATCAGCAGCCTGGTGATAAATCCAAAGAAAATGATGCACCTCAAATGCCAGTAACTCTTGCCAAAAGAGGTACTCCTTTTCCAACTTTTCCCAAAGATCCGATTGCAAATAATCAAGTAGGTACACTTGACCCTTCTTCGTCTAATATGCCAAGGAATGTATCACTTAATCCTAAAATCATTACTGATGTATCTACTCCTTCACTTAATTTTTAGTACCAACCTTTTGACTTTATAGATCATGCAAAGAAAACCAAAATCCAAATGTTAGAAGTTGAATATCTTAAGGCTAACCTTGAACAATTTGATAGGTTGGCTAAATTTGTTAAAGAAAAAGAAAATCATCAAGTTTTTGTAGCCACTCAGAATAACTTAGTTAATGTCCCATCCATTATGTCAAGTAGAATTGAACCCTTTTATATTTCCCTTCTCATAAATGGGTACGAGCTTAGCAATTATGTGATCGATCCTGGAGCTTCAAAGAATGTCATGGTAGCTAAGGTAGCTAATTCCTTAGGACTTACCCTTACCAAAAATTTTGGTAAATTCTTTTTGATGGAAAACAAACAAGTACCTTTGATTGGTCAAATCAAGGATGCTTAGTTTTTTTTTGCTACATATCCTGACAAGAGAATCAAGATGACTATCTTAGTAATTGATGTTCCAGCCTCCTATGGTATGCTTTTGGGAAGAAATTTTTGTAAGGATGTTGGAGGTGAGATTAACATGGATTGGTCAAAAGCTAGGATCCCTGTTAAGGGTGAAATGTAGAAGTTGCTTCCTAAATGGGAAGTGAAGTATTCAGTGGTCAAAATAGATAATCACAAGGCTCAAATTTTGTTTGAGTCATCTAGTATGGGTACTTACTTTCTTCAAGTTGAATCAGTTTCAATTTTGTCAAGTATCTCCGGTAATGACAATTTTACAACAAAAGACTTTATCTATTTCTTCTTCTACTGAAAATCCAGAGCTTATGTTGATTTCTTTTGATGATGAAGCTTCCAGTTCACAATATGCAGTTTCAAAAGTGATAATGAGGTATGGTTAATGGAATTTGATGCAAGTTATACCATGGATAGCTCCAGTGCCAAGGTTGCTCTAATTTTCCCTCAAGGTGAGATGCTTCCATATTCTTTTAAGCTCCAATTTTCTAATACTAATAATACTCCTGAGTACGAATCTTTGTTACTCGGTATGGAAGTGGCTCAAAAAAAAGGAATTAAAAATTTACATGCACAATGAGATGTGGAATCGTTAGTTTGCCAAATCAAAAATATTTACCAAACTAGAAATGAGCAGTTGAAACATTACTGAAACTTAGTTTGGGAAAATATTGAAAATTTTGATTCCTTCAATATTTTAGTGGTATCAAGGGAGTTTAACTCTAGAGCGGATTCAATTGCTTATTCAACAACTCTTTTGATTCCTCACAATGTTTTTTTCTAGGACATTTGTGTTGTTGAATTGGTTTGTAGGCGGAGTGTACCAGATAATTGGGATCACTGGCAAATCTTCAATGATTATAAGAAAATTGTGAACTTCCTTGATACTAGTGATGGTTTCAATAACTTGTACTTTGAAGGGAGTAATTGCTTTGATTCAGTAGCAAGTGATGATTCCTCACATGATGAAGGTTTCCTATAGTTGAAGGGAAACAAGATTCCAAAAGGCTTGGTATCACTGAAGAAGTTATTTGATAAACATGATAGGTATGTCAAGCAACAACAAGAAGTGATATTAGATGATGCCATAGGATATGAGAAATACAATATTGGATCAGAAAATGATCTGAAATATGTGAACATTAGTAAAAGTTGTACCCCAGCTGAAAGAGATAAATTTGTACAATAGTTTTTTCAATACATTGATTTGTTGGAATTTTCATATGATGATTTAAATTATTTCAAGCCTAACAAGGTACAACATGATATTCCACTTAAGTTTGGCACAACGCCTTACAAGCAAAAACAAAGACAGTACAATCCCAAAATCTCAAGTACTATATTTTCAAAAATTCAAAAGATGTTGAATGCAAAAATAATGTTTTGAATTCATCATTCATCATGGACTACCAATATAGTACCGATGAGAAAGAAGAATGGGGAAATTTGCATTTGTGTGGATTTTTGTAATCTTAATCAGTCCTCTTTAAAGGATAATTTTTCTTTACCGGTGATGGATCAAGTCTTGCAAATAGTCACTAGTTCACAAATGTTCTCAATGCTTGATGGCTTCTTGAGTTACAACTAGATTGAGGTTAGCGAGGAAGATCAGCATAAAACCTCCTTCACAACTCCTTGGGGTACCTTTTCTTATCGAAGGATGCCTTTTGGTTTGATCAATGTAGGTGCAACCTTCCGGAGGACTATGAACATTATTTTTTGAGGTATTATTGGAAGATACCTTGTTGTGTATCTTGATGATTTAACTATTTTCTCAAAAGATCATGAGAATAATCTTTTCCATCTGGAAGATGTTTTGAGAAGATGTCGTGAACGTGGAATCTCCTTGAATCCCAAGAAATCAATTTTTGGGGTTACAAAAGGTAAGCTTCTTGGACATATTGTGTCTAAGGAAGGTACCAAGATTGATCGAGAGGGGGTCAAAGCTATTCAGAGTTTTTCTTTACCTTCAAGTATAACTTTTGTTCATTATTTCTTTGGAAAATTTAACTTCTTGAGAAGGTTTGTGCCAGACTTTGTTGAGAAAACACATCATATTGTGAATATAATGAAAGAAAAGATTGCTTTTCATTGGACTCTGGAGGGGAAAGTAAATTTTGTTGAAATTAAGGAATAAATACCTCATGCTCCAGTATTGGTATGCCTTAACTATACCAAATATTTCATAATGTATAGTTATGCTTTAGATCATACACTTTCTGCAATTCTAGTTCAAAAGAATTTAGAAGGTATCGAGTCTCCTATAGCATTCATGAGTTGTCCACTCAAATCTCATGAACTTAAGTATTCTCAGATGGATAAACATGATTATGCTATGGTCAAATTAGTTAAGCATTTCCGGTTTTATATCTTGAATTCACATGTCATATGTTTAGTTCCAGATACTACAGTCAAGTCAATTTTAACACATAGAGATTTTGGAACTAAAAGAGGTAACTGGATAGCAAAAATCCAAGAGTATGACTTAGAGATTCGACCTACCAAATTAGTCTAAGGAAAGGGTTTATGCCAGTTGATGGAAAAAAATCACCCTAAAGGAATTGTTCCCCTTGAAAGAGATTCACAAGGAAATATCCCTATAGTGTTGTTTGTAAGCACCATGGATGAATGGTATTCTAGAACATTGCTTATTTTCTTACTTATGGTGAATGTCCTGTGCATCTCACATAAAAGGAGCAAAGGAATCTAAATTTGAAATCAAAAAACTATGTTCTTTGGGAAAATAGTTTGTATAAAAGAAGTCTTGATGGTACTTTCCTAAGTTGTGTTGACAAAGCTCAATAGGCTAAGTTGTTGGAATCCTTTCATAACTTAGCCTATGGTGGATATTTTTCAGCTCCAGTGATGAGTCACAAAATTTTGAGAGCCTACTCTTTTTTAAGATGCCTATGATTAGGTTAGGAAATGTGATTTGTGTCAGTAGTTTGTTGGTAAATCCAAACTTTCAACATTTCCTCTCAGACCAGTGGTAACTAAAGAACCATTTTAGCAGTGGGGTATTGACTTCATTGTCCTGGTAAACCCCCCTTCCACTGCAAGACACCATTATATTTTAACTATAATAAATTATTTTACTAAGTGGGTTAAATCAATTCATGTTAAGCATGTTATATCAGAAGTGGTGTGTGATTTTATAAAAGAAAATATTGTCAATAGGTTTGGTGTTCCAAATAAGATAGTAGCAGATAATGCTACCTATTTCTCTTCATATGAGATTACCAAGTTTTGTGTTGAGTATCATATTATTCTTTGCCACTTTTTAGACTATTATCCATAGGACAATGGTCAAGCGAAATCTAGCAACAAAAATCTGATTACCATAATCAAGAAATTGGTTGACGAAAATCAGCGTTTATGGCATAAGGCATTGATTGATGCTTTGTGGGAAGACAAAATCACACAAAAGAGGGCTATTGGGTTATCACCTTTTCATCTTATTTATGGTACCAATGTAGAAATTCCAATTACTTTGGATTTACTAGCTTTGAAGTTGGTAAAGTCATTGAGAATCAAACATATGAAAGTTCAATGGATAAGCCCATCATGTTCCTCTCGAAACTTGAAGAAAAGTGAGTTCGGGTGGTGGATCATATTTTAGAACACCAAAATCAAGTCAAAACTCTTTTTGATAAGAAAGCAAAGAAGATAGACTTTAAAGTTGGTGACCTCGTCTTACTTTGGGATGTGAGCCTAAAGGAATGCATGGAAAGTTTGACTCTTTGTGGACGAGACCCTTCACTATTCATCATATTTGTGGTGAAGGTAGTTTTCTCTTGGCATACAATGGTGGCACACCATTTTTATTGCCACATAGTTGCTGGCATCTTAAGTTATTTACTCAATGAAGTTTTGGCAAGTTGATTTGATCTTCCCTTTTAGCTTTGTTTTGCATATTTTAGTTTTCCATGTCGCTTGACTCTAACCCAATGGATGGACGAAGGCACATAGAGCATTGGGATTCTACAAACTTCACTCATTCTTAATGAATGGTCAAAAGTTGTTCCCTAGTCAAATCCAATGTTACCCTCGATTTTCACATTACGAAAATATGAGGGTACCCCAAAAAACAATTTGCCCATTTGTGGTTTCAATGCTCTATGCATGCTTGTCGAGACATTTTTTCGTCGTTAGTGTGTTTTATCCCTTTATCTCCTTTTTCAATTAAGCGTGAAATTTAGGTGCAAATAGGGTTTGTAAATCCGATTTACACCAAGTATGCTTTTTAGGTGTAAATCAAGTTTACAAACTTGATTTACACCTCATTTGACTTGTTTTGCCCCTCTAGGTGAAAATTGGGTTTGTAAATGTAGGTGCAAATCGAGTTTACAAGCCCGATTTGCACATATTTATTACGTTTGAGTTATTAATTGCTCATTTGTACTTTTCATTTGGAAGTCTATCTCTTGGTTTAAATCCTTCTATCTTCCATTTTTCATCCTTATTTCTTCATTTCAAATTGCTTGGAGGGCATGGAGGAGGATTTTCCATCTCAAGCAATCCTGTTTTTCTCGAGTGGGTTTTATTTACCAATATCTGTTACTTTAGGGTTTTGAAACCCTTTTAGTTTTGAATGATTTTCATATCATAATTTTTTACAATTGATTGTAGCATCGATGGGTTTTCTGATCCGAATGACACCACATTTGTGATGTCATTTAGGTCAGCAGACCTACCGACATCTTATTATTTCTTCATTCGCATTGCTCCCTTTTTTTATAGTGGTATTGGCAGGGTTGTAAACCCACCAAACAGCATAGTCCATTATGGCGTTAGATGGGTTTACCACCATGACCTGCACCAATTTTTTTTGCTTTGCTCTACTCCCTTTTATTGTTGTTGTGTGGTGGGGTTGTAGTTCTGCCACACACCATACATGAGGGTGTGTGATGGGTATGTGAGCCCATCGCACACCATCCATATTTCCTTTTACTTTGTAATACCATTGCGGTGTTGGGCAGTGTCATAGGCCCACCACACACCACATTATGGTGTGTGGTAGGTCTGCGACCCCAACCACCATCATCACCATCTTTCACTATCACAAGTCATATACCATATATAGTGCATGGTAGGTCTAGAACCTCGCTAAGCACAAGTGCCCTTCCATGTTTTCTTGGTGTAAGGGAGAGTTTTAAACCTGCCATCCACCAAAATGTTGTCTTCCACTAAGGTGTAAGGCGGGGTTAGAAACCCTCCCTACACCATTCTGAGTAATTAACTAAGGTGTGTGGCAAGTTTATAACCCTGCACTCCACCTCTTTTGTAATTGCACTTTTTCATGTGTAATTCAGGTTTTTTAAACCTGAATTACACCTCAATTTGTTCCTCCCAAGTGCAATTTGGGTTTAGAAACCCGAATTAAACCAGTCATCCATACTTACTCATAAGTGATATTTTGAGCTTATAAACTTGAAATTCACTTATCACACACACATAAATTGAGATTTTACATCCAATTTACCCTAAAGATATCAAGTTATTATCAGGGTTTTGGAAATCGTAATGGTCCAAATTACAACATTTTTTTAAGATTGTTCAACTCAGATGAATAAAATGATTCATCAAATGTATCACTGTAATACTGATAATATTCCTTTTCTCATTGTTATTATCGTACAAATGACAGAAGCTTCTCTAAGGAAGAAGCTAATGAAGTTCAAAAAGCAAGACCCCCATCTATTCTTTCCACCTTCTTCAGTCACATCCAATATTGATCATATTAGAGATACAAAAATAGGTCATATTGACCTATATGATTTTCTAAAGAGGGCCAACCAACCTTTTGTTGGAATCCAAGAACATTAAGAGGGGGGGTGAATCAGTGTTCTGTTGGTTATGATATTTTTAGCCTTATTAACAAATCCACTTATTAACTGGTATGCATAAAAGAAAGTAACATCAAGTAATACTAATCCAACCACATGAATCAACACCATAACACAGATTTATATGTGGAAAACCTCAAAGAGGAAAAACCATGGTAGGATTGGTGACCAATAATATCTATCCACTGCCAATTGAATAAATATTACAAGAGGGGCCTGCACATGCAGGAAGACACATTTCCTAGAACAAACTGCTCATCACAAAAGGAGCCTCACTGATTACAGATCCAATGTACTAGATTACAAACAAAAATTTAACTGAGAATGTGCATCTGCTATGTTGGATGAGTTCTAGTTTAAGCAGTATATGTACCAGTTTATATTTTAACCTCTCTTACCAGTAACTTATATCACTTCCCAAACCTCTAGATAAATAATCAAGACCGATTACAGATCTTTACATTTGCATTCTATCAATCAAGATCTCGCTCACATAACATCACATAACCTATTGCATCTCTTATCTATCATATCTTCAAATGACCTAACCAGACTAGCTTATATACCCATTTACATGAATAAACACAAATGCCTTATGTCAGCTTACAATCATATTACAAAAGATAAGACACATGCCGGCCCAAACAAAATATAAACATGAAACAATATGGTTGTTTCTGCATCCATGCTTGCTGGATCAACTTGCTAAGTCGGCCTTAGAATACAAGTTCCAAGTTTATTGATTACATGCCTATCGGTTCCCTAAATGTTGATGAAGTGAATGTTGGTTACCATGATTGTTGGATCTACCATGAAGTGTGTTTCCATCAATGACAACACCTATAACACGAATGAGTGTCAATTGCCAACACCTTCTTCCTACTGTCAGATGGAATCTATCATCAACAATAGTATTCACTTAGTAGTAGCTTTCCCCATGTCTACTCAGGACCTTGAGTTCATGATGGGAGTTACAAATCACTTTGATCCAATTAGTAGAAGTGTAAAGGATGAAGGATGAAGCTGGAAAGAAATTGATTAGGCTTGATGAGGAATTCTTTGATTCTATCTTCAAGTATCCCAGTATTGAGAAGTATTCTGATATCACAATGCAATCAGTTATAGCCTACTTTGATAGAAACTCTGATAAGTGCAGGAAGAACATGAATGATAAATGGCTAAAGACCTCGAGGCCTACCATCACTAGATTGTCAGAAACTCTTCCTAGATGTGACTTCATTGAAGAAGTCAATGATTTGATAACTCTTTTGAGCATGGTAAAGGGTCTTCCAACCTCCAACACATACTATAAATGGATGTATCAATACATTCAAGTGATCAGACAAAATAAGGAAAAGAAATTTTGGGGAAAACATATTAGTGATGCCATTTGTGAACAACTCACCAAGGTACCTACCACACTCAAGTTCTACATGACTTCATACTTGGTGTATGCTACAGATTCAATGAGACATTTCCCTAAGTTGTTTACAACTGGTGATAGGAGGCAAATTAAGGTACATAAATACTATTCCTAATTGGCTCTTCAAAATAGTCAAAGTCATTTCCGGGGAGTAAATGATGCATTCTTCGGTTATTATATGGTTATGTTGAACAAAAATTTGTATAATAAAAGAGTATTTAATCATTGTTGGGAGGTGGTGAACCAATATGGATGCATGTTCCTACAATTTTCTACCTTCACATACCTCAGAGTTGGATGTTTCAATGGTGAGCCTTTCATTCTCCCTAAGTATCCTTCTGATAAAATTGTGTTCATGGAGCTAGCTTGCCAAATGAATGCAATACATGAGGCCCAATCAGGTTCTCATAAAATAGGTTTGAAATTCTCTATTACAATTGGTAGATCTTCTATCAACTATATCTATAAATCAAGAGAAATGGAAGAAGAGATAGGAAGAGTTACCATGAGGTTCTTCAAATTCAGGAAGGACTTTGAATATAGAGGAATGAGATATAAGTTAAAGAATGCATATGTTCATGTACATCAAATTGAAGATGTTTGTCCACTGATTGTAGATCTGAGCATGATATAAGAAAGCTTAACTATTGTTGGCTAACAGTTGATCAAATCAGGGAGTTTGACCTCGTTGATGTTCCAGATGACTTAGAGGATGATGGTAATATCATAGATTTTGCCTATGTTGATAATAAAGTTTCCTCTACTCCTTTGTCTCCCATCCAATGGTCACAAAAGGAATGTACTTCCATCAGAGAGTGATTTCAAATTATTCTTACAAATACAAATATGTGTCTTTCAAGAAACGGTATTCCATTGAAATCCTTCTCCTCTAGTTCTGATGATGACTTTGTTGGCCTAATGGGAAGAAGGTCTGAAATTAGAACCAAGAATAAACACCATCCCACCACCCCGACCAAGGATCCCAAATTGAAGTTCATAGTTGGAACTAAGAAAGGGAAAGTGAAGGAGAGTCATCGGCCTCTAATATTCATGTGGACGGTGAGCATCCTGATGAAAGACTAATTGATGTTTATCAATTGGAAGAAGGACAAGGAGGTGATCAGGAACATGCTGAACTTGATGAAGAAGAGTTGCCACAAGTAGATAAGTCCTTACTCTAGGTATTTCCTTCTTCATCTACATTATAGGTTCTGATTTCTACCTTTGAGTCAGAGCCCCTAGTGGTTATCTATGTTACTCCTCTAAATGTTATTCATGTATATTCCACTAGTGCTAATGAGTCTATTCTAGATACTCCTCATGATAACATTGAGAATGTCTTCTCAACTTTTCCCATGTTGTTTGAAGTGTCTACAATAGTGCTAGATGATTTTGATAAATTTATGAATGAGTTGGCTCCTAGGTCCAACGAATTATCTCTTGAAAATTGCACCAATGTAGTCACCATGACATCTCCTATTATAACCACTAATAATCATGATTCTTTCAATCTCTCTCAGGATGTGGTAGCAAGTGAGGATGATGATTTGATTTTACCACCTTGGTTGATGTCCAAGGCGGTGAAGAGAAAGAAGCAAGTTGTCTCTCCTAAAGACTTTGATTTTACTCAACTTGTTCCTGTCAAACCCAAGATTGTCAAAAAATCTAAAACTTTGTCAAGGGTAAAGGTTGAAAAGAATAAGAACAAGTATGTCAAGGTTGTTGTTCCTCCTCCAAATGTAGTTATAGATCAAGTCCAAGATTCAAACTATGTCATTCAAAGGATTGACTTGGGGAAAAAAACTCATGATTCCATGGCACAAGATGCATAGTCAGCCTTGGAAGCCCTAGTTTCCAGGTATGATGAAGACAAGGCCAAAAAGGATCAACTCAAGGCACGAATTGAGCAACTCACCTTAATTCTTATCAAAGTGATAAGTCTTCAAAAGCTATTGAACCAGTAGCCTCATCTTTGGATGACCAGGTTGTCAAAAGGACTAAACAAGCATCATGGAGCAAAGCTATAGGAGAGTGGATGGATCGAATGTTGAGACAAGGCGCATGACTCTTAAGTTCAACCTGCACCAATGTCAACAATCTTGATTTTGTGAGGATAAAGGTAGATAGCACCATAGAGGTCTTCTCACAGGAACTTGGAACATAAGAACAGGATTTTGAAGCTTAGTTGAAATTTGAAGACTATGATCCAGATGATCTTATACAAAATGCTCTTATTCCCTCACGGTGAATGTACATTGAGCAGCGAGAGGCCTAAATACACCAAATGAATATCCTCGAGTGCCTAATCAAAGATATGAGGAGGGATCAAAAAGAATGTGCAAACAAGAAGAAAGAAATTGTTACAAAAATCTATGAAATCCCATGTTCTTTTCTTGATGAGAATGAAAAGGTGCTTGATGTGGATGAAATCATCAAAGAGTTCAGCCTACTCATGACTACTGAAGTTGATAGGGAGGACTTTTCTTTCTCCTCAATTGATGATTGACTACTTGATCTTCAGTTCAACTTGGATTTTATGGACTCATTCCTAAAGAAACATATGAAGTGTTGCACCAACTTAGAAGATTTCATCACCAAGGTCAAGGTCATCATCGGTAACACTCAGGGACTTGATGGAGTTCAAATGAAGAATGCTTTGCAGAAATTTGAGGAATTATAGAAGCAAAATTTGGCTTGATTAAAATGACACTTAGTCATTTTCATGTTTTCCCCAATGGCATTTGACTATGTCAATCGACACCTCAGGTGTCATTTTGTATTGCTCATATGCACCTTTTGAGTGCACAAGTCCTAAGTCAAATTGAACTCTTCTTTTGACTTAGTCTTAGAATTAGTTATAATTTCCTATTTTTTTGTTGCACCCCTCTTCTATATATATGAGGGTTATTATTGTAATAAGGATCTTTTTTCCATCTTTGTTTATGTTACAAAACTATGTCAAAGTGAAGAGCAAATTGAGACTTGGTGTTCATTTTGTAAATTTGCAATTTAATCAAGAAAGAGAGAATCTTAGCATTCAAACTTTGGTTTGAGTACAATTTTATTTGGTATGAATGTTCTTACTTCATTGGTATCATATGTTATTAAATGATTAAAGTTGGATATAGTTGTTGGTGTTGAATATTGAATAGTTTTTGAATCTTTGCAAGTAATCTTCGAGTTACTTCAAAAATTTAGAAATTTGAGATTAGTTGAGAGAAAGTTGCTTTAAGTCTTTGAGCTTTTACAAGTTATCTATAGAGTTTTTATTTAAAAGATTAAAAGTAGAGTCTTTGTGCTATACGGACTATCTGGTTAGAGTAGAATATCTTTTAGTATATTTGTGAGTCTCTGAGCTGATAATATATTTGGGTAACATTGGTTGATAGGAGTTTTAGTGTGTACAAAAATGAATCCTTGAGTTCTTGGGTGTATGTACAAAATGAATCTAGAGTTTATTTAAAAGATTAAAAGTAGAGTCTTTGTACTATACGGACTATCTGGTTAGAGCAGAATATCTTTTAATATATTTGTGAGTCTCTGAGCTAATAATATATTTGGGTAACATTGGTTGATAGGAGTTTTAGTATGTACAAAATGAATCTTTAAGTTCTTGGGTGTATGTAATTCTTGTCCTAGGTCATTTTCATAAAAGGGGAAGTAACAAAAGACTTTGTTCTTTCATAGACACTTTCCTTCCTAGATAGATTAGTTAGATATTACTACAAGTTTTCAAGTTGTTTAAGTTAAGGAAAAATATGTTCTTAAAAGAGAATTAGATATAATTGGTTCTAAAGGAAGAGAACTAAGTTGTTATTGTACCTTGGATTAGTATAAAGTTAGCATGTAAATAAAATAGAAAGTAATTGTAGTAGAAAGGGGGAGTCTTCCCTTATAATTAGGAGTGATTATATATTGCCTTTTGAGAGATATCATCCCATTTGTTGTCGTGAAACACTCATTTTGTGAACCTTCACCAGTTTAAAAAATTTTCACCCAATATTATTAGAAGAGTATAAGTGTTGCATGGGTCTTTAGTAAGAATCCATGCATGACTATATAAGTATTTTAATTCTTGTGACTAGAGTAAAAGCTTATGAGATGTTCATTCTAGAGATTCAATGATTTTGGTTATTTACAGACAATATTTTGGTACTAATATAATTATATAGATCAAAGATTGCACAATAAATAAAAAGGATGTTCTAATGAAGGACACCTTATTAATATGACCTCTAGTACCAAGTTTAATAATTATTGGACCAACAATATTAAATATTTTTAATCATCACAATAGTACACATCTTAAATTTACTTTAAACACAAATTTGCTATAGGAAAAATCAAGAAAGTTCAAAGTTCAACCAACCAATTCATAAGTTCACAACCCTACTATGAAAATTATAAATCCCTCACCTAAGAATTCTTAATGAATATTGACTCCAATTTTATTAAATGATAAGGTTGCAAATTAAGTGGACATTGAATTAGTAATCTAAAATTAACCTTAATGTGAGTGAGTCAATAAATATTCTATATTATGGCAATACTTACTTGCTAATCTTTGCATAAGAGGCCACAATGATGCATAAACAACAAGTTAGCATTAACCTCAAAACTCACAATAAATAGTATGAAGCAAATTAAAACATAATATAAAATCATGAATTATATCAACGATTTTCTTATATGTGTGTGTGTATGTGAGAGAGAGAGAGAACATTAATTTGGTAAATTGTACTTATGGATAACATGCTTATTTTCCATGTTTGTAAATTTTAACTCAGACCAGGACTTGGATTATTAGTTCAATAACCTTGATTCCTTTAATTCTCTTAACTCTATCTTATTCTTTTTTATTTTATTATAATGTCCTCCATGATATTAAATTAATGTAATATACAAAATACACTTTTTCAAACACAAATTAATGCATGTTAACTTCAAGTACACATTTTAGTTCATTCAAAAGTAAACAAGGATAAATTCATTATTGCTAGGACCCGGAGGTAACTGAGAGGGGGGGTGAATCAGTTGTCTCTTAATTTCAACCCAAATATAACTTAATCAAACTTGATACTTAATACCGGTAGACCAAACTTAATGCATGAAACAGAAAGAGAAACAATATCCACAACATATAACACAAAGATTTGTATGTGGAAACCCTATAAGGGGAAAAACCACAATGGGAAACCTTACCCACAATCAGATGATACTACTATAGATAGTATGTGTGTACAAATGGGGTCTATACATGCAGAAAGGCCAACTGCCTAGAGCTCACTGCTCAATCATAAGAATGGGAGTCTCACTGACTACAATTGGATGATTAAATCCAATGATAATGTACTGCTCAAAGTAGCATCTCCAATGCTGGATTCAGTACCGGTTAAGCTCTGATTATCTTCTTCACTATGGTCTGCTCATATGATCTTTAGTGTTTGCACATACCATGTTACAATACCATAACCATATATCATTACCTTCATTTTACCTATTACATTATCTCACAAATGAGATCTTACATATATACTAAAACCTAAGACCAAATGTGTAGGTTGGCTCACTAAGAATATTATAATAAAAATAATTACAGGTAAGTCAAGATGCGATGCATCATGTCGGCTCAACAACAATATTAATTAATTAAACCATCTCCATAACGTGTTGTGCTGATCTGGAATAGATAGCGCATGTCGGTCCATAACCTAGACCAATTTGTCGGTAACAACAAATATGTCAACCCGATTAGACCAATAACCAAATCATCAAAACCAAGTGTCCAAACCATGTCTCCGACTTAACCAAGTGATCTTCAGATGATAACAAGTCATCCTCAGTGCCGGTGAACAATATAACCTATCGGTGAACCAAATACCGATGACTGTGCATAAATCACTGAACTTGTCGGTGAACATAACCAAAGATCTCCAGAAGGATAAGTGTTGATAAGTGTTGACATAAATGAAAAAACCAATGCAACATGTCCATAATACCAACAATCTCCCCCTTTGGCATTGATGGCAACACAAGATGGAAAAACCATCTAAGTGCCAAAGTAGAAATGCCAAAAACCAAAAAACAACAATCTCTAGAATAGATCAAAAATATCAGAAATCAAAATACAAATGCAGAGAGTATGAATCTCTCCCCCAATGAATAATATCTCCCCAAAGGATAATGTTTTTTATGTTTTTTCCATAGATATCTCTCCCCCTTTGACATCAAATGCCAAAGCAATACAAATACTAGATACAACTAGTTCATAGAACCAATTACAAATACCAACTACTCCCCCTGAGAAGTATCTCTCTTCCATCAAAGCTGAAAAAAGATCTCTCTATAAATTTTGTTAGTTTGATGCCAAGCATCAACTATCTAAGTCTCTACCAGTGAGGGTATAACCCCAAGTTGTTCTCTGAGATATTCAAAAGTTTCCTTAGGCAAAGGCTTAGTAAAGATGTCTGCAATCTTCTCTTTAGTATTCACATAAACCAATCTCACTTCTTTTGCTTCAACATTCTCTTTCGGAAAATTGTATTTGATAGAAACATGTTTAGTTTTAGAGTGAAATACCGGATTCTTAGATATATCAATTGTTGTTGAATTATCACAATAGATAATTATAGGTTCTTTGCATTTTACCTTTATGTCCTTCAACATTTTCTTAATCCATAATACTTGAGTACAATTAGTTGTTGTTGCAACATATTCTGATTCTGTTGTTGATAATGATGTACAACTTTGTTTCTTTCTCAACAATGAAATCGATCTGCTACCAAGAAAGAATGCCCTATCGGTGGTGCTCTTTCTTTCATCTACATCTCCTATCCATTTAGCATCGGTGTATGCACATAAATCAAAATTTTCATCTTTAGGATACCATAAACCAAGATTTGTTGTGCCTTGTAAATACCGAAAAATCCTTTTCATTGTTGATTCGTTATTTTCTCTAGGATTACTTTGAAATATTGAAACAATACATACTGCATTCATTATATCAAGTCTTTTTTGTGTCAAATATAGTAAACCTCCAATCATAGATTTGTATCTTGTCAGATTAACAGAAGCTGAATCATCCTTCAATGATAGTTTATTAGTTGTAGTCATAGGAGTACTTACTGGTTTAGAGTTTTCCATACCAAATTTCTTTAGTAATTCCTTCAAGTACTTTGATTGACATAAGAATATACCTTTATCAGTCTGTGAAATCTGCAATCCTAAAAATAATGTTATCTCCCCAATCATAGACATTTCAAATTCTTCCTGCATCTTATTAGAAAAGTCTTTACACAATCCATCTTCTCCTCCAAAAATGATGTCATTAACAAAAACTTCAATAACCAAAATGTCTTCATTAGTCACTTTGAAATATAAGTTCCTGTCAGCATTACCTTTAGTGTAACCAAGCTTCATAAGATATTTGTCCAATCTAGCATATGAAGCTCTAGGAGCTTCCTTCAATCCATATAAAGATTTCCTTAATCTGCAAACCATATCTTTATCATTTGTTAATGAAAATCCATCAAGTTGTTCAATGTAAACTTCCTCTTCAAGATCACCATTCAGAAATGCACATTTAACATCCATTTGGTATACTTTATAGTTCTTGTGTGCTACAAATGCAAGAAATAATCTGACTACCTCAATTCTAGCTACCGGTGCAAAGGTTTCATTGTAATCAATTCCCTCTTTTTGTGAATATCCCTTACATACTAATCTTGCTTTGTTTCTAATTACCTTGCCATCTTCATTAAGTTTGTTTCTGAATACCCATTTAGTTCCAATTACATTTTTATTTTTAGGTCCGTGAACTAATGTCCATGTATTGTTCTTTTCAATTTGTTCCAATTCATCTTCCATAGCCTTAATCCAATGTTTATATTCACATGCCTCAATAACAGATGCTGGTTCAATTTGAGAAATTAAACATACCTCTTCATTTGCTAGTCTTCCTCTTGTCATAACTCCTTGATATTTATTCCCAATTATCTAACTTTCAGATTAATTCAATCTTGCATACCTGGGTGTGTTCACTTGTTATTGTTCTTCAGTCACTGTGGAATTCTCTGATGATGTCGGTGTGACTGGATCAACATTCTATATCGGTACACTCTATATAGGTTCATTTGTGATTATTTCAAGTGTCGGTTCAGAATCCATAGACCTTGAATTTCTTCTAAAATGTTCATCTATCTTCACATTTGCACTCTCAATGATTTTTTGCAATCTTTTATTAAAACATCTATATGCTTTTCTCTTAGATGAATAACCAAGAAATATTCCTTCATCACTTCTAGGATCAAATTTACCAATATTATCACCTCTCCTAATGTAACATTTGCTTCCAAATATTCTGAAGTACTTAAGAGTAGGAATATTACCAAACCACAATTCATAGGGTGTCTTACTGGTTTCACCTTTGATGTCAACTATGTTGAAAGTGTAAACCGTTGTATTCACTGCTTCTCTCCAATACACATGAGGTAGATTTGCTTATGATATCATGCTTCTAGCTGCATCCAGAATAGTTTTGTTCTTCTTTTCCACAACTCCATTTTGCTAAGGTGTCTGGGGTGTTGATAGTTGTCTTCTTATTCCATTCAGTTTTGAACTCCTTAGATGTAAATTCACCTCCTTGATCTGATCTTAAACATTTGATTTTCTTACCAATTTCATTTTCTACAAGTGCCTTGAATAATTTGAATTTCCCAAAAGCTTCTGATTTATCCCTAAGAAATGTAACCCAACACATTCTAGAATAATCATCAATGATTAGCATAAAGTATATATCTCCCTGTAAACTTCTTGTTCTTATCGGACCACATAAGTCAGTGTGAATTAAATCAAGAAAATCATTGGTTTTCTCATAAATACTCTTGATAGTTGTTCTAACTTTCTTTCCCATTTGACATTCCTTACATACTGGATTATGAGGTTTTACAATCTTAGGTAAATCCCTTACTGCCTTAGATGAATTAATCTTTACAATGCAATCAAAATTCACATGACAAAGTCTTTTATGCCATAACCAACTTTCATCAATATGTGCAATCAAGCATGTCTTTTCATTGTTATTCAAATGAAAGATATTACCTCTAGTCTGATTACCGGTTGCAATTTCCAAACCAGTTCTATTTATGATTTTGCATTTACCATTATGGAATTGTAACTGAAATCCTTTTTCAACTAATTGACCAACACTCAACAAATTATGCTTCAAACCTTCAACATAATAAACATTGTCAGTATTGTGCTTACCATCAAAAGATATAGTGCCTTTTCCTCTAATCAAATAGGCTTTGTCATCTCCAAATCTCACTAGACCTCCATTGTATTCCTGAAAAGATAAGAATTTACTTTTATCACCAGTCATATGATGTGAACATCCGGAATCTATAATCCATTCATCCTTTTCTTCATTTTCTGCTGCCAGGGCCTGCTCTACCGATGGAATAGTAGGTGTCGGTTGATCTTTTGTTATTGCAATGAAATCTCATCCATTGTCTCCCGGTTCTTCATCAGAATCATTAGTAACTCCTTCATCAACATAGTAACATGATTTGTCTCTATTCTTCTTAAATCTGTATATCTGATATTCAGGGTTAGGTTTATATGTCTTTTTAGCTTCTTCTCTCAATCTTGCATGTCTGTCGGGACATCTAGATGCCATATGACCAATTTTATTGCAGTTAAAACATTTAAAAGGTGTTTTACCTTCATACTTACTTCCAATAGGACCTTTAGGCATTTTCCTTGCAAATAGTGCTTCAAGTTCTTCAAGTTTTTCATTTTCCTTTCTGATGTCTTCAAGTTCTCTTGCATAAAGTGCTTTCCAATCAGATTTATTAGCTGATGATGAAGATGTTGCAGATGATGATGCTTTGAAGGCTAAATCTGTCTTAATTGTAGCAACTAGACCAAATTCCTCAAGCTCAAATGCTGAAAGTTTTCCAACCAAGATATCTCTAGATACTGATGTATTAGGCATAGTTCTTAACTCATTAATAGCAGTTACTTTCATTTTGTATGTCGGTGGCAATGCTCTTAAAACTTTAGAAACAATTTCATCTTCACTTAAGGAACCTCCATAGTATTATATTCCCAAAACAATTTCATTAACCCTTTCCATAAAAGCAAAAATTCTTTCATCTTCTTCCATTTTCAAATTTTCATCCCTAACCTAGAAGCATTCTAGTTTTGTAATTTTGACAGTGGAATCACCTTCATTCAATGTCTCCAATTTATCCCAAATAGCTTTAGCAGTAGATTGGTCTGATAATCCCATGATTTGCTGATCTGATAAAGCGCTCAAAAGTGCTTCTCTTGCTTTGCAATCATTCTCTTGATCCTTAGCCAATTTAGGTGGATTAGGTTGACTCTGTGTAGGACCAACATAACCATTCTATGTAACATGCCATATGTCTTTTCCAATGCAATTCAGATGTGTCTCCATTCTGATCTTCCATATACCATAGTTAGTTTCATCAAGTTTCGGACTGTCCTTCCTGAAATATTTAGTTGCCATAGAATCTCCTCAAGTTGTTAAACTTCTGCAAAAAGAGGACTTAGCTCTGATACCAATTGTTAGGACCCGAAGGCAACTGAGGGGGGGGGTGAATCATTTGTCTCCTAATTTCAACCCAAATATAACTTAGTCAAACTTGATACTTAATACCGGTAGACCAAACTTAATGTCGGTTAACAGATTAACAGTTAATATCAATACCGGTGAAACTTAATGCATGAAACAAAAAGAGAAACAATATCCACAACACATAACACAGAGATTTGTACATGGAAACCCTGTAAGGGGAAAAACCACGATGGGAAACCTTACCCACAATCAGATGATACTACTGCAAATAGTATGTGTGTACAAATGGGGTCTGCACATGCAAAAAGGCCAGCTGCCTAGAGCTCACTGCTCAATCACAAGAATGGGAGTCTCACTGACTACAATTGGATGATTAAATCCAATGATAATGTACTACTCAAAGTAGCATCTCCAATGCTAGATTCAGTACCGGTTAAGATTTGATTATCTTCTTCACTATGGTCTGCTCATATGATCTTCAGTGTTCACACATACCATGTTACAATACTATAACCATATACCGTTATCTTCATTTTACCTATTACATTATCTCACAAATGACATCTTACATATATAACAAAACCTAAGACCAAATGTGTAGGTTGGCTCACTAAGAATATTACAATAAAATCAATTACAAGTAAGTCAAGTTGTGATGCATCATGTCGGCTCAACAACAGTATTAATTAATTAAACCATCTTCATAACGTGTTGTGCTGATCTGGAATAGATAGTGCATGCCGGTCCATAACATAGACCAATTTGCTGGTAACAGCAAATATGTCAACCCGATTAACCAATAACTAAATCATCAAAACCAAGTGTCCAAACCATGTCTCTGACATAACCAAGTGATCTTCAGATGATAACAAGTCATCCTCAGTGCCGGTGAACAATATAATCTGTCGGTGAACCAAATACCGGTGACTGTGCATAAGTCACTGAGCTTGCCAGTGAATATAATTAAAGATATCCAGAAGAATAAGTGTTGATAAGTGTTGACATCAATGAAAAAACCAATGTAACATATCCATAATACTAACAATTATAAAACCCTAAGTATTATAAAAATGAAGAAGTCTTTGATATGATTACCTTATCATAATTCAAAAAGGCCTTACCTAATCCTCAAGTATATAAAGATGGTGAAATTGAGGCAAAGTAGATCTATTTTGATGATTTTGACTCTTGGGAAAAGAAACCATCCTCAAAGTAGAAGAGATTTCAAGTCTTGCACAAATTAGATTTGCAGCTAAGGCTAAGTAATCATGTATGAAAAATTACTTCACGAATTTAGAGTTTAAAGGAAAGATGGAGGATTACACAAGGTCAAATCATATGATATCATCATATATAGTTATGAGACCACAAAAGAAAGAAGTTGCAACTTCAGAGGGGTATGTACAAGCATAGGTAAGACACATAGACCGCTCAAAAAAAGGGCCTCTTTCCCTCTTTTAACATTGTGATTGGGTTTCTTTCTCTAATAACTTCTCTTCTTTCAAAATCACATCCAACAAAATGAAATCTTAAAAGAAGTCACATTATTAATGTTTCATTAATATATTATCAGTACGATATCTTTACTAAAATATAAAAGGTTCTTACATCAACACTTACCAAGTGTTCCTTATCATCCTATATGTTGTACTACATCTTAGTGGCGTAAATTATTAATGCAGTCCTACATGTCTTACCAATTCTATCATAAAGCATTGGATCATACAACAAATACAAGACATATGTAATTATTTTACTTATAGTTAATTAATCTATGCACAAAAAGGTAATATAATAATAAAATTATAGACTCACTTTAAACTCTTGAGACACATATGCAGTCCCTGGTAGTGTAACAATCATCCCTATTGTTTCCAAGATAACAATGTCTTATCTTTTAATAGTAATGTTCTAATTTAAAGATCATGTTCAACAGTATTTTCTATAGTATTTTGACATCCATATTAATCAGGCATGGATAAATTATTGCTGTCGCTAAAACACCTCACAAGTAAGGAATGAGATAGATCATAATGATGATAGTGCGATATCAATTTGCGATATACTACTAGAAGAAAAATTCACACTAAAATTGGCATATGAAAACCTAAATGGTGTATGATAGAATTATTTCGACAGGTACCTTCTTTTATCAGACACACTCGTTATGGTTATAATCATTAATAATAATATTTTTTGACTACATATTAAACAACACTAGCTGAAAAGAATCTTTTGTGAGTAATCTTACCTCAAAGCAAAAGGAAACGGGTTGATGGGGTAGGACAAATGTGGCAGCTGCAAAACACCATCTTTTGAATGTATGCATAGTGTGAAATAAAAAATAGAAATGACAACCGTGTTGTTTATGGTTTGACTAGAACCCAACACCTATAGTGCAACTCTCGTCTTTGCCTCCTACATTTGTTAGAAATGTGGTCTCCTAGATTGCAATTATTTTAAGATGTATACACATTGGATTTATTGGGGAGGCGTCAGAAACTTTCAAGTAATGCAAATAGCAGGTGTAAAGAGAGATTCAACAACCTGCTCTGAGTGGAACAACTTAAATCACACACACTAAGCTTACACTTCTAAGCTTAAAAGTGTTAAACACTTAGAGTTGACTAACATTTTCTAATCTTAATATGTTACTTAAGGTGCTTGGTCACACTAAGAATACACTTCTAGGCTTAAAAGTGTTAAACACTCAGAGTTAACTAACATTCTCTAGACTTAATAGTTGCTTAAAAAAGAATTTGATGAAAAAGATTTAAAAACTTTCAAGTAAATACAGTTGGGCATTAAAAGCCTGATTCCCCAATCTTCACCTACGACCTCCCTGCATGTGCTAGATAGGGTTTTCGCTGAAACGTTGTGGCTGCAATCTAAATTGTTAAAAAGAAGAATGCCTAAAAAGAAAGTGTAGTCTGTGGAATGCCACGAATGCAATTTATGCCCCGGTAGACACGTACATTAATGTGACAAAACATCTCAAGGGTTTGTGGTCTCTAGCTCTACCATCATTGTAGCGTACACATAAAATAATTTATTGAGAAGGATTTTCAAAACCTTGGAGCAATTGACTGCAACATATGCATGGGGTGGATTTGTTGAAAAGTCTTTTGAATTTTTTTAGCAAATGAAGTTGCAGCTACAAAGTCTGATTCTTTGTTAGTGTCCTCCCTAGCCTCCCTCTATGAACAACAGTAGAGCAAGCTGATTTTTAAAGTCAGCGGTTAATCTCTACATAAAATGGCACTGTAAAAAAACTTTCAGATTTATAAACCATAGTGTTTTTTGTCTATTTTTTTGTGGTTTTATGTTAATAAAGATAAATATCATAAAGATTTAACTGCTGAAAATTTCGTCGAAATCTATTATATTTTACGGATTTTAGAAATCATACAAAAAAATGTTTTGTGTGAAGATTAACCTCATCCAATTTTTAAACATCTCAGATAGAAAAGCCTCACAAAAATGTCAGTGAAGCTAGTGAAATAATACTTCATGAATCTAAATCTCTAGGTTGGCATAGCTTAGTGTAGAATCCTATAAAGTTGTATCCAATACTCACCATTAATTCTACCTAATATATGTCTCATTTTTTGTGAAGTCATCCTGGAATGCCCGTGCCTTCATGTGGCACCCGTGCCGCATGAATGGTTTGTAGAGCACAAGATATCACTAAGAGGGGGGGTGAATCAGTTATTATAAAATATTTTAAACAATGTGTGCAACCGGTAAGATAATGGAAACACTAACAAGCAACTGCACACAAGAGCACATCACATAACACTGGATATACGAGGAAAACCCAATGTGGGAAAAATCTTGGTGAGAAATGTTGTTGGAAATCTACTTCTCCAATCCAGCCTCATGATGAAATAACAGTTTTACAATGTTTAGGGCACCAACCCAAGGATCACCAACCCCTAGAAATTTATGGGCACCTACCCAAAGGAGCACCAACCCCTGCACTAAGCACCCACTCAGTGAAATACAGTGATAAACACCTAGTTACAAATGAGTTTTGTAGCACCTGGAAAATATTCACTCTGTTGGTTAAACTCTTTTCTATTACACTTCTTGTCTTCTCTACTGGTTCTCTGTTCACTTTGTCTAAATCTTTTTAACTTAGTTTTTGCCTTGTTGAATCTCCTCTCACACTCTGTATGCTCTCCTTTACTCTATGTTGTTATCTTACCGGTTCAAACACGATCGGTTAGATGAACCGTTACACTCTATAACTGTCTATCGGTTACCTTAAACCTTGTCGGTTAAACCTTCCTTACCTATTGTTCAACTAACACTCAGTCACTTCAAGATTTTCTATCAACACTTAGACTAATCAACCTAGCAAAATCACACTTTATCATCACTCATCCAACATACTATCTAATTTCTTAAGTCTTTGATCTATATATTTATATACATGCTTTCCTGCCAAAACAAAACTCAACCTTTACGTGCCTAGGGTTTTCTTCACCGACTTTGATTCGTATCAAATCAGATCTCATCTTCTTGAATAGACAACCTACAACAGTTTTGAAAAAAGCTCTGTCCTTTTTTTATTCTTCCTATAAATGTTAACTATATTTAGCAAACTGGACCCTGTTCATCAGTCTTAACTTTGTCGATCATAAATGATCTACTAGTTTCCTTCTCCAAATCAACAAGATGATTAGATGTCCTGCTTTGATCATAATGTCAAAGAATAAAATCTTTTCCCTTCGATCTGCTTTGAGCCACAATCCTCTACAACTGATCTGTGATTTTTGGAGTCGACATTTAATACCGACCTAGTCGGCAACTACCTCGTTGACACAACATTCACCTACCACTGCACGTTTGCCACCTGGATTCCACGTGACATTTCTGTCAGCATCCATCTCACTTGATTGTGTCAGTTCTAACTTAGTCACCGACCGAACATGCTACCGGTATACACTAACTAGTTAAACTACATATCGTGCACTTCTTTGTTCTGTCAGTTAGGACATGCTATCTCGAACCATAATTATCGGGTTTGCTTGCTTACCAGTTGACATCCTATACCAGTTGACATTAAAATGCCAACAATCTCCAATGCCGGTAACAACATATTGCATATCGGTTGACATACTTACCAGTTGACATCAATGACAATACAATGCCAACAATCTCCCCCTTTAGCATTGATGTCAACACACATTTTCTTCACAATTCGGGCTCTTTCTCCAACTACACTTTCTCCAACTCCACTTTCTCCCCCTTTGAAAACAATGACAAAGGGATCAGACACCAATTACCAGTAGGTCGGACTACTCTACCCATTCGCCCATCAGGCCAATTACAAATTTTGTAGATAGACAAATTGAATAGACAACTATAAAACTCACAAATGAGGATTGATGATCAATTTCTCCCCCTATGAAGTTACTCTCTCGGTCAAGTTAATGGAAACTTTGTTAGATAAACAAATTGAATAGATAACTTCCCAAAGTCTCAAACATGCTGGAACTACAACATAAACACCTGATCTCCCCCTGTGTCCAGCATATGGCCCAAGAGTCAAAAGCATATGGCTATGAACTCCCCTGAACCACAGATCTCCATACACATTTAAGTGCATAAATTTATGGCATTGTGTTGTCATTGATGTCAACCGGTATAGGATGGCAACTAGTATGGAAGATTGATGAGCAGTGTTGTCATTGATGAATACCGGAAATGATGTCATTGATCTCCTTTAGCATAGCAGGTCACCAGTAAGGAAGAGTGTGTCATTTAGCATAATGGCCATTAGAGTCACTGATGCACAAGTTAGTGTTGACTTGTGTTGAAGACACAAGGACTGCAGACTGGTAAGTGACATGTTGGCAGTGCATAGTTTCCAACCAACAAGAGAGCAAGATGTTGGGTTATTGATTGTGATGAAGAGGGGGAATGTTACCAAAATCACATCAACACCAAAGGTGAAGTATGTGCAGGCCACCAGTATGTTGTGTGGATAAGAAACAACAGGATTCTCACCAGACAAAGATGCAGTCACCATCTGACAGTGAATGTGCCCAATCAGTTCACATGTGCCTTTTTGAAGATATGTTGCTCAAATAGGGAAGCCACATTAGTGTAATGCAGGATGCAAATGACAAGGATCCACTCCCACTGGTAAGTGGAGCTTATCTCCTATTGTGCATGGAATGCATCATAGTCGTCTGAGATAAGACAAAAGAGTTAAAGGCAGGTGATTGAAGGGCCACACCGAATGAACTGGTGAAACACTAAGCTGCGTTAGGTGCATGAGGTCAGGGATATGTATCGGATCAGTTGGGTAGATAATGATGAGTTGACGGTATAGAGATTGAAGGATATGTTTGTCACTTTGACAAACCTATTGATAGGAGAACCGATCCATAGATCAAGAAGGCAAGTTAGAGCAGAAGCAAACAAATGGAGATTGGTGAAGACTGATGACATGATGTCATCAAGGTGTTTACTAGTAAGTATATCCACTGATAATGCTGAAAAAGTGCAAGAGTGAAGATAGACTGGTTAGGGAATAACTGACAGGGTTTATGAACCAGTAGATGAACCCAGTTGTGTGGTTGGTCGGTGATCATGTCTGAACTGACATAACCGACCTAGAAAAGGTGGATGTTGACAAAGGGGCCACGTGGAGGTGAAGTGGCATGCATGCACAGGTCGGTGTGGTGTGTCGGTGAAGTTGTTGGCAACTGGTTCAACATTTATGGTGACTATGAAGCTCGAGGAAGCATGGCAGAAGATTGTGGCTTGAGAAAGACAAGTTGGAAAGCGATTGAACTTGTCCTACAAGAAGATCTAATCTTCGTACTCATTTGTGTAATACCCTAAAAATGGTCACCTAAACCATGGGTCCCTAATCTCGACAACATCACCAAGGTCTTAACCAAAGGCAATTAAATCAACCTTGAGCACCCAATTAATTAATTCTCCAATCATTAATGTTACATGGCAAATTAATAACTCTATATTAATTAAATATATATTTAATTAATTAAATCATTCCAAGTAAATCATTTTAATCAGTTATCCTATTTATTTAATTAAATATCTTAGCATATTTATTAAAAAATAAATTTGCCATTTTAATCACAAAAAGAGGAATTAATTTAAAGAAAAAGAGGAATTAATTTACAAAAAGAGATTTTATCACAAAAAGAGGAATTAATCTACAAAATAAAGAGTTAAATTGAAAACAAAAGAAAAGAATTAAATTGAGAGAAGAAATCAAACTTAAGATATTTCTTTTTCTAAAATTGAGATAACTTAAAAAATCAGAAAAGCAATTAAATTAAATTAATCTTTTTCTCTACAATTAAAACTCAAAGCTTTTCTTGAGGAAAGAGGTCCAATCGCATTGAAAAGAATTTTTCTAAATAAAAATCTTGAGCAAATTAAAGAAATGTGCATGGAATCGTCTATTTTTATCTCAAGTGCATGGAATCAACTAATTTTATCTCCAATGCATACTCAAACTTATAATTTCAATGCATTCAATCAAGCTATAATTGGAATCTATCTCAAGATTAACTTAATCTGATCTTTCAATTATCCTGAATTGTGCTTTTGCTTGAGGAATCTCAGTCGCTCGATGTTAATCAATCTTGATCGTTGGTCTCTCTTTTGAGTCTCTATAAATTCAGCCTTCATCTTTCATTTAAAATACCCTAGAGATTTATTGTTATTGTGCAGTTTTTGCTCTAGAGTCGATAAAGATATTGTGCTTTGAGATTATTGCATCTTAGTTTAGCTTTTTGCATATTTAGTTTAATCTAGCTTACTATTCATTCATCTAGCTTACTATTTATTCATCTAGCTTACTATTCATTCATTTAGCTTATTGTTCATTCATTTAGCTTAATATTCATTCATCTAGCTTAATATTCATTCATCTATCTTAATCTCGCATCCATTTAGCTTATTTATGTGCTCATATAGATTAAATCCTTTGTCTTGGTGTAGTCTAGTCACTAGTATTGCTTAGACAAATTTGAGAGCAAGTCTATACTCATATCGTTTAGAAGGCAATAGGTCGATTTGTTATGGTTTTTATATTCATAATTATATATGTCTAACCATACATGCAATGACTTAATTGAAGTGTTGTGTCTTACAGCTTGCATATACTTATCCACTTTTCACGTGCACTTTTTTGGTGCCCACTGTGGGGCAGAAGACTTCATCTTTCAGCCTTGCAGATCAGCTCCTTTTTTATTTTTTGAATTTTTTCGTACAATTACTACAAAAACTCATGAGTTTTAACCGAGGCCCGCATGAAATTCTGCAGGTATCATACAGTCCATCATGAATTATCATACGGTTGGGTGAGAATACTCGTACAATTTTCTAGTCTTTTGGTATTAAAACAGATTGCATTTCTAGGGTTTTTCTGATTGGATTTTGATGATACTAATACTAACCCTAGCTTGTTTTTTATTTGCCTAAGAGATTTTGATAGCCTAACCAGTTTTTGCAGAACATTTGTTGAATAACATGTCTGTCGCACAAAAATAATATGACTACTGATTCGTTGTTTTCGTAGGTTGCCTGAGGAGTTTAAAGTGAACTTCGTCTATTCTTTAAATTTATTTTTCTAGGCACTTAAATTGCTATCTGGTTAATGAACAAATCTGTCTTTTGTGTTTTAAGAAAAATCTAAGAGGTAGGAGAGCATGCTCTTGTTTGCACAGACCATCCAAAATCTCGACCCTCGAAGCTTTTTCTTAGTTTGAGATTTGTATACCTTTAGCAGGCCTATCATAGTGGGAAAAAGTAATCACCCTATGAGAATGACCCAAGTGAGTATAGTTGGACCTAAGCATTCCAACTCACTATAATAAATAGGCCTCTGGTGATTAAAGTTTCAGAGGATGGGATTATTTGAGTTTTCTCTTTGAGATCTCTCATATCGAGCATTTTGTAGGGCCTCATGGTCTCAATCAAGTTTACGTGACTACAGCTTGCTTCGGTACCTTGTCAGGCTATAGGCCTCAATCATGCTTGCGTGACTTCAAGGGGTAATTTTGAATGGAATTCCTAACTAAGAACTATAAGATAGAGGCTACATGATTCACCTCCAAAAGGGGGCTAATCTTTGTGCAAGGGAGATAGTAACTCTCCCAAGATACTTGTCATTTCGTGCCCCATTAACGTTTGGAATCGGCTAATACGGTGTGGAGAATCCATTGCATGAAACTCAGCGGTCATATTCTGATTAGCTATTGGGTGTGTACCTGAGTCTGCAAGCAAAGGTTTTCTTCTCTAAGCCAACTTTCGTAGGGTTAGCATGTTTTGCTTGAATTCATTATACATCTTGCGTGTTTACTATGTTTTCATCCTTGAAACTGAACTAAAATACTGAAACTGGAAAAAATAATCAACAAGGTCAAAAACTCAGTGATCAAAACTCTGCTTGTGTCAAAAACTAGTCTTTGTCCAGTCCTTTGTCATACGAGTCTACTGAATTATAGTCTAGCTATATATATACTGTCATACGAGTCTTCTCTTTTATCATATGGTTATAGACCTGTTGTCGTACGAATATGAATTCATCCTGTCGGTTTGTCATTCGGTCATGTCAAAATTGTCATCCTAATCTTCAAAATTCACATCTAGCCTTAGGTAAATAGTCATACGAGTAATTATAATCCTCATCAAATTATCATCTTGAGAACCTTAAACTGATGTGCGAGTATAGGCAGCAACTCATATGAGAAATTGTCTATGTCATCTGGGAACTACTAAATTGTCATTTGGATCTGAAAAACTCTATCATATGACTTCCTAATTTTGTCAATCCAGAAACTTGTCTGTTTACACACTTTTCCATAATTGTTATACTTGCCTAATTAGTCTATAGTGAGTGTATATCTGGTCATCATAATTATGAGCATAAATAATCTTGATAGTGTACCCATGTCGTTGTGTTTCATGATTTTGTCGATCATCTTTCAGCTAGTTCAATCAACTACTTATCAAACTTAAGTTACTTAGATCACGTCTTATATAGGATAGATCGTTCCTGAAACCAAACTGAGTCTTAGTCACTTTTCTCAAATCAAACTAAGTCACTTAGATCATGTCTTATATAGGATAGATCATTCTTGAAACCAGACTGAGTCTTAGTCACTTCTCTCAAATCACAACGTCAAATGAACAGTTAGTTGGCTATCGATATTGGCTTGTTTACCCTTTGGTCAACTTGCCGATATCTTTCATGCATAAGTGAGTTCGATGCAAAACGCTTGGTAACTTAATAAAGTTAGCCAACTCACCGATGAAGAAGATATCAATGTTAAAACCTTGCGTAAAGAAACATATCGGTCACTTGATGATTTTTTCCAACTTGATGATAATTTCTCATTCGCAACTCGAAGTTGGTGTTCATTGGTCTCTTTAACCATTTTACCATGTTGCCGCTAACACTTGGTCAACTATCAGCATAGACCATTGATGATCATGTTTACTTTAAACTCTTCGGAAATGCCAATAACAATCCTAGACAATACAATATTATCATTCATTTATTGGCGATTCGAGGGATCATTTAACTTGGAGTTTAGAAGTCAACATGTTATTTTGAATCATATCCTTTACTTTGAAAACGTTCATAGGATTACAAATACAAATACAAAGAGTTTCTCAATTTTTTCAAAAACATGATTTGCGACCCTTCACCATCATGATGTGAAGTACAATTATAACTTGGGCAAACTTTGGGAATTCACATATGGTCCTCTTTTTTTTTTTACGAATACATCCAAATATTTGACGAACCATTCACACTAAAACGACCCGTTATTACATGGAAACGAAGAAGAATCATAGTTGTCAAATTTACAATTAGGATCAACAGCTGGCTCTGACTGGGGACGAGGACCGTAAGGGACGACGAAGGAACCCATAATCTTTGGTTAATGACAGTTAGTGTATTCGTTGGGCAACAGAGTCAAAAGGATTGGTGCACTACTTTACATGGAACAAGGAAGGAGAACCAAGCCAAAAAGGAGAAAGAACAACACACACACAAACAAAAGGGAACAAAGCCAAAACTCCTATCTAAGCTATATACAAGACGACAGGTAGATAAGCTTATGAATTATATAATTTTAAGTGTTGCCCATTATAAGGAAGGGGCATATGTGTGCCATCTAAGTATGCCAGATAGAATGAATTTGTACCACAGACTTGCCTGATTTGAAAAGGTCCTCTCCAAAGTGAGTCAAATTTACCATGTAGTCCCTTTGGCTCTCTTCGTTTATCCCATAATAGGACCAAATCGCCAACCTGAAAAGATCTTTCTCTGGCTTCCCGATCAAACAGTTCTTTCACTCACATTTGATGTTCTCTGATTCTATCCACTACTGTTTCTCTTTGTTCTTCCATCTTGGTTAAGTACAATATCCGTTTTTCCAATGCATCTTTAAATTCATGATTTTCGACTACTTCTTGCAACTTAAGAGAAGCTAACTCCAATGGAATAGGTAATCTAGCTTCCGCACCAAAAACTAATTCGAATGGAGACATCTTGATAGCCCGCTTCTTCGTAGTACGATCAGCCCACAGTGCTTCATATAGATACTTATGCCATGTTCTCTGGTTTGTATCGACTAACTTGCGGAGAATAGTGATGATGTTCTTATTGCTCGCTTCAGCTTGACCATTTCCCTGAGGATAATAGTCAGATGCATGTGAAAGTATAACTCCATACTTGTAACAGAAAGCCGATATTTCATAAGAAGAGAAGTTGGTAGCATTATCGGTGACGATTTTCTGCGGAACTCCATATCTTACAAGAATGTTTTGTTTGATGAAGTCACAAACTACTTCTGATGTTGTTTGTCTAACTGGAGCTGCTTCAACCCACTTGGTGAAATAATCAATGGCTACCAAGATGTGAGTATGACCCGCACTGGAATGAGGATGAATTGGACCGATAAAATCTAGTCCCCACTGCTGAAATGGTTCTTCAATAATCACAGGTTTCAAAGGTAGGGCGGCAAGTTGTACTCTTCCCTTGAATTGTTGACATGCGTCGCATCTCTTTACCCACTCATCCGCATCTTTGAACATTCTGGGCCAATAATAGAAATTTCTCAATATTTTGAAAGCCGTTACTGAGGAAGAAAAATGCCCTCCACAGGCCTCATTATGAAAGAACTGAAGGAGCTTCTTTCTTTGTTCTTTGTCTACACACCTGAGAAATGTACCATCTATTCCTTTTTTTAAAAGAACATCACCCCAAATAATATATTTAGTAGCCTTCAACTTGATAGTTCGTTTCTCCCTAGGGGTTAGATGAGCAGGACATTCTCCGTATGTGAGGAAATGTGCTATGTTGGAAAACCACTCATCTGTGGTGCTAACAAATAGAACCAAAGGTAGTTCAGACTCTTGAGCAACATTCCTATTAGAATTATTCTCAGCTATTAGCTTACACAACCCACGTCCGCGAACAAGCTTGGTTGGTTTGATATCAATATCATACTCTTGAACCTTTGCAATCCAAGAGGCTCGCTTGCTCATACCAATTTCTTGTTGTGTGAGTATGGTCTTCACTGCAGTATCTGGGACATACACTATAGAATGAGAATTTAAAACATAAAAGCGAAATTGCTTCATAGCCTTGACCACTGCATAAGCTTGCTTTTCCACTGGAGAATACTTCAATTCATGCTTTTTCAGTGGAATACTCATAAAATAAATCGGTGCCTCAATGTTTTCATTATGATGTTGGGTCAATATTGCGGATAATGTAGTGTCAGAAGCATAACAATATACATTGAAATCTTTGGAGAAATCTGGATAAACCAATGTAGGTGCATCCGCAATGGCTGACTTGATCTGATTGAAAGCCCTTTTTCCTTCCTCTGACCATTTGAATGTGACATTATCTCTCATCATGTCAACAATGGATTTTGTAATTTCTGAGAAATCGGGAATGAACTTTCTTATAAAATTAATCTGACCAAAGAAAGAGCGAACACCAGGCTTACTGGAAGGTAACGGTAACTGTTGAATGGCCTTGACTCGCTCTGGATCAATATGAATACCTTCTTTCGAAACAATGTGACCTAGCAATTTCCCTTCTGTCACTCCAAAAATGGATTTCTTTGGATTCAATGAAATACCTTGTTGCCTGCAACGTTGTAGCACACACTCCAAATGATAAGCATGTTCTTCACGTTTCTTGGAGAAAACAGTTAAGTCATCTAGATATACAACAATAATTTTATTTCTCAAGTCACCAAAAGAAAGATCCATTGCACGTTGAAAGGTGGCACCAGCATTAATCAAACCGAAAGGCATACGGTTATAGGCAAATGTTCCCCACAGAGTAGTGAAAGCTGTCTTATGTTGATCATCTTGTTTTACACCGATTTGATTATATCCAGAAAAACCATCAAGCATCGACATCATCTCCGAACCAGAGACAGTTTGAAGGAGATGGTCCATTACTGGTAAGGGATAGTTGTCTTTAAGAGATGCTTGATTGAGATTGCGAAAATCAACACAAATTCTTATCTCACCATTCTTCTTTCTAACAGGCACTATGTTTGCAACCCATGTAGAATGATGGATTGGATAAATGATTTTAGCCTTTAACATTTTATCTACTTCTGCAAAGATTGCATCTGCTATCTTCGGATTGAATTGCCTTTGTTTTTGCCTGAATGGGGAAGAATTAGGCTTAAGGGGAATATGATGCTTAAATTCGCCATTCATAAACACTTTAAGATCATCATAGCACCATGCGAATACATCAATATAGCTATTCAACAAATCAATGATGACTTTTCTTTCCTTATGGGACAAGCATTTTCCAATTAAAACAATCTTGGGATCATTTTCAAAACCAATATTTACTTTTTCTGTATCAGGAGAACTTGAGGGCTTCTTTTCATCATTCTTTACAAACTGATCATTCTTATCAAAAAGACTCTCAAGAGTGACTAATCCCTTAGGAATAGTATTTCCTTTTAGTTGCAAAATCTCTGATTCTTTATCTTCTTCTTTTATATTTTGTTGGCTTGTCAAAGAATGATTACCATCAAAGGATGAATTTGAGAAGGTTCCGGTGCCCTCTAAGAACGAGATGATATGCTTATCATCATCAAAAACTTGCCAATTTTGATTATTATCTGGCACACTAGGTCGGTAGATCATTTCCACTATATACACATCTTTTTCAAACTCAGGATGGGGGAGTAATAAAGAGGCTGAAACGGCAAGAGAATCTGCCTTTGTATTTTGTTCTCTTGGGAAGGCTTGTATAGAAAAAGCATCAAAACTTTCGATCTCATCCCATACTTTGTTTCGATAAGACTTGAGCCTTTTATTCTTAGTCTAATATTGACTTCTCACCTGGTTGACAACTAGTTCAGCATCTCCCATAACTTGTAACTTCTTGATTCCTTTTTCTTTGGCAAATTCCAAACCTAGAAGAAGAGCTTCATACTCTGCCGTGTTATTGGTAGTATCAAATGCGAGCTTGTAGGCTTTAGGAAACTTTTCCCCTTGAGGAGATATCAACACCACACCAGCACCTGAACCGGAAGATGAAGAACTTCCATCAAATTGCATTACCCAAAGTTCTGAGGATATGTCAGGAGCCAAAATTTCAGGAACATTCTCCTTCTTTGATGAGATCATATAAGTACCTGGGCCAGTCTCAACGTATAATATTTCAGCTCTTGGATCATCAGATTTGAGAACTGTGTATTTGGCTTTAGGTTCTGGGTTTAATCTGACTTTCTTGTTGCCAAGAGGTATCAAGGCATGTGACCAATCTAATTGAATCTCTCCACCCAAATCTTTACAGAAACTACGACTTAAGAGCATACCATAACTGGCTGGAATATCGGCAACCAAGATGTTAAGTTTCAACTTCTTTTGAGGATGAGCAGCTAAAACAACTTGAGCATCCTTAATTTGTCCGACCAAGGGTACTTGCTTTGATTCCATTGAGAACACTTTACCAGTAGGTTTATTTAAAGATAGGCCTAGTGCATGAGCAACTTTGGAAGGCATTACATTATCAGAAGCACCGGAATCTATAATACAATTACTCAACTTACAACCAACAATGTACAAGGAAATATAGAAAGGGTCTGGTTTATTAGAAAAGGAAGTGGCAACAAGAGATGATTCCCTTGTAATAGACTCATCTTGCTCATCATCATCAAAATTCTCTCCCGATTCTTGATGTACGTCTGAGTGAGGTTGCTTGAAATCCTTTTTGATACAATGCACCAATTTATCCAATTGTTGCGGATTCTTCTTAAGATACTCATACTGAGAAATTTGCACCTTAATCTTTTTACAGTATTCAATGAAATCAAAAGAATCTTCAAAAGAGGAATCACCATGTTCAACTTCTTTTTCAGCTTTTCTTGATGATCCTTCTTCTTTACTTTGTTTCCTGGAAAGAATTTGCTTAGGAACCTCATCCACCTCTTTGTCTTTTGTAGCTAACTTAGTTTTCTCCCCGAGCTTCTGGCGCCAATTCTTTGTAAACACATTACATGAATGATTATTTATGTCACTATCTTTTTCGTTTTCCTCGCCAGACTCATATTCTAAAAAGTTGACTGTAGGTGGACCAAACTGTTGATTAGTTTCATCTTCAACATATTCTTCAATCCTTTCACTGGTCTGGTTCATCTGCATAAACCTAGTCATCTCGGGACATGAGGCTCCATCATGGTCTGTTGTGAGATGGAAATCACACATTGCAGTAGTTTGACGATTACTCGTAGATGGGTGCTCAATTGCCAACCTTGGTGTTGGAGCTAGTAGCTTTGGTTGCCGGTTTTGTTGATATGGAATATAATTCCTTCTAGGAATATCTTGATACATAGGTGGTGGATTCTGTGGTAATTGCTTCTTCAACTGAAGTAAATCATTTGCTAGCTTTTGAATCATTGGATCGGTAGGTGCAGGATTGGCTTGTTGAATTTTTCCTTTCTGTAATTCTTTATTCCACTTTCCAGCACTCAATAGGTCATCTTCAACTTCAATGGCTAACCTTTGTGCTGCAGCGAGATCAGCTACTTGTCCTCTTCTTATTTGGAAACTAATGTCAGGAGGTTGTGCATTAATGAAGAAACATTTTTGATTTTCCTCCGTAGGCCTCTTATCAGCTGCTAATTTATTGACTATTTTGTTGAAACGAGCCACAAACTCTCTCATAGGTTCGTGTACTTCTTTCTTCATTTGGGTTAATTGAGCAAGAAGTAAATGACCATCATCTACGGTTTTAAATCTTTCTTCAAATTTTTGTAACAGAGTCGCCCAATTAGTAATGGAACCAGATGGTAGCTGATTAAACCATTCAGCTGCGGCATCAATTAGAGTTTCAACAAAAAGTCGTACAGAAACATCCTCATACTGAACTCCGAGGATTGCGCATGCAGTAAAGAAAGCACTAATATGATCTTCTGCAGTGACTTTTCCATCTCCTGAAAACTTTGGGAGATGCTTCCTTGAACCTGTTGGCAAATCATGCAATTGATTTCCTAAAGCTAGAGGGCCTATGGCAGCACCCCATGGAACTGGTTGTGGCTGAGCCATAATTGGTTCTGTAAAGTTAATAACAAGGGGAGGAAGTAAAGTTAAGGCTTGGAAAAGTGAGGAATGAGCACTTGCTTTCTTTGGCGAAGAAGGTCTACTAGTAGACTTAACTTTCTTTTTGTAAGTGGTAGAAGGTGTGGAAAAATCAACCTTGTATAGTTCAGCAAAATCAGGGTCAATGATACCCTTGCTTCTATCACCTCTAGTATACCTTTTGCTTGCCAGCGTGCTTGCTAATCACCTTGCTTGTACTGGTCTTGCATACATCAAATATTTTGTCTTTTTCACCTAGAAAGCACAAAAATTCTCTTACTGACAATAAGTTCTTGTCTAGGATATACTCTCCTAAGAAAGTAATAATTCAACTTCTTCCACTAACACTTGATGCACTTGTTAGTATTATGGATCCACTTGTCATATTCTAGGCTGTCTTTGATTTGGTTGTTGATTTAATGGAATCAAGAACACACGAGGAAATCTTTCCACTATTCTTTCACAGACCACCACTAGATTCTGAGCTTGTCTTTCTTCTTCTGCCAATATAGCACTTACTCTTTGATATTCAGCCCTACTTCTTCTATTCCTCCAAGCTAAAGTATCCAATTGCGAAAGTATATCCTCTTGCTCTGCATGAATCCAATCAAGATTCGGTTGTAACATAGGGAAGAGGTTCTCATGTGGAAGAACCATCTTGTTTCATGTTTGGCCTATCAAGGCGACTGTCTTCTTATTTTGATTTCGATCCCCAGCAGAGTCGCCAAAAATCTATTGGTAAACAGATTTGTTGCTTTAAGAAAATTTCTTGAAAAACTCTGTTTTGCCCTGTAATTAGCAACAAAGCGTTCACAACAGTTGAAGAATCACAAAAAAACAAAAGAATGGTAATTCTTCTCTGCATTTGAGAGGGGCAGCTCCCTCGTATAATGGGGGTATTTGGATTTTTCAAAAATTTAAAGAACGAACAATAAAGAAAGATTGAATGCCATACAAGGTATGAATCTAGATTAAAATAAATTCCATATAATCAAGTTTGAGATACCACAACTTGAAATAAACTTCTTCACATTCAATGTTAAAGGGAAAGCATTAGGTAATCATCAATCAAACATAAGAACATTGATAATAACCCATGAGAATAAGTTGAACACACATCCAAATTGATCTCTATTGCTTAATTGCTTGAATAATACTATCCAAGTCTCTTATACAAAGCTTGTGAAAAAGTGGAATCCCCCTTTACATTGAATAATAATGAGGTATATATAGGTGAAGTGGTAACCACCTGAGGTAACTACCCTAACCACCTTTATAACTACTTTATAACTTCCTCAACTACTTGAAATAACTACTTCAATTTTGGGAGAAATAACTACTTAGAATAACTACCCAAAATGAGAACTTAGGATAACTACCTCATATGAAAAGAGCTAAGATTATCCTTTATTACAATACAGAAATAGAGATGAGAGAAAAGGAAACTCGATCATGAGAATTATTTACAAGAAAGACAAAAACATGATGCGAGTAACACAACAAAAATAAGGGCTATACAAAATGCAACTCTGCACTTATTCTAAGCTAACTCCTTGCGCTGCCGATGAGGTTGTCGCTTCTGTAGGCACATTATGTTGTCCAGGTCCTTTGTCTCTGAAGATTCTGAAAAGTCTGATGGCTGAAGTGATGGATTTTCCTTTGGGAATTAGGATGTTAGCTATCCTCATTTTCCATGTCTTCAAGTTTCTATAAATGCCACTTAGTTCTGTCACCATGCTGAGTGTCTGAGTCATAGAAATTCTCAAGGAAGAGTAAATATCAATCAACCTTTCGATGGTATTTTCACTGAAGTTTGTCTTGTTAAAAAGCTGTTGATCTACCATGTTCTGGAAGCTATTCTGTAACACCTGCAAATCTTCCATCAATGTCACATCTGGGAGAAGAGTAGTGAGTTGTCCTTGGAGTTTGGTACACACTTGATCACATGAAAGCATGAGCTTTTCTAACTCTGATGAAACTTGATCTATGATCACTAGTTTCCAGTTAATGCTTTCTATCCATATCTCTGGATAATCTTTTTCATTACTAGGCAAAATTTTCTCGGTTGCAAGGGTGTCCATTCCAATTTCTATCATTTGTTTAAAATCATTCACAATTTCTTTCCAGGCTGCCTCCTCTTTCTTGACATTCCTCAAGTCTTTCTCAATAGTATTTTTCTTTATTAAGGCCTCGTCATGGATAGATTTTGCTTGGACTAGGAATTCACATGCGAGAGTTTTGACCTTTTCTACCCATCCTTCAGTTACCTTTCCATAGGCTTGGTACTTTTGAAGATTATCCATAACATTCTTTTCAATTACTCCTTCTGGTGTAAATATAATTGGCTGGCGATCTACACTTAGTGGCATAGTGGAGGTATCAACTACGGATCTCAAGTAAGAAGACAAAGTGTGCACTTGTTGTTTCAATTGATCCTTGGATTGCTTATCCTTTTCACTTCTCTCCACCATTCTGGCTGCCATCACATTGAAGTTCTGAATATCAGACTCATGAGAAGAAGGTCCCATATCAATCTTTGTCACAACAAAGTCCGCGGAGGTGGCCTCATTTGTATCCTTCTCAGATATGGGTTGAGCAATCTCTAAGCACATATTCCTTGAATTTGGATCAGTCTTTATTCTTGAGGATACTTTGAGTTTCTTCAATTTTTCAGCTCTTTCAAAAAGATCAGATATGCTACTAAATTCAGGTACCACTAGCTTTTCTACCCTCCTCTTCTTCAATAGACTTTGTTCTAACCATGGGAATGAAGAATTTTTTGTGGACTCTTGGATGTTTTCCTATCTTGCTACTAGTGTTGTAGTCACCTCTCTGACATTGAAGTTCTGAATATCAGACTCATGAGAAGAAGGTCCCATATCAATCTTTGTCACAACAAAGTCCGTGGAGGTGGCCTCATTTGTATCCTTCTCAGATATGGGTTGAGCAATCTCTAAGCACATATTCCTTGAATTTGGATCAGTCTTTATTCTTGAGGATACTTTGAGTTTCTTTGGTTTTTCAGCTCTTTCAAAAAGGTCAGATATGCTACTAAATTCAGGTACCACTAGCTTTTCTACCCTCCTCTTCTTCAATAGACTTTGTTCTAACCATGGGAATGAAGAATTTTTTGTGGACTCTTGGATGTTTTCCTGTCTTGCTACTAGTGTTGTAGTCACCTCTCTGATTTCTTCAAATCGATCACTTGGATTGCTTGGAAATGATGAATCCATGACTAAAGTATTTTGTTGTGCTTCTTGTCGTAGGGATTCAATAGGAACTGAGGGAGATATGGAATGCATTCCATCATCAAATCTTGTGTCATCTAGAATTTCCACTGGAACTTGATCCTTTACTTGACTTGCAATAGAATTTTCTTCTATGTCTTTTTCTCTGGATTTCTTCCTCTTTTGTCGGGGTTCATCACCACATGTGTTTTGAAGATTGTTCCTCCTTGGAGGGTCTTCATCTCCATCACTTCCTTGAGTATTCTGGTAAGAAGGAGTATCCCTAGCTGGAGTAAAGGAAGAATGCAGCGACGTAGAGCTCTCAAGCTGACTTCCTTTCTTTCTTGGAGTTTCCCTTGTTGGTCTGGTAGCAGTCATTTGAGTAATCTTCTTTTTAATCCAGGCTTCAGAATTCTTGATTACAAAACTTGTTCTTTCTCTAACATCTCTCATTTCTGGACCTGCCCAATTCAAACTGGGAAGTGGCTGGGACTGGACTTGCTCAAAATAGATAGGATCAATCAAATCAGATCCATCATCTTCAATGCCTTCTATGGTCCAATCCATCTTGAAATCTTTCATTTGCTTCAAAGTTAACCTGGTCCAATCTCTTTTTCTAACCTCGAATTCGTCTTCGCAATCCTCCCAAAAGTCTTCGAGATTAGGAAAATGAAAATAGCCAGGGCCTAACTTTAAGCTGCTCTTGACATAATCCTTACTATCAAAAGGAAACCTCATCTGATATGGGTACAAGTTGACCTTGGATAAAGCTTTTTCTGTCTCATCTGCTCTTGAACTTGACTCACATCTATAGTGCCCGAGACAAATGGGAAAGGCTACCCCTCTATTCTTTCTATCTCTGCATTTCTTTTGAACTGAAACCAATTGCCAACAAAGCTCAACTAAAATGAGCTTATCATCAACATATCTGGGTAGCTTGTGTGGATAACCTTCAAATCCTCCTACTCGAAGATAGGTAAATCTCGAAAACTGGATGAAGAAACTTCCATATTTCTTTATCAATTTAGCAGCTTCCTTTGATATTCTGGTGGCAATGTCTCCTTGTAATAACCTTACTGCCCACATTGTGAAAGCATCATTCACCCGCCTGAAATACACAAAGCTTTCTTCAAGTTGCAATTGCTTGTAATAATGGTAAACTTGAGTTTCTTGATTCAGGACACCATTAGTACTCAACCCTGGCCATGACCTCAAATTAGCAATAGCATATATCAAGTAAGAGATCATATGGAAACGTTGACTTGTTTTGAAGTGCACTAACTGGTCATGTATGCAGTTGCTGATGAGATGGCCCCAGTCAATGAATTGTTTACCGGCAGAGATGACTGTTATGAAGAGATACATCCACATTTCAAACTCAGTGGAGTCAGGACTTCCTGTCACTCTATGGAGTAACAAAATCAAGTAACAAATCTCTTTGATGAAAAGAGAACGATGGAGTGTTTTTGGAAGCTGAGACTGTCCTCCCCGTGGTGCAACCATCCATTCTTTAGCCAGATTGTTAAGGCATTTGCTTCTATTGTTGCTGAAGTATTTATAAGCTTTTTGCTTATCGATGTGAGTGAACTTTTCCTTATATGGCAAACGAAGAATAATAGCTATTGAAATTCCGTCTAGTTTGGCCATTAAGGATCCGTCTGCAGCTCTTATCTCTCTCGCATCGGGATTATATCTTTTTGAGCATTCTAGTACCAAATCTGCACATTGAATTGATATGGGAAAACATGCTGCTTCAATCAAGCCACTTCCCGCCACTCTGCAAGACAATTTTGATCTGTCACCTTCCATGAAGAACCTTTTGATCTCCTGCAAATTTATGTGCCCAATCTTGGTATCATGAACCTCTGGAATCATGGTGGTGATCATCGGAGCGTACTCGTACTCCTGAGCCTTGTACTTCATGATGATATTTTCGCAAACCCTTTGTATTGAAGTCTTCTATGTCAATGTTACTGGAACTTTGAGACTTTGAAGATTTGTGACTGACTTGATTAAGTGACTATGTCTCGCCCATAAGTAAGATCTACCCACTGTCTTTATCATGGATGATCCATTTGTTCCTCCTTGAATGGCTGCTCATGATTATCTTGACAATCAATGACACAATGTTACCTTCTTCAAACTGAGGTTTGTGATTGACCTCTCTGTCACTTCTTTGAATGGAAAAATGACTTTTCTTTTGGTGCTTTGGGGCTGATTATGACAAAGACTTGGACCATTATCTCCTCACTGTTTATTGAACTGCGCATTAGATCTATTGGGGTTGTTGTGATAGCTGTGACTATGCCTGATAGATTCTCCGCTCATTGATGATTTCTATCAACCATCCATGTTGTCAATGTCTTCAGTATTGTGAGTCAATTGTCCAATAGCTTGGACTGCACTACCACTGTGTCTTGGTTTTGTTTTCTTTTTGGTCTAAGCCTCTTATCACTATCTTTGCAACTTTATCGAGCTATTCCAAACTATATTTTGTCTCTCACATGGTGCCTATCGATGTGTCTCTGAGTCACTGCACTTTGCTACCTGTAGATTGCTCACACAAACCCTTGTTCTTTCTCGTGGCGATGAAATGCTATCTTCTAAAGATCCTAGGCATTCACACCGAGATCTTCCTACATTCCGGTGGGCACCATTGCAACTATATTCATTATGCAAAACGTGCAGGAAACTCTACTGTGTGGGAATTCTGCATGAACTATTATCGCAGTTGTTTTGGAGTAGATAACATGTAAATAGTCACGCGCAGCATACACTCCCTAATCTTTCAACGATAACTTGCAGAATGCACCACGAAAAGCAATACTTCATCTTTAAAATTTGAAAGTGCGAGTAGAGTTAAGGGAAACGATAGCATGCAGGTTGACCAGAGCATTTGTAACTGCGATATCTGATATACATCTTCCTCCCAGCGATGGTTTGGTGGATGTTTACAACCTATGCCATGTTTGCAGAGCCTGGCGCTATGTCTGCAATTCCATTCACTTTGAAATGAATACCTCTACACCCGCGTGAAAGGAGCCATGCAGAAATAAGGCGTTTAAACACTTCTTATCCAACCTCTGCGAGTGGTCTTCAACTTGTGAGTGGAGTCTAGAGAGCACGATAGCAGGCATATATATCGGTAAAACAAACGGTGAAGGTAGTTATAAAACCAATTTTCACCTTCTTTTCTGGCCACGCGGTAGGTTTCTTTTGCCAAATGGACGTTCAAATGAGTTTGGTGGAGCGATTTCCCAGCTGTAGAAGGATCGGCATGTTAGCCAACTTAACCAAGCTGCCGATAGCAATCCAAAACATAACTGAAAACAGTTAGTTGGCTATCGATATTGGCTTGTTTACCCTTTGGTCAACTTGCCGATATCTTTCATGCATAAGTGAGTTCGATGCAAAACGCTTGGTAACTTAATAAAGTTAGCCAACTCACCGATGAAGAAGATATCAATGTTAAAACCTTGCGTAAAGAAACATATCGGTCACTTGATGATTTTTGCCAACTTGATGATAATTTCTCATTCGCAACTCGAATTTGGTGTTCATTGGTCTCTTTAACCATTTTACCATGTTGTCGCTAACACTTGGTCAACTATCAGCGTAGACCATTGATGATCATGTTTACTTTAAACTCTTCGGAAATGCCAATAACAATCCTAGACAATACAATATTATCATTCATTTATTGGTGATTCGAGGGATCATTTAACTTGGAGTTTAGAAGTCAACATGTTATTTTGAATCATATCCTTTACTTTGAAAACATTCATAGGATTACAAATACAAATACAAAGAGTTTCTCGATTTTTTCAAAAACATGATTTGCGACCCTTCACCATCATGATGTGAAGTACAATTATAACTTGGGCAAACTTTGGGAATTCACATATGGTCCTCTTTTTTTTTTTACGAATACATCCAAATATTTGACGAACCATTCACACTAAAACGACCCGTTATTACATGGAAACAAAGAAGAATCATAGTTGTCAAATTTACAATTAGGATCAACACAGTCTATCTTGCTCAATTGAGATTTTTATCAAATCTCGTTGGGCCCCTATCAATGATGCTCATCTATCATGAGGTCATTATCAATCGTATTTCATCTCGTGTGTACATCAAAATAATCAGAAGTGATCATCAAATTTCATCATTCAGGAGTGTCTAATTTTATCAATTAGATAGCTAATCAAATCTTACCCTATCGAAATCAAAAATCAAATCAAATTGACAGTAAATCCAACCTCTTTATCAAATCAATTCATCAATAATCAAAAAATTAAATAAATGACAAAAAATCGACAAATCAAATCATTTTCTCAAAATCACCCCAATCGAAAAAACGCAAAAATTCTCAATAATCGAAAAATCATCAAATAATAAAAAAATCGCAAAAATCAAATCAAATCATCAACAAATCGAAAACTCATTGACAAATCGCGAAAACATCAAAAAATACCAAAATGTCAAAAAAAAAAAATCAAAAAATCACCAAAAATTTCAAAAAAAACATCACAAAATCGCCAAAAAAATTTTCAAAAATAAAATCAAAAAAATCAAAAAATCGCGAAAAATTCAAAACAACATTGCAAAAATTATCCAATTCATCTCTCGAGGGGGCATCCTCACACCAATATCTATCAGTCAGCATCTGGGGCATCATATCGAGATTTATCATCTCAAAAATCGAAATCACATCAAATTCGCATCATATCGAGATTTTTCATCTCACAAATCGAATCAGTATCATATCGAAATCAAATCCGCATGAAATCAAGATCAAATCTGCATCCTATCTTAATAACAGCAACATCATCAATCGATTTTTCTTTGAACCAATGCATCGTCACATATCGCTTCAAAGAGGGGAAAAATGTATACACCTAAAAATGGTCTGAAGATAGTTAATTAAATACGCAGTTATTTGATGAATTCCCCTTCCCAATTAATTGAATTCACAAGCAATTTGATTAATTTCTCTATTCATCTACTAGTAAATCAATCTACATGATTTATTTATATAGTTCATTTCATATCCCCCTTTTATTAATTAATTCTAAACTAATTAATGTCCCCCCATATTAATCAATTCTTCTAATCCCTAATTAAAATTAACAAACTCAAGTTTGTTGAGATTAATTAGCTTTTTCCTATTATTTGAATTTTTAAATTCAAATTCCCCACATGACTCCTAAATTTTAACCACCTAACCTAACCATCCCCTAACCTAACCCATTCCACCTAACCCTGGGTTTAACTAACCCTATCCTATCTTGCACATTCTAACCTCCTTATCCTAACCTCCCATGGTGTGGATATTCTCCCCTTGAGACACATGGCACTCTTGCCACATATCTCCTCCCTTGGACACTTGGCCTCTCATGAGCAAGGCTCCTTGACACCACAAAGATGACAAGTGTCCCTTCCTCCAACTTTCTCAATCTTGGTCTTTGATATCTTCAGATCAGTTATGGATCGTTGTTTCCTGCCACCTCAACTTTGGCCTTGGAATTCCTATAAATATCCCCCATTTTGGAGCAATAAGGATCCCTTGCATTCATATTTTTAGCATCATTACTATAGGTAACTTACATTTCAATTATCTAGTAATTAGCATTTTGGATTAATCATAGCATGTTAATCTAGTTTCTTAGATCATGCATTTCATATCATTTGCATAATCAATCATAATTAAGTAGCTACTCAACTCTTGATTTTCCACTTTGGAGGTCATTGCTCCGTTGAGAGCCAACCAATCCAACACCTTCAAGGTCCTCAAGAATAGAGGAAAATGGGACATTTCAGGGAAGGCGTATGGTTTGCATTTTTAATCTAAAGCTTAATTGAAAACTAGATTAAAAATGCAAACCATAAGCCTTCCTTGAAATGTCCCATTTTCCTCTATTCTTGAGGACCTTGAAGGTGTTGGATTGATTGGCTCTCAGTGTAGCAATGACCTCCAAAGTGGCAACTCAAGAGTTGAGTAGCTACTTGATCATGATTGATTATGCAAATGATATAAAATGCAATGCTATGATTAATCCAAAATGTTAATTACTAAATGATTGAAATGAAAATTGCCTATAGTAATGATACTAAAGCTATGAATGCAAGGGATCCTTATTTCTCCAAAATGGGGGTATTTATAGGAATTCCAAGGCCAAAGCTGAGGTGGCAAGAATCAACAATCCAGATCTGATCTAAAGATATCAAGGGCCAAGATTGAGGAAGTTAGAGAAGAGATTGGAGGAAGGGACATTTGTCATCTCTGTGGTGACAAGTTTCAAGGAGCCTTGCTCATAAGAGGGCAAGTGTCCAAGGGGGGAGACATGTGGAAAAAGTGCCATGTGTCTTAAGGGGAGAATATCCACACCATGGGAGGTTAGGATAAGGAGGTTAGGATGTGCAAGATAGGATAGGGTTAGGAAAACCCAGGGTTAGGTGGAATGGATTAGGTTAGGGGATGGTTAGGTTAGGTGGTTAAAAGTTAGGAGCCATGTGCTCATTTGAATTTAGAAATTAAAATAATTGGAAAATGATAATTAATCTCAACAAACTTCAATTTGTTAATTTTAATTAGGGATTAGAAGAATTGATTAATATGGGGGGACATTAATTAATTTAGAATTAATTAATCAAAGGGGGATATGAAATGAACTATATAAATAAATCATGTAGATTTATTTACTAGTAGATGAATAGATAAATTAATCAAATTGCTTGTGAATTCAATTAATTGGGAAGGGGAATTAATCAAATAACTTCATATTTAATTAACTATCTTCAGACCATATTTAGGTATATACAATTTGTACTTCCAATTTACTGATACAGTTGGGATTTTCTTAAAATATCATTGATCCAGCAAAGAAAATAACAATCAAAGCTTATGATGAAGAAGAGAGAACCTCTAAAGGTCTGGTACTATTACCGATCAGGGTAGGACCTGTAGAAAGAGATTTTATTTTTCAGGTGCTTGACCTTCCTCTTTCCTACAACATCTTGTTGGGCAGGCCATGGATTCATGAAATGAAAGCAGTACCATCTACATATCATCAGTGCTTGAAATTTCCTTATAATAGAGTTGAAGTCAGTATTCATGTTGATATAAGATACACCTGTAATACATTAAAATAATGTACTGATACCTTTTTTCCTCATAACAGAGTAGCATCTACAGCTTAAAGTTCATAAACTTTGATGAAATACTTAGAAAATAAATTGAAAATCACGGGCACTGGCATAAATGGATACAAAATAGAACTTGTACTTTCACTAATGTCTCTTCCCCCATCACAAAGACAGTCTGTAAAACCATCTGAGGCTATGAAGCCACAAACTTCAACTCCAAATGTCATTTACGATGATATTTTTGTACAGTCCTCTACTTCCCTTGCAAATGAAATAGAAGAGGAGGTTCTTCTCAAATGGATTTTCAAAGAAGATAGTGAAAACAAAGAAGTACAACACTGTGAGATTCCCCTAAACAATATGGTCAAGGCTATAAGATAATTCAACGCATGAGATATTCAGGTACTGGTCCTATGGGAAAGTGTCAAGAAGGAATTATTGAACCTATTAAGCTACAAACTAATTCTACAAATGATAAAGCTGGACTTGGATATCATCTAGGGGAGTCATCAAATCAAAAACATATTTCTCATCATCAGTCTAAGTGGAAGAAAAAGATACTACCTTCAACATCACAGGAAGTAAACACTCGGAAAACTCAGGATGAGTATGAAAAAGAACAAGAAGAATTTCCAATCAAGAGAGAAGAAGCGGCTTGTAATCAAGTTCCAACTGTATCAGCAGTAACACTACAAGGAATAGAAATCCCAGAAGATATGAGAGAAGAGATGGAAGGCATCAAAGAATTGTTTGTACCACTAAATATTTTGGTCACATATATAGGAAGAATGCAAGTAGAGGATTCAGAAACTGACTTGAATGAGTATAAATGGATTCCAGAGACTCTGTCAGATGCATCTACTGAATAAATTCTTGAAGAACCTAGTGATATCATAGATGAAGTACAAGAGATAATATGTTTAAAGCTACAAAAGGAAATAGAGGAAATCAGACTAAAAAGAGAAGAAGACTATGAACAATAGTTGAAAGAAGGAAGAGCACAAGAAAATTCTTCACCTACTATATCTCCCTCTAATGAGATAGAGAAAATCAAGTATGGGACTATAAACAAAGAATTGGAGGCTACAAAAGCAGGGTCGGTCATTAGTCCAGAGGAAGCTAAATGGAAAAGGCAACAAAGACTAATAGAGTCATCAAGGTTATGTCAACAAGTATGTCAACTACAAGGAATCATTGAACCAAATCATGAAGGAACTTGTAGCATCAAAGATGTAGATATTGATACTATACATTATTTCACTAAGCCACTTGAAGAGAAGTTGAAGGCTTCATCTTTTGACTCTGATCACTCTGAAATAAGATCTATTTATGACATTACCTATTCAACACCAAACTATGACTACATCATGAATGTCAAGACTTTGTCTGCTGAACTTGTTACTATCAAACCATGATATGTATTCTAGTCTGAAGTAGAAGATGGTGCTAGTGGTAGGTCTGTTGGGTTAGGTCCCCTAAATACTAATGTAAACTTTGATAATCATGTTATAACTCTTCCTAGTCTCGAGACGCTTACGCAAGGTAGTCTTCTGGAACTCAACTTGTCAGTCTGAGGTTGTGATGACAATACCGTGAATTCCCTTGAACCTGTTAAAACTTTATCCTTGGTGCATCCTGAGCTTATTGATTGTACTCTCCAAGATCAACCTTTGAATATACCTACCTTTGCCAATGACTATACATTATCCTATTATCTTCATGTAGTTGAACAAATGGGCTCTTCCACTAGTGAACAAAGTGAGAACATGATAGCAGTAGATGTCAAGTATCTTAGTTGCAAAAATCAAAAAAAGAAAAATAGGAGTTCTAATGGCGAAAACCACACTGTGGCTGTATCAGAATCAAAAATAGTAAAAATAAAGGACTTACCTAACGGTGAAAACCTCTATGAGGCACCTGAAGATGAGATACTTTACATTTTTCCTGATCACTTTCAAGAGTGATCATCAGTGCTGATAGAACCTACACAACCAGTAAACATTAGAATAGAAGAAGCTCAGCACATCATACATGTAGTTGAATCCTTGTCAGCTGAAGAACTAAAAGAATTTGCTAATTTCTTCACGAAAAAGAAGATCAATTTTGCATGGACATATACTGATATGTCGGGTCTGGATCCTGACCTCCTAATGCATCATCTCTCTATCACTCCCGGAGTTAAACCTGTTAAGCAAAAACTCCAAAAAATGCATCCTCATGTTGCATTACATGTTAAGGCTGAGCTTAAAAAATTACTAAAAGTTGGATTCATCAGAGCAATCGATTATGCTGAATGGATATCTAATATTGTACCTATTTCCAAACCTGACAAATCAATACGTGTTTGCACATATTTCAGAGATTTAAACAAAGCTTGTCCAAAAGATGATTTTCCACTGCCCAACATAGACATGATAGTGGACATGACTGTTGGCTATGAAATGTACTCTCTAATGGATTCTTTTTTCGGATACAATCAGATCAAAATTGCACCTGAGGATCAAGAGAAAATAGCATTCACCTATGCATGGGGAACTTTCTGTTGGAATGTAATGCCCTTCGGCTTAAAGAATGCATTTGCCACTTATCAAAGAGTTGTAACAACAATTTTTCATGATATGATGCACAAAAACAAGGAGGACTATGTTGATGATACTCTAGTCAAATATATGAAAAGATCAACACATCTTTCAGAACTAGGTCCAATCTTAGACAGGATGGAAAAATCCAAACTCAGACTAAATCCTAAGAAATGTGCATTTGGAGTTATATCTGGTAAGCTCCTAGGATAGATTGTTTTAGCGAAAGGAATTGAAGTGGATCCAGAAAAAGTTAAGGCTATAATGGAAATGTCACCTTCGAAGAATGTCAGTCAAATGAGGACTCTCCAAGGGTGGCTACAATCCATAAGATGTTTCATCTCTGAGCTAGCAGATAAGGCTCAACCATTCACAAAGGCATTATGAAAAGGAGTCACATTTAATTGGGATGAAGATTATGAACAACATCTAATGCAGATCAAGGAATATCTTTCTAATCCACCTATATTGATGCCACCAATTCAAGGCAAGCCATTGATTCTCTACATATTAGCTTTTGATACATCACTGGGGGCACTTTTGGCACAATAGGATGAGAATAAAAAGGAAAGAGCTATATACTATATCAGCGGGACCTTGGTGTCCTATGAGATGAACTATACTATTATATAGAAAGTTTGTTTAGCATTAGTCTTTGCATCATATAAATGAAGACACTACATGCTAGCACATTCTATCAAGCTGGTGGCTAAGATTGATCCGCTCAAATACCTTCTCAGCAAAGCAACTCTTACAAGGAGATTGGCTAAATGGGTCATGATTCTTACAAAATTTGACATTGAATATATAGAATGCAAATCTATCAAAGGACAGGTCATTGCAGATCAACTTGTTGATGCTCCGCTTGAAGACAATCACCCTTTGCACATAGAATTTCTAGATGAATCCATCATGCACCTTACTCGGTGATCCTGGAAAATTTTCTTTGATGGGTCTTTCACTCAACAAGGTTCTGGTGTTGGAATTATTTTTATCACTCCTCAAAGATATTCAATCCCAAAGGCTTACAAGATTCTTTTTCCTTGCACAAACAATATTGCAGGATATGAAGCCTTGGTAAATGGAATCAAGCTAGATATTGAATGGAAGGTTGTTGAGTTACACATCTATGGAGACTCTCAGCTGATTATCAACCAGAGCAATGATGTATATCAAACTCGGGATGAGAAACTGATGCTCTATAAGAGAATGGTTGATGACCTTAAGAAATACTTTACCTTTGTATCATTTCAGCAAATTCTGAGATCAGCAAACAAAGCAACAAAAGCTATGGCTACCTTGGCATCTATACCACATCTACAAGAATCTAAGTTTCGCTTTGAATTCCCGGTGCAAGAGTTACATTATCCTGCTTATGATTTCCCTGATTCCCAGATGGTATGTTCTATCATTAGACAGAAATCATCTCGCTATAGCCATATTTACTCTTACTTGAGTGACCAAATTGTCCCTGCTAATCTTACCCATAATGAGAAAAGAAACCTAATCCAAAACGCTTCATGGTATGTCATCATCGCTAATGATGCGGTTTGGATAGTACATTTCTTAGTTGTCTAGAAACTGAAGAGTCCCAATGTGCATTATTTGAAGTGCATGAAGGTATTTGTGGATCTCATTCAAATGGTATAACTTTAGCTCCAAAACTGCTAAGGGTTGGCTACCACTGGTAGATATGGAGAAAGATGCTATAAAATTTGCTAAAACTTGTGAGAAGTGTCATCTACATGGAAATATCATACATGCTCCAACAAGGGATATAATACCTTTCATTACACATTGGCCTTTTCAACAATGGGCGTTTGACCTCATTGGCCAGATCTATCCTGCATCATCTAACAAACACAAGTTTATCATAACTACCATTGAGTACTTCACTAAGTGGGTTGAAATGGTTCCGCTAATCAAAGTAACTAGTAAACAAGTAGCTATGTTCATCCTTAACTATATCATCTATAGGTATGGTATACCTTCTTCAATTGTGACTGACAATGGAGGGTGGTTTAAAAACAAAGATCTAGATGAGCTCTATAAAAAGTTCAAAATCAAACAACACTAGTCATCCATATACTACCCTCAAGGTAATGGACAAGCTGAAGCATCAACAAATTTTTTTTGACTATCTTGCACAGAACGGTAAACAAATCTAGAAAGGATTGGCATCTGCGTCTCAATCCTACACTATGGGCTAATAGAACAAGTATTAGAACACCTACTGGGGCTACACCTTTTGCTTTAGTGTATGGGTCTGAAGCAGTCTTGCCTATTGAGGTGTAAATTCCTTCTTTGAGAGTGTATTTGCAAGGTCTTATTACTAATGAAGACTACAGAATAACTAGATTGCAAGAACTCAAGTTGCTAGATGAACGTCGGCAAGTGGCGTTTGACCATCTAAGAGCCTACCAAAAGAGAATGTCTAGAGGTTATAACAAGAAAGTTCAACAAAGAGAATTTCAGGTTGGTGACCTTGTCTTGAGAGAGAATCCTAAAAATCAATAGTTTCGAGACAACAAAGGGAAGTTTGAACCCAACTAGTTGGGTCCCTATATTGTTACTATAGTCTTTGGCTCTGGTTCTTATCAGCTCTCAACATAGAAAGGAGAACAACTCCGTGAACCAATCAACACCATCCACTTGAAGAAATTCTTCACTTAGTATTCTCTACTCCAGCAACCTGTACAGCGAAAAAGTCCTACAAAAATCCTAAAAATCAAAAAATGTCCTGAAAAAAAAATAAAAATAAAAATCAAATGCCTTGGTGAAAACCTAGTAAACAAGCACCTTGGTAAAAAAGAAAAAAATTCTTTGCCAAGTAGGTGAAAACCTGGTAAACAGGCACCTCTTGTACTCAAGCGCTCCATCTATCAACACAAATTTGGAATTTCTTGTTTTCATTCCCACTTTCCTGCATCTTTGCTTTTGCTTGTACATATCTTTTAGTCATTTTTGTGACATCCTAGTCCTTTTGGAACCCTCATGGCTTGAAACCGATCAATATCCTAATCTTAGGGTAATCTACTGATCAATCTAAATATCCTAAGCAATTCAACCAAGTCATCTTTATGTCAATAGTACCACGTCATCCAATCCAAGTCAATTATCTATCTCCACACTACCGCCAAGTTTTATCGCTGAGTAAACAAGCAAAACAAGACTACTGAAAACAATCACTAAACTGTTTGAGATATGATTGAAATTTTCTTTGTGTGTTGTCTTTTACTTTTCTTTGTTTTATGCTTGTAAGAATGATTCTAATGATCTGGAAACATCTAATCAGTTGGGTGTCTCTGATAAGTGCCTTCACATGAAGGTTAAATTTCCACACATACCTCGACTCCGCTTATTTGTATGCTACAGGGAGGTTGGAGTCATTTCTTTGTCTGTTTTGATGGAATTCTTTAATGTGCAATCTGGATGCATGTGTAATATGTCCAAGGATATGAACGATAAAAGGGTCATTGCGGACAAGATAATTAATATTGCATATGAAAAGGAATGAACTTTGTTTTGTCTACTGTGCTTGTAAAAAGCTCAGTGATGAAGATTAAGCATACCAAATCCAGTGACTAAGTTTAGGTTGCATTCATTCTAAATTTTATGCATTTCAAGTGATTTCGGCATGATAACAATGATCTCTTTATCTTTTGAATGAGAGCCTGAAGCAATCATCATTTCTCAGCTAAGTGGTCTTTTTTTCATCGTTGTTTCTCCAATTGAGTACTTGTGTATTGAGATGTTAGCTGCATACATGAGCATCTTATATAGATCCATACATTTCATTATATATTTATTTGCATTCATATTATTGCATAAAAAATAAACATTTGCATTACTAGTTACTCATTTTCATCATTTATTTTCATATGAAAAAGATATAAAAAAAGCATCCATATTCATCTCCATTACATACATCCATACTGAAAAGATATGCATACATATAGAATAAAGCATATAGATAGACATCTCACAATCAATCAACACTAGTACGATGAAATCAAATCAAGAGCTTGTATATCTCGTCATAATCTCAATGTCTAAGAGTAAAAATGATATCAACTGTCATATACAATGTCTCATCAAAGAAAGAATCATATAGGCTACAAAAATGGGGTATATACCAAAATCTAGGAGATATAACAAATCTAGCTCTCTGCCTCTCCCTCATCACCAGGTGGAGGATTTGGTGCCTGTTGTTCGACGTCCTATCTGGGTGCCCTAGCTCCCTCAAATCGAGTCATATATTGAGAATATGGTACAACTTATTGTGCTACTGGGACCGCTACACTATAAGTTGCAACATAATAAGCTTCTTGGCTCATCTAATGCAAAACCTCTCACTGAAGAGCATCTCACTCTGCTCTCACCTTTGCAAGTTGTCGATCTCGCTCTACCAACTACGTCTGTGCCACTGTCAACTGTGACTGCAAACCTGTCAACCTCACCCTCAAAGAGCGTACTACGTCTGGTACTTCCTGCACTCTCCCAACATCCCCCTCTCCACCTCCCTCCTCATCCCTCTCCCACCTAACCTATCTAGGAGCTTCTCTCTCCTCCTCACCTCCAACCTCTATTGCCCTAGAACCGCCAACCTCAACCCCAACAACTCCCAAGGATCCACCCTCCCTTCTCTATCAATGTCAACCTCCCGTTGTCGGCCTGCTGCTACTAGCACCAGGATCACCTCCTGTCTGTACATCCCCTCTCTATTCCTATACCTTCCCTCATCCCTATACTTGACCTGGTACATGTGCCTATGCTGGTGCATCCTCCTCAACCTCCTCTATCAGAGGTGCATGATCTCCAAGATCTGTAAACCGAGGAAAAGGATGTCTCTGAAACCAATCTCTATATTAGGGAAATACCCTCGCATCTGCCACATCCTCTAGATAATCCCATCTCTACGACTGTAAACTCGCTAACTCCTGCATGCTCGACGCATATGACAGTCTCGATGCCCATCCTTGTCTCTCCTCCTCCCCATATCGAGCATAGGCTGTGAACTCTTGGGATATACTCTGTAGTCTCCCATACTATCTCATCACCCTAGATACTATAAATCACTCAATAATAGACACCAATCTGCTAATGAGAGGTCGAGTCATAAACATATCCTTCCTCTGTACTCTCCAATCGTCTCACAGCTCTAGACCCCTATACGGTCTCCATACTACAGTGATCAAATCATTCAACTGCCTCCTCCAATAATCAGTCTTTCTCAGGTGGGGTTGTGTAACATAACCTAAGTACCATCATACGATAGGCTAGTGCACCTCCCATGAATCATCTACAATAGGTCTGCATATTGGGATATGCTCCCATGCCCATATCTGTAACACCAAGACACCTGCTACCATGCTCTTCCCCTCCTGATAGACAACCTCATGCATCTCATGATACATATGAGCGAGTAAGCATTATCCACGCCCTAATCTCACTGGATGAGTCAACAACCTCTCAAGCATTCTGCCCGAACCACATAGAAATCTCTATTGTCCTCTATCGGGCATCACAAAACAACCAATCATACAAGCCAAAATGCAAGCTAGAGGGTACTCTACACCATGCCTGCTCATCAAATCGTCCCAAGTGATAGTGCAATCAAGGATAGTCTCATCATGGAATATCTTCTTAAGAGCCACAATACTTGGTCATGGAGTGGAATCATAGTCTACCTTATCTCTAGCAAATAGAATCCTCAATATTTTGTATATATCCTCTGACGTGATGGTCATCTCTCTAACTGATAAATGACAGGTGTTATGCTCAAAATGAAATCGCTCAACTAAAGCGGTCAAAATACTATGATTCACACAGATATCAAGCATCTGTAACAGGTATCCGAATGCACATAACCCAATATGACCTCTCTGTGTGTTTGATAAATCACGCACTAGCCTCATTATCAGCGGATATGTACACCGAAATTGAATATCCGGCAATTGAATCTGCAAAATCGAACACACAAATCGTTAGTACGTGATCAAATTTATGCTAAGAATGTGATAAACATGCTAAAGAATACAAATATACAATGTTCAAAATCAAAAACTGTTATTTACACCTTAAAACTACTTGTTTTTCATACGAGTTTCCACAGACAAGAAGCAACTCGTACGAGAAAACACAATGAGTCGAACGAGTAAACAAACCCAAATGACAATTTATTACATGCCGCATGACTAAATGGTCTCTTAAGAACACTATTGTATGATACCATGGTGAACACCAGATGACAAACCCTATACGCCCATACGATGAAATACAAAACGACAGAAATTCGTACAAGAAACACTAATGAACCGCATGATAAAATGATAAACACGACTTCAAATGACATTCAAAATGCAAAAAATCAACAAAAAATTCAAAAATTGAGAAATGCAAAGGCTAAAGATCGATCCCTTACTGCTCAGGCATAGTTCTGCTGTCGATTTTGTCGAATCGATGCTCTTGAGTCGGAATTGCCATTTTTCTTCGCAAGAGGTTTTTCAAATTTTTCATTTTGAGAGGTAAAAATGAATTGACAATGACACATTGAACCCCTTATATAGCCTAAACCCTAATTTTTAAAGTTGCTCTGATGACATAAAATTTGTATCCTTGCCTAAATCGACTGTCCTGAGTCCATTTCAGGATCGAAATCAAAATCTGACATCAATTTTCTAAGCAAAATTTTAAAATGTTGACCACTTAGTACTTTCATCCTCAAGTCAATTTTTGAATCATTTTGCGCTCAATTCAACTCTGCACTCAAATCATTTCTGATCTCAAATTAATTCTTACATCAATCTTCATGCTCAAATAATCATCATCGCTACATCTATTTTATCTTCTTAAAATTTCCTAAAATCGTTGTACGCTCGCTATCTTTCGATTTCGCTCTTGAGGGGGCATACTCATTACATCTTTTCAGTGATTATCATCATCAAAAGTCGATAATTTTTTTTTGAATCTTCATTTAAAGTCGAGCAAAAATCCTTTCAATCAAAGAAAATCAACTAAACCTTGTTACTAGGGACATCTTAACTAAATCATGGCGTATCAAGTTGAGATTATTCGATGTCAAATAAAGCAATCTCTAAGGGCATATCAATCTTTGTCCTTATTTGAATCAATCTTCAAATGGATGTTCAGTTTCATCATATCAAATCAAGCTGGACATTTTCTCTTGCTAATCAGTTCTTGTTCAATCAAGTTCGGAATCGGTTTTATCACTTTGCTTAGTCGTTTCTTGTTCAATCAAGTTCGGAATCGGTTTTATCTCTCATTTTGCTCAGTCGATTCTTGTTCAATCAAGTTCAGAATTTGTTTTATCTCTTGCTTTGCTTAGTCAGTTCTTGTTCAATCAAGTTCAGAATTGGCTTTATCTCTCACTTTGCTCAGTCGATTCTTGTTCAATCAAGTTCGGAATCAGTTTTGTTTCTTTGCTCAATCTGGTTCAATCAATTTCTAGATCGATGCTCGTTTCTTGATTAATCAAGTTCAAGAACGGTATGTCACTCTGCTTGGTCCTAGTTCAATCAAGTTAGCGATCAATATCACTTTAATCAATTTGTTCAGTTTCATCGCTTCAAATCAAGCTGAACATCTTGCTCTTCATCAATTTGTGATCTATCAAGTTCAAAATTCAATCAAGTTCTAGATCAATGCTCATTTCTTTATCAATCAAGTTCAAGAACAGTGTCTCACCCTGCTCAGTCCTAGTTCAATCAAGTTCAGGATCAGTATCGCTTTAATCAATTTGTTCAGTTTCATCACTTCAAATCAAGTTTTCATCAGTTTGTGATCCATCAAGTTCAAAACTAATATCTATTTGACATCAACTATTCTTTGAACCAACGCGCTTCTCACACATTAATTCAAAGAGGGGCAAATGTAATACCCTAAAAATAGTCACCTAAACCATGGGTTCCTAATCTCGACAACATCACCAAGGTCCTAACCAAAGGCAATTAAATCAACCTTGAGCACCCAATTAATTAATTCTTCAATTATTAATGTTACATGGCAAATTAATTACTCTATATTAATTAAATATTTATTTAATTAATTAAATCATTCCAAGTGAATCATTTTAATCAGTTATCCTATTTATTTAATTAAATATCCTATCATATTTAATTAATAAATAAATTTACCATTTAAATCACAAAAAGAAGAATTAATTTAAAGTAAAAAGAGGAATAATTTACAAAAAGAGATTTTATCACAAAAAGAGGAATTAATCTGCTAAAGAAAGAGTTAAATTGAAAACAAAAGAAAAGAATTAAATTGAGAGAAGAAATCAAACTTAAGATATTTCTTTTTCTAAAATTAAGATAACTTGAAAAATCAGAAAAGCAATTAAATTGAATTAATCATTTTCTTTACAATTAAAACTCAAAGCTTTTCTTGATGAAAGAGGTCCAGTTGTATTGAAAAGGCTTTTTCTAAATAAAAATCTTGAGCAAATTAAAGAAATGTGCATGGAATCATCTATTTTTATCTCAATTGCATGGAATCAACTAATTTTATCTCCAATGCAAACTCAAACTTATAATCTGAATGCACTCAATCAAGCTATAATTGGAATCTATCTCAAGATTAACTTAATCTGATCTTTCAATTATCCCGAATTGTGCTTTTTCTTGAGGAATCTCAGCCGCTCATTGTTAATCAATCTTGACCGTTGGTCTCTCTTTTGAGTCTCTATAAATTCATCCTTCATCTCTCATTCAAAACACCCTGGAGATTTATTGTTATTGTGCAGTTTTTTCTCTAGAGTCAATGAAGATATTGTGCTTTGAGATTATTGCATCTTAGTTTAGCTTTTTGCATATTTAGTTTAATCTAGCTTACTATTCATTCATCTAACTTACTATTCATTCATTTAGCTTACTATTCATTCATTTAGCTTAATATTCATTCATCTAGTTTAATATTCAATCATCTAGCTTAATCTTGCATCCATTTAGCTTATTGTAGATTAAATCCTTCATCTTGGTGTAGTCTAGTCACTGGTATTGCTTAGAAAAATCTAAGAGCAAGTCTATACTCGCATCTTTTAGAAGGCAATAGGTCGATTTGTTATGGTTTTTATATTCATGATTATATCTGTCTAACCATACATAAAATGACTTAATTGAAGTGTTGTGTCTTACAGCTTGCAGATACTTATCCACTTTTCACACACATAGTTTGCTGAAGGAAATGGTCGAGCCATTAATGGTGTGTGACAAAGAAACACAGAAAATCATGGTGTAGACCTCCAAATATAAAAAATGCACATTGGAATGCGAGGTATTGGGGTGTCAATCGATGACATGCAGATCATATCTCTGGAAAAGCAAATCGGATCAAATCTAATATGGATCTAAGTGGTGAAGGCAAAACCTTACATGGCACTATTTGAATGTTGTTTTGGTGAGAACCCTAGAAGATAAATATGTGAGCTCGAGACTTAAATCAGTTGATGCTTGATACGAAGAGTGAGAGAGAAGAGAGTTTGAGCAAGAAGAAAGATCATCTTCCTTAAAGTCTATTTTGGGAAAGTTGCAGAGTGAGTTAGCAGGCGAACCGATGAGAGGGTCTAATTGATAGAGATAGAGTAACTAGTAAACTGTTGCAGGTCTAATAGTTAAGCTAATTGGTGAGGTGTGATTGGTCAAGAAGGCATCCGAGAGTGACATAGTGTGGTGTGAGGTTGCATGGGAGAGAAAATCAGTCAAGTGCTCAATGACAATCAGAGAAGAGACTAAGTGTGTGAGAGAGAATCAGGTTGAAGAGTTCAACCGGCAAGAGTGAGGCAACCAGTAGTTTGTCAATAAGTCTGACAGAGGAGTGCACCGGTAGTGTCTGACTTGGTAGAGAAGAGGCAAAGAAGATTGCAAAAAAGGTAAGCTGAGAATTGGCAACAATTACAAATCATACTACTGATTAAGTAAAGAAGATCGGTGGTGACCAGCAGCTATGTGACAGAGAGGTAGGAGAACCGACAAAGAGCAGAATCGACAAAGAAGAAGAAGAAGAGGTTGAACCGGTAAGGTTAGAGCAGAAAGTGAGTTGCAGCAAGAGATAAGGTTGCAGTAGAGAAAAGGTGAGAAAGAGAACTGGCAGAGATCTGTGTAGAGGTGGACCGGTGGAAAGATTTGCATAAGAGTTATAGAATTCTTTTGTAACAAAAATATTACTTCTATATCTGATACATGTTTATTGTAGATCACTGAGTTGGAGCTTGGTGCAGGGGTTGGTGCTCCTTGGGTTGGTGCCCTAAAATCAGGGTTTGGTGCCCTAAAGCAGGAGTGGTACTCCTTGGGTTGGTGCCCCAAATGTTGTAATTGAGGTTTTCATTGTGAGGATGGATTGGAGCAGTAGTCTCCAGCAACACTTCTCACTAAGGTTTTACCCATCTTGGGTTTTCCTTGTACATCTGGTGTTATGTGATGTCCCTTTTATGTGTGGTTGAATTTGTGTTAGTCTCCCATCTAACTAGTATGTATTTTTTATCTTAGATCTGTTAAGCGGTATACACACATAAGATAGAAAAGGGAAAAGTTTGGAAATCACATATTCACCCTTGCTCTCAATGACATCTAGTGTTCAACATAAAGCGTGTGAGAAAAATCCTAACTTGTGTCTTAGATACTCAAATGTGTTTACCGGTAGAGGTTTTGTGAAGATATCAACAACTTGGTCACTTGTAGGAACATATTCTACCTTTACTTCTTGCTCTGCAACCTTATCTCTGAGAAAGTAGTATTTGATAGCAATGTGCTTTGTCCTTGAGTGCATAACCGGATTTTTTGAAATGTTGATTGCACTTGAGTTATCACATCAGATTGAAATAGGGTCAGATATTTATATCTGAATGTCCTTGAGGGTTTCCTTCATCCATAACACCTGAGAACAACATGTAGCGGCAGCAATATATTATGCCTCAGCAATAGATAAGGAGATTGAATCTTTCTTCTTGCTATGCCATGAATTTAATCGGTCACCTAAAAAAAATGTGCCACTGCTTGTTCTTTTCCAGTCATCAATGTAGCTTGCCCAATCAGCATCAGTGTAGGCCTATAAAGTAAAATCTACTTTCTTTGGATACCATAAGCCATAATTAAGTGTTCCTTGTAGCTACCTGAAGATTCTTCTAACTGCATTCTCATGTGACTATTTAGGTGCAACTTGAAATATTGCCACCATACATACTGCCTACACTATATCTGGTCTTGAGGCAGCAAGGTATATTAGACTACCAATTATGGATCTATACAGGGTCTGATCCACTTCTGGTGACTCATCAACCTTGCTCAACTTGCATCCAATCACCATGGGGGTATTTACCAGTTTGTTGTCTTCCATCTAAAAATTCTTCAAAATATCTCTGACATACTTTGTTGAGAGATAAATATTCCTTTATCTTGCTATGAAATATTCAAACCAAGAAAATATGATATCTCTCCAAGCATTGACATCTCAAACTTTGATTGCATCTTACTAGCAAATTCTTTACACAAGGTATCCTTGTTGCCTCCAAATATTATATCATCCACATATACAACAACAATAATCAAGTGATTTACATCTGCTTGGATGTACAGATTACTATTTGCACTTTCCTTTCTGAAACCTTGCTCCTTAAGATACTTATCCAACATTGAATACCATGATCTTGGAGTCTGCTTTAAACCATACAATGCTTTCTTCAATCGGCATACAAAAGTTTCATCATCATGTAGTAGAAAACCTTTCGGTTGTTCTATGTAGACTTCTTCTTCCAAATTACCATTCAAGATGCCAGACTTAACGTCCATTTGATATACCTTCAATCCTTTGAAGGTAGAGAATGCTAATAACATTATAATAGTGTCAAGTCTTGCAACCAATGCAAATGTTTCTTCAAAATTAATTCCTTCTACTTGAGAAAACCCTTTGCACACTAACCTTGCTTTATGCGTGACAATCTTACCTTCTTCATTCATCTTGTTCCGGTAGACCCATTTAGTGCCAATGACATTTTTATCTATTGGTCTAGGAACTAAATCTCAAGTCTTGTTCTTTTCAATCTGTTGCAGCTCTTCTTCCATAGCATCCATCCATTTGTCACTTTTGCTGGCCTCATTGAATGTCAGGTTCCATTTCAGTCATGAGGCAGAAATTCACTTGTTCATTGTTTCAGGAAAGTCTTCTTCTTGTCTGTACACCGTCACTTTTATTTCCTATAATCTGCTCTTCCAGGTGTTTTTTCTGCACATATCTGTTAGGGGTCTTGTTGGGTGCTTCTCCCGGTTCACTTTCTGACAGAACTTCATCTTCATCATATGAATCATCATACCGGTTTACTTGAGCTTGATTACCTTTATGCAAATCTTCATCAACTCTTACATGCACACTTTCAATGACTCTTCTCAGTCTTCTATTGTAGCATTTGTAGGCCTTGTTGTGAGTAGAGTAACCCAAGAAAATACCTTCATCGTTCCTAGAATCAAAACCACCTAAACTATCCCCATCTCTCTTGATGGAGCATTTACTTCCAAACACTTTGAAATATTTAACTGATGGCTTCCGGTCATACCACGACTCATAAGGTGTCATTCTGCTATTTTTTCTCAGTTGAACCCAATTTAGTGTATCTACAACAGTATGAATTGCTTCCTTTTAGTACATATCTGGTATGTTTGCTTCATTCAACACAGTTTTTGCCATCTCCTTGATAGTCCAGTTTTTCCTTTCTTCAACACCATTTTGTTGTGGTGTTCTTGTGGTTGAATACTATCTTCTGATTCCATGTCTCTCACAGTAGTCTACAAACTCATTTGATGTGAACTCACCACCCCATTCAAATCTTAGACACTTCAACTTGCATCCACTTTCCTTCTCAATCCTCTTCCAAAAGATTTTAAACCTCTCATATGTTTGTGATTTGTCATGTAGAAAGGTGACCATGTCATTCTTGAAAAATCATCAATGAATAGCATGAAGTATCTTTCACCGGCTAAAGCTCTTTCTTTGGTTGTACCACACAGATCTTTATGCACAAGTTCTAAGGGACTTGAGGTATTATGTTATTTGGTCTTAAAGGTTACCTTAGTCTGCTTACCTCTTAGACATTCATCACAAAAGGTGCTTGTCGATTTGATGATCGGTGGTATATGTCTCACATAGCCTTTCTTGCTCACCTTAACAATATTATCAAAGTTTATATGGCCTAATCTTCTATGCCACAGCCAGCTCTCATCTACTTGTACCATCATGCATTGAGACTCAAAGCATTCCTTTAGATTGTACACATTTCCATTTGTCCTTTTACCTTCTGCAACAATCTGTCTGGCACTTTCCTTCCTTATCTAACAACCGGTAGAGTTAAATGTGAATTTATATCCTTTATCACACATCTTACTCACACTTGGCAAATTTTTTAGTCCTTCCATGTAGTATACATCATGTGCTTTTAATTTGCCATCTATGTTCAAAGTACCTTTGCCTTTTATCTTGATGGAAGAGTTGTCTCCAAACCTCATTGAATCTTCATTCCAAACATCAAACTTGATGAACTTTTTTTTGTCTCTGGTCATGTGATTGGAACAGCCACTATCAACTACCCATAAATTTATTCTTTCTGCATGCAGGGCATTCTGGACAATCAGACTTGACTCAGCCTTATTCTTATCCTTTTCAACCCAAACCGGGTTGGCTTCCTTTTTCTTGTCTACTGCAATTTTTTGCTCTAGATTTGCTTCCGATCTCTGATCTGGTGCGGACTTCTTTTGCTTAGATGTCCTAAGTTTGCAATGTGGCCAACATTTTGACAATGATAGCATTTCACATTGACATTGAAAGATGAACTTGAAAAACTATTGTAGAATACCGACTAACTTCTCCTACAATCATAACTCCTATGACCAGACTCATTGCATTGATAACAAATAGCATTCATCTCTCGGAGTGCAGCAAACAAATTTCTACTTTCAAAACTAGTAGGGGGCTTACGCATCAAGCTACAATCAGCAATTCTATGACCAAACTTATTACACCGGTAATAGTAACCACAGAATTTGGGTACATACCAATCTTGTCTCTTTGGACTGGCAAACCTTTGTCTCACCCGATGTCTTCTTCTCACGTCATAGACTCTAGTGAACCCTTCATTATCAACCTTGGTCTTCCCTTTAGGATCTACATTCCGGTATAGTGAGTGAGCCTTCTGGTTCAAGTTTTGAGCATTCTAGTTCACAATGTAATTTCTTGCGGCTTCAACATAGGTATTTTTCTTGGTAGCTTTGCTGACAGTAAAGGTTTGTTTTTATTTACTTTCACTGGAAGAAGTAAACTGTATCTCCTTGCCTGATGTGTCTTTACGATTGGAACTTTGTCCTTCTTCAAAACTTATACCCTTGGTATCTTTTGAGTGCTTCTAATTACTCAACATCTTGTTCAAGGCTTCAGTGTTGCTCTCATATTTGTTTCTCATCTTCAATTCATTCATGCTCTTTTCAAGCTCCTTTCTGAGCCTTACAATTTCTTCTTACAGATTCTGATGCTCCTTCTCCTTCATTATCAAATCGAAGGATGTAACTTCACATATCCTCTTAGCTTCTTCCAACTAGAGTTTCAGATCAGAAATAGTTTTCTTGGTCTCCTCCAAAGATTTCTTTAAATGATCTTGTTCTTCTAGGTAAAAGCATAAACCTATGTCACACCTTTACAAAGGAAAAGGTTAACACAACAAAAACTGTTCAATTTCCTCGCCATAAAAGTGTCATTTGCATTTTGAATTTGAAGATGATGTAAACTGATGAAATGTGTAAAATTTGTTGAAGTTTAAGTCTACTATTTTTTGAAATTTTTTTGTCAATAATTTATATGTTTTTTTTAGCTTTAAAGTCCACTTTTTTATTGCTGAAAAACACTGAAAATCGGGGGGTTTAGTTCCCACCATAAAAAAAAATGTAAATCAATTTATTTGTTTTAGATTTTGATATCCATTATAGATGACATATATATATATATATAGTGCATGAAAAAAAAAATTGATGTATATTTTCTTTGTTATAGCATTTGGAAGTCAAATATGCCTGAATTTGACGGTTTTTGTCTCCCACCACAATTTGTCTATTCAATATATGATAATCAAAAAACTAAAAATACCCTTTTGGAGAATACTCTCTCTTTTATTGAACCATATATTTTTTGAAGTGATTCGATATTTTTTTTTGTTTTTCAAACACACCTATTATAGAACAAAAGAATACCTAGTCATAGTATTTTTAATTTTTCATATATTAAATGTAATCAAAACATTATAAAAATTATATGATTAGAATCGTGACTTCGATCTATACAAAAGGGTTTTTTATTTTTTTTAATAAGTTTAATTTACCTATTGAATTTTATTGCAGAAGTGACAAGTTTCAGAAAATCGTCGTTTTTGTTAATGTGGCTGCCACTTGGCATTCCACATAGACAGTTTTGGCCAGAACTATTCAAAATATTTCTGAGTTTTTATAGTGGAACTTATTAAAAGGACAGAAATGTTCTAGCCAGAAGCATTCTGGCAGAAACGTTTCCGACCAGAAATTCATTGCCACATGAGCGCTATGTGGCCGCCAAGTTAGTCTGGTTGAAAGGGTTCCACCCTTCCAGTCAGAACAGGTGTTGTTAGCCTAAAGTGTGACACAGATCCATACGATTACCCTTTTGCGGCAACATACTTAACCTTCTTCAGTTCTCTTCTTGTTTTACTCAACTCCTCGAGAGTACTTATGAACTTACCTTTGAAGTCCACTTCAACTTCAATGTCTTCATCTTCATTAGCTTCATCAACTGGTTCATCTAGTGCCATAAAGAGATTAGTTTCTCTTTCATCCTCACAATAGTCATTTTTTGAGGCACTTTCTTCATCTGTGGCATCATCTTCAAAAGCATACAGATTGTTCTACTTTCGGTAGCTTCTTCTTTCTTGTCGGTAGGCTTTCTTCCTTTTATCCATACCCGAAGGTCTGTTGGTGCTTTGTTTCTCCTCTCCAGCATTCTCACCATAGGGATATTTTGAAGAAAAGTGTCCATTTTACAATAGTTAAAACATTTGAGAGGTAATTGTCCTTTGTATTTACTGGATCCTCTTATAAGCTTCCTTACAAAGTTTGCTACTACTGTATCTGAGTCTTCACTAGATTCTCCATGAGTAATTTCTTCCTTACCCTTTTTTATAGAGTTGAAAGCAGCCTCTTTCTTTGAAGTTCCTTCACCGGTTGTTCTCATCTCATAAGCGGTTAGAGACCCAAATAACTCATCCATTGAAAAGGTTTTCAGATCCTTGGCTTCTTCCATTGTAGAGACCTTTGTATCGTACTTAGATGTGAGAGATCTAAGTACCTTTTTGACAATGACTTCATCAGCTAATAGTGTTCTAATAATGTTCACTATTTCATCAATTTATTGAAGATAATCAAAAATCTTCTCTTCATCTTTCATCTTGAAGCCTTCAAGCTGACCCCTTAGTTTTTGCAGTTTAGCCTCCTTGACCTTGACATCTCCTTCAAACAATCTCTTCAACTTATCCCAAGTTTCCTTGGCAGATGAGCAGTGCATAACCTTAACGAATTCATTATTAGACAAACCACTGAGAATAGCATGCTTGGCCTTAGCATTGTTTTCATACTCTTTCTTAGTTTTCATACTGTGTTCTTAAACCAGAATCTACCCGAGCTAAAGAAAGCTTTGACCAACCGGGAACCTAAGGCTCTGATACCAATTGTAGAACACAAGATATCGCTGAGAGGGGGGATGAATCAGTGATTATAAACAATTTCAAATAATGCATGCAACCGGTAGGATAATGGAAACACTAACAAGAAACTACACACAAGAGCACATCACATAACACCAGATTTATGAGGAAAACCCAATGTGGGGAAAACATCAATGAGAAATGTTGTTGGAGATCTATTGCTCCAATCCAACCTCACAATGAAATAACAATTTTACAATGTTTAGGGCACCAACCCAAGGAGCACCAACCCCTACACTAAGCACCCACTCAGTAAAATACAATGAGATATAAAATCAATACAATGATAAACACCTAGTTACAAAGGGGTTTTGTAACACCTCGAAACTATTCACTCTGTCGGTTGAACTCTTTTCGGTTACATTGCTTCTCTTCTCTATCAGTTCTCTATTCACTCTGTCTGAATCTTTTTAACTTAGTTTCTGCCTTGGCAGATCTCCTCTCACACTCTATCTGCTCTCCTTTAGTCTCTATTGCTATCTTACCAGTTCAGACACTGCCAGTTAGATAAACTGTTATACTTTGTAACTGTCAATCGGTTAAACCTTCCTTACTAGTTATTCAACTAGCACTCAGTCACTTCAAGATTTTGATATCAACTCTCAGACTGATCAACCTGGCAGAATCACACTTTCTCATCACTCATACAACATACTATCTAATTTCTTAAGTCTTTGATCTGCATATTTATATACATGTTTTCCTACCAACACAAAACTCAAACTTTACGCACCTAGGGTTTTCTTCACCGACTGTGATCCATATCAAATCAGATCTCATCTTCTTGAATTGACAACCTGCAACAGTTCAGCAAAAAGCTCTATCCTTTTTTATTCTTCCTGTAAATGTTTACTATATTTAGCAAACTAGACCTTGTTCATCGGTCTTTATTTTGTCAATCACAATAAATGATCTAGCAGTTTCCTTCTCCAAATCAACAAGATGATCAGATGTCCTACTTTGATCATAATGTCAAAGAATTAAATCTCTGCCCTTCGATCTGCTTTGAGCCGCAATCCTCTGCAACCGATCCATGATTTTTCACAGTCGATATTTAATACCGACAAAGTCAATAACTACCTTGTTGACACACCATTCACCTACCACTGCGTGTACGCCACCTAGAGTCCACGTGACATCTTTGTCCGCATCCAACTCACTTGATTATGTCAGTTCAAACTCAGTCACCGACCGAACATGCTACCGGTATACACTAACTGGTTAACCTTCATATCATGCACTTCTCTGCTCTGTCGGTTAGGACATGCTATCTCGGCCCACACTTACCAGGTTTGCTTGCTTACCGGTTGACATCATGCCAGTTGACATTAACATGCCAACAATCTCCAATGTCGGTAACAACATCTTGCATATCGGTTGACATAGTTACTAGTTGACATCAATGACAATACAATGCCAACATGGTTGGGTGCCTATCACTCTTGATTGGTATTCCCTAGATGCAATAAATGTCAAGTTTTGTATAATTTAATGCAAATCTCATCTAGACGGCTCCTTAGAAAAAAAACCATCCAATGAATCACTAAAGTAAGTAACTGTGTTTTTTCAAGGGTGGAGGCGTAAGGAAATCCTAAAATGTGCTAGTTCAAAATGACAAGTTATGCATAGTTAGGATTTAGTAATATCACCATCTATGAGGTTACACCTCCCATATCTACTTATAAAATTGTTATCATTAAATTTTGTGCTACTCCCTAATTTTGTGAAGGAATCAGTGGAGACATGAAATTGAACTCTTTGACATACAAGAACAATTTTATGATTCTTCAATAATGATGAATATATATTTTCAAAATATTCACTACACCAATGTGAATGAATCATCAAATCATTATTGTAATTGATGTAAATAAATATTAAAGTGTTACAATAAATATTTGATATATCGATGTAAACGCACATCAAATTATTTCTATAAAATTGTAATAACAATAATTTATCTTAACAATTCAATTAAAGGATAAGTAGAGTTTGACATAAATGTTACGAAAGTAATATTAGTAACTAATTGGTTTAATAACCAAGGCATTCTCATAAAGCATATAATTTTATAAATTATAGATAGTAGAAATGATAATAAATAATAAAGATCACATAATTTAATCTACAAATTCATCAACTAATTCAATATAATTATTAATTCAAATTTGACCTATGATAACAATTAATGTCTTAGTTGATCATGTAATAAGAATAGATTAACATCATAGAAATTGTTAACTCTCAATCATTGACATTGTATCATTAATGACCTTCGAATTTAATGAAATAATAATGGTAGATATTAGGCCTAAATAATACCTGAAACAACAAATAATATCAAGCCATTTTTCTAACTAATGCCTAACACACTCATTACCAAATCCTTGAAATCATGAGACTCAACTATCAAACTCTATGTTCTATATTATAAAAGAGACCAAGTTTAGAACTATGCGTTTATAAATGGGTTAGGAGAAGTTTAATGCTATGGACCTTAAATATAACAACATTGAAATAAATTGAAGAAAGAGGTGATCACTATATGAAATCAATAGGCCACCATACAATTTTCAATTCACACTTATAATGTAACCCTAAGAAAATGCATGTAACCAATTATGTAAACAACTATTGGCACACATGTCACTAAAATTGATTTTTTCTCCATCTGAATGTGATATAAGTACCAAATGTCATGATATGGACTAGATTGATTTACCCTATAACCAATCACCTATCAAAACACTAAGAGGATATTACACTACTAGACAGAATTGGATACAAATAAAAACACAAGCACAAATCAATCGGCCTAGAATTATTGGAAGGCATTGGAGTGATTTAGGGGCATTAAAGTGATTCAAGACTATAATTAGACCACTATGCTCATGTAATGTACCAAAATAAAGACTTTGTCATAAACCAAATGTCCATTTCATCTAAATCTAGTAAATTGTCTCAAGGTAGCACCAAATATAATGTATCTAGGTTCATCTATAAGGGAGCATCACAAAATGAAACCTACATACCTTAAGCATGTAGAGCTCAACTTGTGACTTGTCTTCAAGTGTACACTTCCCATAGTTAAACCAACTAAAAAATAAAGATCATTGCATGACATAATTAGCCGATAGGCTATTATATGGGAGGAAGCTCCCACTAGAAGTTTGGTGTCTCATGCCAAAAAAGTCTCCTCCACTTGTTTTCACTTTTAACATTTTGTTTATTTTTTATTTTTTTTTCATTCAAGTCCTCAGGGTAAAAGAAAGCAGTGCCCTCCTATTTTCTTGTTCTCCCCACACAAATGGACAATGTGCCAATTAAATAACCATCATTATTAAAACTTTTGCTAAGATTTAAGTGCATTTGCCATTTGTAACTTATGTTCCTCAATACCTACACTCATATAAGGAAATATCACTTTTCCTTGTTGTAAATAAAAATAAACCTTGCCCTAAACTTAATCCAACACAAATGAAATTTTTTTGATACTTTTTTGATATAGGTGACATAGATTTTTTAATGTTTAATGTTAAATTGTGGAATTAAATAAGGGTTAGAAATTTATGTTAATTAGTTTTGTTTTTTTTCTAATAATGCTAATTTAATATACATAAATTTAATTTTGTTATAAATATTTAATGTTAATTATGTATACTATATAATTAATTATAAATTATATAATTTGTATATATTTAATTATATGTTTAATAATTTATTTAATAATATATTTGAAGATGTATTTAATTTATGGCTATTATGTATTTGATTATATATTTTGTTAGACAGTTCAAATAACTAAAAGACAACTGAGAAGGGGGGGGGGGGAAGTAAATCAGTTGTCACGGATTACCGGAACCGTTAGCAATTTAAACTTTAATACCGAAATCCAAAATATTAATATCGGAATAGCAGTTAAACCAATTAAGCATAAACAATGATCACAAAATAAAAGCCATCCATATAACACCAAGATTTGTATGTGGAAATCCCGGTAAAGGGAAAAACCATGGTGGGAAGCCTACCCACAGTCAGATAATACTTCTATAGTAAGTATGTGAATTACAATTGAGGGGCCTGCACTTGCAGGAAGGCCAACAGCCTAGAGCACACTGCTCATCACAAAAGGAGCCTCACTGACTACATAGAAATCCAGACTACAATCCGGAGAAGTGTTGAACAACAAAAGATAGCATCTCCTATGCTTGAGTACAGTTCCGATTAAGCTCAATACCAGAGGACCAAATCCTCTTACATATACCCAATTCGATCTCCAATGATCGCCCAACTCCTCTGCTTGAATGATATTACATTATTCGCACATTACATTCCTTGACCAGGACCTCTAACATTAACCATGATGATCTACAATGAGATCTTACATCTATATATACAAACCCTCAACCATAAACAATCAGGTCTACCACCAGACAATAAGCCAATTACATTATTACAAACCATGTCGGCCTTAGACAAAACAAATAATATCAACACATAAGACATCCTAGAAATACATCAATAGGTCTTATCCACACGTTACATTAAAGTTCGTCCATAACCTAGATCAACCGGGACCTAATATAGGTCCACACGCTACAGCAATGATCTCCATCTGCCAAGTCTCGAACATGATCACCAACAGCATCCCGAAACTCCACCAAAAGCTGCATCAACACCACTTATGCAATTCGTCAAAGATCTCTACCAAATGCTCTGCCGGTGAAACCCTCGCCGGAATGAGAAATTAAGCTTCTAAGCACGCAAGATAGCATCTGATCACCAAACCAAAAACCAACTGACCAAATGTGAGTAAGAGTATCATGAACAAGCCAATTCCATCACCAAACTATACCGGAGCCTACTGGATCATGTCGGATCCAAGTTAACTAGAAACCACTCAACCTATCGGGACCAGAAGGGTGTCGATAAAGCATCCAAATAGCTAGTGTTGGCATCAATGACAAAACATCAATGCAACACATAATCAATTCCACCAGATGGCCAACATATTTATCAATTTATTTAACAATATATTACCATAATATATAATTATAATATATAAATTAAATGTTATTGAAAATTTAACAATATATTACCATAATATATAAATTAAAAATGGGATTTTTTACTTTTGGTGCTCCTCTTGTTGTTGGCTATGGATGCATGTTTCTTCTCTCAAAGGTGTCTCCTTGGGTGGGTCTAGAAGTTTCTTTTCCCAGAATCCCAGCTTGTCTCCTGGACTAGTTCCTTTTTGTTGTTTCTTGGTTTGGCCTCCTTCCATCTAGTTTTTGGGGTCTTTATTCCCCCTTTTCTAGTGGTGGGTTCCTGGTTTATCCCACAGGAAGGCCAGCTGCTATTAGTTTTAAAGGGCCCAATCGGTCTTTCTGTTGTCTTTGGTTTGGGTAAAATCTTGTGTCTGGTGTTCTGAGCTCATTATTTAAGGTTTAGGGTTCCTAGAAAAACCCCTGGTTGCTGGTTTTGGGTTCCATTTTAAAACCCAGTTTGAAGGTTGAGGGAGCCTTTCAAAACCCCTACTGTTCAGATTCAGATTGTATGAATATCTATTGTAATCTGGTGTTGTTATTGAAGGTTAGGGGTACCTTTCAAAACCCTGATAGTTGGTTGAGGGTGCTTGTTATACCCTCAATTATTAATCTTTTGTGCTATAGTTTGGAGCTGTAGCTTTGTTGGGTGTGGCGTGACTATGCTGGTTGTTGCTGGTTTTAGTCATCTTTGTTGGATTTTGGTTGTGGTTTTTCATTGTTTATTTCTTTTAGTAGCCTCCTTTGTTGGGTTCTAGATCCCGATAAAATCTATTGGGTTTCAGGTCCCTCCAAAACCTGTTGTATGGGGTTTCGGGTCCCCTCAAAACCTACTTTTCCCCTAATCAAAAACAATAATGTAATAATAATAATATAATGAATAATAACAATATTAAAAAGAATAATTATAATATTAAAGTTTGTCTTCTTTACTAGATGAAGAAAAATTATTCTTATTTTTTATTCTATTTTTTGTCAAAAATTAGAGAAAAATTATTATTCACAATTAAAAATAGATATATTTAAACCTTCATATTATATTATATTATTTGTTGTTATTTTAGAAACTATATATTTAAATGTTATTTTTAAAAATATCATAGAATTAAAAATAATAATTAATTTTTTTATAGATCTAATTAATTTTAAAATTATTTTGTAATAATAAATTTATTAGAAAATTTATAAAATTATACTATAATAATATGTAGATTACAATCAAATACAATGATGGCTTTGTGAGGAGGATGGATAGGGTTTTGCAGAGGCCGGATTGAGCATGGATTTTGGGTCAAACAAGGCGTTCGGGCTATCACAACAAAGCTTAGCATCCCTTGGGGAGGGCTTGGGAGGATACAAACCATGGGCAAACCAAGAGGTTTTAGAAAAAAACAATTTAAGAGGCAAGGTGGATGGAAAAATCTATAGGACAAAAGGTGGACAAAAGGGGCTTCAAGGGGATGAACATTGACCCTCCTTGTAACTTCAAGGATATTGAGCACAAGTTTTGGAGGCCCAAAGGGGGTGGTGAACAAAAAAGGATGGAAAAGGTTAGTATTGACACCTCTCCTAGTTGTATTTTATCTTTACGCATTGAAAATAAAGAATGGAAAGAGGCAGTTGTAATGTTGAAGGAGAGAACCTTTTTCATGAAATGGGATGGGGAATGGATGGCTTGCAAATTGTGTGATGAGCATTGGGGGAAACATTTTATTCTGAACACTCTCCCAAAAGGGTTCTACCTAGTTGTTTGCATAAATGCCTCAGAGTTCTTAATAATGGTCCATTCATGATGGGAGGTATGGCTTTTTACATTTGGGAGTGGTCCCAAAATTTTGATCCATTAAAGGCTAACATAGAAGAGATTCCAGTCTGGATCTGATTGTATAAGTTGCTAAATGAGTACTAGGATCCTGAAACCTTGAAGTTTATTCGTAATAAGTCAAGAAGGTTTATCTGTGCAGATGAAGTGGTTGAAAAAAAAGGATTTTAGCATCTACGCTAGAATTTGTATTTATTGGAGACCTCACCCACCTTTGCCTAAAATCCTCAAACTTTTCACTATTGAAGGGGTTTGGGTCAAACAAATAGAGGTTGAAGAAATTATGGATAATTTTAAAAAGTGCAAGGGTACATGGCATGCAACAGAAGATTGTTTTAAAGATATGAAGGCCAAGGAGTTGGAACACGACTGTAATTTTAATAATTTGAATGCCTTATCAAGAGGAAAAGATTGGGCTACTAAGATTGGGTCAAGTAATGCAAAAGAGAGGAATGTTTGTGAGCAAAGTGTTCAAACAAAGGTAACAGATATTATTTGTGAGCAGGGATTGGGTTGTGGACTTGAATCGGGAAATATTCATCTTAATATTAGAAAGGATTTTGGTGAGAATTTAACAATGGGAAAGTCTATAGAGGTAGTTGTTCTTTGAAAGAGAGAAACTTTAAAGACCTCAGAATAGGCAAAGATATTTATAGAGATAGAAGCTTCACCTTTTGTGGATCAAGGGATCTTAGGGTTTGCGTGAAGATAGAAGGTTAGGAGGGATGGAGGGTCCCTTTGAACAAATTGTGGCAACTCCAGTTAAAATTTCTTCCCATATTCTGGAGCAAGGTTCTTAGGAACCAATATTGTCACTTGCTCCCAATGTAGTGAGTGCAGCAAGTCTTGAAGAGCTTCAAGAATATTTGATCGTTAAAGATATTCATGTGTCCCCTAGATGATTTGTGGATTATTCAATAGACGGAGGCCTAAAAGTAGAGGAAAGGACTGTGAATTCACCCCAAGGTGAGGTGGATAACTATTTTTCAACAGGAGAGGATATTTTTGGTTTACAAGATGAGGAAGGGATTCTTCATAAGAGAATAATATGTCAAACTTTATTTGAGAAAGGAAAAATTACCATTGGGGAGAAAAAATAGAGAGGTCCAAAATTCATCAAGGTAAATTTGGAAATGGATGAGAGTGCAAAGGGGTAGTGTAAGCTCAGATCTTGGAAGGGCATGACCTTTCCTAGGGAGCCATGAAAATATTAACTTGGAATGTTAAGGGTTGCAATGTCTCTAATAAGAGACGTTTGATCAAGTCATGTGTAGCATTGTAAATTGTTATTGGTCTAATTTACACCTTATGTTTGTGCTCCCACTTTAGTGTGTCTTACCCTCATCCTCTCTCTAGGTCCGTTCAAGCCCTATTGTCCAACTTTGATGTCATGTACACCCTTTGGTGGGTCCTACTATGGGATAACCACCCCCCTGGCTGCTTATTTTGGTCCTATTTGTAGTAGGACTAGGGCGTGCGACATCTTAGTCTAGACCAGGGCACCCCAAAACTCCATGGTCCCTCTGAAAGGGGCCCCAATTTAAAATGGGGTAGGTGCTACATCTCCCTGATAACATTTGATTCTTGAGACTATACATGACCGTCGGAGGTCGGCCTAATTAGTGATTTACTTAAGGAACACTGTAGAAAAGCATCTTATCAATTCATTTTAGATCTAAAACTCCATCACCCTAGTCCCTCTCAAAGGGGCCCCAATTTGAAATGGGGTAAGTGTTATATCTCCTTGATAGCATTTGATTTTCGAGGCTACACATGACCATTGGAGGTGGGCCTAATCGGTAATTTACCTAGGGAACCGTATAGAAAGGTATCTTATTAATTCATTTTAGATCTAAGACTCCATCCATATCATCTGTGTGTCCGTGAAGTATTCATCATCAAGCATTTTTCTAGATTCAAGGCTGCATATTCATCATTCAAGCATTGTGGAGAAAATTTGCATCGATCTTCATTTGTGATTACATTAAAAGAGCATTGCATCATCATCAACAATTGTAAATCTAAGGTATATCTCCTTAATAGTTTTTTTAGTATTTGCATTATTTCATTCATTGTTAATTCCAATCAAGATTTGACCTAAGGCAAACCCCTATCCCCAACATTTTCCCCTTTCTTTCTATGTGCAAGAAATAGGTGTGGAGCTGTACTAGAGAAATATGACAAAGTCAACAATGATGAACAAGTCAACTTTCAAAGACAAAAAAATTAGAGGACTGGGGCGGATCTATGCTACCTATTCTCAAAAAATCTGGTTGAACTTCTGAGAACGGGTTCTTATCATCTTATTTTGCTCATATCTCAATTGGTGACTCTATGGGACATGTGTAGCTTACTATTTTTGTTAGATCACTTCAATAATCCCTTGTTCTACCCTAATTTCACAATTACATTACAAATTCAGCTTAAAAAGAATGAGACCAACCCCCACCACAAAAAATGGTAAATCTGATTAGTATTCTTAGCCCTTTTTCTAATCAAATTGTGGCTAGATATATTGGATTTACCCCTTTCTTTCAATGTATGGCTAATCTGGCTAGTTAGTGGCTTTATTTGTTGAAACCCTAATTCCAAATTTACACCATTATATTTTGGTGAACCTGACTCCTTGCATGCTTATTTCTAATTTGTGGTCTTGGATCTGATTTTTAAGCATTTAAAAAAAAAAAAATTACTCATAGATCATAATTACATAAATTTATTGGTTAATTTCATAAAAATCCTAGTTTATTTTGCTAATTTTGGCTTGTGGGTTGCATAATTTTCGCTTGTATTTTTCAGGTTTGATTTTAGGTGCAAACATAATGGAAATTACTAAATCTAATTTGGTTTCTATTTCCCATTGTGTGAAGGAAATCATGCACGAATATGAAATATTGAAATGCCTACGATCACAACCGAATAAACACAATTAGCTCAAACACCTCAAGATTGAGATGTTAGAAAGAAAGCAAAAGAAGCATAATTGACATAAAACAAGATGCAAAACTTCATTTGACTCCTTGATTTGATTATCCTATGGTTGGATGTGTGCTCATTGGTGCGATGAGTGCTCGATATTGTTCCATGATGTGTGATGTGAAGATGAGATTTAAAAGCATGAAAAGATGGATGAGAGGATGGGATGTAAATGATGCATTATGGGGGTATGGTTGCAATAACATGGATGAATTTTGGCATGTTTATGATATAGATATTCTAAGAGTGGATAAATTGTTGCATTGTAATGGTGTGGTTGTATTAAAAGTGGAGTATTTTCTTGAAAAAAGAGGGGGGATTAAATAGGAGTTGGGAGGAGAGGAAGGGATTGGAAAAATGCAACACTTGTCCTTAAGGAGGAAAAGTGGCAATCTTAAGAATCCCATGTGGAATAAGATTCCACACTTGTACTCAACTCAACAAAGGAGGCCATGTGTCCCTTAGAGGGAAAAAGGTCACAAAGGGGCTTGACATGTGTCCTTAAGGACACATGTCCATTTTGGGAAGAAGCCACCCAAAATAGGTTCAAATTTCCTAATATTAAGGAAATTAGGGAATCATGTGTGTGCACACACATGTGAGGGAAGGTTATGGTAGGATAGGATAAGGTTGGTTGAGGGGATAGGGTTGGTTAGAACCCAAAGGTTAGATTAGAGGCTAGGTTAGAAGGGTAGTTTAGGTTAGGAGACATGTGACTCAAAGGAATATTTTAATTTAATTAATTCGAATAAGTGGAAGGAAAAGGGGGATTAAATAATTTGATTAATTAATTCAAGGATTAGGAGGAAAGGGGAGATTAATAAATTAAAATATATAATTAATTAATTGGAGAAGGCCTTATTAATTGAATCAATTTGGCCAGAGAGGGCAGGATGTTATATTTAATTAAATGACATGAGTTATTTAATAAACATAATCGGCTAAGGGATTTAAATTTGATTAACTTGATTAGTCAAATTTAAGTGTCTACACACATATGATTACATTGCTTTTTAGTTACATTTATCACAATCATGTTTTGGATAATGACTTTTTTCATTTTATATTACTTCTTTTCATTCATAGTACTCTTTCTTATTGCATTTTTAGGGTTTCAAAGATATTTCCTACTTGCAAATCATATCTCAAATCTTTTATCCATGTTATATGTTGCTTTATGATGATTTTTTTAAGAACATGCATTACATGTGTAGATCACATAAAGTCTTTTATAGACAATGATAATCTTAAAGATGACCTCAACAAAGCTAATACTTGTATCTCTCCAAGAGTATCTAATGTGAATTAGGAAAAAGTTAGTACTCCTATCAATGATCTCTCCAATGGATATCAAGCATTGAATAGCAGCATGACACCATCTTATTCTCATAGGCATACTCTAGTGCAAGGGAGGAAAGATCAAAATGTTGGTTAAATTATCAATCCCTTTAGATACTCCTTATTCTCCTAGAGCTTATCTTAGTCATCAAAATATTTGTAGGGAAGATGATGTTATAAATTTTATTCATGACCTATCTCCTCATATAACATTAAGAAAATATGAAGCCTTATATGATAAGGAAATTCCCTCCCAACCTATCAAAGAGGATACGAATGATGATGATAGAAAGGAGAAACTTCCTACAAAGAATATTCCTTCTTCATCTCATTCTCTCTTTGATCATTCCATGTTCCCTTACACTACAAATTTTAAATAAATTCATGATAATAGTCCTTCTTCTTCACAACTATAAATCTCTTATAGGAATGGTTATAAAATAATCTCAAAACAAGGTTATAGTGGACAAGGACTTGGGAAATATGAACAAGGAATGAAGGTCCAAGACATCAATATCATTCATCTATGGATGATATTCTTAAAATTCAAAGGTTTAAGGAGTATCTTGGAAGAATAGAAATTCTCCTCCATCTAAAGGTGCTTCTTCCTCAAACAATCCTTTTTTCTCATATCATCAAACTCATGATCATCATGTCAATGATTGTCCTAATTTTCAAAAGGGGATACAATAAATCATTGATAATGGAACTACCAAAATAATATAAGAGAATCATCTTCCTTCTAGCAACCCTTGTCCTACATCTCAAGAGACAAGACCTACTCGTATGTATAATCAAGAGAAATAAGCCACACAAATCTTTTGGACATTGAAGTATGATAAAAATGTTGGCTTTCCTTTCATTTAACTTAAATCAAAATTATAAGCATAAGGAAGGTGATGAACATTGTCTTTTTCATCATTCTTATTCTCATTCTCTTGGTAATTTTAAAGCCTTTAAATAATTTGTTCAAGACCAATATGATCAAACTCGCATAGCTCTTCCAACCAATCTTGCACTTATTCTTAGTGAAGAGGTAGTGCCTTAACACTCCATTCACCTTATCACGTTTCTCCTCACCCTATGACACTAGTAGTTAACTTCATTTGGGTCTCTTTAAGTGTTGATTCTTTTTCAATAACAATCATCTTGGGGAAACAACATAGCTTTTTCTTGTCTCCTCACTTGGAGAAAAGACAATATATATTCAATTATCTTTTTTTCTTTGAAGGTTACCCCTTCTTTTGTGTTACATTTTTCATAATGCGGTGTCCTTTCTTGTATAGAATTATCCTTCATGTGAGTACATGTGTGTTCCTTGGGCAAAGCTTATTCATTTTTTTAAATATACATCTCTTATGAATGCATCTCTCCTTAGAGGTTGTGTAATCCTTCTCACTGTCCTTATGCTTGGGGGGCATTGCTCTTTCTTATCCTTTCTAAGGATCCACTTTTCTCTTGTTGAGTGATGTTTTCTTATGATATGATGTCATTCCTTGTGTGAAGTTGTTTGTTTTCTCTTCTCTCTTATGCAAGAGGTGTGTATCCTTGACTACAACCTCTTCTTCGCTTGGCAATGTATATCTATTTTAAACAAACCCTTCACTCTAGGCCAAAATTGTGTCATCCTTTATCAAGAATCCCTTTCAATTAGCAATAGGAGGAAGGTATGTATTGTTGTTCTCCTTCCTCTCTTTTGGTTGATGATGTTATTTTTGTTCAAAAAAACTCCTCTTGGAGGTATATGTCTTTTGAGCAAAGATCCCTCGCCCTCCAAGGATTCCCTTTACAGTTGTTGCAAGATATCACTTTTTCAACTATCTTATCTTTGCTTGTAAGATTAATGCCTCTTTAGATTGGATTTGTGAACATTCTTGTCTAAAATGATATCTCCTTAGTGTCGAAGGTGTGTATCCTTGTTTCTATATTCCTTAAGACATCAACATAGGACTATGTTAACATCTTAAGGGGGCATTCCATATTGTCCTTTGTGTACCATATTGTAATATATTTTTGCATGTCTTACATGAGGCATTCATTCTCGAAACTAGACAAAAAAAAGTCTTACACAAGATGCTTCATGCCTGAAACTAGACACAACACTTATATATGTCTTATATGGGGTACACATTGTTGAAATGAGACAAAATAAAGTCTTACACGAGATGTTTCCAAAACTAGGCATATATTTGTCTTATACAGGGTGTTCAGAACCGAAACCAAACAAAACATTTTCTTATACGAGATGCTTCATACTTGAAACCAGAAACATTTGAATTCTTTATTTCATGTCTTATACAAGTTGTCACATGCTTAAAATAAGACAAAACAAAGTCTTATACGAGATTCTTAACTCCTGAAACTAGACAATAATATGCAGCAGGATGAGTGAAACTAGCAAAACACAACTAGACTATTCCAACTCTCCTCTCCAACTTGGATCACCTAGCAAAACATAGCTAGGTCATGGCATCCATGTCCTCTCTCTTTTCTCTTCCCCATTATCTCATAGCTTTTCTATTGGCGGAACATGGTTCATCATTTGATGCATTCTCTTTTTATGTGATCGCTTGTGTCCTTGTGATGGCATTCTGAGAGTGATATTAGCAGCTGAGACAATTTGATTATTGGGGTCTTCAACTAGTTGACTTAGAACCTTTTTGTGGTGTGTGTCTTTTGTCTTTGTTTGCCTTTTTTGTCTTTGTCTTGTTGTGTGTGTCCTTGCATGAGATTATGTGAGTTAAGATCCTAATATTGGGTGCTTGGTTCCTTGAAATTAGTGACGTCTTATCTCTTTGTGATCTCACTCCTAAATGATCCTCCTCTCTCTCATCTTTCTATTTTTCCATGAGTATTTGCATAGACTCATACTCCCCTTAAAGTGGGGGCTAAATGTAGCATTGTAAATTGTCACCAGTCCAATTTACACCTCATGTTTATGCTCCTACTTTAGCATGTTCTATCCTCATCCTCTCTCTAGGTTTGTTCAGGTCCTATTGTCCAACTTTTATGTCATGTACACCCTTTGGTGGGTCCTACTATGGAATACCCTCCCCCATGGGTGCTTGTTCTAGTCCTATTTGTAGAAGTACCAGGGTAAGGGACATCTTGGTATGGACCAGGGTGCCCCAAAATGCCCTAGGCCCTCTTAAATGGACCCTAATTTGAAATGGGATAGGTGGTATATCTCTCTAATAGCCTTTGATTCATGGGGATACACATGATCATTAGAGGTTGACCTAATTGGTAATTTACCTAGGGAAGCCTATATAAAGGCATCTTATCAATCCAATTTACATCTAAGACTACATCCATATCATTCATGCATCTGTGAAGTATTCATCATCAATTTTTTTTAGAGATTTGAGGTTGCATATTCACCTTTCGAGCATTGTGGGGCAAAGTTACATCAATCTTCATACAAGTATAAGTGTGTGATTAGGGTTTTTCATGTCCATGTGTTTGTCATGCCATTACATTCAGCATTTGTGATTACATTAAAATATCATTGCATCATCATCAACAATTGCAGATCTGAGGTATATCTCATTAATATTTATTTCTCTATTTGCATTATTTCATTCATGGTTATTTCCAAAATCAGGGTTTTACCTAAGGCAAATCCCTATCCCTAACATCTTTCCCTTTCTTTCTATGTGCAGGAAATAGGTGCAGAGTTATACTCAAGAAATCTGGAAGAGTCAACAGTGATGAATAAGTCAGCTTTCAATGGTGGAAAATTTCGAGGACCAGGGAGGATCTATGCTACCTGGTACCAAAAAATCAAGCTGAACTTCTGAGAATAGATTTGAAACATCTTACTTTTCTTAGCTCTCAACTAGTGACTCTCTAGGACATTTATAACTTATTATTTCTATCAAATCACTTCAATAATCCCTCATTTTACCCTAATTTCACAATTACATTATAGATTCAACTTAGAAAGAAAGAGACAAACCCCCACCACAAAAAATGGTAAATCTAATCAATATTCTCAACCCTTTTTCTAATAAAATTGTGGCTAGATCTATTGGTTTTACCCCCTTCTTTCAATGTATGGTTAATTTGGCCAGTTAGTGGTTTTATTTGTTTACACCCTAATTCCAAAGTTATACCATTACACCGTGTTTTAATCATACGAGACCAAATGTAATTTTCCTTCAACAAACCAAATCGGGTAAGAGGGAGATTGAATATCTATTAAAGGGATGGAAACTTTGGAAGGGATGGAAACTTTGAAAGGGATATTTTATGGAGGTAATGGATCCTCGGGGGGAATGGGAGTCTTATGGAACCTAAGTTTGGTTCAGTGTGAACTGATTTTACAAGAACAACATTGGCAACTTGTTAAGCTAAACCCATATTTCTTTAATGTTGCTTTTTTGCCCTAAATGTTTATGGTCCTTTTGATCTAAATTATAAAAGAGTGTTGTGGAAAAGTCTTTCTACAATCCTAAAAGATTTAGTGGATCATATTTGTTTAATTGGTGGGGATTTTAATGCCACTCTTGAAGTTGGTGACAAGAAAGGGAGTAGGGCTGATTTGGGAGTTGTGAAGAGGGATTTTTAGGATTTTATGACTGAAAATGGCTTATTTGAAGTAAATTTAAGAATTGTATTTCATTTGGAATAATCAAAGGCTAGGGAGTTGTAACATTGCAAAAAATTCAGATTGATTTCTCATGTTTGGGAAATGGCCTATGAATCTATTCATTTTTTAGGTTTGTATCCTCCCTTGCTTGGGTTCTGATCACTTTTCTATCTCACTTCTTCTTAAGAAGGATTCGGTGCCAATCAAATGCCCATTCAAGTTTGAGCGTATGTGGTTTAGAGCTGATGAATTTGGTGATCTCATTTTGGAGTGGTGGAGGAACTCTCCTAAGTGGAAAGGTAAGAAATCTTTTATTTTTACCAAGAAACTTCAATATTCAAAGATCAAATTAAAGGAGTGAAATCGGGTTCATTTTAAGGATATTTTTGTAGAAAACTTCCAAATTAAAGAAAACATGTAAGTGCTCCAAAGTAGAATCTTCTACAATAGTATGGTGGACTTGCTGATTTTGAGGAAGAAAAGGCTCTTAATGCCAAGTATTCAGAGGTGTTGAAGATAGAGGAAATTTTTTGGTGTCAGAAGTTGAGAGAATGTTTCTTAAAGGATGAAGATCAGAACATGAAGTTTTTTCATAATTTTGTTAAGGTGAAGAGGTCTTTGACTCGAATTCACTTAATTAAAGTTTCAACTAGGAACTAGAAAGAGGTTAAGGAGGATATTAACAAGGAAGTGGTATCTTATTTCTAGAGATTGTTGCCCAATGAGGATGGGAATCAAGCCTTGCAACAGGCTGACATTTTAAACATTATCCCAACTCAGGTTTCTTTGGATCAAAATAATATGTTGTGTGCTAAAGTGACTATGGAGGAAGTGAAAGATGCTTTGTTTTCAGTGGGGGAAGAGAGGGATCTAGGCCCAAATGTTTTTTCTATAATATCTTTTTCAAATATTATGGTACATTTTAAATAATATATGTGGGAGGTGGTTGAAGAGTCCAGGATGGATCGGGGCAATCCTAAGGGATCTTAATAATAATTTGATTGCCCTAATTCAAAAAAGAGAAAGTAGAACCTTTTGAGGACTTTAAACCAATTTATTTATGTAACACCATCTAAATATTATCTCAAAAGTGATAGCTAATAGGTTAAAAAAGGTTCTCCCTTACATTATTTGTGAGAAGAAAAGTGGATTTACCCCTAACAAGTCAATTGTCGAGGGTATTATTATAGCGCATGAAGTAATACATTCTATCAGGGCATCAAAGATAGAGCAAATGTTTGTCAAATTAGTTATAAAAAAGGCATATGATTAGGTGAACACGGGCTTATTGATAGAGGTGTTGAGGAGGTTTGGATTTTCTCAGGCATGGTTGGATTAGGTGCATGGCTATATTAACAATTCTTAGTTCTCAATTTTAGTCAATGGAAGCCCACATGGTTTCTTTCATTCTACAAGGGGTTCAAACAAGGAGATCCACTATCAACTTTTTTATTTATAATTATAACAGAAGATCTTAGGCACCTTATTGCTAAAAAAAGGAAGAGTCGACTATGGCATGGGGTTAAAGTAGCCAAAAATGTGGTGACAATTTTCCACCTTCAATTTGTAGATGCCACTCTTTTTATGGGATAAGCTTATTTGAGGTAGTTTGGGTGTATTAAGGCAACACTAGATCCTTATAGTTATGCTTTAGGGTACATAATTAATTAGCATAAACCATAATTACTTTTTCAATATTGGAGTGCAGAAACAATGGGATATTGCAAAAATCTTGGCTATAAAACCTAGGTCCTTGGGAAATACTGGGTATTCCATTATTTGGTGGAGCCTCCAAATCTTCTTTGTGGAAACACTTGGTAGATAGTTGTCCCAACAAACTAGAGGGGTGGAAAAGTAGATGGCTTACTCCGGCTAAGAGAATTTTTATGTTAAAAAATATGATCTAAGTCATCCCTATTTTTTCTATGACATGCAGTAGAATTTTGTCAAATATCATCAAAGTTATTCAATAAAGAATGAGAAAGATTTTTTGGAATGGTAACTAGGAGCAAGATAAGATTCCTTTATTGGCATGGGACAACATTTGTAAACTGAAATAAACAGGTGGGTGGGACTGAGAAATTGACAATTGATGAATGAAGTCATGGGTGTGAAATTAATATGAGTTATGTATAGTAATCCAGAGCATCTATGGGTACAAATTTTGAGTGCAAAATATCTTGATAATCAAGTGAGGAATAGAATTCTAACCATTCAAAATCCATCGAGGGGATCAACAATTTGGAAATTCATTATCTCATGTAGACCAATTATCATAGATCATATCTCTTAGAGCTTGGAGGATGGGAAATATGCTAATTTTTGGGATGAATCTTAGGAAGGTTATGGCGTTTTTGGAGAGAATAATGATCTAGTTGAAATACAATAGGTTAATAAACAGAGATGGGGATCAAATGTGTTGGATTATTTGAAGAGAACCTGTGTGCAAGGAAGGATGGAATGGAATTGGAAGTTGGTGGAGGATTTAAATATGGATCCTTGAAGCATACCAAATATCTTCAAAATATTTTCAATTCTAGAAATATCAGGTTATCAGGAGTTCAGGATGAGATTGTGTGGTGTGGCTCTAAATATGAGAAGTACTCAATAATGGCAAGGTAAAAATTAGTGGAGGATGCAATATATTTGGAGGATTGGGCACAAAATTTGTGCTGGAAAAAATTATGTCTCCCCAAAGTTGGCTCTTTCTCTTGGCTACCCTTGAGAGGTCACATTTTAACAGGAGAAAGTTTGAAAAAGCTTGGTTTTGTTGCTCCTTTTAAGTGCTTTCTTTTTAATAAGGAAGAGGAAAATTTGGATCATTTATTGTTGCATTGTGAATTTACTTTAGAATTTTGGAAGTATGTCTTAAATGAGTTGGGATGGAAAACTCCCCTACCCTCAAGATTAAAGGAAATTTTTCAAAGTTGGTTTTGATCCAGTCAGGTTTCTATGTTCTCTAGTATTGGGCAAGTCTCCCTTCGACTATCATCTGGGAAGTGTGGAAGGAACATGACAAGAGATTATTCGAAGATAAATCAAACTCACTGAGGTGGATGTGTGTAAGAATTTAAATAGCTAATTTGGAGTTGGTTAGCTCAACTACATCTTATATCAACCTTAATAAGGTTTCCTTTCTCTGGTAGATAGATTGATCAGCAAAGATGGTCACTAATTAAATTTGGACCTGTTAATGGGCTTTCTCGAGTTGACCCAAAGTGTCAGGATAGGGTCAATGTGGAGTGGAGGGAACTAGAACATGGATGCATAAAAATTAATTTTGATGGTGCATCAAAAGGGAATATGGGCCCATCAGGGGCTGGATGCACGACTCGTAGCTGGAAGGGCGATATTCTTGCCCTTGGTGTGAGATGGCTTTTGGTAGGGAAAAATGACGAAGTTGAGGTCCAAGCAGCACTTTGGGGAGTAAGGATGACCAAATGATTTGCAGTTTCTAAGTTGCACCTTGAAGAAGATGCGTTGATTATTGTTAATGCCATAATCAAGGGGGAGGCGCCTTTGTGGAGATTACAGAAATTTATAAAAAAATTAAAAGACACTAAATATTTTTCAAATTTCACATACCTTGTGGGAGGGTAATGTCGTTGTGCACACTATGTTAAGGAAGGGATATCATTAAATATCGTGCAAGGTAAAGAGATTTGGGAAGATTTTTAAGGGATTGAGATGGTGTACGAAGATGAAAGTACATTGGCATTTGAGAAGGAATGATAAAATTTAGTGGCCACGTTGAGCGGCGATGGATTCAATAGAAATTCAAAATATAACAATTATACAATAAATTAAATTTTTTTAAAGATAAATAATCATAAATTATATTCTAATAACTTTTAATTATTATTTGTAATTTCATAAAAAGATAAATAATTAAAAAAAAAATCAAACTTAAACATTAATTAAAAATTGAAATAGAATAAACTAAATGCAAAGTCAAAATATGTAAAAATCCAAATATTAATAAAAATAATATTTAAAAAAATATAATAAATAGTAACTATTTTAAATTAAAAAATAATTAAATAAAAAATAAAATTAATTCTTTTAATTTATTAGAATTAAAATATTAATAAAATATGTCCCTAAAATATAATTAATAGATTTCAAACAACATTAATATTAATTGAATCGAGGTTCGTTAATGGTCTTGGTAGGATAAATCCTACAATGGATCCAAAGCAAAGAGATGTGTCGAAAAAAATAGAGAAAGGGTGGGTAAAGATTAATTTTGATGGGGCCTTAAGAGGGAACTCAAGGGTATCAGGAGCAAGTTGCATTGCGAGGAATGATGAAGGTATTGTCTTGGACAGGGGGCACAATGACTTTTAGATGGAACAAATAATGAGGCACCACCGAGAGAAGCTGTATTGGCTAACCATCTAGCAGACAAACTATCGATTTTAAAATTACAATTGGAAAAAGATTCAAAAATTATCATCGATGCAAAGGAATTATACTTTTGGTTTTTCAATGGTGTCGAGGAGGAGGCTAGGTATGCAGCTAAGAGATTTCAGAGATTTCAGGCAGGGAGATCGACCTAGATTTTATACTCGGCCAACTCTCAGAACTTGGTCAAAGCCAAAATAGGTTTGGGAGGATCAGAACATATCTCATTTTCCTTCTCATCCATGAAAGGACAATTTTGGTAAGATTTGGGGCTCAGGGTGGAGGAGAAATGCTTACTTGGGGACCTTCAAGGAACCCAGTGGAGTTCCAGATGAATCAAAATCTAACTGGAAGAGATTTCAAGAGAAGGAGTGGAAACTGAAGAAGATCCCTAGACTAGAGGAGACGGAAAAAGGGAAAACAACCATCACCTGAAGGTAAGAAGTTATCCTTTTTTCTGGATAATAGGAATTGGAATGATTTGGTTTCCTTTCTAAAATCAAGGGTTATTTTTATAAAATGTGTGGGAGATCGGCCTGCCTTTAGTTGAGTTAAAGAGTGGTGTGCAGAGAACTGGCCATTTAAAGTTGAGGTTAAAACAATGACTAACGGATTTTTCCTTGTTATTGCGAAGAATAATGAAAATAAGAACTGGGTTTTTGATAATGGACCCTTTTTTATGGGAGGTAAGGGTTTGTTTATCAAAGATTGGAAGCCAAATTTTAATCAACTTAAGGCCCATCTAGAGGAGGTTCCAATTTGGTTGAGGCTATATAATCTATCACGAGAGTATTGGAATGAAGAAACCTTTATGAATATTGACAATAAGATGGGCTTCTACATTAAATCGGATGAAGCTATAGAGGCGAAGGACTTCAACATGTATGTTCGTATTTGTATTGGTTGGAAGCCTCATTTCCCTTTGCCCAACACTATAGAGATCAACACTAATGAAGGTTGTTGGCTACAAGAAGTTGAAGTTGAAGAAAACCTGGAAAGATGTAAGTTGTGTGAAAAAGAGGGGCATTCGGCAGAAATATGCTTTATTGACCCTAAGAGAAAATTTGTAGCTATGAATGACGTAGATTCCCACTTTCAGACTATGCAAGAGGAAGTGAAGGCTCGATAGGATAAGGTTGTGAGTGATGTGGCATATCCCTCATGTGGCCTTGTCCTGGGCATGGAGGAGGATAGGGTGGAACCCCAGGCTCCTGGCAATGGTGGGTCGATGGCCCAAGATGCTGGTCAGGTTAGTGGACAAGTTGACGCGGCTCATTTAGTCAAAGAAGCTCTACACAAGGTGGAGAAAGCAATGGAGGCTCTTGAAGCAAAGAGAAGAAATCAACAGAAGGATTACGATAATGGGGATAATGGTCAGATGGAAAATGCGGGAGTGGAGAATAAAGAAGGTAGGTCAGAGAATGAAGCTTTTAAGGATTCAGATTTTATGTCTTGGAAAGATGAAGAGGATGATTGGGGAATTATGGATGAAGAAGGCATTGTGGATATCAAGACAATTAATCAGACTGACTCAAAAGTCTAGAAAGCTTATTTGGGAGAAAAAAATCTAGAGGACAAAAACCTAACAGAGTTCATATCACCATGGCTGGTAGTGCTAAAGGTCAAAGCAAATTAGTAGGACTTTCCTGAAGGAAAATGAAACTCATCAGTTGGAATGTCAGGGGATGCAACGCCCCTAACAAGAGGTGTTCCATCAAGCGTGGGCTTGACCAAATTAAACTTGATTTAGTTTGTCTACAAGAAACTAAAATAAGTTTAGAGGAGGCGAGAAACATGTTGAAAAGTTAGAGGATGTGGTCTGGGACCTTTTTGGATGCAAATGGGTCTGTTGGAGGTCTTGGGATCTTGTGGAATCTAGCTTCTATGAATGTAGAGGAGGTAGCGAATTCTCAGTCATGGCAATTATGTAAGGTGCACTCTTTCAAGATAAATTGTGATTTATTTGTTTTGAATATTTATGGCCCTGCTAAGTCCCACATGCAACTTGAAGTATGGCAACAATCACCCTTCATTTTGCAAAATTTAATTGATGAATTTGTCACATTGGGCGGTGATTTTAATGCAACCCTTGACTTCGAAAATAAGAAAGGGGGTAAAGTAGGTTTTAGTAAATCATGAGTGGACTTTCAGAACTTTGTTTCTGCTAATGGGTTGCAAGAGGTCAAAACTAATAGTGGATCTTTCACTTGGACTAACAGGAGAGGGGTTCTAGGGCATATTACCAAGAATTTGGACGGATTTTTCTTGATCAGCAGATGGGAGACAAAACCTTTAATTTTTTAGGCCTCCATCCAACCATTAGATGCCTTTGAATACTTTCCAATAGAGTTACTTATTTTGTTGGACTATGCACCTATCAGATGCCCTTTTAAGTTTGAAAAGATGTCGTTACAAGATGGACAATTGCAGGATCTAGTGAGTCAGTGGTGGAATGAGGCCCCGGTGGCAATTGGACCGTATGCCTTTTGTTTCTTTAAAAAGCTTCAATTTTAAAGGAAAAACTGAAAGAGTGGAACAAAACTAAATTTGGTAACATCTTCATTGAAAAAGTCGCCCTTGAAACAAAGCTAAATGCGTTATAGGAGAGCATTATGCACCAAGGTATGACAAGTGATTACTTTTCTAGAGAGAAAGAGCTTAAAAGTAAGTATAAAAAATTCTGGCTAGGGAGTAGGTGTACTAGATATAGAGATCTTGGGAGTGTTGGTTAAAAGAAGGTGATCGAAACATAATTTTTCCAGAATTCAGTCAAAGTTAGGAGATCCTGGAACAAAATTACCTCAATTAGGAGTAGGGAGAATATTATTCTGAATAATATAGAAGCCATAAACAAGGAGGAGGTGGAATTATTTGTTGCTCTTCTCTCAAAGAATGAGGTGCTAAATGATCAACAACAAAATTTGTTGCTAGCTTATATTCCGAAGATTATTACTGATCAACAGAATTGGGTTTTATGCAGGCCAGACACCATGGAAGAAGTGAAATCTGTTGTTTTTTTATGGCTGGTGATAAAGCTTCGGGGCCAGATGGCTTTCCCACTTTCTTCTACCACTAGTTTTGGGATGTTGTGGGAAAGGAGGTCTAGTTAGTGGTGGAAGAATCTAGAGTACAAGCATGTGTGGCAAAGGAGATAAATTGCACATTTATTGCTTTGATCCCAAAAGTTGAGAAAGTGGAGGCCTTTACCAAATTTCGCCATATTTCTTTGTGCAACACACTATATAAAGTAATAACCAAGGTTATGATGAATAGAATGAAACCAATCTTGAAGACTATCATTTCTGAGGAACAAATTGGTTTTGTCTCGGGTAGATCCATTATGGAGGGTATCATCATTGCACACAAAGCTATCCACACAATAAGGAAAGCTAAAATGGATCACATGTTGATAAAGTTGGACATCAAAAAGGCACATGACATGATGGATAGATCTTTCTAGATATAGGTAATGAAGTGTTTTGGGTTTGCAGACCAGTAGTTGAAGTGGGTGAAAGCTTGTATTGATGGACCTTGGTTCTCAATACTTCTCAATGATAGTCCTCTAGGTTATTTCCAATCTCCAAGAGGGTTGTAGCAGGGAGATCCATTGTCCCCTTTTCTTTTTATCATTTTAGCTGAGGCTTTGGGGAGACAAATTCATAATTCTCGACGGAATGGACAGTGGAAGGGTAATAGTATTGTAGCTAGTTTGGAACCTACGACGTATCAACAATTTGTTGATGATATTATTCTCTTTGGGGAGGAATCTCTTAGGGAATCTCGTGTTATCAAGAAGACCCTGGTTTTCTTTTGTGAGGCTTTAGGTCAACAGATCAATTGGGCTAAATCAGATATTTTATTTTTCAACACCCCCCTTGATAGATAAAGGGATATTGTCAAGCTCCTGGGTGTAAAAGCAGGAAGACTACCAGTTAAATTTTTGGGAACTCCTCCTTTTGGGGGTATCAATCGAGTAGAGTTGTGGCATCGGTTAGTGGATTGTTCTGTTAATAAGTTGGAAGGGTGGAAGAGTAAATGGTTGACTTCGGCTAGTAGGCTTTTGATGTTAAAATCAATTCTTTCTACTATTCCTATTTGGTCAATGATGTGCTTAAAAATTCCAAAGAAAGTGGTCAGTGTTATAAATCAACATATGAGGAAAAAAAATTAGAATGAAAAAAGTGAGCAAGATAAAATACCATTGGTGGCCTAGGACAAACTTTGTCAACCTAAAGAGGTTGGAGGAGTGGGATTGATAAATTGGAGCCTTCTAAATGAAGAAATGGGGGTGAAACTCATTTGGAAAATGTACCTTAAGCCTGAGAAAAAGTGGGTTCATATTTTGAAGCATAAAAATTTGGACTATCATTTGTGGGAGTGGATTTTAACTACGTGAGACCCACCTAGGGGCTCAGCCATATGGAATTTTGTAATATCTTGTAAGAAGGTGATTATAGAACATTTAACATGGCAGTTGGGAAACAGGGAGAAAGTGGACTTTTGGTTAGACTCGTGGGATGGAAGGTTGTCACTCTCCACATGAGATGGAATTGAGACAATTAGGATAGTATTGGAAGGTCATTGGGGAACTAAAGCTAGAGACTATATGGAGCTTTCGAGAAGGAATAGAGTTGAGGAGTGGAGATGGAAGGATATTAGGACACTTTCATTGTCTCCTCCTCAATTGGTTGTTTTTTAAGAGATTTTAAAAGAGTACAAACCTTTTCTTTCATGCAGAGAGGATGTAGTGAGATGGTGTGGCTCAAGTACAAGGATGTATTCAGTCGAATTAGGCTATAAGGTGATTAAGGAGGGAGTGGTAGTAGAGGATTGGCCATGTAGGCTCTATTGGAATTCTCATTGTTTGTCAAAGGATAGTCTTTGTGTGGCGGGTCTTGAAAGAGAGAATCTTAACTAACGATAGGCTTAGTAGGATGGGGTTTAATGGCCCTTTTCAATGTATAATGTGTAGAAGGATGAGTGAATCTTTAGACCACTTGTTATTAAATTATGAAGTAGCACACAAAGTATTCAGAAATTTTTGTTACAAAATCTCTCCTGGAAAATTCCGCTACCAGGGAAGATTATAGATCTTTTTAAGAGCTCGTTCGAAGAGCATAGTAAATCAGTTTATTCTAGCATTTGGACCATCACGCCATTGATTGTAATATGGGAGATATGGAAGGAGGGAAATAGGCATATTTTTTAGGGGAAGGAGGAATCTTGTGAATTGTTATGTGCGAGAGTTGAGAGGGTGATTTCGGAAGTAGTTTCTGCAGCAGCAAAACGACATAATTTTTCCAAGTTTTCATTTAGTATGGCGGACAAGTTGATTCAAGTGGATTGGCCATTACTAAAATTCAGGCTTGTTTATGGGTTGTCTAGAGTTGATTTTGTTGTTGAAGGGGCTTCAAATTGTGTGTGGATCAAATTGAAGCAAGGATAGGTTAAAGTCAATTTTGATCATGCCTCAAGAGGCAACCCGAGCATTTAAGGAGCTAGTTGTGTGTCTTGTGATGAGGAGGGTAAAATTTTAATGAAAGAAGCTCAACGTCTACAAGATGGGACTAACGATGAAGAAGAGGCACAAACCACGCTACTTGCGGTAGAGTTAGGATGTAACCTAAAGGTCCCGAAGTTACATATCGAAGGGGATTCTAAAATTATTGTGGATGCAATTTCCAAAGGCTCCACCCCCAATTGGAAAATTAGTAAATTTATTGTAATTATTCGTTCAAAGTTAAACTTTTTTCAAGACTTTTGAATATCTCATATCAGGAGGATAGGGAATGGGTGGTGGATTTTTTGTCAAATGTGGCTTGTGATTTGGATTCATTTACTACCTGGTGGTGGGACTGGATCGATAAGACTGTGAGTTGGTCGAACTAAGTGGTTGATGACATCATTGGATTAATTCTTGAGGGTAATTTCTTTTTTTATCACTGGAGTTAATTGTGTAAGGCATATTTCAAATCGAAGGTGAGGTGCCACGTAAGAAAGAGGGGGTGAAATTAAAAAAATTCTTTGACATGTATAGTGCATTAATGAACAAGGTATTTTTGTGTGCAAATGGAGAGATAAGCAGGGTGGCAGAAGGATGTTTGTACAGACATTTATGTTGGTGGGAGCTTTTCTTCAATTAAGGTGTATGTTTGAGTTGTTTTTTGGGTTTGCCTCTTTCATCATCTCCTCAAGAGTAGTAAAACAGGTTGGTGCAGAGTTTTTTGGGAAGGTTGGTGGCACTGTAGTTTTAGAATGGAAGCAAATTTTACTCTTAAAAAAAAAAAAATTGTGTCCATTCCTTGGTCAGGTTATAGAGAGGTGATTGAGAGGGATGTTTCTCTTTCATGATGAGAGATTGTAGAAGAGTGTGAAATGTATTCTAGGGGAAGATCTTGGTGTGATAAGCCATCAGTATAAGACAAACATGGAGGTGTACTCCCTCATTATGGCTTGGGGTTTGGATTTAGAGAGCTCGGTGGAACTAGTTAAAATGATAATGGAGGCAATTGTTCCCAAGGAGTACCTAGGCGACATGAGTGTAAGTGCACCAAGATGGTGTCCAAAAAAAGCAGACACACAAAAAAAAACTTAAAAATACTAATAATGGGCACAGGTTATTTTAAATTTTAAATGATGTGTACGTGTTTAAGATCATTTTACTGAGCCTAAATGAAGCAAAACCGCGTATGAGGTTTATGTTGTAATAAACGCATATGCGGTTTAGTTTTTAAAACCCTATACGCATTTTTTGTGAATAATTTTTTTTTTACTATGGTCGACTAGGTCATTTTCACCCACGACCACATAATATAATGTTTGAGAGGGTTTTGGAGCATAGGATACACGAACGGGGTTTTGAAGACCAAACCCATCGACCATGCCAAGGCAACCAAGAGGTAAGAAACTTAGTTTTTTCATCCTTTTTGTCTATTTGATAAATTCTATTCGAAATTTGAATGTGAATTCATTTTTTTTGATTTTTTGATTTATTTTTTATTATAAATGCATGTCAGATTCTAAAAATAGTGCCCCCAAGCAAGACACACCTCCTGAGTACTTAGGGAAAAACCCACAGGCGAACCCACAACCAAACTCTTAAGATATAAACCCCTCAATCTCCTCCAATAGACCATTCACAAGCTACATAGCAGGATTTGATAAATCAATTAACACAAAACATTGCCAAAATAACTAGATTAGTGAATAGATTGAAGGCATCTGAGCATGAGCATCATGCATCCCTTTCCACAATCCTATGATGATTGGCTAGTAGTGCCAATGAAGTTTCCAAACAAGTTACCAAATGGGGAAGCTATAGGGATTGATGTTGTGCTTTTTATGCTAGTGGGTTGTCCTATAATGAAGTTAAAAAAATAATAAGTAAAGCACAAATATGTGCTCTTTTTACTGACCCCAAAACTATTAAGACCTTACCTCTTAATTCAAAGAGGTTTCCTTAGTTCCTATACACTGGTGTAACCATTTGCTGATGAAAAATGCTTTTTGGAGTAGGTGGTGGATGGTCTTTGACTAGCCACCTTGTAATATTTTTGAGGTTCCATTATATTTTTTTAGGAAACTATATTGCGAGTTTATCCTCAATGAGAGGCCGAACTATTTTGATATGAGAGAGTTCTAGGGTACAGGTGGAGGCTCTGCCCAAGATAGACCTGGAGCCCGGAGGGTACTAAACCCCCAAAGTCGCATCCCCCTAGCACCAAAACTTGTGGCCCATGTCACAGTCCCAGTAGCCCTGAATGAGTCGATGGAGGTACAAACTCTTCAGGCGGTCACTACATTGACTAATATCATCATTCAACATGGCACACAGTTATCACAGCCTCTTGGCCCAAATGATGATGCAGTAGTTGATCCATTTGGTCATGGTTAGCCTATTCAACATGTGTGTCCCAGTTATTCAGGTATAAGCTCTCGGGTGGATATCAAAGCCAATGCAGACGGTTCGACATCCCATCTATGTACATGTTGCGATGGTAGATGTCAGACTAGCACTACAAAGGATGTGGGACTAACTGATGATTTGATGGATATGGTGTTTGGTGGTCAGACACAGACACAGGTGTGTTGATTTGAATTGATAACATTTTATTTATCAATCACTTAAAACTTTTAAATATAAATAAATTTTCATTTATAGATCGATTTAAATTGATACAAACAATATGAATTTCAGAATGTAGTAGCTGGTGTTAATACACCGTCTCATATTCTTCTCACTATTGTTGCAGTCGTAGCTTTGACACCTGATGTTTTAAATTTGTAACATGTTAAAATAGAATAGTACCTTGAATTCAATTTTTTTTATAAGACATACTAATTCTCTTTAATGTATATTTATTTTGCGTTTGGTAGGCGTTGTTAGGGGATCAAATATCTGAAATTGATAATGTCATACTCTCAGCCATTGATTTTGGCCTAGAAAGCTATGTGGTATCATATTTCTATAATACCCTAAAATTGGTCATCTAAAACATGGGCCCCTAATCTCGACAACATCACCAAGGTCCTAACCAAAGGCAATTAAATCAATCTTGAGCACACAATTAATTAATTCTTAAATCATCAAATGTCACATGGCAAATCAATTACTCAATATTAATTGAATATTTGTTTAATTAATTAAATCATTCCAAGAATATCATTTTGATCAATTATCCTATTTTAATTTATTAAATATCCTAGCATATTTAATTAATTAATTAATTTGCCATTTAATCATAAAAAAGGAATTAATTTATCACAAAAGAGGAATTAATCACAAAGCAGGAGTTAAATTGAAAATAAAATAAAAGAATTGAATTGAAAGAAAAAACAAACTTGAGATATTATTTCTTCTTCTAAATTGAGATTAACTTGAAATCATAAAAGCAATTAAAAGGAATTTAATTATTCTCTAAAATTGGAACTCAAAGCTTTTGAAAAAAAGAAGTTCAGTTGCATTCAAAAGACTCTTTTCTTGAATAAATCAAAGAATTACCTATTTTTATCACAAATGCATGGAATTAAATTAATTCTTATTTCTAATGCAACTCAAACTTCTTTTCTGAATGCATTTCAATTAAACTATAATTGGAATCTATCTCAAGGTTAACTGAATCTGATTTCTCAATTATTTTAATTAATCCTAAATTGTGTTTTTTCTTGATCTCTCTTGTAATTCTCTATAAATTCAGCCTTAAGCTCTCATTCAAAACACCGTGGAGATTTGTTATTACACACTTTTCACTCTGGAGTCATTGAATATATTGTGCTTTCTTTTTGAGATTATTGCATCTTAGTTTAATTTCTTTTTCTATATTTAGTTTATCCATGTGTGCTTAAATCCATATCGCTTGAATCCATATTGCTTGAATTCGTTATTGCTGGAATCTTTCATCCATCTTGCATCTATTTAGCTTAATCTCATACTCATATAGATTAAATCCTTCATCTTGGTGTAGTCTAGTCACTGGTATTGCTTATACTATTCTGAGAGCAATCTTATACTCGCATCTTTTAGAAGGCAATTAGTCGATTTGTTATGGTTTTTATATTCATGCTTATATCTGTCTAACCATACATGTAATGACTTAATTGAAGTGTTGTGTCTTACAACTATCAGACTTATTTCACTTTTTCACACACCACAATTTCACACAACTCTTATTTATGTATTCTTTTGAATATGCAAGTCATTTAAATTTAGATTTGTTAAATTATATTTAATATTATCTATTGATATCTCTTGTGTTAATTTTATTTCTTCTAGGGTACCCCACGTATGTCTAGGACACCTCCTGGGCGAAAGAAATCCTCGAGGACGCCTAAACGTCAGAAAGTAATTGAACACATTTTTAATTGACACAATTGTTTGAAAAGATTGAAATTGTCTTAATTGGAACTTGTATATTGATTAGTCTTTTTTGTCTCTTTTATATATAGCGGCAATTGCGCTTTGTAGAATTGATGAATGCACTTGATACGCGAGAGGATCAAGAGAGGGAAGAGGTATGTATCTCTACTTTATTTTCTTGATTTGATGATTATATGCACATGTACATGTGAACTTTAGATAAATTATAATCTTATCATTTTTCATATAGGAAATAGCCATAGTTGTTTCATCAATGGTGAGCCCTCCTAAGTCAATAGGAGAAGCATCTCAGGCTCTAGTACACTTTTGTTCTATATATTATAGATTTTTAGTGTTTTTGATCTATATATGTTATTACCTTGTATTAATTGTATTTAACCTATAATAGACCCCTTCGTGGTTTGGTCATAACGTGGATCCTCTCAAGTTCCATTTTAAGAAGACTCCTAAGTCGGACAAGTTAAGGAGAGAAAAGACGGTAGATCCCAGATCAACAGATGAGGTAATTTACAATTTAATTGCAAAGAAATTATAGTTGAATGTATAGTTATGTTGATAATTATGAACTATTTTATGCAAAAGGATTCTAACTTGGCTTTTGAATTGTGGTTTTTGCAGCCATCTACAGAGCCGCATACTGCATCAAAGAGGCTCAATTTTGATGATCCACCACAACTATAGGATCATATAATGTTAGTTGTGGTCATAAAATAACCACTACATCTAGATATATTCTATATTTTTATTGTATATTGATTTGGACATGGCATATGCCACATTTTTGTATAACTTTTATTGACGACATATATGTCATTTTTGTATACATACACAATTAATGTGCATTTTGCTATATATAAATGTTATTATTCTATCCAATAAATGTGCATTGTGTTCATTATTGTGCATTTTGTTGATATTGATATTGATATTGATATTGATATTGATATTGATATTCGATACATACACAATTTACTCATTGTGTTCATTATTGTGCTTTTTGATATATATAAATGTTGATTTATAATTGATATAGTTAATTTTTGCTCAAACAAAGACATACAATTCATTATGTGAGGAATATATCCAAAGTGCTCCTAAAATAAGTCGGAATGACAACAAACAAGCTTACATAATTGTAATAAAAGAGCCTCCAACACACAATCATTAAAATTTGTCTCTACTTAAAATAGTAGTTGCAAGCTAGGTATTGCCAAAACCAGTGGCTTGCTAATCTTTTACTTCAGCTAAACAAATGCCTTTTGTTGAATTCTACTCCATATAAAAGACTTATCAATTGCCATCAAGGAATACGAAGCATTGCAACTGTGGAATATGATTTGATAAGCTTTCTCAAATATTGAACTACCCCTAGAAAACTCCATGTCTAAATCACAATGAAAGTCTTGGATCACTTCAAAATTGCTTCCACTTTTACTAAATTCCTAAAAATAGCTAGATTTTTATTTGATAAATTTTGATCTCAACTACTTCATAGACTTGGCTAGAATCTTTGATCTCAAACTTAGACAGCTATTTGGTGTATTTGGTGACTTCCCTTTTATAAAGTTAAATGAATATTTGCATATGTAATCAGCAATATGAATATAAACAACAAAAATCAATTTTCTACAATCATGGGTTAAACTCTAGCTATTTTATTTACTCTATATATCTATATACTATTGAAATGCCCTTTCATTTTAAAAAAAACTAGTTTGTGTCTATTTTTCTCCAATTTTTTACGATTTTTTAAAATCCATATTTTTACCCACTTTTTTCAAAAAATCTTGTACTTTTTTTTTCTTTTTTTTTCCAAACAATTTTTGTTGCTATGATATAAAGCATTGCAATTGTGGAATATGATTTGATATGAAGCATTGCATTGCAATTGTTGCTATGATATAAAGCATTGCAATTGCCCTCTTAAAAAGTTAACTGAATATTTGCCTATGTAATTAGCAAGTGTCAACCTTTGTTACTACCTCAATTTTAAGAAGAAGAGGATGTGAACATAACCAAAGTGCTTAGAGACCAAATACAATAGGCTCCCTCAAAGTTTACAGAAACCAAATGCAATTATGATCACATTTGATCTATGGTAATGATCACTGGATGCTTTTGATTCCTTTCCTTTATATCTCTCAATGTGAGTTGTGTGGGAGAACCCTCATGCTTGCAATGGTAAAATTTGGGTTTTTGTCTTGTTTTGTGTTGTTTCATCTAAATAAGAACATTTGGAACCATTAATTATCATTTGGAGTCATTTGTGAAAGTTTGGGGTCATTTGGATAAAAGGTGTAAAAGTTGCTTAGTTGTTGTCAAAGTTGTCAAAGTTTGGGGTCGGATGATGGAAACCACTTGTGTGATCATAAATAGGTATCTTCAACATGACCCAAGGGTTGAAAAAATTTGTATTGAAGTTTTGAATAAAGTTGGAATCAATTTGGAGACTATTTCTATGTGTTTTCTTGCAATATTGCAACTCTTTCATATTGTGTGGATTGTATGAATCAAATAAAGACCCGAGACTTTCTGGAAATGTTAGATATGTGAATCTAGTTTCATTTGCATTTGGTTTCATCAATTTTAACCCAATACTTTAGGAGATATTGCAATTTCTTTGAAAATTGTGTGAAAATCGTTAGATGCATGCAATGCAAGGTTGCTACATAGGCTAACTTTCATTATGTTTGTCGTGGGCACGAACTACCAGCATGAGCACGTTTGGGTAAGCTAGGAAAGCTCTTTTTGTGCCTCTAATCTCGTTGGAACGTCTAGAGCCATACCCTATCGACGCGATCTCTCAAGTGCCCTAAGTCCAAAAATTTGTCAAACTTTGACACACTATTTCTCGGAATCCAGAATGCATACGATTGATCTATTTGAACCTATAGGGTCATGTGAGGCCCATCTACAATGACCTATCTTAGATTTTGAATACTCATAGCCATTTTCACAGGGTAGCATTTTTTCAGTTGGTGCAAAAATCGTCAGATGCATGCAATGCAAGGTTGCTAGATAGGCTAACTTTCATTTCGTTCGTGATGGGAGTGAACTATCAGCATGAGTGCATCTGGGTAGGCAGGTTTACGATAGGCAAGCTCTTGTTGTGCCTCCCAACTCGTTGGAACATCCAAAGCCATACCCTATTGGCACGATATCTCAAGTGCCCTAAGTCCAAAAAATTGTCAAACTTTGACAGACTATTTCTTAGAATCCAGGATGCGTACGATTGTTTTGTTTGAACCTATAGGGTCATGTGAGGCCCATCTACAATGACTTATCTTGGATTTTGAAGACTCGGAGCCATTTTCACAGGGTAGCATTTTTTCAGTTGGTGCAAAAATCATTAGATGCATGCAATGCAAGGTTGCTAGATAGGCTAAATTTCATTCAATTCATCGTGGGTACGAACTACCAACACGAGAGCATTCGAGTGGGTAGTTTTATGGTAGGTAAGCTCTTGTTGTGCCTTCCAACTCGCTGGAACGTCTAGAGCCATACCCTAATAGGGCGATCTGTCAAGTGCCCTAAGTCCAAAAAATTGTCAAACTTTGACGGATTGTTTCTCAGAATCCAAGACACATACGATTCATCTGTTTGAACCTATAAGGTCATGTGAGGCCCATGTACAATGACCTATCTCAGTTTTTGAAGACTCAAAGCCATTTTCACAGGGTAGCATTTTTTCAATTGGTGTGAAAACAAAATTAGGTCATGTATTCATAAATAGTCATACAAAATTTCAAGTATAATAAAAAATAAAAAATGCATCACAAAATTCCATTTATGCATTTATAATCAAACAATACAAAATTTACATATACAAAAATTTGCCTCTAAATATGGACAAATTAGCTCATGGCTATTTAAATATATAAAAAAATATTTACAAATCAACTCATGGGCATTTATATATAATTTGGAATTTAAATATGCACAATCCAACTTATTGTCGTTTAAATATTCAAAATTTGGCATTTAAATATGTACAAATCAGCTCATGGTCATTTAAATATGTACAAATCAGCTCGTGGTCATTTAAATATACAAAATTTTGCCTCTAAATATGCACAAATTAGATCATTGGCATTTATATATACAAAAAACGAATATAGAACAATTCGCTGACGATATATACAAAATTCTCAAAATCATTTTACCCTGAACTGTAGAATCATTGCAATGCTCCAACACATTGAACACTTGTAGATGACCCAAAATCAATCAAGTGATGCTACTGGATCGACTCTAACCCATATTGTGTCAAGTATTGCCTCGTGGTCAGATTCACGAACTTTCCATAAATTATTGTAATGAGGTGTACCACGATACTTAATCAATAGAATATTTGTTGCAACAACAAGGTTGGAGAAATGAAGAATATGTTTGTGTGTTTCAAAGTCCTCAAATGACCAAACATCAAAATTCTTGATAGGGTATCTCCTAAGCCATGTGCTTGTCATGACAACAAACCCTATTGGGTACTCAATACCCTCTCCGTCAATGATTGTGGTTGTCAATTTTCTTTTAGGCTCAATACGACGACACAAAAAGTAATTCATTCCTTCTTCATTGTTCTCTTCTGCAACAACTGTGTACATATGACATGCATTTTATAGAATGATAATTTATACCCAAAATAATGTGTGATGTAACAAAATGAGCCAAAAAAATTCCTACAAAAAAATTAACCAAAAAAAATCACCTGGTTCCACTAGGTCTGATACATGGTCGAAATCCATTGATGCTTCCATCTAGTTCAATTGCAGTGCTTTGGGAACTTGATATGTATCAATGGAAACCAACGATATATAAGACCATTTGTCAATCCACTCTTGTGATTCACATTCTTCCCATAAAAAATACATACATGAAGAGCAAAAACATCCAATCTGTCTAGTATAAATTACTAGTGAACTTGCATTTGAACTTCTATTTGAGTGCATGCCACTCAATCCTACAACTATACAACAATCTTGATAGTTTTCAATGTCAGATTCACTGATCAACCAAAAATATTTATGAACCATAGATGTACCTGCATTACCTGGTCCCATTGTAGAGTTACACTATTGCACAATTTTTGTTGCATCTATCAACACATCACCACCTTTGTACTTAAATCTTCTCTATCTATGGCTCTTTTTACGCATGCTCTTGTTCCATTTTTCTCTCCCTTTCCATGTCCAGCCTCAATGAAATTCCAAAAATGTTGTACACCGCTTGTCACATGCATCCTAGCCAACCAATGGAACATCCTTGCATTCTTTAATTGTGAGGTGAAATTATCTGACCATATTATGTGTTGGTTGTATCATATGTTTCTTTCCCTTAAATTATCATAGAAAACTTTAAAACATCCTTGCACAAACTCTAACGAATGAGTAAGATCATCACTTATGTACAAGTGATACTCTCTTAAAACATTTTGATCCTCCATTGTGCTATCATTTGCATGCATGAATGTTATATGTACAAAAATAGTAACTTGTATAGAACGGTAATACATAGATTGCACTTCATTTTGAGGTTGTAGTGTATAATTCATAGCAAAATCAATGATAAAGACAATGGTACCAAGAGTAAATGTGTCCTTACATAACTTGAATTGCTCATCTAACCACTGAGCTCTATGTGTATGCATTGTGTACTCATGAACTGGTTTTTTTTTAAACATGTTCATAAATTCAGCTACACATTTATCATTTTTCACTAACTCACATCTTTTCAATTCTTTTCCATCTTTAACCCCATATGTGATTGTCTTGTATTTTCCAAAAGAAACTAGTTTCTTACCAATTTCATGTGAGCTCTCCAAATGTACACATCTTGGTAAATGTTGCAAACCACCAGATGTAGCACAAGAACCTTTTAAACACATCATCTTATAATAAATGCAACCATCATCTCTTTTACATAGCACACTTGAAATAAATTCTCTTGGTGACTTAGGAGGTGCTTGTATATTGCATTCCTACAAAACATCGTTAGTGTGCAAAGTACAATATTTATGACGATAAATATCATAGTGCATGGAAAATTCAATATGCATCCTACAACAACACGTGGTGCGTACATGATTAATCTTAACATAAAAAGGTTTTGTCATTTCAAAAAATATTTGACTAATTCTTATTTGAGGAAATTTTTGAAGGAATCTTTCATATAATTTTATCTGTCATATACAAATAGTGTTTGGCATGAGGCTCACGATTTCTAGATCCAATTCGCCTTCTAACAACATATCTTTGGTTGGGCGAAACCCTTGCATTGTCATGCCAAAAAATTTCAATTAATGTTCTTAGTGCATCAACAACAACCTTGTCTTTGCATGGTAGTCTACCCAAGAACACCCAAAGAGAATGATTGTTAGGATCCTCTATTTTCTCCCACCTCTCTAATGCTTTAGGTAATGTTGTTCTACTTATGTTTAATGACTTACTTGTTTTTCTTATCAAACGATCTTTTTTTATTTTCTTGCTCATTATGGTTGATGTAATAACACATCGAGTAACATTAGAATCTTTAGTACGTGACTTTGAACCAATTGTTTGATACGCATCAAATAGATTTCTCACAATAGTTCTTTCACTATTACTTTCGAAAGATCTTAAGCCTAGAATTTTCATTCTCTCTCTAAATTTCAAATTTATAATCATTTCAACGATCAATTGGCATCTTGCAGTTTGATTTTAAGTTTTCAAAATAGTGTTGCCATATTCTTTTAACCATTCTTCTACAAGTTCGTTTATGTAATTTATCGGGCATTGGCTTCAAAATATTCTCATCGATGTCAATTAGATACTTTGGTTTTATAGGAGGTGTTAACATTGGTGCATTATGTGCATTAGGTACATTCATCGCATCAAATTGAGCAGGTGTATGTTCATTATTTGATTGATTATTCATTGTGGTCTCTTCTTCAATTGCATTAGGTTCATTTGGTAAATCAAATGTTGTTGGTGCATATTCATCATTTGTTTGATTATTGATTGTGATTTCTTATTCAATTGCATTAGGTTCATTTGGTACATCTAATTGAGATGTTGCAGATGACATACCTTCTTGTCCCATTGTTCTTAGTTCACATAATCTCTTCATATGTTGTCTTTATCTTTCCTTTTCAACCTCATGTTGTTCGGTTGTTCCTTGATTGTTCTTTCCCATCGTTAATAACTATTGTCCTAAATAGAATCATTTTGCACATATATGTTACAAAAACTTATATAATCAAATCACCATAAAAATGAGTAATATCATTATTTTTAATAATAAAAAATTATTAAACAATCAGAATAACATCGAACAAAATAATTAGAACAACAATTCAATCATTTGAACTCATGTAAAACAAAATGTTCACTTACTTTGACATAAAATTGTCACATAATCGTAGAATCAGTTGTAGTGGGGCCTTCAACAAGTTCCAAAACTCCTTTTGTGGTTGTTGAGGTCGTTGACCAAATAAAAATATGTGAAAGAAACATGTACGAGTTACTTTTAGCTAACTCGTAAGCGTATTTAGTCCCTAGAAATACCCCAACAAACCAACGTTCATAGTTCCCATAACCCATACGCGCTTCTTATGTTAAAAACCCGTACACATTACTTACTTAAAGAGAGAGAGAGAGAGAGAGAGAGAGAGAGACCATATGACCCCTTAGGATATCATATGGTCCTACTTGGGGTCGTATGGTGTGCTAAGGGGTCATATGGTGTCGTTAGGGGGTCATGTGGTGTATTAAGGGGTCGTATGGTGTGCTAAGGACCCGGGTGATGTGAACTTATTTTTGTAAGCAGTATTGACATTGCATTTTATATTGCAATAATGGTTCATATTGCCCCCTTAGGACACCATATGACCCCTTAGGACACCATACAATGCCTTAGGACATCGTATGGTCCTAAGGGGTCGTATGGTGTCATTAGGGGTCCTAATAGGACCACACATGTGTTAGAACACCATATGACCCCTTAGGACACCATACAACCCCTTGGGATATCATATGGTCCTAAGGGGTCATGCACTGTGATAAGGGGTCTTATGGTGTCATTAGGGGTCATGTGGGGTCCTAATGGGGCCACGCATGTGTTACAACACCATATGATCCCTTAGGACACTATACGACCCCTTAGGATATCATATGGTCCAAAGGGGTCGTATGGTGTGCTAAGGGGTCATATGGTGTCATTAGGGGCCATGTGGGGTCCTAATGGGGCCACACGTGTTACAATACCATATGACCCATTAGGACACCATATGACCCCTTACGACGTCATATGCTCCTAAGGGGACACATGGTGTGCTAAGGGGTCACATGATGTCATTAGGGGTCATGTGGGGTGCTAAGGGGTATTATGGTGTTGTTAGGGGTCATGTGGGGTCTTAATGGAGCCACACATGTGTTACAACACCATATGATCCCTTAGGACATCATATGCTCCTAAGGGGTCATGTTGTGTACTAAGGGGTCACATAATGTCATTAGGGTCATGTGGGGTCCTAATTGGGCCACGCATTTGTTACAACACCATATGATCCCTTAGGACACCATACGACCCCTTAGGATATCATATGGTCCTAAGGGATCACGTGGTGTGCTAAGGGGTCTTATGGTGTCGTTAGGGGTCATGTGGGGTCTTAATTGGGCCACACATGTGTTACAACACCATATGACCCCTTAGGACATCATATGCTCATAAGGGGTCCGTGGTGTGCTAAGGGGTCATGTGGGGTCCTAATTGGGTCACACATATGTTACAACACCATATGACCCCTTAGGAAACCATACGACCCCTTAGGATATCATATGGTCCTAAGGGGTCGTGTGGCGTGCTAAGGGGTCATATGGTGTCTTTAGGGGTCTTGTGGGGTCCTAATGGGACCACACATGTGTTAGAACACCATATGACCCCTTTGGACACCATACCACCCCTTAGGATATCATATGGTCCTAAGGGGTCATGTGGTGTGCTAAGGGGTCATATGGTGTTGTTAGGGGTTTTGTGGGGTCCTAGTGGGGCTACACATGTGTTAGAACACCATATGACCCCTTGGGACACCATACAACCCCTTAGGACATCATATGGTCCTAAGGGGTCATGTGGTGTGCTAAGAGGTCATATGGTGTCGTTGGGGGTCATGTGGAGTCCTAATGGTGCCACACATGTGTTACAACACCATATGACCCATTAGAACACCATATGACCCCTTAGGACATCATATGCTCCTAAGGGGTCATGTGGTGTGCTAATGGGTCACATGATGTCGTTAGGGGTCATGTGGGGTCCTAATTGGGCCATGTATGTGTTAAAACACCATATGACCCCTTAGGACACCATATGACCCCTTAAAACATCATATGCTCCTAAGGGGTCATATGGTGTGCTAAGGAGTCAAATGGTGTAGTTAGGGGTCATGTGGGGTCCTAAGGGCCCACACATGTATTAGAAAACCATATGATCCCTTAGGATTTCATACATGGTCCTAAGGGGTCATATGGTGTAGTTGGGGGTCATGTGGGGTCCTAATGGGGCCGCACTTGTGTTAGAACATCATATGACCCCTTACGACATCATATGGTTTTAAGGGGTCATATTGTGTGCTAAGGGACCTTATATCACACACACACACATTATATACATATACATACACATACACATATACATGAACATATTATATACATATATACACAGACATGGTATATACATATGTATACACATTATATACATACATATCTATTTCTATATATTGGAATGCTTTTATGTTGACATAACCTGTACGAGTGTTTTCCTCTCTAAAACGCATACAGGCTATTCTTTTTATAACCCAGCAGGAACTTTTGTTTCTATAAACCCCGTACACACTTTCAATTTAAAAAATCTTGTATGTGTTTAGGCTTGGATGACAAGGTTGAGGGTTGGGAGTTTGATTTCCCTCAATTTCCCTCTTTTTTGACATGTTTTATTTTATCAAATTGGTTTCTCAACTTTGTCATCATCAGGTTTACACCTCATCAACTAGGTATTCCTAAAATTGCCACCATAGTTTTACCCATCTTCTGAGCTTTCTAACCATATTATTTTTAAAAAATTTGAACAACAATAACATATTAATCTTGAATTTCTTTTACCAGTGTCTTCATACCTCTCAAAGACATATGTGTGCCATTTTTTAATAACTTTTGATCTACTTATCCAAATTTAAAAAACTTTATATATTATTGTAGTGCACTTGATTATTTACACTTTTAAAAAAATTTGAATTTTTTATTATTTTGGTGCAAGTTATGCGTCACGCACGAATAGGTACCTGATTTTCAGGATGTGCCCATTTTGAAAAATCATTTAAAAAAATACTCAACAAAAAATTACAAAAAAATACACTTCTAGTGCTCACTCTTAACTATCTTTATACCAATCTGATTTCCTAGTTGTTAGTGGTAAGTCTTGTTTTGATGTTGGTAACATTTTATGGTTGATTATTGTAGATGGCGGAGTGGCAAGGGGAGCAACAAGCGGGAAATTCAAAATTTAAACCTGGGAATGGCAGATTTCCTGGGGATGGCAGTCTTTCTGCGGTTGGAGCTGACAATCAGACTGGGTTCCAGGCATTACAGGGCACTGAAGGGGACAAGGAGACAGTCAAATTAGTGGAAGAAAAAGATTCCAAAAAGGGGGACCCACATGATAGAGGTAAGGAAAAAAAATGGTCATCACTTTTTGGAGTAAGGCCACTGGTGAAATCTGGGCTCCCGGAAGTTACAAATATTTCTGATCCTGTGACTGGGGTTGTTGCTATCTCTATTCTAGATAAGCTGGTTGATATCACTGTGTCTGAATTAACTATGACCTTAGTTGGAAGGTTTGTTGGTTTAATGCCTAACATAGATGTTGTTAGGAGTTTTATAAGGAGGAAATGGGTTCTTAAAGGGCAAGTGGAAGTGGCGGCTTTACCTAGGGGTTTCTTTTCCTTTGCCTTTAATTCCAAAGAAGACATGAATAAATCTCTATGTGAAGGGCCATGGATGTTTAGAAAGTCATCCTTGGCTTTACAGAAATGGGTGCCAAACCTTTCTCTTAACGAGTCTTTTTTTGTGTCGGCGCCTGTGTGGACGCATCTCCCTGGCCTCCCATTGGAGTTCTGGAATGAGGAAGTATTTAAAGGGATAGCGAGTTCATTTGGAGAACTTCTCTTGATTGACCCGATGACTACTGCAAAATCAAGGTTGGTTTTTGCCCATTTCTGTGTCAATGTTAATCAAATGACGGATATGCCTCAATCTATTGAGATTATATCTAAATTGGGGAAATGGACCCAAGTGACTGAATATGAATCTCTTATGTTTACTTGCTTTCATTGTAAAAAGGGGTCATTGGGCGAAATCTTGCCCGCTCAAGAAGAGTAAGAGTGGTAAGAGTGATAGCAGTTTGAAGCAAAATTGGCAAACGAAGGGGAAGATAGAAGATCCTATTGCAGGGTGTGTTCCTGAAAAGGAACTGATTGAGTTAGAAAATGAGGAAAAGAAGGATAAGAATAGTAATAATGAAAAATATGTTTGTGCATGTTCTAACAATCAAACAGAAAGCATCAAAGAGGTAGAGCAAAGGATAGATGTAAGTGCTCAAAAATCTGAATCAGAGAACTAGAAGGAAGGACCCAATCTTCGGGAAAGAGTTGATAAGAATTCCAATGATGATGCTTCTGCCTCATCCAATACTAAAGAAAATGGGGGAGACTTCAATGAAGCTCAAGACTATAAAATTTCGGATTTTGAGCCTTTTTTGCTATTGATCAATGGAAGCCCTAAGCCGATCCAATGCAATTCTCCACCTAATAGTTTGGAAATGGTGGTTTTGAAGGGAAATACTAGGATTCTCAATTCTAAAGAAGGTAAACTGAATAATGGAGGTATTTCAACTAGAAGCAAGAATAAGAAAGTTGCAGATGTTGGAAGTCACAACAAAAAGCAGGGGAGACCCTCTCTTAAAAATCAAAGGGAACAGGAAAGTTGGAAGAATCATGTTGATGGAACACAGAGCTCCATTGAGTCAGCCCTATCCTTGGTTAAAGTATGAAGATAATTTCATGGAATATAAGAGGGTTGAATGCCCCACATAAGCAGGATGTGTTACGAAATATTATAAGAGATCATAAACCGAATGTTGTCCTTGTTCAGGAAACTAAGATGAGTAAGGATAAGGTGGAAAGGATTAGAATATTAAAAAATAATGGAGTTATTGGAACAAGTTCGGAGGGTGCTTCTGGAGGAACAACGATTTTTTGGAACCAAAATACTATTATAGGGAAGGAATTCATTGCAAATGTTAATAGGACCTCAGTTCTGCTTGAGCATATTAAGGATAACTTTTCCTGGGTTATCACTAATGTCTATGCACCTAATTCTAAAGCTAGAAGATCTAAATATTGGAGGAGCCTTGCTAAAGAAAGACTAAATTTTGCTGATAAAAGTTGGATAATAATGGGTGGCTTCAATACACCTCTCAAAGAGGATGAAAAGATGGGAGGCCTTCCTTTACAGCTAGAGGGAAGACAAGATCTTATGGATTTTATTAATGATCAAGCTCTTATGGATGTGGATCTCCAAGGGATTAATTATACTTGAACCCATCGCAGAACTGGGTCTAATTTTATTCAAGTAAGGCTGGATAGAGTCATTATTTCTCTTAATTGGATTTCTAAGTATAGTTGCTCTTTAGTGTCAATTATTAAGATTGGTTCTGATTATTACCCTATTTCTTTTACTACTAATTCTTTATGTGCTAAGATAAACTTCCCTTTTAGATTTGAAAAAGCATGGTTATCCCACCCGTCTTTGGAAATCTGTGTGGCTGATTGGTGGAATTTTGTGGTGGAGGGAACAACTTTATTCAGAGTAGCTAAAAAACTTAACATAATAAAGGCCAAAATCAAAGTTTGGAACAAAGAGATATTTGGTGACATCTTCAAGAGCAAAGCCCTTAAGACTGAAATTAAGGAAGTACAAGATAAAATTCAAGAGGAAGGGCTTTCACTTGAGATCTGTTGAAAATGGGTTGTTGTCTAAATATGACACAATTATCTCTAATGAAGAGACTTTTTGGAGACAAAGATCAAGAGCCTTGTATTTGAAGGAAGGTGATAAAAACACCCGGTTCTTTCACTTGACAACTCTAAAGCATAGGGCGGTTAACAAGATTTCCAGGTTATCGAGTATTAGGGGGATTTTGTTGGATGAAAATTTTATAAGAGAGGAAGCTCTGGATTTTTTCAGCAATCTTTTGGGAGGGGTAGATGATGTGGTTTACAGAAATCAAGACCTTCTTGTGCAGGCTATCCCTCCCATTTTAAATGAGGAAGACAACAAAAATCTCTCTAGGATTCCATCTAATCAGGAAATCAAAAATGCGGTGTTTTCTTTTCAAGGAGATAAATCTCCTAGGCCGGATGGTTTTCCAATGTTCTTTTTCCAAATCTTCTGGCATATAGTGGAAACTGATATTTGTAATGGAGTTAAAGAGTTCTTTGGTTCTAGGAGGCTTTTAAAATAATTGAATGCGACCTTCATCGTTCTTATTCCGAAGGTTTCTAGAGCAGATTCTCTTAATAAGTTCAGACCTATTAGTCTTTGTAATTCTATTTACAAAATTATGTCTAAGGTTCTTACTTCTAGAATGCTGGAGATTCTTCCTAGGATTATTTCACCTCAACAAAATGGTTTTGTCCTAGGTAGACAGATTTTGGATTCTATTATTTCTATTCATTAAAATATTCACTCTTTGAAGGCTGCTAAAAAACAAGGTTTTTTTCTTAAGCTGGATATGACTAAGGCCTATGATAGAGTGAATTGGCAATTCCTTTTCAGAATTATGAAAGCTTTTGGGTTTGGGAAAAAAGTGATTCAGCTATGTTCTCAATTGATGGAAAATTCTTCCTCTGTTGTTATTGTTAATGGATCCCCTTCCAGTTTCTTCAAAAGCTCGAGAGGTCTATGACAGGGGGATCCCATCTCCCATATCTTGTTTACTATTTTAGCTGAAAGTTTGGGTGGATATATTATCAAAAATGTGGAAGATGGAAAACTCAAAGGTCTGAAACCTTCATTGTCCAACTTAACCTATTCTCATGAACAGTTTGTTGATGATTCGATTACAATGGGGGAAGCTACTATTAGGGAAGCAAGAAATATGAAGAATGTTATGGATACACATGAAACTGCTTTCAGTCAAAAAATTAATTGGGATAAGAGCTCTTTGTTCTTCATTAATACTCCTGCTGAAAGACAGAGAATCCTTGGTTGTAAAATTGCTGAGTTTCCTTCAACCTACTTGGGGCTCCCTCTTTGTATTAAGCCTTCAGAGAATTTCTGGATGAAGCTGGTTGACAGATTCAACTCTAAATTGGCTAGCTAGAAAGGAGCTATCCTTAGTCAAGCGGGCAAGGTAATGCTGCTTAAAGCTACTCTTCAAAATTTGCCTATTTATGCCCTTAGTCTGTTTAAAATCCCTAGAAAGTTTGCAGAGGCAATTGAGAGAATTCAAAAAAAAATTCTTTGGTCGGGAGTGGAAGATAAAAATAGAATTCCCTTATTGCTTGGAACAAAATTTGTACTCCTAAGGCTTCTGGGGGTTTGGGTTTAAGGAATATTATGTCCATGAATAATGCCTTGTTAGCTAAACAAATCTGGAGAATGAAAGGGGAGGAAAGAGAATGGAATTTAATCTAGAAAAAGAAATATTTTTATATGCAACCTTCAGAGGAAGAATTTATGGATAACTCTTTTTTGGTCGAAGGCTCTGCAATCTGGAATGCAGTTCAAATGGCTAAAAGCTGGGCTGCTACTGGAAGAAGGTGGAAATTGGGGAATGGAGGAATTATCAGATTCTGGGAAGATAGTTGGCTCTTGGACAAACCTCTGGAGGATATTCCTATCCTTAAGAATGGAAAGAGTGGTTCAAAAATAGGTATGGTGGTTCTGTTAAAGACTATTGGAGAAATGGAAAGTGGATTGAGTTCAGCCAGCAATGTCCAGGATTAAAGTTTCTTCAGATTCTTCTATCTTCTAAAATATTTAGCGACAATGTGGAGGATAGTTTGATTTGGAAGGAGACTTCAGATGGAAATTACTCTGTGTTTTCGGCAGTGGCTATCCACAACAAAGTGCTGGAAGAAACTCCTATGTGGTCTAAAGTGTGGATAAAAAAATTAATGCCTAAAGTTAATATCTTCTTTTGGATTTTTATCCAAAACAAGGTGCTGACTCTTGATAACCTCCAAAAGTGTGGATTTGTTTTTCCTAATAGGTGTTCTCTTTGTTGCAGGGAAGAGGAGTCTACTTGTCACATCCTCTACCAGTGCACTTTCAGCCAAGAAATTTGGAAAATTATTTTTTGTAGGTGGAAGCTGAGTTGGGTTTTCCCGAATTCTCTGGGGGAGCTATGGCAACAATGGTACTGTCCTAATTCCAATTCTAAGAATGTTGAGCTATGGAAACTAACTCTCCCAAACGTCATATGGAATATCTAGAAAGAGCGCAATAATAGGATTTTTTAGGGATACAAATGTTATCCCTGAGGTTGTTGTGGTGGATAAAATCTATAGAGGAATATTTGAGTGTTTAAATAGAACTGGTCATGGATTAGCTACTAAAGAGGATTTTAATGAAAGGTGGAACCTCTCCAATAACAAATCTTGTAAGGATAAGGGAAGGGAAGGTCTTGTATGGTGCTTTCCGTCTCAGGGATGGATTAAGGCAAACTTAGATGGGGCGTCTAAGGGAATTCGGGTAAAGCTGGTTATGGGGGCATTGTCAGGAATTTTGTTGGTAGTTGCCTGGTGGCAGTTGTTGGGCCTCTGGGTAATCAAACAAGTCATTATGTTGAAGCTTCTGCAGCTTTGAAGACTTTGATTATTGCTAAAAATCTGAATCATGATAACTTATGGCTGGAGGGAGACTCTCTAAATATTATCAAGTGCTTGAAGGGAGAAATTGAGCCATCTTGGTCTATTGAAAATATAATTTTTAAAGCTAAAGAAATTATAGCTAGCTTTAAAAGTATTATAATTACACATGCCTTTAGAGAAAAAAATTTGGTTGCGGATGGTTTGGCAAACCTAGGTGTTATTTTCGAGGCTCAAAGTATTTGGCACGGGGAAGATAATATTAATTTTGATATTAAAAATCTTCTAAGAAAGGATAGATTCATGGGAAAAGATGAATCGCACAATCAATCATGCTAGTTGCAATGAGTAATCTTTACATTTATGGAAAGGTAATGACGACTTGGTGGAATGGCAAAATATTAATCAAATATATTAATCTTTTGCACACTTTGTGGGTTAACATTTTCACAATTTCAAGAGGCGAGTGGAACGAAGCTCCGAATTTGTAAAAGACGAGAGTTGGTATTGCGAATTTGAAAATGGGAGGGGATCTAAGGAGAGAAGAACCAGATAACATGTCCAGATGGAAGGAAATGGGAGGGGATCTAAGGAGAGAAGAACCAGATAACATGTCCAGATGGAAGGAAATGCCAAAGGTTTGGACTAAGCTGGAAAAAGGGTTTATGACGAATTTTATGGAGAAGTTGGTCGATTATAACAAAGGCAGGGTTAATCTTGCAATCACCAAAATCACTAAAAACTGGAGCAACGGTTCTTTCAAAATTCATGGGGTGAGGTTCAAGTTGGATGCAGACCTCATAGAGATAGTAACTGGTATGCCCCACTCGGGTCTTAATTTTTTCAGAGATTTGAAAGTTTCTAATAACATGGTAAAGATTTTTCCGCGTAAGGAAAAGGAAAGGGCAAAAATTGGTAAAGCTACGGGAGGGTATTATGATGCGTCCAACATAAAGAAAATTTGGGGTTGTGTGTTGAATGCTATCATGGAATACATTACTGTGGAGGGTTGGTTTACCAGGGTCCACACATACCATTTCGTGTTGTTAAATCATTTCAGGCACGAGAAAAGGATTTCCTTGTCCTACTACCTCTTCAGGTCGTTGTCGAGATCTCTTAATAAGCGCAGTAAGAACCCTTCGTCTTCAGTGCTTCATTGTGGCCTTATTTTGCTCATTTATGAGCATTGCAAAATTATTTCTATCCAGGAAAATAAGAGGTTGTCTGTGTCTTCAGGAAAGGGTAAGAGAAAGATGGAGGAAGGCGGGCCAAGCAAGGAAGAGTCGATTCAGAACAAAAAGAGCAAAAGTGCTACTGGGTTGAAAAATCAAGAGGACAAGGATACTCAAATGGAGATGGAGAATGTTTCAGAGACTATTGGAAAAGACGACAGTGAGATGGAAACAGAGGAGTCCAGAGGGGAGGAAAGTTGGAAAGAAGAGGATGTGGGGGAAGAGGAAGGAGAAGCTGAGGATGCTTCCAACCAAGATAGTCCTACCGACAGTGTTAGTTTAGTCAATGTCGATAGCTAGCCAAGGGAGAAGGAGGATGATAAAATTAATGAGGAAAACGATATGGATTTTGAGCAGGAGAAGAATGAGCTCAAGTAGGAGAAGGACATGGAGAACTCGAGCAAGGATAAGGAGTTTGCTGGAGAAGGGTTAATTCTGGATAATCTCAAAAATCTCTCTGCTGCTAGAATGGGCTTTGACAGGTGGACTTATGAAGGTATCAAGAACCTTGAAAAAAGTGGGAAGCACTGGGAAGAGGAGAGGAAGACAGATGAAAGGGATTGGAAGCAAAGGATGAAGGATTTGGAGGAAAAAGCTAAGAAGATGGAAGCTCAGATTGAGAAGCTAGAGGAAGGAAAAAATGCAATGAAAAACCTATTGGTTATGATCCCAGATATCTTGATTGTTGTTACAAAGAACTTAGAGGAAATCTCTAAGGTCCTTCAGGGATCCAGTACTCCTAAGCTAGTTGTGGACCTTGATATGGATGAAGATGCCATTGAGATTGGGACTGCGGAAAGTACTCCTCGTGGAGCTGTAAAGAGAACGAGGGCGAGCATGAAGAAAGATATTGTGACTTCTCCAAAGGAAATCCCTAAACTTAGGGATAATATTAAAGAATTGTATAGGATTAGCGGAAATTTGGCTAATGCCCTGAAAAATATCTAGTTGCTCCTCTTCTGGATTTTGTTTGTTTTTGCTGGTTGTTGCTGGTTCTGTGGGGTTTGTTGCTGGATTTTGATTGTTTCTCTGCTGGCTTTTTAGCTGTTTGTTCCATCTTATTGCTTAATGCTTTTATATCTTAAGGATCTTTTGTAAAGGGTTTCAGGGCCCCTTCAAAACCTGCTTTTACCTTAATAAAAAACTATCTTTATACCAAAGAATTTGTAAAAATACTAAATCTAACCATGACTTTTTTTATGCACACGTCAGACACTATGTTGTGTTTTTTTAGAAAAAATCAGAATCTATTTTTCGTGTTGAAGGATTTGACCCCCTTAATTTTATCCAATTTTGAAAAAATTTAGTAGTTTGGAAACTAGAGTACTACAATATTTGTTCTTTGATTATCTTCATATTTTGAGTGGACAAGTCTCAAATTTCTCCTCCAAGTTCAGGTTTAGCTGATTTCAGAAAAAAGGTGTCCACTTATACCCCCCTTTTTGCACACCATCTTGGTGCACTTACCCATAGATTCTATTATTTAGTGGGAGGTTTCGAGTGAGGGATTCGATATTTGTGAAGGGATTCTGAATGTTCATCAGGAAACCCAAGATAAATTCTTTCCCTTTATCAGATGGTGAGAAGATGGCATGAAGGCACGATGCATGGAGGAGGCACGAAGGGGGTGGGAAGCTCTGAAGGTATTTGTGCAACTCATGGAGGTGGAAGTGGCTTTGAGATAAGCGTAAGAGGAAGTGAGGCTGGTGGAGCGTCGAATATTGCGACTGAGAAAGAGGAAGATGAGGGATGTTAACGACCTGACTTTGATCCCAGGTACCTCTGATTAAGTTCGCTCTGTCCATGGATTTGAAATGTAATTTTTGGAAACTGTTTTTTTTGTAAATTCTAGTGATGTCGTATGTGTTTAGTTTTGTCAGTTAATTTTGAAAGACAATGATGTGACGAGCGCTTTTCTTAAGCTCGAATAACTGTAACTTGGGTGAGGGGTGGTGGTTTGGAGGGTATATTGGGTGGTGGGTTTTGAATTCTGGTTTTGCAGGGTGGTTTGGGTGGGTTTGAAGATGGTTTTGTTGGGTGGTTTGATGTTGGCGAATAATATTTTTTGATAATGTACTTTTAATTTTATGATATAATAAAAATAACTTATTACTAATCAATTTTTTTTTTGGTCATCGATGCCATTGCAAAAGGGGTCTCGCAATGTTTGAAAACAAATAAAACAATGTTCATCATTGGTGAAATAATACAAAATTTCTAAGACTTTAAAATACCGCATGTACGTAGAGAGGGCAACTTGATATGTTGTCAAACATGGGATGTGAGTTGGAGGTCAAGGTTGTGAAGTGGTGGGAGGGAGGTGGAGCAAACGTGGAAGTAACCGTTTGAAGAATCAGGTTTGTTTTAATGTGAAGGCATGTGGGAGGGCATGATTTCAAATTATTTTTGGGACAAATATGAGCTGAAAAATCTGCACGTTTAATGCACAAGATTTGAGTATGCCACCATTCTTTGTAAACATATCGATATGGTGCATTGACACTGGAAGTGTGGAAGTGACACAGGAGAAGGGAATTCATGATTTTGAGATGGTTGAGCATGGTGTCCTTGGAATGAGGATGTATTAATTAGAAACTTAGTGATGGGATAGGGCGAGACATGGCCTTTTAAACCAAGGAACGAGTGTGAGATGGAAGTCAATAGTGGTGTTGGTGAATAATACTCTAGAGAGTGAAAAAAGGAAAAGGGTAGAAACCATAGGTAGCACTCATGGAAGCAAATTTCTCACTTCATTCAATAAAGAAGCAGTTGGACTTCTTTGGAAAGGTCTTTGAAAATAGACTTGGGGGAATTTTCAAATTTGATGATCCCTTGTTTATGCAAATTATGGAAACTCTGATGGGAGAAGAATATCTAGTTTCTAAGTTCCATTATTGCACTCAGACATAATCTCAATGATGGTGGCATGGGGTCTGATGTTTGGGACAAAGGAAGAGGTGGTATGGGTGGCCAAAGCTTGCGTCCCAAACTACTCCTTGTGTGGGTTGCCTACTCTAATGGTGAGGGAAGTTGTGGGTCGTTGGTTGTGACTGTTGGCATTTTGATGATGTTTTGATTATCATTGATGGACAAACACTTTCTTGATGTATGAGTTATGCTCAATCGGTAATTGTTCCAACCGATATTGTGTTTTATTGAATGTATAGTCTTTAGACTATCGGTATTTTGCAGAAGATGGTTTACCGGTCACAGATAGACTGAAGATCCCAAGTGGTATGAAGACCCCAAGTGATAGTTAACTTTTGATCGGGACACTACGATCTTCCAGTCTTCATTTTTTACAACCGGTAATCGGTATATTGTATTAACCGGTATATATCTGTGATGAGTTACCAACCGGTATTACTATAATGTGTGATGAGTTATCATCCACCGACACTTTGGCAGTGTGTTTGTGTCGTGTTACCAAATGTGTCTAGATGCACTGTACCTAGGAACTTGTAGTCTAATTCTATTGGACCGACATGAAATCAGATTCCTTTCTAAGGACATCATGTCTAGGGTTTGCATGTGTGAGATATAGAATAGAAAAGGTTATGTGGGATCCTCGAAGAGAAGATTAGGTCTGTGTGAAGAGATAGAGTGTGTAGATATTGAAGACTGAAGTAATGCTGAAATGCATTAACAATGAGTTGTCAAGGATCGAATTAAGCATATTGTGCTATTATCTAGATCATTCACTTGTTGATTACTAATATCTTCGACAAGTCTAAAACCCTTAATCGGGTAGGCCCAACAAAGCCTTTGTAAATCCTCTAACAAGGTGGTTCACAACTGTGGATCTGAAATCCTTTAACAAGGTAGTCTTTAACAGGACTTGTCTCCTAAAAAAGATCTAGATTCCTAATAGGATTTGTTCTGGTGAAGAACATTATATGACCTTAAACTGGTTTGACCTTAACCGGTCTGGTTTCTATTCTGCAGATAGTTAGTTGTGAGTTTCTACTCACCGTGGTTTTTCCCATTTGGGTTTCCACGTCAAATATCTTGTGTTATGGTGATTGTGCTTTTGTGGGTGAATGCTTTGTTTGCTATTTGGTTTGCATTTATCTTAACCGCTTTATTTGTGAATCTGTTACACCGGTTATCTACTAAACTGTTTAAAAGATTGATTACAATATTTATTGGTATACTAATTCACCCCCCCTTTTAGTATTCATCAATTGGTATCAGAGCCAACCTTTCTACAAGTCTAACCACTTGGAAGGAGATATGGGGGAATACAGTGTGAGGGAACTTACTCATCGTCTCACTCAGACTGAGAGAGCCTACGATGAACTCAAAGTCAAGTATAAAGCCTCTTTGGCCAAGAGAAGAGAGCATGCTGAGAAACTGATGGAACTCACTTAAAATAACTCTTCTGATGAAGCAGACATGGATGCCCTAATTGAAGAAGTTGAAAAACTGAATGAATCTAAAGCCAGTCTGAGAAGAGAGTTGGAAGGATTGACTATCAGAATGTGTCAAGAGCTTGAGAATAGAAGGAAAGCTGAAGATCTGGTAAAAGACAAAGATCATGAGATCTCCAAGCTGAAACAAGAAATCAGTACCCTTACCGCTCATCTCCAAGAGAGTAAAGTGGAAAAATAAGAAATGCAAGGTGAACTAAACATGGCTATTTATGAGAATGCAACCTTGATGGAATCCAATGCTGCTTTTTGCAAGGAACTTACCAAGTCAAAGGTAATGCTTGCCAAATTCAATGAGAGTACTACTAAGCTAGAGGAAAAGCTGGAGTCGGCAAAGCCAGTAAAGAATACCACTAGACTTGGTTTCTCTGGGTATGAGGAAGGTGAGACCTCTGGAACAAAAGCTGAAACATCAAAGAAGCAACCAACATCCAAGGATAAAGGTAAGCAAAAATTTAAACTTGTTTGCTTTAATTGTCTCAAAGAAGGACATACTGCCAATGTGTGTAGAAGCAAGCCCTACAACAATTTTCCTTATTTTCAAAACAATATGCCTCGATCCAATAGATTCAATGGAAATTGTTATGCATGCAACAAGTTTGGGCATAGAGCATTTGAATGCAGGTCGGTTTTGCACAACATTGGGAGATATCCTCCAAGGACTCAAGGAGTTATTCTGGAACTTCTTGTGAACCAGAATCCCAACCAGTACAATACCTATGACCATCGGTCAATTGGTTATCAAGCGACAACTAGTTGGAAAGAAATTTGTTTGATCTATCGTGGTAGTGGTCACATTGCTGCAACACGCAAAAGGAAGAATGGAAGTATGAATAACGGACCATGGAGAACACCTGGAATGGTATGCTATCATTGCAACAAACCGGGACACACTGCCAGAACTTGTAGATTGAGAAAGAACCTATCGGATGATATATCGATCACTCCAGAAGGGAAGATTGATGTTGAAACTGTTCAAGTGGAAATGAATAAAACTTGGAAAAAGAAATCAGAAGAAGGATCATAGGATGAACTTGCTTCTGCACCTAGTGTGGAAGTCTCTGAACTGGCAAACTGAGCTTCAGAAAATCTTAGGGGGAACATATCGATGAAATATTTTGAACCTCCAGTTTATATCGGTGAAGACCTTTACCGATATATGTTACCTGTCAGTCGGCAGAAGATTTGAAGAGGTAAAAGGTAAAATTAGGGTTTGTGCCCTAGCGATGATGCATTTATTATGGTAGGTGAGAGTTTGTTTAAAAGGGTTTTTGTCATCATTTTCACTTATCTATTTTCAAAAGAAGAATCTTCAAGAGCAGAGAAACCAGAGCAATTTGTTTAGCATTTGGAGAAATCGTGTGCAAAATCTTGCAATCATCTTCAAGCAATCAGTAAAGAACACTAAGCGGTGAACAAGCAACCGAAGTGGTGTACTGTGCATGATATTGGAAAGCCTAAATTTCAGACTGTGAAGGTATTTTCTGAAAGTCTTTCTTATCATTTGGTTATGGCTTCTGCATCACATTCTAGTTCTAGTGCACCTGAAGAATGGCCCGAGTTTTTTCAAAAGAAAATGAGATACAATGCCCTATCTCAAGTTCTTGTCGGAGTTATTGTCGAGGAAGACATTTCAGGGTATATACACTGTAAGTTGGAAGACCTAGGATCCCTAGTTATTCACTCCCAACTAGGTCTGTTCTGTGGAGATGACAAGAAGATAAAACCAGAGTATAGCATCCCCGAGAAGATGAAACCACACAATGCAGTATACTTTCTGGAAGAATTTACAGAAGGACATAGTCACATTATCCTCAGCAGAGTGCATGGTGACAAGATGCATCTTGAGCAGACCCATGACATCACACCGGAAGCGGTTCATGCTGTCATTGGATTTTGCAATGTTGGAGAAGTACCAGCTCTACGAAAGGTCACCAAAACTAAAATGATAGAGCTCACCGGTTATGTGAGTGACCAACGGGCAATGATCGTCAACACCGTTACAGATGATCTGGTAAAATATGCTTGCAAGGTGATTGGTTACAGGATATTTTATGCCAGCAGAATGAATTATGTCCTTGCTGCTGCGGTGAATGTTGCTTACAGGATGATGAAGGAAGATACTTGACCTATGTACCTATTTACAAAAGCAATTGTTGGTGAATCTGAAATCCATCAAACAGGATAAATCACCGAGGTTCAAGTTTGGCCAACTTCTAGTCAGTCTATTCTTCTATTTTCAAGGTTATTTCCCTGGAGTAGGTGATGTTCAATGGTCTACTGACCTACCAGCTTCCAAATAGATTAAGGAGAGTCTACAAGCAGTGGGAACTACATGTCTTAAGGTTCTAGGTAAGTATTTTGATGAATTCAAACGAAAGATGAGCCAGAGAATGAGGATATCTAGTGATATAGTGAAGAAGTATGAAGATGACATTTGCTTCACAATAAGGACATATGACTGCATAATGGAAGCGGTGGAACCTAGAAAGGAAGTAGTTGGCCCTATGGGGTATGAAGTAGTGAATGACCTATTGATCGGGTATGCCTCTACCCTACTTGCCTCACCACTTAAAGCAAAGAAGAAAAGAACTGGTACCTACTTGGAGAGGGTCACATCGATTGAGGAACCGAAGCAGAAAAAGGGCAAAGCAGTGCCATCGGTATCTACACCAGTTACATCTGCCAGTTCGAAAGTGACCAAGCAGTCACCAGCCAAAAAGAAACCCGAGATCATTCCGACAAAAGTATTCAAGAGGAAGCGGAAATCCAGGAATCACTCACCAGAGGAAGAAGACACTGAACTAGAGATTCAAACAAAGAAGATAAGGCAATCAAGCAAAAAGCCAAAGTCTACCGGTAATGCACCAGCAACTTCTGCACTGGTAAATATAGATATTTCTTCTTATAAACCAATGACACATTGTCAGAGGACAATGAAGAATATTAGGAGGAAAGTGCTTGATGATTTAAAGGAACATTTTGATGACTTTAATGATAGTGAGAAAGAGGAGGTAGAATAGGAGGTCATTAGATATTTATGTATTAATGATCGGTCGCCTTCTAAGATTAAATTTGTTACTCCTAATTCTTTGTATAATTCTTTGGATAATAAATGGTGCATTGCCATTGAAAGAGAACAAGAGATCAGGGAGAAAATTTTTGCACAATAATTTCCCGATGCTTCAAATTCTTAATTATTTGAAATTATGGACAAGAACAAAGACATCTTCTTTATGAGAAGGAGTCGACTCAGGTTATTAGAAGGGAAAACTTCTGAAGTAGAAAAGGACACACACATACATGTAAAAAGTTGTTGTCGAAATACACGGAGTATCTGAAGCCACCAAGAAGGCTGATCAAGAACCTGACCTATCCTTAGGCAAACCGGATGAGGTATTTGACAGTCAAGGTGAAAGAGTGATAGAACAAATTGACCCTATTGATGTTGATGCATTAGAGGATGTCACTCCTGACAAAGAAAAAGTTGAAAAAGAGAAACACGACAAAGAGAAAGCAGAGAAAGAACAAGAGGAAAAAGCAAATCAAGAAGAAGATAAGAGAAAAGAAGAATAGAAGAAGCAAGAAGAAGATAAGAGAAAAGAAGAAGAGAAGAAGAGAGAAGAAGATAAGAGAAAAGAAGAAGAGAAGAAGAGAGAAGAAGATAAGAGAAAAGAAGAAGAGAAGAAGAAAGAAGAAGACAAGAGGAAGGAAGAAGAAAGGAAGAAGGAGGAAGAGAAGAAAAAGCAGGAAGAGGACAAGAAGAAGGAAGAAATGCAGAAGAAACAAGAAGAGGAGAAAAAGAAAGAGTTGGAGAAGAAGAAGGAGGAAGAAAAGAAAGGAATGGAAGGGGAGAAGGAAGCATAGAAGAGAAAAAAAGCAGAGATCCAAACCGAAGAAGGAGGGAAGACTCCTAAGGCAACCGGTGGTCAAACCAAGCAGGTTGATTCCACCAGTCCTATTGATCTAACTCTTGCATGTTTGACTCAATCTCAAGATGAGTTTGAGCTACTTCGAGGCATCAAAATTGCACATGACAGATTGGAAGAATTGCGGAGGAAGAAAGAACAAGATGTCATACAAATTGTAGTTGACACCCTTACCAGTCTAATTCCCGGTACTAACCTCCCCAGTACCAACTCCTCTCTATCCAACCTCAAACTTCTTTGTATCGTAGTAGAGGACCAAGTACAATGCTTGGAAGATGTTGCTGAAGCAACTGCAAGAAAGAACCATGAAAAGGTACTCAATACTGCCTTAGTCAAGCAAATGAATGAATTTAGGATGCAACTACTAAAGCAACATAATGATATCAGTGTTTCTATGGATGAGGGCAAATTACTGTTGAGTAAAATCTGCCAACCTCATCTGCTTTGTGAAGATGTGCTCAAATAGAGAGCTCAACTCCAATCGGAGTTACGAGGATATATCAACACCTTCAAGATGCCCTATGACTTATTCACTACCTATGGGCAAACTGTTCATCATTTTCAGCGTCAAACTGACAAGATGGACTTAGAGATCAACAACTGGACTAAAGATTTGCAGGAGTTTCAACTGCTCCTATTGCTAAAACTGGAGGTTCTTCAAAGATGTTTTCTCAACTTGGAAGCCATCACGGTAACTCAAGAGCTGAGTACCATTGATGCAATGGAAGAACTAACATTCCAGATGAATACTAAAAGTGAGGTTGCTACCTCATTACTTGAGTGATGGACATTGGACATGAAAACTTTTGTGCAGAACTTTAAATTTGTTTTTGAGAAATTTCATTCCTTATTGTCATGAACATCTACTCTATTTTATTATATAAGGAAAAAGGGGTTACTTTGCATTACTTTGTCATTGTTGGCAAAGGGGGAGTAGTGTACATTAAAATTTTGGTGAATGTTACCATTTCATGCACTTACTTGTAATTTTTGCAAAGGGAGTAGTGTATATGCTTAGGGGGAGTAATTTTGATTGTAGCACCTTATGTGTTATTGTTGTAAAAACACTTAGATATCAAAATTTTCCTAAGTGTTGCCATCAATGCCAAAGGGGGAGATTGTTGGCATTTTGATGATTTTTTGATTGTCATTGATGGACACACTTTCTTGATGTATGAGTTATGCTCAATTGGTAATTGTTCCAACTGGTATTGTGTATTATCGAATGTATAGTCTTCAGACTATCGATATTTTTTAGAAGATGGTTTACCGGTCATAGATAGACTAAAGATCCCAAGCGGTAGTTAACTTTTGATCAGGACACTACGATCTTCCAGTCTTCATTTTTGACAACTGGTAATCGGTATATTGTATTAACCGGTATATATCTGTGATGAGTTACCAACCGGTATTACTGTAATGTGTGATGAGTTATCATCCACTGACACTTTGGCGGTGTGTTTGTGTCGTGTTACCAAATGTGTCTAGATGCACTGTACCTAGGAACTTGTAGTATAATTCTATTGGACCGACATGAAATCAAATTCCTTTATAAGGACATCATGTCTAGGGTTTGCATGTGTGAGATATAGAATAGAAAAGGTTATGTGCGATCATCGAAGAGAAGATTAGGTCTATGTGAAGAGATAGAGTGTGGAGATATTGAAGACTGAAGTAATGCTGAAATGCATTAACAATGAGCTGTCAAGGATCTAATTAAGCATACTGTGCTATTATCTAGATCATTCACTTGTTGATTACTAATATCTTTGACAAGTCTGAAACCCTTAACCGGGTAGGCCCAGCAAAGCCTTTGTAAATCCTCTAACAAGGTGGTTCACAACTGTGGATCTGAAATCCTTTAACAAGGTAGTCTTTAACAGGACTTATCTCTTAACAGAGATCTAGATTCCTAACAGGATCTGTTCTGGTGAAGAACATTGTATGACCTTAACCGGTCTGACCTTAACCGGTCTGACCTTAACCGGTCTGGTTTCTATTCTACAGATAGTTACTTGTGAGTTTCTGCTCACCGTGGTTTTTACCATTTGGGTTTCCACGTCAAATATCTTGTGTTATGGTGATTGTGCTTTTGTGGGTGAATGCTTTGTTTGCTATTTGGTTTGCATTTATCTTAACCGGTTTAGTAGTGAGTCTATTGCACTGGTTATCTGCTAAATTGTTTAAAAGATTGATTACAATATTTATTGGTATACTAATTCACCCCCCCCTCTTAGTATTCATCAATGACGCTCGTTTGGTGAGGGGTTGATGCTGAAAGGGAGAAAAGTGGAGTTCAGGCCATTCATGTTGTGGTGAGATGGAACAAATAGAGAATCAAGGATCGAGGAGGCATGCCCAGGGTGGGAAAATCTAAAGGATTACCTCCAAGAGAAGGAGGTGGAGTTGAGGAAAGCAAGGGATTTGAAGAAGAAGGGTGAGGCCAAGAAGACAAATTTTGCCCCAGAGGACTACTAGATAAATGGACCTGGCAAGAAGAAGATGAAATTATAAATGTTTTAATGTCTTTTATTTTTTGAAGTGTATAAATGTTAATATTTTTAGTGGATGTAGTTTAGATGGTTACATGTCATTCTTTTGGGATGGGGATAAAACTGTTTCATAGGCTGGAAAGTAAGAGTTTTGGTAAAAAGGGTGGATAGGATTTTCAAAGTTTCATGGACTACTGATTGGGGTTAATCCTCATTTTAATATTCACATTATGTATACTTTCACTTTAATTGCTAATACAAATTTATAACTATTACCGAAAAAAAACAAAAAACAAAAAAACAAAAAAACAAAAAACAAAAAACAAAAAAACATTAATTGAATTATAATCAAAATCCTTACCGTAAGGTTTATCATATCTTGAATGATGTACATTATGTAGATAGTTAGGGTATGTTCTCACATTATTTAAATAGGTCTTGTATTGTGTCTAATAACTTAACTATAAATTTGACATTAATAATAAATATTTTTTAAAAAGATAAGTATTTTTTAAGTACAATTCTATTTCTATGCGGGATTAAGTATTATTGGATTTAAAATTATTAATTAAATCACCTCAATTTTTTCAAAGTTTATAATTAATTCTAAAATTATAATAAAATATAAGTTTTAAAATTTATAAAATATTTATTATAATTTAAAAACAATTTTCTATTCTATTTTATTCCTTTTTAGATGCAAATCATTAAATCATTTTATATTACAATTTGTAAATGATTAGTAAATAAAATTAAATATATCAAATACCAAATAGACATATATTAAATAAAAAATATTCTATTTTATTTATAAAAATCACTTTTAACAAGAAAAACAACTTAAAATAAAAAGGAATTTAGTTGAGCTTAGAGAACTAAATATGCATATTGAAAAAGGAATTTAGTTGAGCTCACAGAGTTAAAGATGCACATGAATGAATGAATGATTTCATTGAGTCCACAAGATTGAACACCCTATTGAAAGTTTCTTGTACTTGATGAAATTTTTGTTGTTTTTCAATCTAATAGTTGTAATTGTTTCAAACGTCTTGCACTTCTCTAAGATGATATCAACCCATTGAATATAATTATACGATTTGAAAGTTTATTTTTTTATCAAAATAATCCTTTCACCTTGTTTTCATGTGATAATTACCTCCATATATTAAGACCTTTGTTTGCAACACAACTTTTCACGATTACCCTTAACTTAGGAGGAAAGCAATATTAAGACCTTTTAGACCAGCAGTTGGAGCAGAGGATAGAAACCTAAACTGCCATATTACATTGTTGAATGATGGAAAAAGGCGCGAGCTCTGGCCATGTTGGGAGCCATAGCTTATGGTTTATAGCTTCATCTCATGGCAGTGCACCCGCAGAGAATAAAAACAAGGAACTTTGCTCGTTAGCTGAAGTTTTTTCTCTTCGTTTATAACCTGAACAATTAAAAAATATCATTTATTCATTGCGGATGAAGGCGTTGCTCTATAGAGCTTATTGCAGTCATTCATATTCCATTTTTTCTTTAAATTTACTCTGGAATCTTAAACCCTGAACAAGAAGCAGTGCCATGATTGGTCGCATGTTCAAAACTCCTGGACTGCAAGGGTTTATTATATGTTTAGAAAAGGCTTATTTTTAATGTTTCCAGGACATAGATAACTTCTTGTTTTGCTAAACTTCATTCTCAACTAATTAATTCTTCGCCATACTTAAGGATGTGAATTGTTATTGTCTGCAAAAGTTGTTAGTTACCATTATCTCTCAATCAAAAGCAATGGCGTACTTTTCACGCTCTGGCACGTTGCGGAGGCTTTTGTCATCTCGTAACATTCTTACAAAGCGTCTGTCATGCTTCCCAAATAACCCTAATCATATGGAATGTGGAAACAGGTTAATGGGTCATGAATCAAATTCTTTAGATAAGCTACCCAAATATATACACTTTTGTCCAATGGCAATTTTTAGAAGTCCTGTACATAAGGAGTTGATTGATACAGCTCCTATAAGGTCGTTACAAAGCATGTCAAAATTTCTTACTGAATTTGGAAGGGAGGGTCTATTTTCTAGCTCGTTGCTCACGAGGAAAACTAATTTTTTGAGGTCTACATACTTTTTACATCGTCGCCAATTCTCAACAAAATCTGAGAATCCTGGGACGGAGCCTATACCATTGGAGTTGGTCACCAGTGACGAGCTCTATACTCGGTCAGATGCCTATGCTGCCATTGAACTTGCTCTGGATGCTGTTGTTAAGGTTTTCACTGTAACAAGCAGTCCTAATTATTTTCTTCCATGGCAAAATAAGCCTCAAAGAGAAATTACAGGATCTGGCAAGTTTTAACTTTTAACTATTTATGTTTTGTAATTGGTCATTGGAATGATGCTCTCGTATAAGTAGTTATTGAGCTTTAATTTTCTTGAATGTAATTTAGTGTTTGTTTTGCAGGTTTTGTCATTTCAGGCAGGAGAGTTTTGACAAATGCTCATGTCGTAGCAGATCAAACTTTTGTGCTTGTTCGCAAACATGGTTCTCCAACTAAATACAGGGCAGAGGTGCAAGCTGTTGGGCACGAATGTGATCTTGCCCTCCTTACGGTTAGTAACGAGGAATTTTGGGAAGGAATGAATTTTCTCGAATTTGGGAACATTCCCTATCTCCAGGAAGCTGTGGCTGTCGTGGGATATCCTCAAGGTATGTTTGTTTACTTCTAACTAAGGGTTCTATCTTGTCACCTTACGATGCATCTGTCTTGATATTTGCTCATTATATTGGAGATTATAGCGGTTATAGACTGGCTTCTCTAGCCGTTTTATTAATCACCTAGTACTTGCTACCTATGCAGGTGGCCTAGTTTAAAACACTAAGATCTTCTTACCTCTATGTCATACGACATACGGTGCTTATCTTTTGTCCTGTCAGGTGACCACTGAGCTAGTCACCAAAACAAATGTTTTTTTCCATCAGAATGTGATTAGGTCCTCATGTGTTAGAGGGAATTTGTAAGATTTTTACTGTTTTCTATTCAAATTTGAATCTAAGCATTGAGGATGTTTAGTGGAAACAATCTAACATCTTAAATCGAACATTTGCTGCCCAAATGTTTTCATACATGACAATGCCGGAATTATGAGTTGGTCATTTCACAGATTATCAGAAGGTACCTCAATTTTAGCCAAGATTCGTACTCATCATACCTGGTGTAGGATTACGTAGATATATTTTGCAAGTGGAAAACATGTATTGTTTGACAGTTTCTCTATTCTTTAGGGGCCGGGTTAGCATTTCTCTATACACAAATACTTTAAGTTGCCCATGTTTTCCTGCAAACCTATTATTTGGAATTTGAAAGTGATTGATTTTTATGTAGTGAGACTTATCCAGCTTCTTCTCTTTCAGTTGATTCCACTGAGAAAAACTATTTTGGCATTTTCAAAAGGAGAGGATAGGTTTCCACAAATTGGATAATTTACCCTTGGTTTTTTCCCCACGTACTTTTTATTAGAACTGTATAAAGAATGAGGAATTCTACCTTACCTAAATCATAAATACGACAAAGCATGAAAATGTTTCTCTGCACTTAGTGAACTGCAGGTTTAAGGAATGTTAACAGAGTCAAATCATAAGTGTTAGGGAATTACTAAAATAGCTTGCTTCTAGTGCAGGAAAAATTTCTCTGATTGTTTTCTAGTGTTGAGATTCTATAAAATTTTAAATATATTAACAGATATCAGTTAGTCCAAGTTTGCAGCTTTTAGTAAATAAGAGGCTTTCAATTTGATATTATAAAATATGACATTCAAACCTCTGGATAATTTTGTCGGTTCTGAAACTGACCTCTTGTAATACTTCTAGTCTATTTTTCAATTCTGATGTCTCTGATATTCATATAGCATGACTCATTAGAGTTGTATATTATAAATGGTTTCTTCCCGTGTGAGACAGCTGCAGAAGAGTCCATATGTTACCAACCTGTACAATTTCTTCTTCAATCCAAATTGATTTTATGCAGTGTTACCTGGAAATGCGTTTCCACCCTAAAGGCACATGTTTCGGAAACGAAAACAGTTTTGGGTATAGGGGGACAACCGGAAACATTTCCAAGCGGTCTGTTGATTTTTTTTTTAGACACAATCTAACACAGAATAAAATACCCAAAAGTATCTTATCCTCTCTTGAACAAAGTCTCTCAAATGCTGAAGATTCGCACAAGGATCACTTGAGATAACTCCAAGGTTCCTCAATGTCGGGTCACGACGTGTGGATAAGCACAGTTGGTTGTTGTGATTGTTGTTCCTCCAGGGGGCCTTACATTGTACATGAATGCTTGAATTGCTGGAACTTTGATTCTATCTACTTGCGTGGAGAATTAAAAAAAAAGCAAAAGAGAAGGGTTTAGGAAGACTATGCAACTCCTAGGAATGTAAGAGAAGAGTGAGCGATTCGATGGAATACTCTTGTGCAAGGTCTCACCATCAACCAAACAGTTTGACATAAGCTCAGTGCAATCTTCTAAGGTGCAATCCAAAGATGTTCAAATCATTATCATCAAACATTGATTACCATTCAAGTTAATGCATAAACAATGGATGTATAACAATTGAAGTTAAGCTCATATAATCCCAGTTGACCACATAGGGCACACTTACAATCAGCAAGAGGCTAGTGGTATGGACTAAATGGATTTCACGCAAAGGTATTCAACAATTTCCTCCATTCAGTCTAATCAACATGAAAGTAAATGAGAAGTAGAAACCATGGGACTTGTTGAAATGACACATTTCACCATAACTTCAATGAAAAGAGTATCTCCATTTACAAGTCTCAACAACAATTCCTCCTCCTAATCTATTCTAATTGCTTGCTAACTAACATCTATCAACTATTCACTATTGACTCTTAACTATTTTATTAACCTCTACAAATGAAGAGCTTGAGCCTTTATATAGAGAGCTCATTACAATGAGTGGCCAAGATTGAATGCCATCGATGGCCAAGATTTTACAATAAAATCCTAATTAGGGTTTGTTACAACCAACTTTATTCTGGCCAATGAAATAATTACAACATTTTGACACATGTCATCGCTAGAGCGTTTGACCAATAGATAGTGGGGGTAGGTACATTGGAGTTTGTGCCCCATGGGTGAGCTTGGTTCATTGAATTGAGACATGCTGGTGTAGGACTTCCTCTGTTTGGTGGAGTAGTGACTAGGATGCCACCTCAATTTGCACCTGTAAACCTCATTCATCATCATGAATGAGTATTGAGCAATATCACTTGATACTCAACATTATTCACTTGCTCAAAGCTTGGTGTGATGATGATCAAGTTTGACCTTCTTCCCTCGCTTGCCCATCTCGCCTTGAGGTGATTGTATGACCTCTCTTCTTTATGAAATCTTTTGAATATCCTGAAGTCCTTCTTGCGTAGCTCAAAGCTTGGTGTGATGATGATCAAGTTTGACCTTCTTCCCTCGCTTGCCCATCTTGCCTTGAGGTGATTGTATGACCTCTCTTCTTTATGAAATCTTTTGAATATCCTGAAGTCCTTCTTGCGTAGTCACCTTTCTTGGTATCATTGTGCTTGCCAGTGAAATCCTTCTTCTTTTGAATGTCATGCTTGCCTTGTGTTGTGTTCCATCTTGGTGTAGTCTTGAATGTGCTTCCTCACTCCCGGTTTTGATTCTTCAATCAGACCTAGAAAAGAAGACATTTTGAATCATATTGATGAAATAACAAAATTAACTGAATCAATACACTCCCTATCACACTAAAAGAAGAATTTCAGACTTTTTGAGTGCAAATGGAGGAAGTTCGCTCCTGCAGGGGAGCAATGGAAGTAACTTTCGCTCCTAGAAGGGAGCAATGGAAGAGAAATTCGCTCCAATGTGATGGCAATGGAAATCGCTCCAACATTTATGCAAAGGAAGTGACATTTGCTTCAAATGATGAGCAATGGAAGTCATTACAATTTGAGGTCACTTCCATTGCTTGAGTCTCGGAGAGAAAAACACTTCCTTTGCTCCCTCCCAGGAGCGAAATACTCTTCCTTTGCTATTTCATGAGAGCGAATTTCCATTGCTATTTCATGAGAGCGAAATACTCTTCCTTTGCTATTTCATTGGAGCGAAATACTCTTCCTTTGCTATTTCCATTGCCATCACATTGGAGCAAATTTGAAGCGAATGTCACTTCCTTTGCAGCGATAATCAATGGAATTAATAATTTAATTATTAAATTAAATTTTAATATCGATATTTATTATTAAGTTTTAATCAATGGAAGTGATATTCATATGAAATATGATATTGATATCGATTATCGATATCATATTATATGATATCAATAAAATATCGATATCATATTTGATATAGTGAAGCCAAGCGATAAAAAATAAAATGAAGCTGCAAGTGATATTTTTCATATCGAACTTCGACGAGAAGCAACACTGTAGCAGTAATTATTTCTGACTGAGCCAGGCAAGTGAAGACTGTGAAGTTTATCGCTCATGCCCAGACGACATTTACTTGCATTGATGAGCATTTTAGTCCAGACTCCAAACTGATTCATGTTTTAGTCCAGCACCTAGGGTTTGAAGAAGAGAAGAAAATTTAAAAGAGGCAACAACAAGGCTATTTGGAGGATTTAAATTTCAGATTTGGAGCATTGAAGGTAAGTCCATGCTTCCATATTTGGTTTAATCATAATGGTTTTGTTTTACATTTTTAAATTTTTCTTCATAGTTTCAAGAAAAAAAGTCCAATTTTATATTTTTTCCTTATATTCTAGAATTTTGAGCTTGCATTATACAGTATAGTACTCATTAAACATGAGCAACAATAGTAGGAGTGATGGTAGTGATGAAGAATGGCAAGGGGAAGAAGTTGCAATTGGGGGTGGTAGTGAAAGTGTTGGGGGTGAATCAACACATGGACCTAACATTTTGAAATCCCTTCATTTGTCTTAAAATCGTTTGCACAAGGCCCTTTTAACCCTAAAAAATCTCTACTATGCCTTGTTCATCCCACAGATGTAAAAAAAAATAAATTCGGGTGGAAGTAGGGTGTATAATTGTCATGTATGCGAAGGTGAAATTAGAGGGAGCTACATAAGGGTGTGGTCTCATTTCTTGGGTGTTACGGGCAAAGGAGTTAAATATTGTAAAAATTTAAAGGAGGATGCAAAGTTAGAGTGTTATAGATTACACATGGAGGCTGAATGCAAGTCTAAAGATCTGCCCTTCATAATGCCTCAGCCTTTACAGCCATCTACTCATTGTGTTCACCCTATTTCATCTAGTGGTAGTGCCATTCATAGTGTGCCAAAAAAAATGAAAAAGGAAAGAGGAAGGCTAGTGATAGTGAGCAGCCGGGGTTAGTTACAAATTTGTTTAATGTGTAGGCACGGGAATTGGCAAAGAGTTCCGTTGCTGATTTCTTTTATGCCCATGCCATTCCATTTCATGTGGCCCATTCTCCTTACTTAAAGAAAATGATAAAAGATGCAGGTAATATTGGTCCCTCTTTTGTACCCCCTGGAGATCATAAACTATGCACTACCCGCCTTGACAAAGCATATCGAAGGTGAGTTTGGTGATGGAGGATATGAGGCGTACTTGGATGAAGAGTGGTTGTTCCATTGTGATGGATGGGTGGACCGATATTAGTCATTGACCACTCTTCAACATCATGGTCGCATGCACAACTAGCTCTTATTTTCTTAGAGCCGTTGATTGTTCAAGGAAACGCAAGGATGCAGATTTTCAGGTTAGCATTCTGTGAGAGGCCATAGAGGAGGTTAGGCCCTCAAATGTTGTTCAGGTGATCACTGATTTAGCACGTGTGCAAATTGTCTGGTTTGATGGTGGAGGGTGCTTACAAGCACTTTTTGGACTTCATGTTGTGTTCATGCATTGAACAATGCATTGAAGAACATGGGGAAATTGGATTGGGTAAAGGAAGTGATGACACAAGGTAGAGATATTCAAATGTTCATTTGCAACTACCACACCTCACTTGCTCTCTTCAGGATGTTTTCAAAGAAGGAATTTCTCAAACCTGTAGAGACAAGATATGCCAATTACTATATTTTGTTAGAGAGGATGGCTGAGGTGCATGATGCTCTATAGATGATGGTAGTGAATTCAGAGTGGAATAGATGGCCTCTTGCAAACACTCCTGAAGTAAAAGCCATAAAATTGCGGATCCTTGATGACGATTGGTGGTCAATTGTGAGGTAAGACATGTTGATTCTCACATTTAATTAAAAACCAGAAATTTCTTTCAATTTTTCAAATTTTTAAATTTCTGATTTTAATAAAAAAATTCTGATTTTCAGTCATTTAATTAAAAAAATTCGGATTCTAACATTTTGTTCTTATTCTTATTGCAGATATGTTTGCTCCACCATCTCTCCTGTTGTAGATGTCATTAGATATCCTGATACGGACTCTCCTAGCCTTGGAGAGATATATGAGACTATCGACAGCATGATTCAAAAGATGAAGGAGATAATTTAGGCTCACGATAAGTTGTTGGACTTATATGAGTACATTCAGCCAATTTTCATGCGGAGGTGGAATGCTATGAACACTCCACTTCATATGGCAGCCTTTGCACTAAACCCAAAATGGTATGAGCCTAGGTCTGGAAGGTGCGCTCCTAATGAGGATGCCGAGGTGAGACGTGGGATTATAAAAGCCCTTCAAAAGATGTATTCAGCTGAGGAATCTGGTAGACTTCATGAGCAATGGGTTGCCTTAAGAAACCTTGATGGTCCAAACTTTACCACACCAGAGGCAAAGATGGATAGAGCAATAATGGCATAGAAAAGCCTGGTTGGATGGTGGCAATGGCATGGGTCAAATGCACCAGAGTTGAGGTCACTTGCCATTCGTCTCCTCTCACAGGTTGCTAGTTCCTTTGTTGCAGAGAGGAATTGGTCTACATGTAGCTTTATCCACTCCGTAAAGAGGAATAGGCTTACCTCTAAACGAGCGGAGAAGTTAGTGGTTGTGCATAGTTCCCTGCGACTTGCGGATCGTAAGACTCCAGAGTATCGACAAACTCCAGTTTTACGGTGGGATATTAATCCCGAAGACGCCACCTAGGTTGACGGGATGACACACTGCAAGGATTGCTTGGCGTTCCGTTGGATGATGCATCCTTTGAGGCTCAGGCTGACAGTGACAATGACATTGATATGGATCAAGATTAGGGGCAGCAACATACTATTTTTGTTTACATTTTGATTTTGAAGTTTGAGACTTTGAGTCTTTTGACATTATATGATACATTGATATGATGATAATTGAATGTTGATATATGATATGATACTTTAAGTTTTTAACTTTTCATTTTGTTGAAACTTGGAGCCTTTGCTTATTTAAATATTTTTATATATGATATGATACTTGATAGTGATACTTTTCATTGTTTCAATGAATTATATCTATGAATGTATGAAATTGAAATTTGAACTCTCATTTGATTCAAATCATGATGCTATCCTATGTTCTTATTCTATGATGATTCGATTTGATTCGTTTGATGCTATGTTCTTAGTTCTATGATGATTCGATGAATGATCATTGATTCAATGATTCTAGATTTAGAATCTAGATTCTGATTTATAAATGTTATTATGTTGCTATGATGGATGTTTATTGTGTTACAATGCTATATAAATATATAATTCATGAATATATTTAAAATTTCAGATTTCCCTATATATATATAGCCGTCCCCTACCGTCCTCTGCTCCGGGAAAAAAAACATCCCGGATACCCGTTTCCCCGTCCCCCCGCCCCCCATCCCAGAAACTCGGCGTAACATTGAATTTATGGCATTTTGCACTATGTTTTATAATCTTCTTTTGTGCTCTCTTATTCCCACTAGAACTTGAAGTGTGTAAGGGCATTCTACTTGTTCGGCAGAATCATCTCACAAGTGTTCCTGTTATATCTGATGGGATAAGCGATCAGATTTTAAATGGACATTCCTTATCCCTCAAATGATTTAAAAATGCACTGATGAAAAAAGTTATTCTTAAAGTTAACCTTTGAGACACAATTGATTTGATATACTATTGTTCCTTAAGAACATGCTGATCATAAATATACACAAAAACAGAAAAGAGCAAAATTCTGCACCTCAACTCTGAAATATGAGCTGCAAATCTGATGTTCGTTGTTTTAATCCAAGAAGTAGAAATGGGGAAGAAATCATGAACTGGGAAGAATAGAGATCTTATCCAGACGGGATTGCTTATTTCTTTAAAAATGCAGGCACAAACTTCAAGATGTGATTTAATCCCGATCAAATCATGATGTAAATTGGAGTAAACTAGGTTTTTCATTTCTGCCTATAAATACTTTTTCAAAATTTCCTTCAATATTACACTGCATTTCAGATTTTCTCAGAGCAGGAGTGTGAAAGGGAAAAGAATATTCCTGAAGGACCGAGAATGCACTTTAAAGTATCCTTTGTTTCTTTTTCTTAACCAGTTGTTCAATAACTTGATACAAACACATACTACTATGCCTTTAAAACAGAAAAAGTCATAGACTATTTCCCATCGCATTAACCTTTAGAGGAAAGATAATTTAGTTTGCAGATCTAATATTAAATTTCAGCAGCATAATGTCATGTAAATCCACACTTCAAGAACATGATAGAAAAAGAATAGAAGAAAGATAGGTAAAAGAGAATAAACACCAATATATGTGGGGAAAACTTTTTTGGGTAAAAAACCCCATACTCCAAAGCATTGGACCAATGTATTAATTTGCAACAACAAACATGTTACAAAACACTTGCAGGCTCATAGCCTTAACATGGAGATTACATCTTGGTCTTCTGGAGGAAATCTAACAACATAATCCGGCAATAAATAATTCTCCTCATTAACTCCTCAAGCAAACACTCATATTTATAGAGCTACAAGATAGACGCCGAGAAATGCCACGTGTTTTCATTCTCTTCACTGCATGCATGGAAGACTGAAGATGAACATGCAAGGCACATATCTTATCCATCACATGCAAACTGAAACCTGGTAATTGTAAACAACACATGTAAGGTATCCACTTGACATGCAAACTCAAACTTTGCAAAAAAAGCACCTACATGCACAACTCCACCTGTTTTAGCAATTTCCAAAACTGACTCCTCTTTAATAGTTCCTTATGAGTTAAACATCAATATTGATTTCAGTCAACTCATATAGGTGGGATGCCTATCTCCTAAGAAATAGGAAACATATCACCCATACCACTTCACATGTGATGACAACTCAAAGTGCCACTCCTGCAAATGATATCATCAGATGCACATGAAATTAATTACATAGGCAAATTATCAACATAATTTAAACATTATTAATTAAATAATCAATGCTGATAAATCAAACGTTGAGACACCTTTTTCCTAACAAGGTGCAGGTCAAACAATCAAACTTGTATTTTGTCTATTATCAAACATTTGATTGATTAAGGCACACTCTAGGGCACTCATATTTCAGCTGTTATCAACGGTTCTCATTAAGTTAGGGCACACAAAAGAGGTAAGGCCCTAAGTATCTTTTTTGCTATTTTTTAAAGTATTTAAATCTATTTTTATGGTTGGGGCTGTTAGGCATTGAAGGTTAAAAACTATAAATTATGAGGTTTAAAATTTAAACCCTAATGGTTAGGGGTTTTTAATGTTAAACACTTACCATTAGAGTTTAAAATTTATACTTAAAAGCTTATACTTTGAAACTTTAGGTCCCTAACCAAGCCCTAACCCTATTTACTTTTTTATTTTAATATATATAAATACTGATTTCTAATCCTATCTTAAAGCAAAAAAGCTATTTTTAGTAACCCTAATGTGAATCTCAAACTAGTTTTGGCCTAATTTTTTTTACTAACCTTATCCCAACCTTTAACTAATTTTTATGGTCTATGGTTAAGCTTAAGGCATTTATTTGATTTTTCTAGTAACCCTAAAGGCTAAACCTCTGGTTTTGTCTTTTTATTTAAGCTAAGCATGCAATGTGAAAGGGGTTTTGCACAAAATATTGCAAATCTTTGCCTTATTCCAACAAATCAAAGTGCATTTTTTATAGAGATGAATATAATGGGGGTATTCACCACTTCAAACCACACTTGTCAAAGGTATTAGAGCACAATCTTAAAGCTTGCAAAAACTACTTGGCTGATGTCACTTACCAAGTTTTGTTGTTGCTTGAGGTGTACCTAGTAAACAAAACTAAGAAACAACTCACCTAGTAAACAAAACTAAGAAACAACTCTTTGTTTGTTGTCTACTGAGGTAGTAGTTGGACTCTTGGACAAAGATGAACCTATATGGGAGCCTTAGGGATACTCCTACACCTTCTTGCACATCAAAAATACCTAATATAGGTGGTACAATATGAATGTCTGTTTTGCACCTTGTTTTATGCTTGGAGCTCAATCATCTTTGAAGAGTATGGGGTGGAAGAGTAGTGTTCATGAGCAGGCAAGATAGGCTTTTGCCATATTTTGGTATTATTTTATCATCCCATATAACGTTGCTAGGTCTCCACATTGGCAGGGGATGACTGATACAATTGCAGATGTAGGTTTCAACTTTGAGAGATATGGCACAAGATGCGAATGATGTACTTCTTGAGCATTGCAAAAAATAAGCAAAGGCAAGGTCCATATTTATGTCAAATGAGTGGATAGATAGGAGTAATTGAGCATTGGTTAATTCTTTGGGGCATCAAAGGGTGGTACATTTTTCTTAGATTTGTGGTGCATTTGACTAAGTCAAATTGACATAGATGGGTGGATGGATAGGAGGAACTAAGCATTGATTAATTTCCTTGTGACATTATAGAGGCAATTTTCTTTAGATCTGTAGATGCATCTGATAAATTTCCATGGTTTTGCTTGTAGCAAGGATGTGGTGGATGATCACAAAGTTCATCTATGATCACACCAAAGTGTTTAGTTGATAAGAACTTTCATTAATGAAAAGGGACTTGTTTAGGTAGGTGCGACAAGATTTGCTAACCAATTTCTTGAGTTGTAAAACTTGTTTCAAATGATCCTCTGTTTCATCTCATTGGGTTGAGTTAACTTTGCTACTTAGTTGGATGGTCGGGTTTTTACCCTGCTTGTTTTTGATGACTTTTTGGTTGAATGGACAATTAGTTGTGCAAATTGCAAAGCCCTTAATTAATGTGTTGAGGATAGTTGATGGGGAAAAATCCTCCATGGACTATTTTTTTTAGGCCATAGAAAGGGCAAAAGAGGCATCTAGTCCAAAATGCACAATGAGAAGAAATACAAAGGTGATATGGAAGATCACTGATGAGGGATGGGATTGAAAAATGCATCTTTACATCCATGTTGCTAGATACTATCTAAATCCATCGTTCTTTATGAGTGACTTCTTTGTGGATTATGTAGAAGTGACAGAGGACCTATTCAAGTGCATTGAGATTTTTTCCCTTAGTGCAAAGTAGTGATGGGCAGCTATAGAAGAGTTGCCCATGTACTATTAGGCAAAATGTTTCCTTTCAAATGTATGTGCTATATACTCAAGGAAGACGTTAAAACTAGGCCTTTGCAATCAACTTTTTTTTTTCCTCTTTTTAAAACTTTGAAATATATTATAGAGAGAACATTAATGAAATTTGATTTTGGTTGGGGCAGTGGTGTAATTATTTGGCCAAGGAATCCTAATTCCTATGATGGATAGTGATGCATATTTTGAGCTAGCCTTATAGTTCTTTCACCTATTAGTGTACTTAGCTGTATTTGAACACACTCGCTCTAGTATACACTTAGAGTGGTGGTAATTAGGTTTTCCACAAATTTCTTCAATCTTCTTCTTCATACATTTAGAGTAGTGGTATTTAGATTTTCCACAAATTTCTTCAATCTTCATACTTGAAAATGCTAGCTTTTCAATGTTGCTTGGCTGCTGTTCTCGTACAGCTGGGCACTGAAAGTAGCTTTAAGTTTTAGTTTAGTTTTTTAAAATTTCTTTTAGCCAAGCATTGGACTCTTCAAACTCTCTAGCATTTTATAACTAGAGGGATTCTAAATTCACGAAGATAAGCCGTTTTTGTTTCTAGAATAAATCTCGTTGTTTTCTATTTGATTTAGCTTTATTTGCTTTAAAGATATATTTGGGTGCATAACTTATCAGCACAAAAAAAATTAGAATACAAAAGAAGAACAATGTTTGAGTGTGTTCATTTTGGTTTAATAAATGACAATTTTTTTTCGTATTTTCAGCAGTGTGTGTTTGCAGATTATCATACTCAAGTCTGCTGTTTTGATTGAAATTTCAGTTTGCAGTTAGGATTTATTTTTCTTTATGCAGAATCCATTTACCATGGCCAGAAAGTTAACAGAAAACATTGTGGATCTTTGTTCCAACTGATAATTCTAGCTTATTTGCAACCTTTTCAATCCTTTGTACTACCTTGTCCCTGTAGGGACATGGTTCCGAATTGTCTTTTTGTCTTTTTGCAACTTTGGCAAAAACAATGTCATGTATTGAAACTCTGTTTGATCTTCTTTTGTCACTGCATTGATTCTTTTCATACTCCATTCTTCATCATGATGATTATTTCCAGGAGTGGGCATTTCCCTAGGATATTCATTTCATCCTTAGCTGATTGTATATACGTTTACGATTTACTTATAACTAGCTCAATTTTCTAAAGCTGATTTTACTGATAGTACTTGCCATTCATTTCTCATCCAAATTATCTTATGTGGATATCCATACAAAGTTCAAAATGGAGACATTCCTATGAACATATGAAATGTGATTTATTGCAAAATTTAGATTGGTAAGCCATATATATCTCAGTGATTTTGGCTTTAGAAGTGTAGTCTTGACCAAATTCCAATGGTTTCTTCACAATCTGTCTGCCTCTCAACTTGTGGGTGATAACTAGTATCATGTGCTGGTAGAGTCCCAACCTTCTTAGATAGCTCTTTTGTAATTTGGCTTTTTTGATCACTTATAGTTATTATGATATTGGTGAGATAACATGCAACTTATAGACATGCTTCATAAAAATCTCAGCAACTTGATTTGTTTTCTAGTTTGTCTATACAAACTTTGTGAATTTGTCAACAACCATAAAAGGACAATTTTTTTACCTTCTTAATTAGGGAAATTTGTTATGAAGTCCATACTGGTTTCTTCTCACTTCCTCTTTGGAATTTGTATTTTGGACTTGGTACATTCTCTTCATTTTTTCATTGGGATAACTCACATATAGAGACATTTTATTCACATATTTGCCAAGATAAATATTTTCATATCTTCTTCCGTGTCTTTAGGAATCCCACAAATCTCAAAATAGGGGAGAATATGACATCCTTTGTAATTGCCAATGGAAGTTAGATTTAACTTCCACTACCAAACTTTGATGGTAAAAATGGATGTGGCATATACTAGCTCCAAGCTTTTTTGATAACCAGATTTTGTAAGTAATGTTAATATCTTTTATATCTTTTTATTTTTCATAGAAGAATTTAATACCTTTGAAGTGACCATGCTATGATTAACTGTAGTTGCCACAAATGGAACTGAGTCCTGTACCTTTCCTGTTGTGCAAGTGTCAGCATTGTGAAAGTTGTTTACAATTAGAACAGAGAAATACCACAAATGGAACTGAGTCCTGTACCTTTCCTGTTGTGCAAGTGTCAGCATTGTGAAAGTTGTTTACAATTAGAACAGAGAAATACACTTTTATATGTTAGTTAGAAGTTGTCCATACTCCAAAATTCCAGATAACCCCTTTTTGGCTATGTAGTTGGAAATAGGGCTGAGATTGTGCTTGATTTGTCATATTTGACATTGCTAAGTCTTTGGTGGATTACTGCAGTTTTCCATTGCCCTTTTAAGAGACATAACACAATTTGGGGTTGGCCTTACATGGTTAAATTAACGAGGTGAAGATAAAAACCTTTATGCTATGTATATGATAAGAGAAGAATCTCCGTTAGTTATGTTTTATAGGAGTCGAAGGGTTTGGGAGAGTGCAATCCGTCCTAAAAATGTTCAAGATTCTTCAAAATCAGAGTGTTGAAGCTCACATGTTATGATAGACCAAGGTGATCTCTCCAATTGCCTCTCAGATAATTCCATCTTGCTCTGCCATTCTAGGATTGCCAATACCTGAGCCACCAAAGTTAAGTTTAATGATAGAAAAGTGGATTTGGGGGATTCCAATGGGGATTTTGAGGAATGATGATTTTGAGTAAGTGATTGTGGAGGTGAAAATGCCACAAATTGCATATCATCAATATCATTTCCCATCATAACTATCATTATAATTTAGAGTATTTTAGATTGTTGCTATTTTGAAAGAAAAGTTGCAGTTTCTTGTCTTCCTTTCTTTTGTGAGGCTGCTTGCCATCTCGTTTTTTATCAGAAATATAAGAAACCTGTTTCACACTCTTTGTACTCCAAAGGATTTTGAGGAATGATGATTTTGAGTAAGTGATTGTGGAGGTGAAAATGCCACAAATTGCATATCATCAATATCATTTCCCATCATAACTATCATTATCATTTGGAGTATTTTAGATTGTTGCTATTTTGAAAGAACAGTTGCAGTTTCTTGTCTTCCTTTCTTTTGTGAGGCTGCTTGCCATCTCGTTTTTTATCAGAAATATAAGAAACCTGTTTCACACTCTTTGCACCCAAAAATAAGGCTTCTGTCTCCATAGATTAGATCTTGTGACCTATGCATTTTGGAGCATGTTCTAGGTGAAAAATGTATTCACTAGAGTTCCCCAAGATCAGGCAGCAAAAAATTATGTTTTAGGAGTGTATTTAGTGCATTTGTTAAATTCCTGTTTGAATGATCTATGTTCTTTTTTAGATAACATCTGAAGTCTATTCGAATTACTGCTGAACAATGTTTTTTTTCAATAAATAATTTAAACAATAGTACAATTTTCCCATGTGCTGCTCAGGTAATGGTTATCATATTTTTAGCTTACTAAGATTTTAAAGATCATAGTGGATATAGTAGAATCACAAACATAATTATTAACACAATCTACTTTCAATTCCTGTTCTTTTTCTCTTCATCTAGCTAAGTAATTATCTCTAGATAACGCAACCCTCTTTACAAATTTGCAGGTGGTGACAATATTTCTGTGACTAGAGGAGTTGTCTCAAGAGTAGAACTGTCACAATATACACATGGGGCAGCTAATCTTATGGCCATACAGATTGATGCAGCAATCAATCCAGGCAATAGTGGAGGACCTGCAATCATGAATGAGAAAGTTGCTGGTGTTGCTTTTCAAAATCTGGCAGGTGCAGAAAATATTGGGTGAGTTTCTAAGGATTAATGGAGACTAACTATGTTTTAGCTCTCGAGAAGTCCTGTACATTGTTTTCTGATAACTGTGTTTCCTTAGCAATTTCTGTTAATTGTAAGCTGACACCTCAGTGGTCTGTTATTTTGGAATGCATGTTTTGTCTATTTGTAATATACTATTGCTACACTACTTTTTCAATGAACAATTATTTTGTTGTGGTCTTCCTTTGTTGTCTCCCCTCTCCTAATGGTATGTGAATTTTAAGCTGACACCTTGGTGATCTATTCTTTTGTAATGCATATTTTGTCTATTTGTAGCATAATATTCTCAAACTATTTTTTTGATGAGCATCTTTTTCCTTGTGCTCTTCTTTTGTTCTCCTCCCCATCTTTGTTCTAACTAAATTTTTGGTTTCAATTATGGGCAATTTCTCTTTTACTGACCAATGGGTTACATCTAAATATTTTGATAGAAATTACTGAACTGTGTGTTGGAAAGCATAATGGAATACACGCATAAATGTAGATATTGTGCAGGGATGAAAAACTGTAGGATTGTGTAAGTTAGCATCAGTTTATTGGCACTGAGTATCTCTTTCAGATATCAAAAGTTGGATATACCAGTAAAGCAGAGAGCTAGTACTGTACATTTATATACACATTACGTAAAAAGTAAATAAAAAAGTTCCATTGTTGTGCAGAAGATTTTCAGGCTTTACAAAAGAGAATATTTCAAGAGCAACAAAGGGATCAAATTAATAATGATGAACTGCCCAAAGGCAAAAGCAAGCTTCTCCAGGATGAAATATTGGTTCCCACAAAGAAAATCAGGTGCCTAAATTGATGATAACAGCTAGGAGATTTGAAAGGATGATTGGATAGTCATGCGGAAATGAATTATTTTACAGGATGTATGTTGGCTCATTAGAAATAAATCACATGCTTAATATGATGATACTAACTACATCAGTCCAAATGTAGCTCACCAGAGCAAAAACAGTGCCAAAAAGTTTATATTTGTACGTACATTTAGCAGATTTTGGGGAAATGACCACTGTACAACAATATAATTGTCAAAAAAGATCATCTCTCAAATGTATTGTCTCGCTTGTAGTGGTGAAGAGTGCCAAAACAATATTTTTTAATTCTGTAGCATGGTTTTCTCTTGATTTAATAATTGCATTTCAGCTGGTATTGTTTTTAACTTTTTAATACTTGGAATGACCTATGTACAGTGTTTTAGTAGCAGGAAAGGCTAAAGGATGCATTGCCCTTGTTTGGGCGTGCCAAAAGGAAGATGCCCTGGTTTGTAGTTGTTAACTTAGCACAAATTACTCACAACAGTAAGGGACTTGATTCCCTTCTGTTTTAAGAAATGGTTATACTGTTTACCTAAGACTATAGAAAAACTGAAATTTCATCCAGTCTACTGAAATTAAATTGCTTATGGAAAGAGTTTCGAGTGTTCAATAAAATTAAACAAAGCAGTACTAGTTCTTCCCTAAGTTGCTGAATCATGGGATTTTTCGAGTGATTCTGGGTATGAAATGTACTGGAATTGGATTCTGAAACGAATCTCCTGCAGGTGCATCCAGGGTTCGTGTTTTTAGATGCCGAAATGTTTCCAAATTATTTAGTGATTCTAGTTTGATCTTTTTGATATTCTTAAAACCTACGGTGCTAATTAGTGAACTCAGAACTTATCTATCATGAGATTCTAGTTTTATCTTTTTGATATTGAAGACTGAATTTAAATTAGCATGTTATGTTTCAAAATTTGAAATTTGTAATGGTTTTGTTTAGTGTATGTATTGGTATATGACATTCTAAACTTAATTCTATTTTTTAGCTACATATATATATATACATATATGTGTATGTATACATCGGATTCTGAAACGAATCTCCTGCAGGTGCGTCTGGGGTTTGTGTTTTTAGATGCTGAAATGTTTCTAAAATGTTTAGTGATTCTAGTTTGATCTTTTTGATATTCTCAAGACCTACAGTGCTGATTAGTGAACTCAGAACTTATCTATCATGAGATTCTAGTTTGATCTTTTTGATATTGAAAACTGAATTTAAATTAATATGTTATGTTTCAGTATTTGAAATTTGTAATGGCATATAACATTCTAAACTTAATTCTATTTTTAGCTACATATATATGTATGTATATATAATACATATACATATTGTATATATATACATATATACATAGATGATAGATATATATGCACATGCATTATGTATATATTATATATACATATACATGTATGTATATATATACATACATATATTTGATATTTGTATGAACGCACCCAACTTCAGAAAAATTCTGCCGTACTGGCATTTTGATCCCACGTACCCATTCCTGTTCCCGTACCCGATTCAGCAACTTAGGTTTTTTCTTTTTAGAGATTTTGTTACAGACTTCAGATGCGAGGTTTAAATCTTTTAGGGCCTCAAAGTTGCTGTCATGAATACAATTATTGTTAATAATAAAAATGAAAGAAGTCCAAATTCATCACAAACTGTGTAGCATTTAAGATGAATTATTCGACTAACACTGACCAACAAAAGTCTGCAAAATGAAAGAAAATAACCCAGTTCATTTAATTATCCTGAACAAATTAATAGAGTTCATATGTCAAGGATTATTCAAAGGAAATCATACAGTGATCGTGTTGTGTAATTAACCTTTGAAACTTGCATATGAAAAGACAGCTGCAGCCCAAATTAACATTTAAACACATCAAAAGATTTGAAGTAATCTGCAACTGTTAACCTAGAGAAGATAATTTATAGAAGAAAAAATTGGACTCTGGTAAATTTCTGCAATAAATTTCCATTCAAATCACATCGCACCCATCCCCACCCTCACCCCCCCCACACACCCCTTTAATTTAATTCAATCTCTCTTTATTTTTTAAAGTTTTCAATTGCAATTTTGTAGAAGGGGGATCAAGAGTTTGATTGTGATTACTTGCATTCCATGGTAAAGGCAAAACACCAATTTAGTTTCCCAAGTCAAACTACAAGAATCTTCTTTCAAATCTCGCTTCCTAGGTGTACTTAACCTTTCAGAACATTTTTCTATTAGCTGATTCAATTCACAGCCTATTAATAGCACTGGTTGTCTAGTATGACATGTTTGTGTTTTCTGCAACATGTTGTTCATTTTGCTGTCACCTGCCAAGCATGAAACTATGAGCATTTTGGCACCGACAATCATTTACACTCACATATATTCTTCCATATTCATAGTATCTCCAGCTTTCATAATTACTGCAAACTTCACTGTGATTTAAACATTCTCATCATCGTTTTGCTAACCATTCCAAGTCTTTGTAGCATTGTGGGTTTGTTCTTCATAGATCCTTTACTTTCCTCTCCTCATTTCAGCATTCAACCTTTGCTCTACTACAGACTTTGCATTGCTTTCATTACTACTGTAATGTTCCCATCCCGAACCTGGAGACAACTAAAATCGATGAACGATAAAATGTTTTAATTAAAGATTTAAACTTATTATTAAAGAGAAGTATGATATCAAGGAACCATCGATACTGTTACCAGTCATCATGAACATTCTAAAGATCGTACACGATAGATTAATATATAACAGTCAAAATATCTAGTATAAAATAAGCCAAGCATTGATCAAGCATCGCTGAAGACCAGCTTTGTAATGTCCCCACTTCTCTAGTTGCTATCCAGATGCGTAAATACTAAATTCACCTGTCACCCATCTCCACAGGTGAAGTTCAGTGTATGGAGATGATTGGTTAGCCAAAGGGGACCAATACTTAGTCATTTTCTTGCTTTGGTGGACTTAATAATATAACTTTATAAGATGTTTTAATAAGACTTTATAAAGTTAATTTAAAAGATGTTTTAATAAGGCTTTATAATTCAACCCTTGGCACATCTTCCTAGGTGAAAAGTAATTTTAAAAGGTGGCCAAATTTTAATGACGAGCTGACCCTCATACGCATTGAACTTATGGAGGGAGAAAAGATTCCATTGGATTCTTCTATTGATGCTTCTAGGGGTCGAATTAGGGATTGGAGGCTTAAGAAGGTTGTACGTGCAAGTTTGGGGATATTTTTTTTTGGAAATCATTCATTCTTTCTTCTCTGCAGCAGTCTGCCATTGCAGGTACAGCTTGTGGATTTCTGATTGAGGACGGGAACCTTCAATTCAGGGTTGGTTGGACGATACCCCAGCCATTTCTAGCATTTCAGCATTCAAGGAAACCCTCAAATCGAGTCTTAGAGGGTCAAATTCAGAGGTTTTGATGATTGATCAGCATCAATAAAGCTTAATTCTCAGATCTGGGTGGTTTACCTTCATTTCCAGCAAAATAAATGGTTTCTACAGCCAGCCGTACTATTCCTAGGCTAGCCGTACCATCCTTGGAAGCCTGGGAATCGCAAACAAATTAATAAGGAGGTTTTTGGAGCAGCTCTTGCTTGTGAGATCATTGCTAGGTGGTAACTAAGACATATTGGTGATCTATTTGGTGAAATCCCAGTACATTTGAATGATATCAGCAAATTAGAGGGGAAAAAGAAGCAATTTTGGTGATCTCTCCTGGCAAGATTTCAGAATAAGCTTCAGATCAGCTATTCATCCGTTCAATTGTTTTTGATAATTATTGTTTTGAAGAATAAAACCCTTAGGAGCTGTTGGAACACTTTAGAAGCTCCTGTAGCAGTATTTCTCTTCAATAAAGTCAATAAAGAAGCCCTTCACGCAAGGCATTGGACTCCTGGTAGTCCAATTTGGCATGTTAGTGTTGAAATTCAATTATTCATTGCATTTATTAGTTGCTGTTAATAAATCAGACATTCTAAAATTTAGTTTCAGTAGTTGTAATTTGTTCTTAACTAGAATTCCAAATTGCATTATTCAATCTATCATTCAAAAACCTTCAAAAACGCATAAAAACCAAAAACCCTCATCAAAACCAAAAATTACATTGCTGGTCAAAGATTCATTTGAGACAAACCAAATCAGATTGTGCCAATATCTCAGTTGGTATCTTTCAAGCTTTGACAGCAAAGAGATGATAACATCAATGACTCCATCATCAGCAAATTAAAGTCTGTATGCAACGATTCTCTTTGAGATAATGATATGTGCAGAACGGTGCCTTCATAATATTAAGGTGGCGAATAAACTGAAATGCTACACAATTCAATTACATTATGATATGACAATTAATCTTCTATATGCAGCGATCCGCACTATTGCTGAAGTCTTAGCAACATCATCATATTTGCCAATCAGATTGTTTAGAAGCAATCATTATAGTATAAAGACATAAGTAACAAAGGAGTATGATTTGTTGTAAATGTGGAAGACTATGAATCAGAGAAAAGTAATCCCATGGACCGATTAAGGAGTAACTATTTGTCAAAAGGTGCAGTGATTTATTAACACTTAATATACAATTACGATGATGGCCAACTTCAACGCAGAAATCAACAATGGTGATTAAAATGTTAATAGGTCGATCACATTTGCTGGCTGATCACACAATTGGCAGGCAAGATTAAATCGCTAAGATAAACGACATGTGATTGATTAAACAACAATGAATATATCTTTATAAGCAAGCGATTCCATATACAGTGAAGCAACGAATAGTGTTGAAGTAACAAAGGTAATGATTTGATTCAAAAGAGTGGTGATTAATTATTAAGGAGAAGCTATTCTTAAAAACAGTGATTCTATGTGAAGATAATTATGTCTAAGCAACGATTAATATCAATCTGCATAGCAGCGAATTAAAAGGCTTTTCCTATTATGTGCAATATCATTACATGGAAGGAAACAATCACTGGCAAGCTATGACCGTGTACGATCTGTTAAGATGTGATTAAAGATTAAAATTAAGACTAATTTGTGTTGACCAAAAAGGCAATTCAGAAATTAAATGGTGTGACTTTAGACAATAAAACATAATCATTGTTTGTGAGCAAGATCGACTTTGTCTAATTAACAAAGTTGATAAGTTGTATAAAGGTTGCTACAATTGGAGAAGGCACTTAATATACCAAAGGGTATATCTCTTAGAAAGGGTCACACTCCTTTCAGAAAAATGAAGAAGTTATAAACGGGGAATATTTTGTTCTTGGATTAAAAAAAGGGGGTGCGATTTGAGTTTTAGATTAATGAGTAATATATATATAACAAAAGGGTATCTCTCTTGGGAAGGGACATATCTTTCTAGTTCAATATATATATATAGGAGTGTGTGGTGTGTGTGAAGAGAAGAATGGGGAGTGAAAAAAGGTTATAATTATAATAAAGAAAAAAAGCAGAAGTTGTGGAAGACATATATCATGAAGAGCAAAGTTTAAAGAAGATTATGATATGTTAGAGACATGACCATTCAAATGGTTGTATCTTTTTGAAGAGATGCATCCTTTCATGAAGGGTGTGGAGTATGGAAATAAAAGAATATATTTAGGAGAGTGGGTTGGATGTGTATTAGAAGAAGATAGTTGGAATACATACACCAAGGGGATAATGCATTATATAAAAGATTAATTCAGAAGTGTATATGAATTTGATAAGCAGATTATAAGGAAGAGGTTGTGATCTCTTTGTTTCAGACTTGTGACCAGATCTATAGCAGTTTCAAAGGTGATATAAAGAACTTCATTGTGAAGAGAATTGTGTGGCAGTTATATAGTCATTTCATAGCATTTGAAGATCAAGTTGAAAGAGAGAACTATAGCATAAGTTGTGAAGAATCTATTTATTTTTTTCTCTAATCTGAAGGCTCAGTTGAGCAGCAGCAATGTATAACATTGAGGCATATTTTTCAAGTATACAAATCAGAGAAAGTTATCAAGATAAGTTGTATCCTCTGAACTATTCCTAGAATTTTAAATTAAATATTATAATGAAATATCTTCAGAATTGATAAAATTATATCTATAAATGTACTACAATTCTCACCTTAAGTTGGAATTGTCGCTTCAGGTCTAAGATAAGGTAAATCCTGAAAGGGGACATTACAACCATCATCCTTTTTTTGATAATGCAACTTTCTAAGCATAGAGGCATGCATGCACTACCTGAAGGCAAAAGTTCACACCTCCTATAATTGAGTTTTCTCTTTATGCAACATCCAGCCATTACTCAGTTACTTCAACAAAGTAGTGCACCACCAAGTTACCAATTTCATAGCTTCATAGGTTGTGCAACGTGTAATGTTGTGAAACACTATGTAATATACAGATGACTCAGAAAGGTTCACATACACTGCAAATCAAGCACCGGCCAACACCAAAGTCCATGTAATTGAGTCATTCTTGAATTCTCACTTTTAGTGCAAACTCTGCTATATTGAAAATTTGCATCAGTGTGAACCATGAAATAATCCATTTGGAGTGAATAATGAAGCACATAATGAATCTTTTTGGAGAAGTTTCTATGGTTTTTTCTTATTCCATTGTGAATGAGCTCTACTTTGTTCTGTCATTTGCTTCTTTGTCATATGTGTATATGATTGTCTGCAAGATATTTGTGCACTGTGAATCTTCATCTTGGCTTCATTTATACAGTCAAGGGAACTCATGTTTGCCTGCTGTACAATTTGAATTAAACATGGGTTTTATGAAAATATCTTAGATACTTGAATGCTTTAAGAATACCTAGACCTGAAATCTATAAGAATAACAAGTAGAATGCTCACATAGGAAATGTAATAAACAGGATAAACAATGCAAACTCAATATTAAACCTACATGAGAGCTGCATTGTAATTTAGGGTGAGCACGGTTATGAGCCCCATATATTGAATTTTTGTGTGTTGGCGACAGCAGTGTTATCATCTGGGCTGCAGTTACCTTTGAAATGAGATTTTATGGATTTGATAGACTCAAGGCAACTGAACTAGAATAATATAGATTTATGATGATAAAGTTACAGATCACAAGCACAGGTCAATAGATTCTGTTGTTGCTGAGCTCTGCACTTTCAAGATTTCACCAGAAATGTATGATCCTGTGACATGAGAGCATTTTATTGCCTTGTTAAAATGGTCCCTTACAAGAGGGGGTCTCCTCTGCTCACTTTTGGCTTTGCAAGGCCACGGGGGGTGTCTCTAAGCTTCTTTGCACACAGAAGGCATTCCGAAAACATATAGATCTACAAGGACACAGGATCCACTAATGCAAGGACAACCGATTGACCATCGCTACCATTCCTATGCATCTAGCCACCTATTGTAGATCAAACTCCTATAATAATTCATATTGTTATGATTTGCAACTAGCAGATGTAGTGAATATAAGGTCCTTGGAGCAATAGTGATTTACTTGAGGAATAAATTCAGTTGATTCAAAATTCTAATAGATTTATTCTGGTACATATATAAGCTTTATTAGTCTAAAATGCAGTTTGCAGAGTATGATCCCACATTTGAGTGGATCACGTAGGATGATCCCCTTTTTTGAAGGAGGACCATGGATGGGTTGATCATATTAATTATAGTTGAAAACGTTGCCCAAAAATCGCGAATTGTGAGTCGGATTTGCTGGCGAGTCACTTGTGCATAAACTCGCAGCCGAGTAACTCTTTGATGCGACAATCTTTTTGCCCTAAAATTACCAAATAGCGCAAGTTTTTTTCAGAAAAATGAGGAAATCGCAATTTCAAGTTAGGGTTTTTATTTTATTTTTCATTGTGACGCGATGGCGCGACGGAAGAGTGATGAGTGCGATAAAAAGAGGATCGATCAAGGAAAGAGAGCATGAAATGTTATCTGTGAGACTGTGACTGCAATAAAAAATTAAATGTTTAACTTTATATCTTTCTTATTCCTTCGACTATGACCAGTTAAAAGTTGAACGAATATAGAAAACTGAATACCGTTCCTTATCTTATTCCTTCGTGACACATCATAGAAATTAAAAATTTCAAGCATACATTCAAGAAGGTAGCCTATCGGTTTAAGGGATAGATAACATTGGATAATATTCATAGAACTTAACTTTAAACTTGAAGGGTTCATAGTTTTGACTCTAGACATTCATATTATATATTTTAAGGATATTATTAAATATTATATATTTTAAGAAATTATATATTTTCAAATGTTTGATAAATTTGCCGAGTCTTTTCGTGAGTCTTGAGTTTTTAAAATTTCTGGGCCAGCCGAGTCATTGTCAAGTCCCTTTTTTTCAACTATGATATTAATTGTCAGATGGAGCTTGTAATGATGGGGGAGGAAGAGGTTTGAGCCTGTGTAATTAGAATTTAGAGGCAAAGAAGTTGTGCAAAAATATGATGCTACCTCTTTTGCAAAAAGAATTATTGTAGTTGCTTATTTGGCGTACTCAAATAGGCACTGTGGCTCCTGTCAACCTTAGTTTGATTTTTCTGTGTATTTTTTGGCCAATACAATGTATATGGATTTCTCAATCCATCGTTTGTATTAAAAAAACAATTTTAATAATATCAAGACAGTTTTTCTTTTGTATTGGAGTTTGTGGCGTCTTTTACTTATTTGTTGTTTACAGGTGTATGGTAGATCTAATTGATTAGTTTATAATATCTGTATTTGAATTTATTTTGACATGGGATGTGATATAATGATTTTTTCAATTTACTGAGTGTGCATGAGTTTTGGTGCCAAATCTGAGTCTGAGGAAAAAACGACTCGCTGAGTTTGAGTCGCAACACTATGGTTCTGCAGCTTGTCAATTTCAAGATGGCTTTATACTTAAATTATTCTTTTAGGTTGCTGATGACATCATTGTTCAGCCAAACTATCTACATTGCCATTGGTCACATGAATTTTCTTCTGCCAATTAAGGGTTTGTTTCCACCAGCTACAAGTTAAGTTATACTACACGATTTGTCATGTGGATAGGGTCTGTCTTTTATACTCTCTGCACGTTATGAGAAAGAGAAACAAATTTTTTCCAGATGTCATGCTTACTAGGAGAGTGATGGGAAGTACCAATATTTTTATAGTAATAGAACATTGTATAGAGCTAATTTAGGATCTGTTTTCCATGGATTCTTCCGAAAAAGAAAAAAAATCTGATTTTAAGAGGATTATTGAAAAATCTGTGGATGTGTGGAATGGTTGTGGGATGGGCACCCAAGAAGTGAGTGCAGGATTGAAATCCTGGGAATAGTGAAAGGATTGGACTTGAGAGATTTTAAGGTGGATTTTCTCTAATTATTAAATTATGCTTGAGAAATTTGACAAAAGATTGTCAATCTATGACTTTATGCTCTTGAAGTATTTTTTGGTGCAGATGTAAAGATATAAGCTTAAGGTTTCATTGTAAACACATAGTTACTGATGCATATTGTGCTTCTTGTTTGGGCTTTTCAAAGTACGTATGCAGAGTTTATCAGTTTACAAGATTTTCAGTGTCACGATTACATGGGATAGATGCTTTACATTGTAGAAAGATGTTCAATTGTTACATTTGATTTTGTCTTCTAATAGTTAACGTGTGATAGAAGAGGGAACTGATATATACCATTTTGAAAATATCTGCTAGGTTGGGTCTATTTTTTTTATATTGATAATCATTTACAAATATTTTGCTCATACGAGCATCAACATGAGACTAATACAAACTCTTGCGAGCATAACAATGAGAATAATACTAGCTCCTTTAAAGCAACTAAACTAGAAACCACCTATAGAAGACCAAGAGTCACAACTTAGAAATCCACTTTTTTAGAAGCCAAATATGGAAGACCAAGAGTCACAATTTAAAATTCTATATGAGATGTCCCTTTGGGATTTGAACTTGAATCTCTACAATGAGAACTCAATGCATCGACCAACTCAATTCAACCCCTTGGACAATAAGTTGGCTCTTACTGGTTTGCATTAATGTGTGGTCCCTAATAATGTTTTGTGCAGTTTGATGCTGGAATTTGAGTGACTTTTTTGTTGCCTATGACTTTGAAATGTGCTCAATAATAAGAAGTATTTACAAATAGGAGTTGGTGACTAAAATATTTTTCCTTTGTTTTGTTTGTTTACGTTGAATGCAGGTACATAATACCTGTTCCGGTCATAGAACATTTTATGGCTGATGTAAATGAACAGGGAAACTATATTGGCTTTTGTACGCTTGGTGTATCTTGTCAACCTACTGAAAATATGCAGCTGAGGGATCACCTAAAGATGCTACCTGGATTAACAGGTGTGCTAGTTAATAAAATTAACCCACTATGTGATTCACATGTGATGCTCAAGAAAGATGATGTAATAATAGCTTTTGATGGTGTTCCTATTGCAAATGACGGCACAGGTAAATTTGTCATTCTGATTTTTTTTATCTATTTGTGCTATTAATAGGCTAATAAGTATAACTGCATCAGTGTTGATAGCGATTTGGATGCCTAATTTGCCTTTTTTGTTCTTATATTGTATTCATTTTGTGTATTGTTGAAATCTGCTGTGTTCTAACATCATGGCTAAATTTCTAAGCAGTGCATTTTAGGAACAGGGAAAGGATAACTTTTGATCATCTTGTATCAATGAAAAAGGCTGGTGAAACTGGTGCTGTAAGAGTATTGCGTGATGGTGTACAACATGAATTCCATATTAAGCTGGGACCAGTGAGTTTGCTGACTGCCTATAAATAGTTAAAACTAGTTGAAATATTGCTTGATTCATTTGATTTTGTAGTAATGCACCGGTATGATAATGAAAAGGTTGTGCTTTGTTTGTGATTTATCTATGTCATACTATAAAAATATGATATATAAATTCATAGCATCGTATTAGGAAGAATTGTGATCTCATGGAGCACTCTTAACACACCCCAAAATATGTTCATGTGAAGAATTAGTGCTGTGAGGAATGAAAACAATTGCAGACGATCATCATGCAGAAGTACTTTTTCTATGATTGTATAGGGACAATGACAAAATGGCTCCCCCTCCCCATCCCTGATTTTCTGAGAAGTAGATGTCTTCCCCAGGTGGAGGCTGTTCCTTGGGACATTTCCTAAGGATGTTCAAGTGTTTTGCATGGAAATGATTGCTCACTTCAGTTGTTACACTTTGCGGTGCAATTTTTGAATGTAGTTATGCTGAGAGGCGTTCTATAGTGGCATCATGGTGCCTCATGTCATGAGTGTGTAAATTTATGTTAAAAATAAAAATAAAAATTACGTGACTGACTGTAATGTCCCCTTTTATAAAATGCCCTAGTTTACCCTGGATTATAATTCTTAACTATTAAGGGTGGGTTAGAGAGGGAATATCTTTGTCTCTTTAATAGAAAAACCCAGGCTAGGGAATTTATCTAACATACTAACTATGATAATAAAGAATGACTGCTTATGATTCATAAAGTAAAGAAAGACTAACTATGATTCATGAAGTAAATTATAAAGATTATAAAATAAAGAAAGACCAATTATTGATGAATGAGAAGCGATTTGTGATTACAGACAACTGTAAATGTAGAGTTCAGAATCATAAATCATAACTGAAGTAATCCCATCATAGCAAGTTAGGATGGGTAACCTGATAGGGTGTCTTAACAACCGTTCTCCCTCAATAGGGTGCCTTTATCAACCATTCTCCCTCAATCAAGCCACACTTGATTGGGTGCCTTTATCAACCATTCTCCCTCAATCAAGCCACACTTGATAGGGTGTCTTATCAACTGTTCTCCCTATTGCATTTTCATAACCACGGTTGATTACAATAATCAGACATGATATGTATATATATTAAACATCATATTAACCACAATAAATCACACAATATGAATCGGCGATGAGCAGATTGGAGATACACACAATATACTATATTGAGTGATCATAATAGTGATCTGCTATCAACAGTAGTATGTAGGAAACATTATCAGAAATATGCACAAAGATCTCATACCAAAGTATCGCCTTATCTCCCTATTGGTTGCAAGTTCAATATGTTGGTTGAAAATTTTGTACACTTGGGGAGGCGTGCAAAATTGTGATTTCGAGTTAAAAACTCTCCTTATTTAAGGGAAGGCTCCCCTTTTTCTACTATTATTAATCAACTATAATATATAAACGCTAATCTAACTTGGGTGGGACAACATCCTTTTCTCTTTCTTCAGAAAAGGCGATATTCTTTTGTCTTTTTAGAAAAGAAACTGCTGTTAGGAAAACAAATACAACAACTTAAGAAACCTTAACAAGTACAAAGATGTTTATAGAAAAAAGGAAGTAAAGTTTCCGTGAAAACTCAAAGACTTCCATCACTTCCCCAAGACAAGAAAATAGAAATAAAGCTCAAAGTCCTTACTTTCCACTATCTTGTCTACCTTTCAAAATGATCAAAATAAGAATAATGTACAACATACAACAACACAAAGTCTGCTGATATGGTGCACTTCCAAACTACTACAAATGGGAGCAACTACAAGCACAAAGTCTTACAATTCCTGTCTACTATGAACACTTAGCTGTAATAATTTAATCCTTAATACTTGTAGCACAAAGTTTACAAAAAGTTAGATTAAAGCTCCTTTCAACAATCTCGTTATAACCTCAAGCAAATGCAGAAAAATATACCATTATTGAAAAACAAATTGAATGAATGATTCAATAATCGGATAATTAAAGCTAATTACATAATAAAAAGCTAACTTAACAAGCTAAATAAGTCGACAACTTAAAATAGAAGATGACCATTATAGAAGATTTAAATATTATTTTAACACCCTCCCTAATGGTCATCGTACTCAATACCCTACATAAAACACTGTAGGTGTTATGATCACAGATGCAAAGAACACTTTGCTGCTACAGAGACCCTCCCAGGATCTGCAGAATGTAAATGACCAAGAGTACCAAAAGCCTTCCAAGCGAATGTAAATGACCTTCACACGCGAATTAGAGATCTGGCACACATGAATTACTGAAGCCTGAAACAATGATTTTGAGGAAAAAATCAGCAAACCCTTTTGCAGAAGAGTACCAACTCCAAAATTGACTGCAAGATACCACGGTTGCAGATGTACGCTTTGGCAGGTGCGACCCAAACTGATTGCAACAAAGCTCGATTTTTGAGGAGAAAAATCGATCAAAAATCTGAGAACTTTGCGAATCACAAATCCCATGCGAACTTCACGTATTACAGATGATTTTTGAGGAAAAAATCGTAAAAACCAACAAACAATTTTTGAAGAAAAAATCGTGAAAACCTAGAAATCCCACACAAGCTTTGCGGATGACAGATAATAATTTTTAAGGAAAAAAATTCGAAACCCTGCGAACAATTTTTGAGGAAAAAAATGTGAAAACCAACCAAACAGGAAATTTGCTTATCACAAAGCATAGAAGGATGACTCTTTCTCTCCAGAATGCTCTGCAACATGAGCCTTCTCTTGTTCCTGAGACCCTCCCAGCCTAGATTGCACGGATGCCAACAATTTCCTGCAATCTTTCTTCATATGGCCAAACTGGTGACAGTAGTTACACTGTACACTTTTCTTCTTCGAAGACTGCGTATATTGACCTTGCCCCTTCTGGTGGAAGGATTGACCTTTACCCTCGTTCTTATCCAAAACTTAAGCTGTGAAGGCTTGTTCAGTGGACGTACTAGTGTTGCTTCCAAACTGTTGCTTCCATCTATCTTGTTGTAGAAGCTTGTTGCAGAGATCGGGAAACTTCAGATCAACGCTAGTAGATGAGATATTGAGAGTATCAATGAAATGCTCGTAGGATCTGGGAAGGCTTTTTAGCGTGATCACTACCATATCCTCTTCCACCATGGTTCGACCTATAGCTTCCAACTGGTCACGGATCTCCTTGATCTTCGTGAGATGTGCCTAGATAGATGACTTCTCATCCATCATGATAGAAAACAACATATTCTTCAGATAGAAAGCTCGGCTCTTGTCAGACGTTTCATGAAAATCCTTCAAGAGATCCCATATCTCTTTTGTTGTTTTACCTGAAGGCACCTGTGGGAGTTGATCATCTATGACGGAGAGTTTGATAAGCATGACAACCTCTCGATCCTTCACATCATGTTTGTCTTGATCATCACTTGCTGTTGTAGGATGAGATTCCTTGCCCAGAACAAGCTGATCAAGGCAACGATACTCAAAGATCGCTAACATGCGTTGTTTCCAGGTGTTGTAGTTGAGGCCGTTGAACTTCTGACTGTGTTCCAACATGATGTTGGTCAAAGATGCTATCACAGAAATTGAGGTTGAACGTGGTCAACTGAGTGAAAGCAAGAGACAGAAGAATCTGATTTAAAAAAAATCAGAATAGAATCAACTGCTGAAAAAACTAAAACCCTGGAGGAGACTTCTGGCACGAATTTGAAGGCGCGAATTTCGAGGTTTGGAAGAAACCGAAAAATTAAAGCAAACTTAAAACAGCATAAATGGTGCCCAAAAGACAGCAAAATTCCCGACATCCACAAAATTAGCAGAAATTGCGAACTGTTTTTAAGTTCCAAGGCAAATTCGTTGGCACAAAATTCAAGGCATGGAAAATGAGGCACCCAAAAAAATATGAGACCAACCCAGAAAAGCTCTCGAAAAACCCACCAAGAATTTGAAAATAGAATGTAGATCCGACGGCTCAAAAATCGAGGCACAAAAAACAATGTACCCAAAAAAATTTGACTACGACCCAATTGAGGTCTCGAAAAACCCACCAAGAATCTGCAACCAGAATAAAATTTCGACTTGAACTGAAGGGTCAAAACCCTAGTCAAAAATTGCAGAAACCCTAGGAAAATTTTCAATCTGCAAAAACAACCTTCAAGCTGCAGGCCCGAAAATCTCCAAAACCCTAAAAAAAACATGAACTGCTGCCCAACACAAAGAAATTCGCCCACGAACCAGAAATCCTCGATACCATGAAAAATAAATTGAATGAATGATTCAATAATCGGATAATTAAAGCTAATTACATAATAAAAAGCTAACTTAAGCTAAATAAGTCAACAACTTAAAATAGAAGGTGACCACTAAAAATAGAAGATGACCATTATAGAAGATATTAATATTATTTTAACAATTACGACACAAGAACACAATGGATATAAGAGCAAGGCTTTAACACAAAGTTTGAAACTCAAATGCTTTCTTGAGAAACCGATTTACAAATATGAAGCACAAAGTCTTTATGACCATAAATTTTTGTAGAGTTTTCTTGCTTGCTAAAAAGATAAAAATTACATAGAGCACCCTCTTGTATATATAGGTGAGGGGCTAAGAGCAAAAAGTGGGAGAAGTCTAACTAACTAAGACTTTTTTCACAACCAACTATAACTAACTATGACTTATTCAAATTATAGTCCTTTTGCTAACTAACTTGTAATTTGTTTACATGTAATTATAATTTACAAGATTACCATTGATAAGATTGCTTGTAATTACAAGTTTTGCCACTATATGTAATTTGTCAAAAAGGAAATACATAAAACAAAAACAGAACTCAAATGTCAAGAGACACTTGTTGTCCTTCTCTACTCCTGGCCATGAAATCTTGAAACCTACCATTTGATTCCTGCAATTCATCAGGATTTGGTCCTGTTGTATTCCTTGCAACAACAACAGTTTTGATGATGACATCAGAATATCTTAGCATTGCTGCTATATGTTCCTCAAGAACAATTTGCATCTTTTCAAGGAAAACTTGGCAATTGACAAGTCTATGAATGGAAGTCACTGTAAATTGTTCTGACTCAAGTTCCTGACGAAGGCTCCACACCAACTTAGAAAGTATCAGATCTTCAAGAAGCAACTCTTCATCTTGACTTAAGATCTTACAAGACATTTTCACAAAATTAGAGACGATATTGCCGCTCTACCTCAGTACTCATTTCTAGAGTAGCCTCAATATCTTTGATTAAGTCCTTGAGAACTAATGACTTATTGACCATAAGTTCCTCAAATTCAATATACCTCTCTCTGTTTGGTATCACAATGTTGGAACACAAGATTTTCAATTTGACTTGATCCATCTCATGCCAGATTTTCAAATCTTTTTCTATGGATTCCGAACTTTGCTTAAAAGCTTCTAAAGTCTGATTTAATTTCATCTTTGCTGCCTTCACTCTTTTCAATACTTGGAGTGCCTTCCTCACCACTTGACCACTTTGATAAGCTAGTTGATCAACCCAAGAATCAATGGCTTTGGCCTTTTGAGTAGCTTTCTCAACCTGTTTGATATACTCTTCGGAAGTAAAGGAGGTTAAGGGATCAACCTTCTCTGAAGAATTAGAGATCTTTTGGATCACTGAGATGTGTTTTGTGCGTTTTCCTCTTTGAGTTTATCTTTCTTTGCTAGGAGCTCATCATAATTTTGAACCAATGAGGCTACTAAGTCCTGAGCATCATGTATCATTCGAGCATGTGTCTGCTTTCCTAATTCCACCCTTGTGAACTTGTAGTCAGACAATTGTATTTCTCCTTGTGGCTTATCAACAAGTGGTTCTGCTACCTCTGCATACTTTATATTGTTGCTATCTACAACCACCCGTGAAACTGTCTTGGCTTTCTTGGCAGCCTTGGGCTTAGATTTCCTGAGCTGCTGAAAGTCAAACACATCAAGAGAAATCTCCCTCTTTTTCCTCTTAGGGGTGATGGAGCTCAACCACGGGGATAAATTTAATGAGCTTGCATTCGTAACAACAACTGTGGTTTGTGTAAAAGAAGGCTTTGCCTATACCACAGTTGTCATTCTAGGTGAAGCTTCAGTTTGGACAGCAACAAGTGTTTCCTCGAATGACAAATAATGGCTAGCTTCAGTCATGAACTTATCAAAACTTACATCAGAGGTATCAATCTCAGGAAGTGACATGCTAGATAGAACAACATATGAAGGATTTACATCAAAAACATTTTCCAAGTTGCCATGTGAAGTATCCATGGGTATTTCTGCAACTGATGATGATCATTATTGCAAACAGATGCACTTAACGCAACAAGCTCAGCATGAACTGTAGAAAAAGAATCCACATCTGTGTCTATTGGAGACATAGGAGCATCCAACGACAATTGAGGAATGGTCGTGTTAGGAGAATTTGAGTCCATGGTAGGAGATTCTAGAACATTCTCCTCTTGTGGTTCATCCTCAGGGTCAATGACCTGAATTTGCACTTGAGGTTTCTCTTTTCCTTTCAGCGACACCTCTTTTGTAGGAATAACCAAAGCCCTACTAACCCTTAGCTTGATTCTGGTGCTCGAGGAAGAAGCAACCTCTTTGGACTTGACCGTCACCTCAGACTTACGCCCAACTAGTCCTGCTGAATCACTTTCCACCCCAACCTTGATCTTTATAGTTTTGACATTATTGCTTTTCAGCCAAGCATTGGTATTAGCAAGGATGGGCTGAAATCTATCGAAGGCTGAGGTACATTCCTTTTGTGACCATAGGACAGCTGCTTCAACAACCCTTTGCTCTATATATTCTTGATCAAGGGTTTTCCCGTCATCTACCATGCTTTTTAGAATCTTGGTCAGATCCAAATCTACAATTTGTTCCAAAGTAAGCTTGCTGTAGTCCATTTTTTTGATATCCTCTTCTGTACAAAGATCAACCCAGATATCTTCGTATCGATGAACATGGGTGAAGGCTCTCCTGATTTTATCCTTCATTCCTCGATATCAAAATCCTTCCTCGCCTTGAACTTCTTCAACTTCTTTTCTTGAAGTTTTGTCTCCATTGCCTTGGCTCTTGTTGAAGTTATCAAGGAATACCGACCTATCTACAGTGGATTATGTGAAGATATGTTGATGTCTAATTTATACTGAGCTAACTAGACTGCATGAATTGTCATCAGCTGTCTAGCCAACTCCATTTGGATGATCTTGGCGGTAGGATATCTCGGAAGCATATATGGTTGATCTTCCAAAAATCCAACTCTCATGTAAGTGAAAGTTGGGAACTGAAGGAACAAGCATCCATACTCATTCACCTTCTTCCAGGCTGCCTCAGACATTCTCTTGTTCTTAAGTGTTTTATAAAACAAGCACATGAAGTGACCAAAGAAGGCATCCTGCACCCTCCTATAATGAATCCTACTAGGTCTCAAAGTGAGTTGCTCATAATATTTCCATACCGGTACGAGTGATCTGTCACCTTCGGTAGAAAGACCAGGAAATTGTCTAAGTGATACCACTATGTACACTAAGTAGGAATTCATGTAGAAGGTGAGGGTGGTTGAAACTTGTGACAAATGCTCACACAGGTTATCACTAATGACTTCACCCCAGAAGATATGAGACTGACCTGTCCTCATGACTACAATGTATTTGTACATCCAGATCTCAAAAACATTAGATTGTTTCAACCCCATTATCCTGCTCAAAAGTGTGTTCATATCACCGATTTCTTCAATGAAATCAGATCAATACAACTTAGGCCATCTAGAAAAACAGGTTCTAGGAGTCTTAAGCCATTTAGAGTTGATATGCCTCATGCAATCTAATCTCTTTTGGTTGTAGTGATCCAAAACACTCTTCATGGAAATAGCTTCAAATACTGGAGCAGTAGGAACCTTGAAGATCTTATCGATGGTTTCTGCATCCAGTCTGATAATAGTATTGCCATCATCATCTTTGATTGTTCTAGATCCACTGTCAAAATGAGTAGCACAGGCAAGAACAAATTCTGATTCCAAGGCCGCCACTAGAAAAGTAAAAACCAAGTGGATATGACTATTGAGGAGCAACTGCATGCCATGACTTGGCGATCCTTTTGCTCTTTCAAGGAACTCAGACATATCAACATGCCCGATCTCCGTGTCTTTAATTTCATCAACTGAAGAGCTCACTTGAGAAGGAGAATTTTCACTCTGATACTTGTCATATTTGTATTTCATCTTCTTCTTGGAAGGAGATGTAGGCTCTTCTTTCATTGAACAAGAATTTGCAACACTGTGATGAAAACTCCAAAGAGTTAAAACATCTTTGCAGGTTATTGGAGAAGCCATGATATCTTCCTCAAACAAAAAAGCTTGGAAAATAAATGCCCATTCTTCGACCTTTCATGATATTTATAATGAAGAAAGTGAAAGAATGAAAGGATAAGTCTAAACGACGCATTACGGATAAGGCTTTGATAGTGACAAGGGTGGAATTTCGAATCTCAAGGGATGTGTTGATGTATTTTTCATGCACATGCGAACACAGAATAAAATACCTAAAAGTACCTTATCCTCTCTTGAACAAAGTTACTCAAATGCTGAAGATTAGCTTAAGGATCACTTGAGATAACTCCAAGGTTCTGGTATGTCAGGTCTTGACGTGTGGATAAGCACGAGTGGTCGTTGTGATTGCTGTTTCATCAAGAGGCCTTATGCATGAGAAGACTTTATGAAGTGCTTTATAGATGATATGCAATGAAGTTCTTTCCTATTACTACTAGATGTTTATCAAAAAAAATTGCAAAAGATGAGGGTTGAGAGATACTAAGTTATCCTAGGAATGGATGGATGAAGGACGATATAAGTGAAACTCTACTAGTCTTAGTATTGCTATACAAGAACAACTCCACCAAAACTAGTGCAATCTTCTAAGGACATTTGAAGATTTTCAAATCGCCACAAAGCATAGACACCATCACTTGGATGCATATCCATGATTAAGCAACAATTGAACTAAAGTATTTTCTATAATTCCAGTTGACCACGCAAGACGCACTTACAATCAGCATTAGGCTAGTGGTATGGGTTATGAGGTTCACAATAAATCAAGTACAATATTCCATCGTTCAATCTAAATACTTAAACCAATATTAAAGATTGACTTGAGAGGATGAAAAGCCATGCAAGAAGCTTCAAGGATTGAATAGAAACACCATAACTTCAATGTTTTATTAATCCAATAGCAAAGTAACAACAATTCTTCAAGTCCTTCTCTTATCTCTCTTGAACTCTATCTCTTATAGCTAATGTCTATTGTCTAATGTCTAATAATCTCTAATCTCTCTAACTTATTACAAATGAAATGAGTGGAGTTTATATATCACTCCCAAATACAATGAACGACCAACATCAAATGAAGATCGAGGGCCAAGATTTTGCCACCTAAACCCTAATTAGGGTTTGCTACAAATGAAACCCTATCTAGATAAATATTATCATGAAATCAACCAATGAGAAAATAACATGTGTTGGCACAGAAATCGAGGAAGCATCCTCCAATGAGAAAATGGATTGCGAAGTAGGATCATAACAAACTGTCTTCTAGAATCTTGTTTCCTTTCTCCCTTTCCCTTTTGGCATATTCAATGAATTTGGTTGTTATGCCTTCTATCTCAGTCATCGGAACTTCTGGTAGAGTCTTCAACTATTCTTCCATGTGCATGACTTCCTCGAAGGCTTTGATGATAACATTCTCCCATTCAGGTTCGAGTTCTTGTGTTTTGCTGGCTAATAATACGAGTGCGAGCATATCATCCAATTGCCTTTTGGTGATCATTCCATCAGTTTCATGAAAGATAACTCTTCTTCTTTCCTCCAATTCTTTGGCTTCTATAATCATTCCATGATCAATCTTCCTCTCCAAGACGATCTGTGCTACTTCCACCATCTTATCATGAATAAGATGCATATCATCTTGAACTTGACTGCATCCGTTTCCAATATCTTCAAAAACAATCTTCTTTGTGCGAAGTAGACTACTCCAATGTAGAAAGTTGGGCGTAGATCCTTCTCTTCTTATTTTCTCTCTTGTTAAGACTTCCCTGGGTGTTTTCCTTAATACTTGCAAGAATGGAATGATAACATCTCTGGTATGAGCAAATGCTTCAAAGGCTTCTATGAGGACATGAGTCCTTCCAAGGACTTTTATGACTGTATCAAGTGTCTTCATTATACCCTTTATAAATTTGCTAACTTTGGTATAAGAGTCTTCTATCCATGTGTCCATCAGTTGTGCTGAATTCCTCATCTTCTCCATATGATCAACTGGTTCCGCAGGAAGCAAAGGTGGTGGTGTAGCTGCTGGATTCTGCTGTCTTAATGGTTCTTGGAATTGTTGGAAGTAGTTTCTCCACGCACTTATCTCCTTCTCTACCCTTTTATTCTTCTGTACTTCCATCCTGAGCATATCATTGACTGTCTTCAATGAATCATTTGCATCACCTATGGCTTGCTCGGAGGTGAGTGGACCTAAATCAATACTCTCCATATCATATTCATCTGCTGTGATATCATCTTCATACTTCTCAACCATTGGAGTAGCTATTTGTAACTTTCGAGAACCCAAATCATCTCTGATCACCTTAGACATCTTCGTAGCTTTCTTTTTCTCGGTGACCTCTTGAGTATGACTTAGAAGGCTCTCTAAGTCATATGTTGGTTCTTCATCAACTACTATCACTTCTCTGGCTAGCCTTTCCTTAAGCCATTCAGGAATAGATGATCTCCCTTCTTCAACTTGTGTTTCTTCAAGCATCTGCTCATCTCTAGGTGGGGAAGTGGTTTGATCAGTGTCTTCTTCTTCATCTTCATCATCTCTTGAATGTGAGGAGTGAGACCCTTTTGTTCTTGTGATGACTTTTCTTTGCCTTTATCATTCTAAACTATAGATTCCATTGATTCATTTACTCCTTGACTTAATTCCTCATCTATCCTTTGTTCTTTGTGTCTTTCATCCTGATTCAACTCTTCTTCATGCCTGGAGGAGGTACTGGAAGGATGACTGGAATTTGATTTATGTTTCTTCCTTGATGACTCCTTTTCTCCATGATTATTTCTCTTCGAACCTCTTGAGTGAGATAATTGGGAAGCACTTCCACTAGCGCTTGCATCATCTTCATTGTCTTTCCTTGCTTCTGAGTGGAATATCATTGTTATATTCTGCTCTTTCAATTTCTGATGCTGGATGTCTATCCATATGCGAATGTATTCCAAGACTTGTTTCGTCAACTCCTTCAAATCCGTGACCTCCAAGTCAACCCAATTGATCTAGATCTCCTTTAGCATAGGCGGATTGGAGATATTTGCCGCTATCCTGTACTTGATCAACAACGCTAAACAACTTACACTTCATGATGAAATCGAGAGTTAGCTTGGAATACATCTTTTTCTTCACTTCTACAACATCTTGAATATTCATCCAATAGTCTTCTAACTGCCACTAGTGTCCATGCTTCTTTCCCATAATTTCTTTTATATTGTCATATGGGTCAAAGTGATCTCTAGGAGTGAATGGCTTTAGTGAATAGAGGGCTAACTCTCCTTCGACGTTCTTAGCTGCTTGAAGAGGACACGCTTCAATAGAGTCATCAAGTGAAATAGGAAAAGAGATACTGGTCCCGTTCTTGTGCCTATATGCCTTGACATATGCCACTAATTGTCTCACCACCTATAGTAGCACTATTTTGTTTGTCGGATAGCGTGGCAACATGTAGGGAGGAGAAGGACATCCTTGAACTCTGATATAAGTGAACTTTGGGAATTGGATGAACCATTGACCATACTATTGAACCAAAGCTTGTGCTTTTGGAGAGAGTCTTTGATGAAGTCCACCTTGAAGCGACCTCATGATGTGCATAGTGAATGCATCATTCACTCTCCTATAGTGTTGTTTAGTCAGATGATGAAGCTATGTATAACACTCATGCACTTTTATTTCTCCTGGTCCTCTTTCGACTATGCCTCTATACACTAGTCCGGGATACTCGTAATTCCTTGCAAGAGAGTATATGACATAGGAGCTCATGTAGAATGTCCTAGTGCGCATCAGTCTTCTTAGTTGCCTATTGATATTGTTGCTGATGAGTCTCGCCCAATTGATTGCGTTCTTGCCATGAGTGACTGTCTCTATGAAGAAAAACGTCCAGTCCTTGAAATATGAAGCCTCAGGTGCACCCACCACACGATGAAGTAGAGTGATGAAGTCTTTGAATTCATCTCTGAAGTCCACTTTGTGTAATCTGCTGGGCATTCTGCTCTTACCACCTCTACTCTTTGATAACCAAAACTTGTCGATGATCCTTAAACAAGCTTCTGGATCATCATTATGGGCTGACTTAGCTCCTTCCATACTCATGTAGATCATGTCCTTGGGCTCAAGTAGATGAAATGCTTCACTAATGGTTGTCTCCGAGAGATATGCAAGTACTCTTCCATCCTTCACCACTATTATTCTTGAGTGGGAATTATAGTGTTTGGCACATTCAACAATTAACTCACAGCATCGCACCGCAGGAGGGAAGCCAGCTGCATTTATAATCCCGCTATCCATCATCTTCTTCGCTGTAGCAGTAGGCTCACTTGTGTACAACGGGCTTTGAAACTTCTTGGTGTCGAATTTCTCGAGATTGGTGTCGACTATTCTGCTCCAATGAGATGTGATCTTGGTTTCTAATGTACTGCTCCTCGAATCTTCTTTGATGAGTGCTTGACGGTTCACTGTTCCACTTGGCTTAGGTGCTGCTATTCTTCACCTATGAGAGATGTGTAAATTAGGAGATATGGTGAAAGATATGCAAAGTATTAATGTGGTTAAGCCTATTTGCTAATGAGAATGATAGTAGATAACCTACAATATCGATTTAAATCAATCTTACATTCAAATGAATCTGAAATTAGATGCTAAATAAGACTGATTTTCACACCTATCTGCACTTTCTTAATGAATTAAGGAGGTCTAATTTACTAAATATATCATTGTTTGCTTCTAATCAGACCTGCGTTTAGCCTCCTATCAATCAAAATACAATACTTACCTCTGATTTTTTGACGTTTAACCCTAAACCTGATCAAAGAGGTGATTGATAATGTCAAGGAGTTCGCTGTTCTTCAGATGAATTTTGCTGCTTAATGATGAAATCCCCTAAATCAGTGGATCTGCACCTTCATGATTGAATTCGTTTTCATTCTTTGATGGATGTTGCTATTGGAGGATGAAGTTCGCTACTGAATCTGTAAACTCAATGCTTAAATTCACTCTTGATGTTGATGAAATTCGCTGATCTTAATTAAATTCGCTGACTTTGTGAAATTTGCTACAAGAGAGAGAGGAATTTGTTTTGAATTGATGTTTGAAATGAATGCTTGAATACCCTCTTAAAGGCGATTAAGGAAAAGATGTGTCTCTTCCTATGTAGGCCGACCTTTATTATAACATTTTCGTTTTGAATTTTAAATTATGTTCTTTTGGCGCCAAATGTGTTTGAACTACCCTTGATAAGCATGAAAGTGCATCCAAACATAAGGCATTTCGCTCTCAATGATGTGCACATGAAGTTTGCTCCAAATGGTATGCACCTGAAGTTCGCACCAAATGGTGTGCACATGAAGTTACTCTTAAATCTCGCCTTTCATCCCCTTAACTCAAAATTGTTCTTTTCTAAGCATCAAATAGGCTCAAAGCAATGATCTCATAAGCAATCTTGCAAATTCGCTCTCAATTAGGAGCACCCGAATTAAGTTCGCTCCATGATTGATGCACTTGAAGTTCGCTCTAGATGGTGTGCACATGAAGTTCACTCCAAATGATGTGCACATGAAGTTCGCTCTTGAGGCTATGCACTTGAAGTTCGCTCCAAATCACATGCACTTGAAGTGAATTTCAAATCAAAAAATAAACTTGTTCTCAATCATTTTCATTGCTTTCAATCATGAAAAAATGCCAAACTTACCTCACGGAAGACCTAAAAGGAAAATTCACTCCTATCAAAGAGCACATGAAGTGGAATTCGCTCCTCAGAGGAGCACTTGAAGTTACTTTCAAATCAACACTTTAACTCTCCTTCGCTCACTTACACTCACTTTCCCAACTCCAATACGTCTTAGCATGCTCAACATGAGGTTTTAGGAGGAATTTCGCTCTGAGAGAGAGGCACATGAAGTTCGCTCTAAGAGTGGTTCACCTGAAGTGGATTGAAACTTGACACTTAGTGATTTCTTGCTCATTCTCCTTCATTCCATCCATTTGAGTTTGTTGAAACTAGATTTAATGGTGCATTTTAGGAAAAACTTTGCTCTCAACTAAGGGCACTTGAAGTAGCTTGAAAACACACTTTTGAGTTGAATCTTACTACTCTATGCCTTAGTTTATGTCTCTATGTACTAAAAGACCTCAAAACTCACCTTGAATATGATTTCACCTTCAACCTGAGGCAACAAGGGTGAAATTCGCTTTGAGAGAGGGGCACTTGAAGAATCCCTAACTAGCAGTCTCTCATTCATTCTTCGGTTGAACTCATGATGGGCTTGACTTCTCATATGATCTAGATGTTGCTGAAGGCTAACAAACTCACTCATTTCACCTGCGAGAGGGATATTAGACTAAGAGACTAGGACTTGGGCATAAAAAGGGGGGTCCCCATTTTGATGGGGGATGTGTGAAATGGTCACAACAGGATGGACTACAAGTGAATAGCAGCGAGCTTGAAAAGATGGAAATGACTAATGCGCTGTAAGGAAAAAACCTTGACATTATTACTTGTAATCGGGTCTTGAAGACCCGATTGCAAGTGTACATGTTTGTATGTTTGGAAATAGCTTGTAATCGGGTCTTGAAGACCCGATTGCAAGTATAAATTATAGTAGCAAGCGAATGATAGTGATGGGTTTTTGCAAGCAAGCAAGTTGATAGTATGTGCAAAATGGGAAAAGATGTTGAGTCTTATACTTGCAATCGGGTCTTCGACCCGATTGCAAGGAAAGAGTAGGCATATACTTGGAATCATTTTGCAAATGAACTCACACATAAAAAAGAAAACGAAGCTTGTAATCAGAGTTCAGAAACCCGATTGCAAGTGAGCTTTTCTTGCAAAGAAAAAAGGAACTATGGTACAAAGACTTGACTGCAAAAAAGGAAAGAACAAGAAACACGACAAATTGGTAAAAATCCCAAACTTCAAGCATTCAAAAACCATCCAAAAGATAGAAACAAGATTTGAAAGCAAATGCGAAAATGCAACCAAAAAGGGTTTGCAACGAATTAAGGGAAAGAAGAAAAAGACAACAAAAGAAACCTAAATCGGAGTTGTTAGTTTTTAGTGATCAGATTAACAGTATAGAACAGAAAACCAAACTAAAATAAAGCACACACATAACACGCTTATACCCTGGGAAAACCTCCCTCATGGAGAAAAAAACCCAGCATGAAAGATTTAGATCAGATTCTTATTATGAGCAGATTACATGAATCAGATTACTTATTTGATTTGGATGCCAATCTAGGGCAGACTGAACCTAGCATATGCAGCTGTAGTGTGTCTTCAGGGAGAGCATAATATCGACATCAATTGAAGAGGGAGATCACTGAAGTATAGCGCATCACCTTGCCCAGCAAGTTGTCCAATGGATTCGCTCTCTAAGATGCCTGATTTGCTGACTGTTCTTGCATAAGGCTAATCGCACTTGATAAGGATGTTTGTTGTGTAGAATGAATCTTGTTTATATACAAGATTCATGTTCAAGTCTTCTAAGTCGGCCTTAACTAATTTCTTTATTTTACATATTCACTTTGCACTTTGGCGCCCAATTTGAGGCCTACATAACTTGCAACTTGTGACACGTTTCCTGTTTGAGGCCCAGCCCTATGAAATGCCTAACCACACGTTTCATTTAGGCCCAGCCCTATAAACATAAATGCTTAACCACACGTTTCATTTAGGAATACATAATGTGTTGCGTGGGAACATTTATGGGTCCACACGTTTAGGAAATGGTCCTGTCATAATACAAGATATGGTTATTGGGCCCAGCCCATTACATGACTAATTCACACGCCACATAGAAGAATGGGTCCAGCCCTATTACTTAAGTTGAATTCTAATGTTGCCTTCGGCATTCAGAATTCAACTTTTATTTTTCTACATAGTTACAAAAACCAACAGGAGTGAAACATACCTCGAGGTGAGACGAGAATGCTGGAAAGAATCGTCCAAATCCTCAAACACAATGTTGAAGGGCTTTATGAAGATCAACACTACAATCAAAGACTTATATGGGCGCTTTGGAAGAAAGACATTCCTTTTATGATGCAATCATTTCATCATAAATGAAACTTCACCCAAGAATGCGGGTTTGCCAAAATGGGAGACCAAATTGGGTTTAAAAAGTGCCGATACAAGTGAAGAACTAGTTTAGCAAGTTCACAAACATGTTGGTTTAGTGCGTTGGTTTGATGTGCCTTTTCTCCTTCAAACTTTGCTTGTATAGCCATTTCCATGATGGGAGGTGCTTTTTCCCCCTCAAACACTTGCACTGCTTTGTTCCTTAAGCAGTTTTTGAGTAGATTGTTGTTGGGTTGTGGTCGCTTTTACAAGGTGTTCATGATGAATGGGTATCTTGGATCGTTTGTTCTAAATTTTTGAAACTACTTCATTAAGTTGCTAGAGGAATAGTAAATCCTTGGGATTGGCTTGGGTTTGTTTTAGCTTGGTGATTCTTACTAGCAAATCAGTAATAACACTATATTTCTTCTGCGTCTATGATTGGAACAAGGATAAGACATTCCGAAGTTTGAAACCTAATGCCTCAATTTTTTAGATACGGAAATGCAAATGCTAACACATTTCAATTTGGGGTCAACATTTTGTGATGGCAAGGAGATATAAACTTCGCATTAGAGGGGGCATCATTATATTTGGTAATTCACTGACAGGTTTGTAGGTTTGAATCTACTTCTAGTGGTGGTCATTTTTCTACCTCGAGCGTAATGCATTAATGTATTAAAATCGCAACTGCCCAAAATGTGCCTTCTAGCACAACGGTCACGATGTCTACTGCAAAGTCATGTCCCTAAAAATTACAAAAAACAGATTGCTTGTTACAAGAAGTTCTAGAAATGAATGTCTTGAATTTAGAGATAAAGAAAGCCGGATAGGGGATAACAGAGATGCAAATCATGCCATAGATGCACATGGTGGGATAGCTGCAAGCATAGTATGTAGACTTGGACTCAGAGAGTACTCAAGAAGCCCAAATTTTTTAACTTGTACTAAAATTTCTTAAATAAACACATTCTTTTTGCAAAATTCAATTACAAAATGTATCAAATGGTTCTAAAAACCCATGAGGAAGTGTTTTCTATTAAATTTGATTTTTGAATACATATGGTTTACAAATCACATCATCATGCGAATCTGGATAGTGGATACTGGATACAGTAGCTAGCTAAGTGATAAATTTGAATCGTTGCTACAAACTTCTGTTAAATTAAAAGTTGCTGACTGCAATGGTCAATTGAAGGGATAGTTGTCCTAATGTTCATTGTTCAAGGTATAATGAAGGGTTGACTGGCTATGAACATGTATTTGCATTCAAGGGCTTAAAGATTTTGAAGAAAACAACAATGAACATAGGGCAGACCAAGACTTTCACAAGGAAGAAAGTAGCACAGAGTAGCATATTGGAATTGTGACAAAAATAAAATTTTGAACCAGTCTTCAGTGCGGTTTGGTCACCCACCTTGACGATAGGGGGTGCGAGGTTGTAACCCTTGAGGCAAAATTTTACATCAATAAAATTAAATTAAAAACTGACATGTCCAAAGAGAAAATCTTGGCAGCTCACAAAAAAAGCCCTAATGAAAATTAAAATACATTAATGAATAACAATTATTGCAAATTTTGGTCATTCAACATGTTTGGCAATTTTTGATATTTCGACATGTTTTATTTTTACAAATTTAAATTCTTAAACAGAAAGGGAAAACAAAATTGAAACCAACTTTTTGTAAATCTGAAAAATTGAAAATTTCTTCTTCAAGTCACCTAAAAACATATTTGTGCTTGTTGTTGTGTTTTTAATGGAGGGATGAATGTATGGTTTTATAGAAAAATAATTGTGTGGAAAACACATTGTAACTTGCATTTTACCTGTGTTTTACTATGCTCCACTAAATTTCCAGGATGGGGAGATGTAGGGACAGGGGACACATCTCGGGGATGAGATTTTTTTAGGCCATTTTTGGGGACAACGGGGGATGGCAAAGGGGGCAGCTATTTAAAAATATAGATTTTTTTTAAAATCTAGGAGAATTTCAAACATTCATATAATAATATTGATAAGGCATTTGTCATATTGACACATAAATTATAGAACCCTTAAAATACAACAATAGAGTTCACATTAGATTTGAACATTAATAATTAATTGCTTCCATAATTCATGTCAATGTGCATATGATATAAAATTGAAAATAGTTATATTGTATACACGAAAATGCCCAAAGGCTATGACAAAGCCACAAAAGTCAAAAACTGTAAAACATAATGAAAAGTATGAGGCTGCCTCTAATTGGCATCTCCCAACATTTCATCAAAATTAGAGTTTGACTTTGAGTCACTGCCACTATGAGTATCAGGAGTTGGTTTATCTAATGTGTTGTTCTCATTTTTGTAAATTGAAAATAAGGCAACCCCTACGAATTTTTCCTTTAAAATTCATATCGTTATCTTCTCTAATGCACGTTTTTCAAGGACAAACTTGTCTTGATTACTGCCTAATCGTTTGGGTAAGTCTTGGTCATCTTTGTTCTAGTTTTCCTTATTGTTTTGAGGCTTTCTTTTTATCCTCCTTTGTAAACTCGGGTTTTGAAGTATTCATTGCAAGTAATGGAAGCTTTAAAAGACATTTGCAAGTGTTCTTTAGTGACTTGTAGTCGGGTCTCTAAGACCCGACTACAAGTGATTTTATGTATCTTTTGAAAATTATTATCTCTTCCACTTATAATCGGGTCTTAGAGACCTAACTACAAGTCAGGTTTTTTTTTTAAAAGTGTTTTCATTCAACTTGTAATCAGTCCCTTAGGTCCCGATTACAAGTTAGTTTTTCTTCTCTCATTCATTTTGCCTTAAGTCGCTTGCATTTGGGCACTCACATCGGGTGTTTTGAAACCTGATTCTTCTTCCAGTGTCTTCATTTTTCCGCGAAGGAGGGTTTTTGTTTGGTGTTCGAGTTTCAGTAGGAGTGTCCCTCTTCTATTCACTATATGAGTTTAGAAGGAAGCTTTTTGTTCTCATTTTGCTCTTGAAGAAATCGCATTAGAGGTTTGAGTCATTCTTTCATCTCCGTGGGATTTCATCTGTAAGGTAAGTGCATCTTTCTTGCTTTCGTTTCCATTCATGATATATGGCAAATTTGTGTGGCATTTTGAAGTGCATGTTCGGATCTTATTCACGCTATATGTTTTTCGACTGTTTGTACCCTTTCTGCCATTTCTTGTGTGGATTTGGTAGCTTGCAATTGGGTTTCCCTAGCCTGACTGCCAGTTTGTATTTTCTTTTCGTTGCATTTGTAGTTTGCGTTTTTGGATTACTTTTTCTTGATCTATCAAATCAAGTTTATTTCTTGTCACTTGCAATCGGGTTAGGGAAACCCGATTACAAGCCAAGATGTTGAGTCTTTCCCAAGGTACACTTGCAGTTAGGTTTCCCTAACCTGATTGCAAGTGGTATGTTGTCTTCCCTTGCAAAGTTTTGATTCTGAGTGCCAAAGTGAATTGTTAAAGCCATATGCAAGTAATCCACACTTGCAGTCGGATCTTCAAGATCCGATTGCAAGTGCCGCACTATCATTTCATTCATCATTTCTTTATAAGTTTGTCTACTTGCAATCGGTTCTTGTAAACCCGATTGCAAGTAAGAGTTTGGCTCTTCTTCACAAATCTTTGCTTCCTTACTTGTGCAAACTCATTTGCAAACTTCATCCGCAACTATACTTCTCCATACTTAAGTGTTACTAAAACTGAAATTTTATTGCATATTAGATACTTGTAATCGGGTCTTCAAGACTCGACTACAAGTATTCATTACTGCTTGCTTTCAAACTATACACTCACACTTGCAGTCGGGTCTTAAAAACCCAATTACAAGTGCGAGTTGTGATGATTCCCTTGCTTGCAGTCAACTTTTTGAGATCTGATTTCCCCTTCTATCACTGTCCAAGCTTATCCACAAAGTATCTTTGTGTTAGTCCAAGTTGTTCCATGATAAAAACCTGCCAAGTCTTGATGTGAGCATTGGTTTTCAAAGGTTTGGGCATTATGGAAACCCCAATAGTTGCTGAAGATGTTCTAACTGTTTTATGTTTTCACCATAGTGTTGTAGATCCCTGTTCAATGATAGAAGAGCCGACATCGCCTCCAAACAAGAAAGTGAAGTATAAGTATGATAATTACCAAAATGAGATCGCTCCCACTCAAGTGGTCTCTCTCACTGATGAGATCCGAGATATAGAGATCGAACATGTTGACATGTCTGAGTTCTTGGAAAGAATAGAGGGATCACCAACACATGGCATGCATTTACTCTTGAACAACCATATTCATTTGATCTCTTCTTTCCCAGTGGCTGCCTTGGAACCTAAGTTCGTACTTGCATGTGCTTCTCATTTTGATAGGGAAACTAGAACAATCAGGGATGATGATGGGAACGTCATAATTAGGTTAGATGCAAAGACTATTGACAAGATCTTCAAAGTTCCTGCAGCTCCTGTGTATGCAGACATCACTATGAAGAGTGCTCTGGATTATTACAACCAAAGAAGATTTGACTGCATTAGACACATCAATTCCAAGTGGCTCAATACTCCCAGAACTTGTTTCTCAAGATGGCCCAAGTTGTATTGTTGTGACTTCATTGAAAAAGTTGGTGATATGATCACTCTTCTCAACAAGATAATGGGTTTGAGACATGCTAATGTGTTTGAAATCTGGATGTATAAGTATATTGTGATCATGAGGAAAGGACAATCTCATATTTTCTGGAGAGAAGTCATCAGTGACAACTTGTGTGAGCAGCTATCACAAGTCCCAACCACCCCCACTTTCTACATGAATTCATACTTGGTGTACATAGTAGTGTCACTTAGACAATTTCTTGGTCTTTCTACCAAAGGTGACAGGTCGTTGGTACTAGTATGGAAGTATTATGAGCAACTCACTTTGAGGCCTAGTAGAATTCATTATAGAAGAGTGCAGGATGCTTTCTTTGGCCACTTCATGTGCCTTTTTGACAAAACACTCAAGAACATGAGTCTCTGAGGCGGCATGTAGAAAGGTGAAGGAGTATGGATGTTTGTTTTTGCAATTCCCAACTTTCACCTATATGAGAGTTGGATGTTTTGAAGGCCAACCATACATTCTACCTAGATATCCTACTGACAAGATTCTTCTGATGGAGTTAGCTAGATGGCTGATGGCAGTTCATGCAATACAACTTGCCAATCACAAACCAGGTATCAATATTTCCTCCCACAATCCATCGCAGATTGGTCGATATTCTTTGACCACCTCAACAAGGGCCAAGGCAATGGAAACCAAACTTCAAGAAATCAAATTGAGGAAGTTCAAGGAGAGGAAAAATTTTGATTGTCGAGGGATGAAGGACAAAATCAAGAGGGCCTTCACTCATGTTCATCGCCTCAAAGATGTGTGGGTTGATCTTCGCACTGAAGAAGATATTAGGAAAAAGGATTACAACAGGCTCACCTTGGAGTAGATTGTAGATCTTGATTTGACCAAGATCCCAGAAGGAATGATGGATGATGGAAAGATCCTTGACCCAAAGTACATAGAGCAAAGAGTCATAGAAGCTCCTCTTCCTTCTCCTCAATGGTCAAAGGAGTGTGATTCTATTTTCGACAAGCCCATTCTTGCTAACACCAATGCTTGGCTGAAGAATAATAATGTCAAGACTATCAAAATTAAAGGTGGAGTAGAAAGTGATTCAGCTGGAATTGTTGGGCGAAGATTTGAGGTCAGGATTAAGTCCAAAGAAGGTGCTTCCTCTTCTGGCACTAGAATCAAGTTAAGGGTCAGCAGGGATTTGGTTATTCCTCCACTAGAAGTGTCACTGAAAGGAAAGGAGACACCGCAGGTGCAAATTCATGTTATTGATGCTGAAAATGACACTCATGAGGAGAATACAACCTAATCACCCCCTTCTATAGGCTCAGATTCTCCTCATACAACGGTTCCTCAATTGTCATTGGATGTACTCATGTCTCCAATCGACATGCATGTGGACTCTTTTTCCATCGTTCATGTGGATCCTGTGGAACCAAGCACGTCTGTTTGTGCTAGCATAGAAGTAACTGTTGAGACCTCTCATGGTGGCTTTAAGAATGTCTTCGATGTGAATCCCTCATATTCCATCCTGTCCAGTGTATCTTTTCTTGAGGTTGATACTCCTGCCATGAGTTTTGATAAGTTCATGACAGAAGCTAGTCATGATTTGCCGCTTGAGCAAATGCTCATCACTGTCCAAATAGAGACTTCTCCTAGAGTGACAACTGTGGTACAGGCAGAGCCTGTTTCTTCACAAACCACGGTTGTGGTCTTAGATGTGAACTCATTAGAACTACCCCCTTGGTTGAATTCAATTACGGCCAAAGGGAAGCAACCGTCAGGTATTTTGATGTTATCATTAAAACTGTTGCGGTTGCCAGGAATACAACAAGACTTGATCCTAATGAGTTACAGAAATCCATCAACAGTTTCCAATTCCCAATGGCTAGAGATGGAAAAGAATAAGAAGTGTCTTTTGACATTTGCTTTTTGTTTAAGCATTTTGTTTTCAACAAATTACATGTAGTGTCAAGATTCATGATTGCAAGTGAATTGTCACTTGTAACTTTGTAAATTGTAATTACATGTAAACAAAATACAAGTTGGTTAGCAATAGAACTGGAATTTGAATAAGTCATAGTTAGTTAGTTGTGGAAAAAGTCATAGTTAGTTAGACTTCTCCCACATTTTGCTCTCAGCCCCTCTCCTTTATATACACGAGGGTGTCCTTTGTAATTTTTACCTTTTTGGCAAGCAAGAAAACTTTGCAGAAATTTGCAATCATAGAGACTTTGAGCTTTATACTTGTAAACTGTTTTTCTTCAAGTAATATCAAGAGAGTTTGGAATTTCAGACTTTGTGTTGAAGCCATACTTATATGTCCATTTTGTTCTTATGTCATAGTGAAATATTTTCTTGTATTTGCTTGAGATTGTAGAAAGTTGTTGAGAAGAGCTTCATTTTGAATATTTTCAGACTTTGTGCTGAAAATATTGAAGATTGAATTAAGATAGTTTAGTGTTAAAAGTTGAGGAGAGTTGCAAGACTTTGTGCTGAAAATATTGAAGATTGAATTAAGATAGTTTAGTGTTAAAAGTTGAGAAGAGTTGCAAGACTTTGTGCTTGTGGTTGTTCCCATTTCAAGTAATTCGAAGGTGCATCATACTTGCAGGCTTTGCGCTGTCATATGCTGTATATTGTTCTTGTTTTATCATTCTGAAAAAGGTAGATAGGATCGCGGGAACTCAAGACTTTGTGCTTAGTTGCTACTTTCTTGTCGTGGAGGAGGTGACGAAAGTCTTTGTGCTTTCAGGAAACTTCATTTCCTCTCTTGTCTTGCTTTAAGCTGCTGTTGTTATCTTTTAAAGTAGTTGTTTCTTTTCTGAGAGGAAAAAATAATATAATCTTTTCTGAAAAAAGAGGAAAGGTTGTTGTCCTACCCAAATTAGATTAAATTAGATTAAGTTTTTAGTTAGTAGAAAAGGGCGAGCCTTCCCTAAATTAGGAGAGTTTTAAACTCACATACTGTGGCTGAAACTATAATTTTGCACATCTTCATAGGTGTACAAAATTTTCAACCAACATAATGGAAGTCCGACCAATCTCTCATGTGTATCCTCATCAATTTGCATAGCATCCTTTGCATCAACATCCCATCATAAAGCTAGAAGTTTGGGGACAGTTGGGGGATGTCTATGTGTCTTGGGGATGACCAACCATCCCCACATTGTCCCCACGTAGTTCGACTGTCTTGAAAACGTTTCTAGCCAGTTTTTGATTTTTTGGGGACAGCATGGAAACATCCCTGAGCTGTCCCTTCATCCCTGGAACGTCTCTAGTGTGGCAATATGGGAAAAGTCCCAGGGACGTGTCACCATGTACCCTTGGCATTTTAACTTGCGTTGACGTTTTTACTTGTGTTTTTCTTACATTGTGATTTTTCCCTATGGACTCGCCGAAATCTTGACGAGTTAAACTTGTAAAAAATTGTGCAGAAAAAAAAAATAGTTAGTACTCAGGAAACTTGGCAAGCACTTTTAGAGTTTGCAAATGATGGGAGAGAGAAAAATTCTTAGAATAAAAATCCAAGAGGGGGAAATCACAAGAAAACTCCAAAATTCAAGGATTTTTATCACAGTGAGATGTTTCTAATGTAGCAGAGTTCATAAGTTATTTGAGTAGGCCTTGTTGACGCTATGAGGGGATACTACATTGGTAATCAACTTTGGAGATAAGTTGTTTTCGGTATGATGGAGGATTATGGGAATTCTTAGTTTTAGTTTCTGGTTTGAATGGCCCTTGATTAGGGAGGTGTGTCATGTTCCAATGATAAATGTACAAAATGTAAATATATTCATGTAATACAATCTTTGATCAGATTGCAGATATTAGTTGTATCTTTTTTTCCCTTCAATAATTTAATTTATTATTGAACTGATTTGATGATAACAGAAGTTAATATGTAATAAGACTCTGATTAGTGTTAATGGTTATTAATTATTAATTTAGTGACAAGTATTGGTAAATAATTATTAGATTTATTACAAACTTTAATAAATAATTCTAAAACCTATTACTGTGTAATTCCTTTAGAATCGCACTAGGTGTGACGGTTCTTTCAAGAGTCGCAACCAACCTAGCGATGATGAATGGTGGTTGGACGTGACTGAAGTCAGCCACGTCTCCTCTTAAGGGTCGTGACCAATAACACGACTAGCGGGGGGAATATTTATCGGGCGGCTGGGTATTCTACACTGGCATAGGTTGGAAAAAGGAGAGGCAGCCGGTAGAAGATTACTGAGGAAAGAAAGAGTTGTAGCCTGCAGCACATTGAAACTTATAAAGAAAGAAATTGCTCAGGTATGTTTCTACTGTCTCAGGGAGTAAATGATAATTAGTGTTTAAGAGTGCAATAAGAATAATACAGCCTCAGCATGATATATGAATAAATTCAGATGATAAATCTGTGAATAGTCTGTGATATTATCAAAATAATATACAGTACTTCTTAAGTTCAATAATATGTATGTGGATTAACAATGTAATTAACCACAATTCAGTACAGCAAGTTTCCTATTAGATCAGAATTCTGTCACTAATGTAATAATAACAAATGATCCACAAGAAAGATGTAAGGTGTAAATTGGTAAAATACTGACAGACTAAATATAAAAATCTGAACTGAACAGTTCCATATTAATTAACAGTAAATGGAATTCATAATCTGCATTCACAATGAATTTATATAATCTACATTTAAATGAATATCTTTCCAGGGAGGTAGAGGGATTTGTAGAAGGGTATATTGTCCACCCAAGTAGACCACCTACTGAATCATATTAGATCAGTAGGCCAGGAGGGCAGGTGTCCGCTACTGGCCTTGGTTCTGACAGAGTTAAGCCACTTCTACCATCCACTGGCTCCCTGGCAAAATAAAATTAATCAATTATGAAATAAGGTATAATCAAGGGGATACGACCCACGCTATAATGAGTAGGCTATCTTGGTGAATGGTTAATCTGCTGCCAAGGCCAAAGGGGCATGATGACTGCTTTTGGGATTGGAGTGGGACGGTTGGGCAAAGCTGGTCGTACCTTGTTTCCCCAAATCATGTAACGAAATGAATTATGCTTACAACCCATTGAAGATACACAATTGTATCAATTCAAAATCTGTTGTGTATGAATGATTTATGAGAACATATGTCCTATATGAACTAATAGAAAAATTTCTTCGCGATAAGATATTTTTCTGTTTCTGATTTAGTTTTCTATTTGTAATTCAGGCAAACATGTTTGTGCATGTATATTTAGTAGGGGACATTACAGTGTGGTTTGAAAACTTTATTCAGAAATTCAAATCAATGTGTTCCCCAGTAAGACCACTTTCAGCTGTAGTTGTGCATCATTATTCTAGTTGCTGCACATGATCCATAAACTCGAGGAAACTATGTTGCACTTTGGTACATCATTTATGGATTCTGAAATGACACTTCTAAACTACATTTCCATTTGTTTAACCACCTCCAATGGTTGCTTATGACATATGCTTTAAAGGATTAAATATAAAAACATCTCAATGCGGAAAATGAACTTGCATGACACACAAGAATACGAAACACAATAATTTATTTAGAGAAATCCGTTAAGAAGAGTGAGCTATGCTCATCATGTTTGTAATCCCCAATCATGGATGTTTACAAAACCTCAATGGGAATTACATACATCCAAAATGATCATGACTTGTAGCCTTAGTTGACTTGCAATAGTTGAGAATGAAGGACAATACCTGCATGCACAAGTTCTGCCATCCATTCATAGCAATCTAGAATTTGGTTGCAGCAGTTCCAAAAGTGCCTTTGTGTGCAACTTCCTGCTAAATGGGACAGTGGGCAGTTGTTTCACATTAATATCACCACACTTGCAGAAGTATGCTTCTCCTTCCTTTAACATCCTCCCTCTACCAAGTAGTCTTAGCTAACCAATAAGCATCATAACTTTGACTTTCTATCACATGATTTTGGCAATCTCTGCCAAATTGCAAGATGGGTTTGGTGATACTCTCAACATCTACCAATGCTTGTAATATTTATTGTAAGATTTGGCTAGGCTTTCCCATGTCTCTGACAATGTGCCAATTAGGTCAAGCAAAACTCAATTAAGGACTCTCAGTATTGTTAGCATAGAATGGCATGGCTCTTGCACAATCAATGGCTTTGGAAGATACAAGTCTGTCCTCTAACCATGGATGGCTTTGACAAATGTAGTTGGCTTTGCCTGAATCCAATACTTGCTAGTTACACAACTTGGCTTTGTCCAACAAGCAACAATACACAACCAATCTATTGCTCATATGGCTTCCCACACCATGTAACAGAGGTTCTTCAATCCAATCTTCATCTTTTGCCTCTTTACTTTTTGACCTTTCAAAACCAGCTCAAAATTTGAATAGTCACTATCTTAGCATCATTGTCAATAATGCATTTGTGATTAGTAGTTGGGAAGTTATGATGTCACTAAGGGAAGAATAATAGCCATCCTAGTGCTGAATCATGCTATTAGAATGATTTGTGGCAAGATGAAATGTGCCTATTGGAATAGAAAAGAACATGCATTGGAATGGGAAAGGATGGACATTTGCAAAATACAAAATGTCCTCCAAGATGGCTGTCACTAGCAATCATCAAAAAATGACTACTTAAACTGCTTGTGCCAAAGATAATCATTGCCCTATCTTCTACCATCCAACAAGATGCAAACAATTGCATAGGAACGAATTGTCCCCATAAATTTGCTACCTCAAACTATGTCACCAACAACACATCTCTATGTGGCATTCCCTCCTTGTTGAACAATGCCAACTCTATTTGACCGTCTGACAACATTGCTGCAAGTGACCATAGCCTCAAGCCAATAACAACATTGCTGAGAGTAATGTGTTTGAGCTATTGCATGTGTTATTGTTGGTAGTGGGGAAAGACATCTCGGAGTGAAACCTATCACTCTCCCTACTGCTGTGGCGTCCTTGCAAGTTGTTGCAGGTGACATTCAACCTTGCTATGGGTGTGTTGTGACGTTTTCACACATCGCCCCATTGCAAATGGGGACCCATGTTTTTTTTTGCTCGTTTTGTTCGTTTTCGCTTTGCTTTTTCTAGGGTTTTGTTAGTTTGTTAGTTGTCTGGATTTAGGGTCAAGCCTTAGGGTTTTAATTACCGTCTTTTCGGACCAAAATCCAGTCAGTTTTGGGAGCTTTTTGAATTTCCTTTTCTAGAATGCAAATTTTGAATGAAATGAATTCGCCAGAATGGTCTAATTTTCAATTGGAATGTTGATGCAGAGCTTAAATTTGTCTAAGTGTTGAAGATGAAATGTGAATTTTTGTCCAATTGAATATTTTTGACCAAATTTTGACATTTTTGATTTTTGATCCTAGGCATCTCAAATGATTTGTTTTCGCCTTGTGAAGTGTTAAAATGTGTAAAATCATGTTATTTTGGCCTGTAGGAGCAAAATCACTCCTGTCCCTTAGTGAAGGACGGGAGCTCGTTTTCAAATATTTTACTATTCCTGCAGGGTCAAGATGAATTACGAATTGGAAGTGATGGAGAAAGGCGAGATCTTTCCATTGAATATAAATTGAAGATTTTCATGAGCACGGAAATGCCTCCAGGGGAAAAATCGCTCCTGTCCCTCAGTGAAGGACCGGAGCTACAAATCCAATTTTGCTTTGTCCTTGCAAGATTTTAACGTCTTGACGATGTGAAAAGGTCCAAAGAGGTGCATTTTATCAAATGAATATAACTTGAAGCGTCGCCCAGGGGATCACATAGGATAGCAAGTCCGGCTTGAGTGAAGTCCTGATCCTGAAATTTGGCTAAGTCTGGAATGCCCTGATCCTGAAATTTGACTAAGTCTGGAAACTGAAAAAACCTCCAAAAACTAGATTTTGCAATATAACTCCTGGAGGTCTGAAACCACTCTCAAACATCCTGAAAGTATATATGGAATATAACTTAAAGTATAAGTGACATTTCTTCACTTATACTTAAATGTTATATTCCATTAAAATTGTCCTGATTGAGAGTGCGAAAAGTCAAATTCCGCTCGTGTCCTTCTCCAAGGGTCCAGAGCGAAAAGCGCTCCTGTCCCTCTCCAAGGGACCAAGGCGAATCGCTCGTGTCCCTCACCAAGGGACCAGAGCGAAAATGCTTAGTTAGGCCATTCCTGACCTTGTTTGGACGAATCGAGACATCAAAGGCATGGTGAAGGACGAAATGAGCATGATAGAGCATCCAGACTTGATCAAAAACAACGAAATGATGAAGTTTTTGCCTAGAGGGTCAAATTCGCTCCTGTCCCTCACTGAAGGACCAGAGCGAAATTCTTCATAAGGTACGATCTGGGCAAAGATCAAGCAAATTTTATGTTCGAAGGCAAGAAAGGAGGTCGATCGAACCCGTTGAAGACAAATTGAAGATTATCAAACGTCAACAAAGGACCAAAATGCTTAAGTTCGCTCCTGTCCCTCAGGAAGGGACCAGAGCGATTTTTGTTGTAGATGATTTTCTCGCCAAATTTCAGCCGATCTCAAGGCATGAATGAATGAAAGGAGGCATTGCGAATCCGTTGAATATAATTTTCGAAGGTGATGAAGTGAAATGAGGCCCACAAGAGCAAAATCGCTCCTGTCCCTCTCCAAGGGACCAGGGCGAGGTACCTTGTAGCTCTCGTCCCTCTCCCAGGGACCAGAGCGATTTCCTTCATTAGACAGAATCTAGGCAAATGTCAAGACAAGTGTACGTTCAAAAGCAAGGAAGAACATGAGATGGACGCATTGAATACAAAATGAAGATTTTTTGGACGTCCACAAAGGTCCTAAATGTCTAGTTCGCTCCTGTCCCTCAGGAAGGGACCAGAGCGATTTTTGATATAATTGATTTTCTTGCAAAGTTACAAACAATGTCAAGGCATGAACGAATGGAGTGAAGAAAGACGAATCCGTTGAATATAGACTTGGAACCTGACAAAGTGAGATAAAGGCTACAAAAGGAGGATCGCTCCTGTCCCTCTCCAAGGGACCAGGGCGATACAATGGTGATGTTGCCTTCTCTTCAAGTTCAAAACCACTCCAAGGCGAAGAACAAGGTGGCAAGGACGTCTCAAGGCATTTCCATCAAGCAACAAGTTACAAAGGTCGTCACATTGAAAGATTTGCACTAAGACTCCCAGTTCGCTCCTGTCCCTCAGGAAGGGACCAGAGCGAAATTTGTATAAAGGCTCTAAATTTTGAAAGTTTATCACGCATCAAGTGATTGAGGAGGATCAAGGGACCACGTTTTACCCAATGAAGACAATGGCAAGTTGAAAAAGGCAAAGACAAGCTCAAAATCTTGAAATTCGCTCCTGTCCCTCAGGAAGGGACCAGAGCGATGTTGAATATATTGGCTAATTCATACAAAAATCACGTTGAGTCAATGTTTTGCAAGGTGATAAAAGGTCTAAGGCGTCTTTCGAAGGTGATATACCAAAGGCTTCAAACGTCAAACGATCACCAATTTGTACCAAGAGGCTATATCGCTCCTGTCCTTTGGACAAGGACCAAGGCGACTTTTACTAAAACACTCATGTTCCGACAAAATCAAGACAATGCAAGGGTGGGCAAGATCGAGGACGTCCTTTGGAAGGCAATGAACGAAGAACGAAGATCAAAAGTTTGCAAATTTGAGCTAGGACACAAGGATCGCTCCTGTCCCTCTCCAAGGGACAAGGGCGATGATCCTTATAACATCCAAACACCTCATGAAAGCAAGTGGGACGTGCGTGGAATGGACAAGCAATGATATTATTCGCCTTACAATGGAAGTTCGAAGGTCAAAGATACAAGATGAACGTGAAGACATGGAGATCGCTCCTGTCCCTCTCCAAGGGACAAGGGCGATGTTAGGCAAAACACATGATATTCTTTGAAAATCACGTTAAGACAAAGACGCACAAGGTTTTAAATGGCATTTGGAAGATGATACAAGGAAAGGATCGTATCAAAATGGAGAATTTCAAGCGAAAACCTTAGGATCGCTCCTGTCCCTCTCCAAGGGACCAGGGCGATAATGGTCATGAGATGCACTTATTCGCACAAGAAAGAAATTCAAGCTTGAAGGACCCAACAAACATCGCAAAATCAACGTGGAGATGAGGACCTTGGACGTAAAAATTGCAAGAGTCATGACAAAGTTGATGGATCGCTCCTGTCCCTCAGTCAGGGACCAGGGCGATGAGGTACGTATCTTCCCACTTTTTCATTTTTGGGCGCTAAACAAACATTTTTGAATTTATTTAAATGCTAAAATTCGATAAGTTTTGAAAATTCAATTAAATGGCATTTAAATATTGCGCTTGATATTAATTAAATTATTTTGCCTTGTAAAAAATCGAATTTGTTAATTTAAATGACAAAGGCATTTAATTAATTATTTATTAATTAATAGAAAATCAAAAGGAGCGCTTGGTATTTTATTGGTTTATAAAAGTCGGCCTTGTTATTTATTAAAAAATCGTTTAATTTGCTTTATTTTCACAAAGTAGGCCTTAAGGTAAGTATGAGGTGAGCGCTATAAAGGGAGGGTGAGAATCTTCATTTTCACATCACCCTTTTATCATTCAAATGCGATCAAAGGGAGAAGTGCGAGTGTGTTTGAAGGAGCGAATTTTATTTCGAAGCAAGGTGGTGCGAACTTGAAGTTTCCATTTGAGCGAAGTTGCCTAGGACGTCAAAGACATATCAAGGATACATTAAGGCGAAATTGCTAACTTGAAGAGGAAATCACGTCCAAGACTTGAAAGGTGGTGAAATTGATCTTTTGAGGAGATAACATTGAAGACTATTTATACCTCAATTTCGCCTAGGCGAATTTTATTCATTTTTGCATTTTAGAGTTAAGCTCTCAAGTAAGGTATGGCAAGATCTCTTGTTTTAATTTCAAATTTTGATCGTCATTGCCTTAATTTTGAATTTTGAAATTTTGTTTTGCCTTAGCTCAATCGTTTTTAGGAAATGATTAATAAAGGACTTATCATTAAGTTTCCTAAAATTTGCTCTCTAATTTATGTTATGTATTGCAAAATCATGTTACTAATTTTGAAATGTTGTGTAGGCCTCAAATGGAGATCTCATCAAGGAAAATCAAGCCGGATCAAGGACGGTCTTCGCCAGAACGATCAAGCCAGGACATGGGCGACTCCTTTCAATCCAGCGTTCCAAGGCGAGGTACATCGTCATCCTGCACATCAAGGACAAAAGGAGTTAGGACAAGAGTTAATTAAAGATAGCCTCTCAACGACATCAAATTGAATATTTAGCAAGCTACAAGCGTCAGATGAGGTGGCATCCCAGTCATCACTCCTCCAGTCAGTGTGGTCCACCTCAGCATGTCCAGATTCAATGTACTTAACTCATGGAAGGTGGCACAAACTCCGATGTACCTACCCTGGCTATCCATTGGTCGATTTTTCTAGAAGGGACATGTGTCCAAGCAATACAATTTTATCATTGGTCAAGCATTAAATGTTATGTAATGGTTGTAACAAACCCTAATTAGGGTTTTCATTGTAAAATCTTGGCCATTGATCTTGAATTGATCTAAGCCATCAAATTGTATTGTGGGCACTATATAAGCCCAGGCATTTCATTTTGTAAAGGTTAATTTTAGATGATTAGAGAGAGTTGTAAATATTTAGAGAGAATTAGAGAGAGATAGTTAGAAATAGTTGAAAGTAGTTAGTAGTTAGAGAGTAGAATAGGAGGACAAGGCAAGAAATTGTTGCCATTGATTGTAAACAAACTCCATTTTCATTGAAGTAATGGTGAAATATGTCGTTTTCTTGCAATTTGCATGGTTTCTTGTTGAGTCTTCAATCTTAGATGGTAGATGATTAGATGAATGGAAGAAATGTGATTGATTGATGGTGGAATTCGTACATCCATACTACTAGCAATTTGTTGATTGCAAACTTGCCTTGTGTAGTCGACTGGAATCGTTCAGCTTAAGCTCAATTTCAATTTGTCGCTTCTTCATTGATATGCATCAACTTGGATGGTATCTATGCCTGCGGTGATGATTTGAACATCATAAAGCTTCCCTAGAAGATCGCACTAGCCTTGTGTAGATGTTCCATTGATGTCAAAACAAGACCTAGTTAGAGTTTCATCAAAAATCAATCATTGCTCCTACATTCTTAGTATTAGGATTAGATCCTCTCTTCGCCCCCATCCTTTTTCCATTTTTTAATCTAAGCTAGTAAGAGCCTGTGTTCCAGCAAAGCAGATCGGAAGTTCAATGTAAGTCCCCTTGTGATTCCAGCAAATCACATCATACCACTGGAGCTTATCCACACGTAGAGACCCTACATTAAGGAACCTTGGAGTCTACCTAACTGATCCTTTACGCGAATCTTCAGCAGTTAGAGGCTTTATTCAAGAGAGGATAAGATGCCCTTAGGTATTTTATTCTGTGTATGATTGTGTATAAAATACACGTCAACAGGGTGTTATATCAATTCCTGTAGGTGAACTTGCAACCTCAACTCCCTTGTCCATCTAGTTGTTGTGATCTTAGTTACGATGAAATATGATTTTGGGTGGTGCACATCTTAGTGGCTGTGTAAGAGCTTGTAGTTGCTATGCAATTGTCCTCAATTGCTATGCAACTATAGGAATGTGAAAATGCAGTTTTTATTTTTGTAGTGTCAGAAATTGCATACCTTACAATTTCTACTCTACATGTTGCCCTCATTTTAGTGTCCATTTTTGTAGTGTAGTCATTAATTGCACCCAACCTATCATCCAAGCCTTTTACCTCACCCATTGCCAAGTTCTAACCTTGACTTTATTTTGAACCTATTCCAATAACCTTATATTGTCTTATTTACACTTGGACTTAAGGCAATATTGCAGTGGCGTCGCCATGATTGTAGGTTCATCCACAACTAACAAAATTAGTTTAAACTCATCTTTTTTCCCATTCTAACAACCAAAGCTCTTTTCATTGATCTCTTTTTTTTAATGGCTATTATTCTCTCAATAAAATGCTTTGTTTGGAGCCTTTTTGAAGGTTAATGACTATAATTGAAATCTTTTTTTCTTGCTTTCTCTCATTGCATCCTCTTATTTCCACTCTACTCGAAAGATTGACACAATTCTTTATACTAGAAATATATATTTTCTTGCCTTGAGCCTCCCTCTTGCCGTTGGTCTCTCACTCTCGATTCTATAGAAACCTCAAGGATATTGTAGTTCTTCCTTTGACAATTCCTTTGATTGCTTTTGTGTCCGTATTGGAGATTTAAATCTTTCCTTTCTTTATACTTTCAACATTATTTACTATTTTTATAGTTATCATAAGCTTTGAAATTGTTTTTAATCTTAATTGCCATTCTTGAAATATTGATGATTCCATTACCTTGTTTATTTTCACACAGATAGAATTACAAGCTATTGCTATTTATATGTTTTATCTATGCTCCTCGTTCTAGACACATTTAGGTTAAGTGCACACACATGAATATTAAAGTTTATTTGGTTGTCCATGGAGGTTGAAAGACCAAAATAGGGTTTTGACTACCTTGGCAAGCTTTCCTTTAGTTACTGGTACCCTTTTTCATTTGTCTCAGATATTGGTGCAACATTTGGGAACATTACAACATGTTATAAGATTGCTCCTTACAGTGGGTTTTATTTTTTAAAGTTTATTGAGCTCAAATTACCTTATCATGGTAGCATTATTTCATATAAGTTTTTGGTGTTTTGTTCATTGCATTCTTACTCTTTTGAAGGTTTCTGTTGTTTCTTATTTCAGTGCATAGTGTATTGGAGCACAACCATGCTAGCCTCCCTGTTTGTGCACTAGTGTCCTTGTATTATAATCCAAATATGCTCTTGCTACCCCTAACAGAAACCAGAATCCTATTAGTTAACAAAATCATCAGTATCTAGGTTTCATATTTCTATTTTTGATCCTTGGTGTTGACATACTTCTTATTTCCTAGTTCTTTTTTTCCTTTCTTGTTTCTCATTGTCCATTAGTTATTCCTAAGACAGGAATCTAGACTAAGTAAGACACTTTATAATATTCTAAGTGAAGGAACAAATAACTTCCATTTAGTTGGTAAAATGTTAGTTTGTGTTTACCTTATTTAAAAAAAACAAATTTAGGATCTTTCATATTGGAGTACTAGTGGAAATCTAAAAATAGATAATTGAAACAAATTTACCCCTACAAACTAAATAGGGTATCTAATTTTTACCCACAATTCCTTTGTGGCCATTGGTTAACAAGGGGTCATGTTTATTGTTATCTTGTGTTGGGTGATGCTAGGGCAACAAAACATCATCATTGGTAGGTTAATCATTATCTTGAGACACCATTGTTCCTGTAATTTGGGCTGTGGTGTTTGATTATTGCTTTGCATTCCATTGCTTGCTTTGTTGGTAGCCATGGGAGCTAGATTGTAGGTAGTCTGGAGTTTCTATGTTGGTGTTTGAACCGATTAATTAGTTATAGGGTTGGCCACTACAATTCTAGATGATTGTTAAGAGGTTTACTTAGGTAGTAGAGGCAAACAGAGGAGAGTTGGCGGCACACAGCAGAGAATGGAATTAGGGTGTTTCCATTGCTGATGTTCAAAATGAGAATTTACAGAGCCATACTGCTGGCAAATTGCTAGAGCCATGTGAAGGAGGCTTGTGAGTGTTAGCTGAGCCAAGAGATTGGCTGATAATGAGAGCCATCCAAAACTATGTGGACTGGTTGATTGGTACAGAGCTGAACCCATGAAGCTGATTTGTTAGCTAAGATTATCTGGTAGACATGATGCTGACATAAGGTAGAACATGTTGGTGTAAGCATGGTAGAATATCCTTTTGAGTACCTGATTTCTATAGAGGTTGCATGCTTAGTCCTTGGGATTGATGCAACAAATTCTAAAGTACTTTTGTTGAAGGCATTGCTCTTCATTTTCTGTGGTTGTGAGTAGGGCTGCAGGTCATGAAGCATTTCAGGATTGTCTATGGATGCATGTGAGTCCAATTGAGGCATTCTAAACATGTATGACAATGGCTTAGTTGCATGAGGAGCATAACTCACTCTTTTTGCAGTTTATACCCAATTGAGGGTTTCTCTAGAGTGAACTTGTGTTGCACGTTGATGTGTGCATGATGCAAGCTTTTATCCACATTTGAGATGTTTCTGTTTAAGTCCTTTATTGCATATGTCATAGGCAGCCATTAGAGGTGGTGAAGTGCATGCAAAGGTAGTTGGGAGCATCTCCATTTAATTCTATATGTTATTTACTGGTGTGTAGCATAGTTACCCTGAGTTTATGGATGAACAACTAGCAGATGACAATAGTACTTTATGGTGGGCTTGGTTTTCCTATAGAAGTAGATAGATTGTGGAGCTTGTGTTAAGAGGACATAAGTGGTAATGCCACCATTGATAGTGTTGTGATGAGTAGTACAAGGTAGAGTTAGCTTAATAAAATAAGTTTTAAGTGGGAATTTTAAAAACTTGTGATTGTGAATGCCACTCATTGGCCTAGGATTTGTAATCTTTATACCGATTCATGTGTAATTGATAATGGGCCTATGCAGTGGAAGATGATGATAATGTGAAATTATCTTGATTCTCATTTTTTGGTGTCCATTGATGCTATCTTGTTTTCTGGACATGATTATTTGATCTGGCAGTGCTTTATGTTGGTGGCTAGTTCTTCAAATGTTCTTAAGGTTCCTGCTAAGTTATATGCCATGCCACTTTAGGGTTCCAGTCTTGTACTGGATGGGTGTGGGATACAGGTTCTGCAATGAGAGCATCTTGGGTTTGGCCAAAATAAAAAGCCATAATAGCCAACTGACCAACAAATTATTGTCTTAATATAGTGATATATCTGTTGGAGTTCAATAAGCTAAATAAAACAATTTTGGCTTAAATAAAACACAATAGGGCAGACCAGATTGCTCCTGGGTGAACCTAAGGGGACTCAGGGTTGCCCAACAAAAAGAAAAAAATTAAATTTAAAAACATTTTTATAAACAAAAATGTGCTAAATACCTAATTTCGCTATTAACTGATAAAATTGTGAAAATGGCGTGTGTCATGAAGGTTTGTGCGGTTTCATTGGCCTTAATTTGGGCTGCCCCTTAACCCTGCTGGGGGTGTTTGTAACAAGCCACCCCTGGTTCACTAACCAATTTTTTGCAACGCCCACAAAGTTTTCTATCTTCAATAATGCCAGCATTTTGTTAAATATTTCACATTCTCATTGAATGTTCACCATATTTTGCATTCTTCACCATGAACATTTCAACAAACAGTTTGCATGTATGTGACAGTGCTAGAGTTTGGTTTGCAGACTTTTATGTGATTTTTGGGTGAACTGTTAAGGTATTTTCTGATTTTTTTATTGATTTTATGTTTCAGAGATAACATGTGACATTATGCCCAAACTTAACATGCAATTATATGTAAAGATGATCAAACTTACATTCACTGAAACCACTATATTCTGAACAACATTATCTGACTGTAATTTAGAAGAGAATATTTGTATAAATCTGACCTTTATTATTAGCAGAAATAATGTATGACAGCTGTTTGAAATTACATTATCTTGGTGAGCTGGATTATTTCCCATGTTCTTCTAATACTACAAATCACATGCACAGGTCTGTAATATAATATCCTCCATTGGCAGATTTAAATACTCAACACTCAATGATACCAACAGGTGGAGTCAACAAAAATAAATAATTAGACTGAAACTTGAAGTTGCTGCTTCAAAATATTGCTAACAAATTTGAAGGTACCCACACCACTGTGAAGAATGAGATTGTTGCTACAAGACCACAAGTTGGCAAACCAAGAGGTATGAACGCTGACCTTAGTATTGTTTGTCTTGCCAAAAAAATTACAGTTTCCAACAACCATACATGGTAGTATCAATCTTCCATAATGACTTGAAAGCCACGCCAAAGCTAAGCAAATAAATTGCTCAACAAACTCCAGTTTCAACGTTCAGCAGAGAAAACAATAGCAGTCACTTCAAATCTTCAAAAGATGCAATTGCCAGCAATGAGAACTATTCCTCCATACATGGCATCCATAGTCTCTCCACGAACCCTTTAAAAATCTTCATAATCTGAAATTTGTGTTGCCTAGCAAGACTCTTACAAATTTCTGCAAAATTTAATTGGAATTGCAAAGCTTTTTTTCCGCACAATCCGTGATCCTAAATGGACCATGCCGCATTAACTAGGGACGATCTTTCACCACTGTGGGCAGTCTTCTCCGAGAGGTTTTCCATCCATAAGAAGGCTGAGATGAACTAAGTTCAATCCCGCTGAACCACAAGGGTTTCTCCAGAGGAAAATGGAATAATTTTCATAATGCAAATGAGCTCTGCAAACCTTTATTTATACTTTTTCCGCTAAACTTTCTAGAAGACTTCTTTTTTAAAAATTCACTTTTAAAAGCTCTTTTTTAACTCCAAAAGGCCCTTTATCAGAATAATGATAATATTTGATACGTAAGGTCCCAATATGAAACATCCATGATTTAAAACTTTTCATCCTCTTTCCAACTAGCAATAACACTAAGGTGTTCCTTAAATTATTTTGATTAAATTAAGCAACCTTAGTAATATAATTAAATTAAAGCAAATAATACACCTGAGTTGTAGGTACTGTTGAAAAGCATCAAAATCAAAATTTGAATGCACTGGAGTGATAGCAATGATGAATAATGAAAATCGAACCCAACCAGATGACTTACTATAAATAAACGCTTTCTCCAAGAATCTTGGAGAACCCATTAAAAGTTAGAATTCGCTTCAAAAAGTAGCATAATAGTCCTCTAGACCAACTGAGCTCATTGCCAACATCAAACATCCTCTCTGACAAGTCTGATGGTCACCAAGAAAGCTGGAGCGAACTACAATATTGAAGTGACCTAAAATGGGGACATTATAGTGTTGCCCCCAAAGTCCCATGAGGGGTTCTGCTGCTCAACCCCATTGGGGTCTCCACACCCAAACCCCACTAGTTATTGGGATCTCTTATCACATAAGAAACTTGATTACAATGAGGGGGTTTGAGTTTGGAGACCAAAACTAACAACTTGAGACAAATATCTTTATGACTGTCATAATATCATTGACTAACGATGAAGTATCATGCCATAAAAGATTCAAATGTCATTCTTATAAAATATAATATTGTATGATATATCAAATGTATTTGTAATTCTGTATATTTTAAACTTTTTTGCATACACACCCATGTGCGCACACACATATGTTACAGCTGTACAGTACCCAAGGAAATCTTATTGGCCTTAGCAAAGTATCAGAACCCCAACCTGTACCTGCATCCGTACTAGAACCGGAAACTTAGGGTTCCTGGCTGTAAAATGATTCCCCTTTCAAGTAATAATTATAGACCATAGTTTCTACATACTTTCAAGTTAAAATGCTAGTTTTGAAAAAGTTGTAAATTTCTAATGGTCTGAGAGGATATTAGACAATGTTATGTCTATGGATGATGTTTTTTTATGTTGCCTTCAGTATTTCAAGAGTTGGATTAATCTTTATCTCTTTGAAAAATAATTATGATTAATAATTTAATATAGTATGGCATCTTTGTACCAAGTTTATGCTTTCTAACTTAAAGTATTTGAGCTCAGAATATTTTTCCCCCGTTCTTTATGTAGGAACCAGTCTTCTAAAATTAATTTTCTTTTATAGCTAAACTTTTCTTTCAACTTTCAATCTCTTGGCAGCCTCAATCATTGGTTCCAGTTCATCAGTTTGACAAGTTGCCGAGCTTTTTCATCTTTGCTGGTTTGGTTTTCACTCCATTGACACAACCCTATCTTCATGAATATGGTGATGATTGGTACAACACTTCACCACGCAGACTTTGTCAACGCGCTCTTACTGAATTGCCCCAAAAGAGAGGGGAACAAATAATCATTCTATCTCAGGTAATCTGATATTTGACATGTTTATCAAGAATAGCTGGATACACATCAAAACTGCCTATTGTTTTAGCATATTTTTTATGGGCATTTAATATGACATTTTGTTAATTTGTTAAAAACATTATTTGAAAATATTGTATTAAAGACAATTTGCAGACTTACAACATCAAAAACTAAACATCAACTGCAGTGATGTCCAGATGCTAGTCTGAATGATACTGCAAATTTTTTTAAAATTTCATGTTTAAGGAAATCCCCAAAAATTATATCCAAACTGAAGAAACTACTATGCATCAAAATAAACCCTATTCAATGGTGTTGATTGAGTATACTGAGGCCCCTGATAATCAATGAGTTAACATACATTAAGAAACATAGTGTTGTCTGAGGTTCTTATGAGTTTCTCACAAAATTTCCAGGATTTTGAGTGCTATATTTGGGATTGGAAGTCCTTGAAAACTTGACAGTCATCTTATGATCTATACCATTTTTGCAGGCAATTTTCTCGTTTTTAACCAAAGCAGGTATCATCAAATCTTGCTGCATGTTTTCTCATCTTAATCTAAGCAAGTACTTTGAGGCTGAATTTGGTCTTCCTGAGGAGAGTTTTAGGGATCATACTATTTTTAGCTGGATTGGCAGCACAAGAAACCTTGTATTCCATCAAGTTCACAGTATTGCATTGGGGGTTTGCACCTTGTAGTACAACAAGCATTGCATCTTGTGAAGTTCAGTCTCTCTGTGGGTAATGCTATGGATAGGTACTCCATAGCTCAATCAGCCTTGTAGCCTATGATGTTCACACTCTTAGCTAGATTAGCATCACAAGCAACTGTTTATCCTGTGAAGTTCACACTATTACATTGGGGGTTTGCACCTTGTAGAACAAGTAGCATTGCATCCTGTGAAGTTTGCACTGGGTGTGGGAAACTTTATTGATTGACACCCATAGCACAAGCAGCCTTGCAGCCTATGAGAATCACACTCTTAGTAACACTGCAGTTTCTCACCTTATAGCAGAAGCAATTCATAGCTTTCCTAACACTAGGAGTTGTGCCTTTGGTGAACTTCGCAAATCTTATGAATGGCACCACAGATCAGATTTTTACAAATTGGTCTCACAAGCACTACTAGAAAATCCACTTCATTGACTGTTTCCATGTAGCTAACTTAATTTAACTTCACATTTCTATCTCAACAACATCCAAAGTAATTGAAATAGTTGGAACAAGAAAACACCATAAAAAGATTCAAGCTAACCAAGTAAAACTGATATGAAGCAAATAATGGAAATTTTTAAATTTTCTGTATGAAAATATGAGACAAGGATTTATTCAGGAGGGGAAATCCTGTTGGAAAGGAAACCCTTGCTCATTAATTTTTTTGAAGTTGTACAGTAAGATCTCTCTTATGATACTTGAAGGATTTGAAGCATAGAATGACTTGAACAGCAAAAAAAAGCTTAGTAAAGAAGATATGGTACTCTCTATTAATAGAGGAAGACTAGGAGTCATTTGTAACTCCATCACTGTATGTTCATAGTTTCCCTAATCCCATGTGTGAGGGAGTGAATGTGAGCTTGGTGTCATAGGATGTACATTTGAAGTTGTAGCATCGTAAAATTGTATCCGCATACAATTTCGCCCTCACCTAGACCTCACCTTGGTGCTTCGTCTTCCGATGCCCAATGACTATTTTGATTCTGCTCACACCACCTCACAAACCCATATTTTCACTTTCTCTCCTATCTCTGCCCCAAATCTGAGTCCTGATTCTCAAGACCAAGGCGCCCAACACCCTGGTCCTCTCAATCAAGGCCCAAATGTGGTCCTCACAACAGTCACATCAAGTGAGTGGGAAATTAGATCCCGTGTCGGCCTACTACGAAAATTCAAATAATTTTCGAGCAGTTAGGTATAAAAGGAGGTTTGTCTCTCTCATTCGAAGTTGAAGCCTAAGAAATCTAGTAAGCCATCTAATGATCCTAAATTCAATTCAAGTGAGCAAGTAATCAGACATTCGTCAAGCATTGGAGAAGTAAAGTCAAGTTCAAGCATTCAAGGTGGCATCCATGATCAACCTTCTATGAAGACATTCTACAATACATCCTAAAACCCTTGCATGAGGATTCAAGCAAGCTTCATCAAGGTATACATTTCAATTACAAGCATTTAATTTCAAATATGGCCTTTCCCTCAAAAGGAAAGCATTTTGCTGCAATTTTCATTACAATTATTACTTCAATTTCAAGGTTAATTCCTAAACCGGGGTTTGACCCAAGGTAAACCCCTATCCTTTTTCCCTCTCTTTTTGTGTGTAGGGAATTGACTCAGGAGCTGTACTCAGAGATTTCGATAGAGTTGATGATGACGAACAGGTTCAGATTTCGACAAAGCGAAAAGCGGAGGACCAAGGCAAATCCCAGCTACCCAATCCCCCAAAATTAGTCTGAACTTTCGGAAACAAGTTCTGATTCTCTTCTTCTCCCATCCTTGTCTGTGGCTCTGTTTGATACCTATAGCAATCTATTTTCACTGGTTTATCTCAATTATCCATTGCTTCATCCTAAATCATACAATTCAATTCCAGTTTCACCTAAAAGAGGGTGAGAAACTAAAACCAATGAATCTAATAAAAATTTCAGCCCCTTCCTATTTGGTTTGTGGCTAGATCTATTGGATTCACCCTTCTTTCAATGTATTGGTCCCTTAAGTAAGATTAGTGGTTTTATCATCTTATTTGGTGAAAAGCTAATTTTGACACCAAAACAAAAGTGTAACTTGAAGATTTTTTTTGTGAAAATACAAACGAGTCGTAGAATATATGTGGCACCTCATATATTGTCTTATTATATGAATTAAAAATTCATGTGAGAAACATTAACTTAGGAGCTATGGTTTAACTTGAAATTGAGGTGAAATTTTTGAATTGTAGTAAGCCCACATCGTTTTATATATTTTTTTCAATATAGAAAATGCAAATACAAGTCCATGCGCTTTCGGATCACCAAGTTCCTAGTGTGGGCAAAGTAAGAGCATATGGCGTTTTGGACAACACACATTCTATCTAGATGAATGTGTTGGGAAATAAACAAGTTCAATACCAAAGATTGTGAAAATCAATTTCTATCCAATAAACTAATCAAAGGATGAGATTCAAGGCTTGGATAGCAGCAACATGAAAATCTGAAACTCATATGCAAATCTGAAAATCAAGCTACCGTAATTGTGGAAAACCCATAATTAGAGCCTTCTTCTTTATGATGCCAAAAATCAGTCTGTTAACCATGCTTAATAAACCTATCTTATGTGAACTTATAATGGCAATAAATAATGATTAACTTTTGCTTAATATAACAGCAATAAGCATAAATCAGCAACATAACATCCACACATAACAAAGGATTTACTTGGAGAAACCCTTGCGGGAAAAAACTCTACCAAGAAGAGAGGACAAGCTTATTAACAACAATAAAAGTGCTCACAATACAATCACTTCTATTCTCCTCTTTGCCTCCACCATATCAGCACTTATGTACATGTGAGCAACCTCATTATGCCTCCCATCTGTCCTTCATTCCTGTAGAGAAAACTACATTCAACTATTCAACATTCTATTGCAAAAAAAATCTACATCCAAATTTATAGAATGGCAAGACCTCCAAAACCACCAATAAAGGTTCCCAAAGAAGGCTCTTCATTACTCACAACCACAACCCTTGGAATGCCTCCACAAAACTCGATTGACATTGGTTTATCTTCCAATACCTTCCCTCTAAAATGGACACCTAAAATTGCAAGATTAAACATTACATTATATGTAAAAAATGACTGGAAACCAAGAGACACTTGTTGCCTCTTCCACACTCCCACTTGGAGAAGCCCATAGGTCACTCTTTTTCCACTTTCTTAAGTCATTAAATATCTTATTCTAGACATCCATAAGTGGCGAAAACTATTTTAAATATTTGTGTTCACAACCCACTTTTACCGCTTCTAGTGTAACCCATCACCCCTTATGAATGTATTACAAACAATGGTGAGAATTACATATTACAAATTATTTTCCCAATACATCCTAAGTGGCTTAGGACACGGATGTTGGAACCATGTCATAGGATTTACAAGGTAGATGGCACCTTAATCCTAACAGAATGCACTATTCAAATGTAAGATGGCAAAACGACCAGAGCATGCAAGCAATATAGTTGACCCAAATCAACACCTCTTCAGCAAACAAGCATGCATAGAGAATGCAGAGCCATTACAATTAAATCTGATCAAGGCAAAATGTTTAATTACATGCGGACCCGATTAGTGCCAAAATGGGCTTGAAATGCAGAGGGGTCTAGCAATGAAGCAAGACCTTTAATGATAAATGTATTCACTAGCGGTATACCGTCCGGTTTACAATATCTTGAACATGAAATGGACAGTGCTCTAGTGGTATTACCATCCAAAGTCACAATAATATGAACATGGAATGCGCTAACTACAAATGAGAATGATATTGATAAGAGAAGCTAGTTGCACACACTAATAATGTTATTCAAAATGATGAACACACCATTGCATATACATAAGTTAGTTCATAAATCATAGGTTGATGTCATACCATTCCTGGACTCGATAAACTAAAGTGGACTGCCAAAGAGGGCTGAAGGATGATGTAGAATGCTAATTGAAGACCTCCAAACTCACTGAAAATTACTCAATCATCATATCAGATTGTTTGGGTCTTAAAATTGCCTTCAATCCACCATATTTAATACCCCAAACCAATGTATAACCACCATTTAACTCTAGGATAACAACACTGCTGTATGGCCCAATATGTAGAGAAAAATCTCTTCGAAATAACTCTGTTTATTGCTGCAGCAAACAGTATAGCATGAAATAAGGTAGTATGACCCTCTCAAAGCTCCAAAAATCACTCCTAAATTCAAGCTAGAACTTGGATAATAAACACTAATAAAACTTACATACCAAAATCTCTCAAAACATAAAAGATCTCCAACATCAATAGAAAATTGGAAAAAACTCAGCATTCAACATAATGGTGATTTCTGGATGAAATCACTCAGCCAGCTAGATGGTTTTTGTCTTTGAAATTGGTTTCACCAAAGAGTTTTTTGTCCTTAGGAAAACTAGAGAACTCATATTCTTTCACCGAAGCAAATGTAATGAATAAGCAGTAACCTTTCTTCTTAAGATCCAAACTCCTTTTATAAATTTCTTTTGAGTTATTTTAGGAAAAAAGTGTTTTTGCTTTTTCATTGTTTTTTTCTTTTTATTGCTTTTTTGAAAATACAATTTAGCCCTTTTTACCTTTTCATTAACTTTTTTTTGAAAAAACTATTTTTCCTTGATAAAATAATATCAAAGTTACCCGGGGACGCGTCCCCGACCTGAAAACCCCCGTCCCCGTCCCGGGGACGTTTCGGGGACTTGGGGACGGCCAGGGGACGTTTCCCCCCATCCCCAAATTGTCCTGCATTTTGAGGGGATGTCCCCGAAACGGGGGGACGCTTGCCCTAGCTCTGGGGGATGGCTGGGGACGGCTGGGACGTCCCCAATCCGTCCCGGGGACGGCTAGATGTCCCCCATATCTAAGGCCATTAAAAAATATTAAAAAAATAAAAAAAGTTGTATTTTCAATTTTTAAATTTTTTTTTCTAATATGCCCCTTATTAATTCAAATTGTTATTAAAAATAAAAAAAATTAAAAGATAACATTAATTAAATTTTAAATTTATTAATTTAATTCATAATTTTGACAATGAAACTATATGGCAGCAGTGTAGCCTTTGGGCATTTTGACACAGAGATTAGAAAATCGCTCAAAAATCGCCAAACTCGGTGAGTCAATAGAAAAATAACACCCAACGCCTTTGTTAAAGAATAAGATTTTTTGGCCTCGCGGGGTGCTGCCCCTCGATCTCGCCCTGAATCGCGACGAGGAGCGCTACCCCCAAACCCCTGTTGAAAAATATGGGGGGAAACTGCGTCGATAGAAGTAGGGAAAATTTAACCTCTTTGTTTTGACATTTTGTATGTTATTTCTTTAATATCTATTATGATATGCATATTGACAATGTGAATGAATTGAAATTCTAATTTATGAATGCATAATTGCATATTGTCTATTGAGTATTAACAATGTTGTATGTTCAGAATTTACATTCTAAAATGTTTTCAACTTTTCATAGTATCATATACATGCTATATCCATGTTTTATTGTTTTCATATGAATATAATGTATGTATGCATGCTTTATCCATGTTTTCATATGAACATTTAGAATTTTGAAATTTTCCTATATATTTTAAATTTTTCCTGTATTTTATATAGCCGTCTCCTTTGACGTCCCCAAATTTGGCAAAAAAATTTGCCGTCCCAGAAATGCTTCCCACCGTCCCCTGCCGTCCTCGTCCCGGAAACTCGGGGTAACTTTGAATAATATTAAGCATCCTTATGACCAGTTTTCATCACCTTGAGCTTGTTGACACTAAATTTGAAAACTTAAAAACACTTTTTAAATAATTAAATATAAGCTATTAATTAAAATATTAATGAAAGGTACCCTTTTTGACAATATAATAAGATTTGGGTCACTAGATCATATTAGGTGAAGAGGTGCTTGTGTGGGGTATTTAAGAAGGTAAATTGGTGTTGTTAGAAGCAAAGAAATTATAATGAATATTATTTGAATAAGAGCAGATCTAGAGCAGAGAAATATGAAGAGTATTTCAGATTTGTTTTGAAGCATATTGGAGCAGATCTATGGGACATATTGGAGCATATGTTTGAAGAACATTGGAGCAAATTTATGAGATATACTTGAGCAGATTATGAGCAGATTTATGGAGGATTTGTGAACAGGTTTATGAAGAAGTTATGAGCATATGAGCAGATTTATAAGAAGATTATAAAGGCAGATTTATGGCAGATCTATAGAGAGGAGTCTATGGCAGAAATATATGTGAAAGCACTGCAGTCAGATTTGTGGAGGAAAGTATTGCATCATCATCAAGTAGATTTGTAAAGAAGAGCATTTGTATGATAACCGTTGGATCATCTACAAGCAGATATGTGAAGGAAAGTATATGTACTTTCAGATTTTGTGAAGACAGTATAATCCATTGAAGAATTCAGAAGTTGGTGCTTCCTAAAAGAAAGATTGATGTCCTCGCTAAGTTGGTTCTTAACTGTTGCAGTTGGTGCCTGCAAACTGAGGGGATTGGTGTTTCCTATGGGCTGGTGCCTACGAAGTTTGTAAGACAAGTTTATATAAATGATGTTTTGCCATGGTTTTCTCTTGTAAGGCTTTCCATGTAAATATTGTGTTCATACCAGATCTTGTATGGTTATGATTATGGTGGTTGATTAAGTTATGCAAAAGTATAAGTTAGTATTATACTGATTTACCCATCGCCCCCCCCAACCCCCTCAGTATAATCGTGTTCTCATCAACACAATTTGAGGCAAAGGATATCACTACTATAGCATTGGATAGAGGTAAGCGTCAGGGAGATTGAGCTTAGAGTTAGTGCCATGGTGTGTACTACAAAAATATTTACTTTCCTTACAAGCCTCGAGGAAGAAAAAGGATTGTTTCACTCTTAGATTTGGATTAGTGGACAGCCAACACACTTCATTGTCAACAATGAAAATAAGAAATTAAGTTTTGTTGAAGTAGTTTGGAGATTGAATTTGTTTTGATACCTCACTCGCAACCATATTCCATTGTTTAGTTTAGCACAAGCTTTAAGAAATGTGTTAGTTATGTCAACCATAGATGACATATTTGTCAAGTCGGTGAGTACTTGCCGAGTAAACCAAAAAATGATTAATTGCTTGTTTTTACTTTCTAGAAAGACTTGCTGACATTCTAGTGAGTACTCACCGGTTTTTTTGGCAAGTACTCTCTAGAAAGTTGGCGAGTTCGACACAAAAACTCGCAATTGACAACATTAAAGTGTTTTGAGTAAAAAAAGACCCCAAAATGAAGCTCATTTTTGCTTTGCAAGGCAAAACAACACACCCAATGCATCTGCTAGTTCAAACACAACATTTACAACACTTTTGCATGCAGGAGAGAAGATCGAAAAGGAATTTTTGGCGAATTTGGAAGGCAAATTTGAAGCAGAAGTCAGTTTTTTTTAAAACATTTTACTTCATTTTGGCTGCAAAATCCAGCATTGAGGCTAAATTTTTTTTCATCATTTTTTAAACTGAGTAGTATTTTTGCATTTAAATGCCAAAAAATTGGATTCATCACCATTTTTTGATGATTTCTTTTGACTTTTTTACTGAATTCACTATTTTTTTGCATACAAAACTTATTCTTTTTGTTGACCTTTTTTTAAAATGTTGAGAATCTTTAGATTATATTAAATTTTTATTGATTTAAACTAATTTTATTGTGATTTTTAGTGATTTTATGTTGAATTTAGGTTAATTTTTTTAATTTAAAAATTAAAACATTTTGCTTTCACTTTTTATGTGTAGGTTAAATACATCATATAATGACAAATAGAGAAGCTTTTGGATCAAGCTCAGCCTTAGGCTCCACCCCATTTGTGCCACTGCTAATAACAAGCACTTGTCTTATTGGAGCTAGAGACCCTGCTTGGAAATATGCCCGCATTAGATGTCATGGAGGCATAAATCGCCTCAAATACCATCTTGTAGGCATTACTCATCGTGATGCCAAGTCCTATCTCTATAGGATTGAAGATGTAAAAAGAAAGATGAATGCCTTCATTCATTACCAAAAGAGAAAAAAATGCATAAGGAAAAGACAAGGGCAGCCATAGTAGCATCCATAGCTAGTGGTCATGGTGCTCAAGTGCAACCAAAATTAGACGAAGATACAACATGCGACACGTGAAGGTATAGCGCGCTCTCTTCATTGTTCACTCATATGAAGCAAATCTACCTCCACTTCATCTACTTCAAGTAGAGTGCCAACGCTTAAACTTGCAGACACGCCACATAGTCTTTTATGCCCATAATGGAGCACAACCATCATTGGAAGCTACAGGGTGGAATAGGGAGGTGTGTGAACATGCAGATATAGTATGTGTTGATTTTTGATACACTACATTCCTTTCAATGTGGTGAGTAGTTCTTGTTGGTAGAATTTGGTAACTACATTGACAATTGTTGGGAAAGGCAAGGTGTCTTCTCGTAAAGACTTGGCTGGAAGGTTAGCTAATTTATGCTAATTTATTACTTAGAGCAATTTATGTTCAATTCTAGGCTAAATTTGTGTTCATTAATCTATAGTAATTTATGTTGAATTTAGTGAAAAATTGATTGAACAAAATAATCAGGTAACTTTATTCAATTGTAGAGCCGTTTAAATAGGCAATTACAAGCGGTGATGTTTCTAAAATGAAACAACTACTAAAAATAGAAGCCAGAAATAGAAAACTAAATAAAAGTAAAAATTACACTAATGACCATTAAAATACTAATTAAATATTCTAATACCCTCCCTTAATGGTCATTCTATCTACTAAATACCCTACAGAAGACATTGCAGGTCTTTTGATCACAAATAGAAAGAACACTCTGCTGTGGCGGAGACCCTCCATGGATCTGCAAAGTGTTAATGACCAAGAATACCAGAATCCATCCAACCTGATGTTGGGTAACCAAACTAAAACTTGAAACCAAGATTTTGAGGAAAAATCAGAAAACCCTCCAAAACTGAAGATACAAATCATCATTTTTTGTGGAAAAAATGGTAAAAACCCTGAAACGTCGCACGGTAAAACCCCAAACATCATGCGGTAAAATGCTAGTTCTCATGCGACGAGACACCAAACATCACATGGCATAACATCAGACATCACATGGCAAAACAATAGACATCATGTGGTAAAACAACAAACCTCATGCAGCGAAATAGCAGACATCACGTGGTAAAACAACACTCCCTGATTTTTGAGGAAAAAATCAAGCAAAACCCTCCCATGATTTTTTGTGGAGAAAAATCAGAAAACCCATCCGATGACAAAATCAAAAAGCATAGAAGGTTGATTCCTCTTCAAAACGCTTTACAACATGAGCCTGCACTTGCTTCTGAGACCCGCCTTGGTTGGACTTTTAATCATCCAACTTCTTTCTGCAGAATTTTTGGATATGCCCAAGTCCACCACAATAGTGACATGTGAATCTTTGCGTGAACCCCTCCTTAGAGTTGTGCTGCCCTTTTTGCGTGTACTTGCCTTTACCGTTGTCCTTCGCATTAAACGCTTGTTCCACACTAACATTGTTCCATCTTTCTTGTTGCAGAACCTTGCTGCAGAGATCAAGAAACTTCAGATCAACACTAGTAGAAGAGATATTAATCGTGTCAATGAAATGCTCATAAGAGTGGGGTAGGCTTTTCAGCGTGATCACTACCATATCCTCTTCCACCATGGTTCAACCAATAGCTTCCAACTGGTCACGGATCTCCTTGATCTTCGTAAGATGTGCCTGGATAGATGTCTTTTCATCCATCATGATAGAAAACAGCATATTCTTCAAAAAGAAAGCTCAACTCTTGTCCAATGTTTCATGAAGATCCTTTAAGAGATCCCAAATCTCTTTAGCTGTTTTACCTGAAGGCACTTGAGGGAGTTGATCATCTGTGATTGAGAGTTTTATAAGCATGAAAGCCTCGCGATTCTTCGCATCATGTTTGTCTTGATCGTCATCGGTTGTTGTAGGACGAGATTCCTTGCCCAAAACAATTTGTTCAAGGCAACAATACTCAAAAATTGAGAGCATCCTTTGCTTCCAAGTATTATAGTTCTGGCCATTGAACTTCTGACTACTCTCCAACATGACATTTGTTAAAGATGCCATCCCGTTTTCTTATACACGAAAAACTAGGACAAAATCTGATTTTTCTGTCAAAAAACAGCAAAAAACTTCAACAGCTTCTGGTACAAATTCTGAAAAATTTGGAAATAGATGCAAAGCTTTGGCATGAAACCCAAGGCACTGAAAAAAACAAAAATTTTCTGTGAACCCAAATTTTTCCAAAAACCTTGAAAAATTTGAAAGTTGTATTTTTTTTCTTTTGAAAAAACAGAATAAAAAAATAATCTATTGCACCCTCGGATAAACATAGAAACTCTAGCCAAAAATCTCAAAAAAATCGCGCGGATCGCACACTCAAAAAAGTACTACTGCCCAAAAAATCGCGAGCACTAGAATAAACATCTGTCGATTGTGCTCAGAACCGACAAAACCCGCGTTGTCTATTGCGGAAATCAGACGCAAAAAAAATGCGAATGCTTGAATTCGCAAGCAAAAAAAAACAGATAATACCTTAGAAAATCGCGAAAAAATTGCGGCTGTCAAACCCTAATCCGCGACCGCCGTCGGAAGTATGCAGGTCGCGGAAACCCGAAAAACACGGGCATAAAAACTGCCGACGCAGGAGAAGAAAAAAAATCGTGAAAATATCGTGCTGCGATTTCATGAAAAATTTGATGTAGAAGGAAGTCGCACCACTGTTGGTCCAGAAGGCGTGAAAATTGTGTTGCACAAAATACAATCGGTGCTGAAAAAACAAAAAAAGAACACGTAGATTGCGTTTGATAGCCTTGCGTCGAGAGAAAAACGCGAGCAGACGAAAACAAAATCCACGCCCAAAAATCCTCCTTCAGTCACGAAAAACTCCCGCGATTCTTAAAAAACCCTTTGGCAAAGAAAACCAGACAAAAAACAAATTTGCCCTAGCCGCACAGAACAAAACATGAACCCTAGCTCGTGAAATTGAATCAGCAATTAGATTTTTTTCATAAAAAAAATCTCTTAAAAAAATTTCTGGAAAATTATTTCCAAGTAGAAGGGCACGAAAAAATTTCTTCAGGCTCGTCCCGCTCTGATACCATGAAAAATTGACTGAACAAAATAATTAGATAACTTTATTCAATTGTAGAGCCGTTTAAATAGGCGATTACAAGTGGTGATGTTTCTAAAAAGAAACAACTGCTTCTAAAAATAGAAGCCAAAAATAGAAAACTAAATAAAGCAAAAATTACACTAATGACCATTAAAATACTAATTAAACAATAATTAAGTATTCTAATATTTAGGCTTTTTTTATGTTTAAACTTTAAAATTTTATACTTTCACTTTGTACTTGTAGGTTGCTCCTGAATGCAACCAAAAGGGCAAGGCTAATAGTGAAAGAACAAAAGAAGCAATGGAAAAAAAAATTGCTTCACTATTCTTTCAAATGGGTGGACGATGGAAAAAATCGCACCATTATCATTTTTTTGATAGGTTCAAATCGTGAAATGATTTTTTTGAAATCGGTGGATGCCTCTAACAAGGTAAAAAATGTAGGAACATTATGTGTAATTTTGGAGGAAGTTGTCATGGAGGTGGGCATTGAAAATGGTACAAATCATCATTGATAATACAACAACATATGTGGTGGTTGGGAGATTGCTCCAAGACAAACATAAACACTTTTTTGGATACGTTGTGTAGCACATTGTCTTGACTTCTTTTGGAGGACATGGACAAACTTTATTGGGTGACACCAGTTGTAGATGATGCAAGGAGCATAACAAAACATATCTACAATCATCTTTGGGTTCTTAATTTGATGAGAGACCACAAACAATGCAAAGAGGTGGTAACATCGGGTGTACAAGGTTTGCAACAATTTTCCTAATATTGCAAAGAATTATTGGTTCATTGATTTATTGGAAACAAATGTTTGTGAGTCAAACATGGCTAGACTCATCTTATTCAAAGAAGCCTAAAGGAGAGAGGGTTGCAAGCATAGTTTTGCCAACCTTTTCGCATAAAAAGCTATAGAAATCATGAAGATAACCTCAAAACTTTGAATTTAAATTCAAATTCAAATGGATTTTTTTTCTTTTTTTTAAATTAAGTCTTTCATTATAAATTTGTAACTTCAATGTTTTTGTATTTGTAAATTGTAGGTGTTGAAGCCTTAGGTTAGAGTTCTTTGTTTGGTAGATGGAGATCAAAACCTAATGGGGTATGTTTATGAGGCCATGGATAGGGCCAAAGAGTCCACCATAAATTATTACAAGGGGGCATCCTTAGATTTGATCCCATTTAGGAGATTCAATAGGAGGTGGAACAATCAATTTGACCAACCCATCTAATGAGAGCCATTTACATCCCATTTCATTTAATATGTTAGCCTTTTTTGTATGCCTTAACACTCAACTTCATATTCCATTTCAGTACTGTTGTCATTTTATGACACCCTTGGTTCATCAGTAAGAACTGATCAGAGATATGTTCCATGGACCAGGGCTGCCCCAGTTGATCAAGGATAAAAGCAGCGGAATCATGGTTTGAAGTGTTGCCTTGTCGAAAGTTCCTAGGCCCTCTTTTTCTCTTCCCCCAGAACTCCGGGACCCTGAGGTTCTAAAGTTCTTTGCCTTAGCCGTTTTCTTTCCTGCTCCGGAACCTCAAGGTTCCGAAGTTCCCTTCCTTCCCTTAGCTTTTCTCCAGTTTCTCCGGAACTCCGGAACCCCGAGGTTCCAAGGTTCCTTCCCTTTGCTGCCTCTTTCTTCCTATCCCGAAACTCCGAAACCCCAAGCTTCCGAAGTTCCTCTCTTTCATTCCCTTTTTCTTCTTCTCTCCGGAACTCCGGAACCCCGAGGTTCCGAAGTCCTCTTCCTCGCTTCCCCTTCTTCTCTCTGGAACTCCGGAACCCCGAGGTTCTGAAGTTCCTTCCCGTTTTGCCTTCTCTCTCTAGTTCCTCCGGAACTTCGGAACCTCGAGGTTCCAAAGTTCCTTTTCTTCTCTTCCTCTCTCTATCCTGGAACTCCGGAACCCCGAGGTTCTGAAGTTCTTTCCTTAGCCTTGAAGTTCTCCGAAACTTTCGAAGTTCCTTGCTCCTTCCCTTGTCTTCCTCACTTCGGGAGTCCGAGTTAAGTGAGTCCGAGTTTCCGAAGGCTCCAGACTTCCTTCCGACTGGCGACACTTCCCGATGGCGTGATCGACACTCAAGGCTTTAAATGCTCCGACAATTTTGGTGACTTGTGCACTTTCTTTTGTGGAGCCACAAGGGTGCATTAAATGTTTTTGGCAGGATTTCCATCAAGGGAGGTACGGGGCCATGCTTGGTGACTTATGTCATGTCTGACTTTGGAAGGTTAGTCAATCCACCTTCTCAGGATTGCCCTTTGTGGGTATGGCTAGGTTGCTTGCATGTACAAGTCAAGTGCATGCACTTCGCTGCACTTCCAGACTGACATGCAGGGATCATGATCACCCTTGTAACCATTTTTTCTATATAAAGGCTGTTAAGCTTCATTGTAAAGGGTTCTCTTCGTGTTGGCTTGAGCTATTCCATGCTCTCCCACTTCTCTTGTATTTATCTTACATTTATGCAACTGTAAGTTTGGCCACTGGCCTTATAATTAATTGAAAATCACCATTCTTGCCTTCTTTCAACCTATGTATGCTGTGTATGTTTTCTTACCTTCATTATAGGTTTATGTCTTGTGGCTTTTCTCTCCATATATGCTGTGTTAACTTGTTTTCTGAGTTTGACTTGTGGGAATCCTTCTCCCCTCTTGACACACATCGAATTCTAACCTCCATACATGCATTGGAGTCACTCATGCAACTGAATTTTGTGCATCTCCTGGGTGTTTCAGTTAATTCTTTGTGTCATCTCGGTGGGGAGAGGAACAATCTCTTCTTGGTGCATCACCTCCTTTTATTTCAAGCATTTCTCTCTTCCCTTTACCTCTGCAATTTGTTAGGATAGGCCTAGGAGTTAGTTTTGAACTGTTGAGTTGGTTCAACACCTGCACTTGGATCGAGAAGGAAGCCGACCTTCTTCGGAGATTCAACCCCCTTGCGCAAGGTCCCACACTTCGGGGCTGTTTCCATGTTTCACAAGGTTGTTGAGTTGATAGCTCAACAAGGGTGCGAGCTTTTGTGATAACAAGTACCATATTATATATACCATACTTTGCTGTATATGATTAAATATAAACTAGAAATATTTAATATTGTTTTGGTGTAAAATATGGAAATTAATTATCTGATTGTATTTACTAAAAATCATTATCATTTTAGGCTTTAGCTTTGGAAAATAATTTGCAGCATGCTATGGGAGAAGGAGAGAACAGATTTCCTGAAGTTTGTAATCGCACTTGCCAACAAATAGATTTCAGCTAATCGATAATTGCTGAATCTTTTTGTTGTCTTAATTTTTGAATTCTAAAAAATTGACAACCCCTACAAATTTTTGCTTAAAAATTCGTAGTTTTTTTTGCTTAAAATTTCGTAGTTATCGTCTCTAAGGCATGTTTTATGAGGTAAAAACTTGTATTGGTTTGCATCTAATCATGTGTGGGTGTTTTTGCCTTTTTAGTCCAAGTCTTGATCATTTTGGTTGTCGTTTTTCCTCTTTTTTATGCAAATTCGGGTTTCAAGTTGCTGATTGCAAGTCCTAGGAATTTTTTAATGCTATTGCAAGTAAATGGGTATTACTTGTAATCGGGTCCTAGAGACCTGATTACAAGTTGCTTTATTGTTTTAAAGTTAAAAGTTTATTCACTTGCAATCAGGTCCCTAGGACCCGATTACAAGTATATGTTATGGCAAACATAAGGAATATGCATCTTAGCTCACTTGTAATCGTGGTTAAACCCCGATTACAAGTTCTTGTTGAAGAGGCCTATTGAAATGCGTGTTTCTTCACTTGTATCGACGCTTTTTAAACCCGATCTGGTCTCCCATTTTGGCAAACCTGCATTCTTGGGTGAAGTTTCATTTATGATACAGTGATTGCATTATATAAGGAATGTCTTTCTTCCAAACCGCCCATATAAGTCTTTGATTGTAGTGTTGATCTTCATAAAGCCCTTCAATGTTGTGTTTGAGGATTTGGATGATTCTTTCCAGCATTCTTGTCTCACCTCGAGGTATGTTTCACTCTGATTTAGGTTTCTTTTGTTGTCTTTTTCTTCTTTCCCTTTGATCGTTGCAAGCCCTTTTTGGTTGCATTTTCGTGTTTGCTGTCGAATCTTGTTTCTATCTTTTGGATGGTTTTTGAATGCTTGAAGTTTGGGGTTTTTGCTGATTCACCTTGTTTCTTGTTCTTTCCTTTTCTGCAGTCAAGTCTTTGTAGCATAGTTTGTTTTTCCTTTGCAAGAGAAGCTCACTTGCAATCGGGTTTCTAAAGTCCGATTACAAGCTTCGTTTTCTTTTTTTTGTGTGAGTTCATTTGCAAAATGATTGCAAGTATATGCCCACTCTTTACTTGCAATCGGGTCTTCAAGACCCGATTACAAGTATAAGATTCAACATCTTTTCCCATTTTGCACATCCTATCAACTTGCTTGCTTGCAATTGGGTCTTGAAGACCTGATTGCAAGCCCATCACTATCATTCGTTTGCTACTATCATTTATACTTGTAACTGGGTCTTGAAGACCCGATTGCAAGCTATTTCCAAACATACAAACATGCACACTTGCAATCGGGTCTTCAAGACCCAATTACAAGTAATGATGTCAAGGTTTTTTCCTTATAGTGCATTAGTCATTTCCATCTTTTCAAGCTCGCTGCTGTTCACTTATAGTCCATCCCTTGAGATCTGAAATTCCACCCTTGTCACTATCAAAGCCTTATCCGTAATGTGTCATTTAGACTTATCCTTTCATTCTTTCACTTTCTTCATAATAAATATAATGAAAGGTTGAAGAATGGGCATTTGTTTTCCAAGCTTTTTTGTTTGAGGAAGATTTCATGGCTTCTCCAATAGCTTGCGAAGATGTTTTAACTCTTTGGAGTTTTCATCGTAGTGTTGCAGATTCTTGTTCAATGACAGAAGAGCTTGCATCTCCTTCCAACAAGAAGATGAAATACAAATATGACAAGTATCAGAATGAAATTTTTCCTTCTCAAGTGAGCTCTCTTGTTGATGAAATTAAAAACACGGAGATTGGGCATGTTGATATGTCTCGTTCCTTGAAAGAGTAGAAGGATCGCCAAGTCATGGCATGCAGTTGCTCTTAAATAGTCATATCCACTTGGTTTCTACTTTTCCAGTGGCAGCCTTGGAACCAAAATTTGTTCTTGCCTGTGCTGCTATTTTGACAGTGGATCTAGGACAATCAAAGATGACGATGGCAATACTATTATAAGACTGGATGCATAAACCATCAATAAGATCTTCAAGGTTCTTGCTGCTTCAGTATATGCAGATATTTCCACGAAAAATGCTCTGGATCACTACAACTAGAAGAGATCAGATTGCATAAGACATATCAACTCAAAATCGCTCAAGACTCCCAGGATCTGTTTCTCTCGGTTGCCTAAGTTGTATCGATCTGATTTCATTGAAGAAATCAGTGATATGATCACACTTTTGAGCTGGATAATGGGCTTAAAACAGTCCAATGTATTTGAGATTTGGATGTACAAATACATTGTAGTCATGAGGAAAGGTCAGTCTCATATCTTCTAGGGTGAAGTCATTAGTGATAACTTGTGTGAGCAACTGTCACAAGTTTCAACCACCCTCACCTTCTACATGAATTCCTACTTAGTGTACATAGCAACATCACTTAGACAATTTCTTAGTCTTTCTACCAAAGGTGACAGATTGCTGGTACCGGTATGGAAATATTATGAGCAACTCACTTTGAGACCTAGTAGGATTCATTACAGGAGGGTGCAGGATGCCTTCTTTGGTCACTTCATGTGCTTGTTTGATAAAACACTTAAGAACAAGAGAGTGTCTGTAGTAGCCTGGAAGAAGGCGAATGAGTATGGATGCTTGTTCTTTCAGTTCCCAACTTTCACTTACATGAGAATTGGATGTTTTGAAGATCAACCATATATGCTTTCGAGATATCCTACCGACAAGATCATCCTAATGGAGTTGGCTAGACAGCCGATGACAGTTCATGCAGTCCAATTAGCTCAGCATAAGTTAGGCATCATCATATCTTCACATAATCCACTGTAGATTAGCTAGTATTCCTTGAAAACTCTAGCAAGAGCCAAGGCAATGGAGACAAAACTTCAAGAAATCATGTTGAAGAAGCTCAAGGTGAGGAAGGATTTTGATTATCGAGGAATGAAGGATAAAATCAGGAGAATCTTCACCCATATTCATCGCCTTGAAGATATTTGGGTTAGTCTTCGTACAAAAGAGGATATCAAAAAAATAAACTACAACAGGCTTACTTTGGAACAAATTGTAGATCTAGATCTGACCAAGATTCCAGACGGCATGGTAGATGACGGGAAAACCTTTGATCTAGAGTATATAGAACAAAGGGTTGTTGAAGCTCCTCTACCAGCTGTCCCATGGTCACAAAAGGAATGTATCTCAATCTTTGATAGATTTCAGCCCATCCTTGCTAATACCAATGCTTGGCTGAAAAGCAATAATGTCAAAACTATAAAGATCAAGGTTGGGGCGGAAAATGATTTAGCAGGACCAGTTGGGCGTAAGTCTGAGGTGAGGGTCAAGTCCAAAGAGGGTGCTTTTTCCTCGGGCACTAGAATCAAGCTAAGGGTTAGTAGGGGTTCGGTTATTCCTACAGAAGAGGTGTCGCTGAAAGGAAAAGAGAAACCTCAAGTGCTAATTCAGGTCATTGACCTCGAGGATGAACCACAAGAGGAGAATGTTCGAGAATCTCCTACTATAGACTCAGATTCTCGTCACACGACCATTCCCCAATTGTCTTTGGATGCTCCTATGTCTCGAATAGACACAAATGTGGATTCTTTTTCTAAAGTTCATGTTGACCCTGTTGAGCTAAGTGCATCTGTTTGCACTAATGTATCATTATTAGTTGCAGAAATACCCATGGATACTTCACATGGCAAGTTGGAGAATGGTTTTGATGTAAATCCTTCGTATGTTGTTCTATCTAGCACGCGACTTCCTAAAATTGATACCTCTGTTGTAAGTTTTGATAAGTTCATGATTGAAGCTAGCCATGATTTGTCATCTAAGCAAACACTTGTTGCTGTCCAAACTGAGGCTTCACCTAGAATGACAACTGTGGTATAGGCAGACCCTGTTTTTACACAAACCATTGTTGCTGTTACAAATGCAAGCTCATTAGATTTACCCCCATGGTAGAGCTCAATCACTCCTAAGAGGAAAAAGCAGGAGATTTCTTCTGATGTGTTTGGCTTTCAACAGCTCAGGAAATCTAAGCCCGAGGCCACCAAGAAAGCCAAGACAGTTTCACGGGTGGTTGTAGATAGCAACAAGATGAAGTATGCAGAGGTAGCAAAGCCACTTGTTGATAAGCCACAAGGAGAAATGCAATTGTCTGACTACAGGTTCACAAGGGTGGTACAGAAGAGGATATCAAAAAAATGGACTACAACAGGCTTACTTTAGAACAAATTGTAGATCTGGATCTGACCAAGATTCCAGAAGGCATGGTAGATGATGGGAAAACCTTTGATCCATAGTATATAGAGCAAAGGGTTGTTGAAGCTCCTCTACCAACTGTCCCATGGTCACAAAAGGAATGTATCTCAATCTTTGATAGATTTCAGCCCATCCTTGCTAATACCAATGCTTGGTTGAAAAACAATAATGTCAAAAGTATAAAGATCAAGGTTGGGGCGGAAAATGATTTAGTAGGACCAGTTGGGCGTAAGTCTGAGGTGAGGGTCAAGTCCAAAGAGGGTGCTTCTTCCTCGGGCACCAGGATCAAGCTAAGGGTTAGTAGGGGTTTGGTTATTCCTATAGAAGAGGTGTTGCTGAAAGGAAAAGAGAAACCTCAAGTGCTAATTTAGGTCATTGACTCTAAGGATGAACCACAAGAGGAGAATGTTCTAGAATCTCCTACTATGGACTCGGATTCTTCTCACAGGACCATTCCCCAATTGTCTTTGGATGCTCCTATGTCTCCAATAGACACAAATGTGAATTCTTTTTCTAAAGTTCATGTTGACCCTGTTGAGCTAAGTGCATCTGTTTGCACTAATGTATCATCATCAGTTGCAAAATTGCCCATGGATACTTCACATGGCAACTTGGAGAACGTTTTTGATCTAAATCCTTCGTATGTTGTTCTATCTAGCATGTCACTTCTTGAAATGGATACCTCTGTTGTAAGTTTTGATAAGTTCATGACTGAAGCTAGCCATGATTTGTCATCTAAGCAAACACTTGTTGCTGTCCAGACTGAGGCTTCACCTAGAATGACAACTGTGGTACAGACAGAGCCTGTTTTTACACAAACCATAGTTGTTGTTATGAATGCAAGCTCATTAGATTTACCCCCATGGTTGAGCTCAATCACCCCTAAGAGGAAAAAGCAGGAGATTTCTTTAGATGTGTTTAACTTTCAACAACTCGGGAAATCTAAGCCTAAGGCTGCCAAGAAAGCCAAGATAGTTTCACGGGTGGTTGTAGATAGCAACAAGATGAAGTATGCAGAGGTAACATAACCCCTTGTTGATAAGCCACAAGGAGAAATGCAATTGTCTGACTACAAGTTCACAAGGGTGGAATTAGGAAAGCAGACTCATGTTGGAATGATGCATGATGCTCAGGATTCTATGGCTTCATTGGTTCAGGGTTATGATGAACTCCTAGCGAAAAAGGATAAGCTCAAGGAGGAAAACGCACAACTCATCTTAGTGATCCAAAAGATCACAAATACTTCGGAAAAGGTTGTTCCCTTAACTTCCTCTACTTCTGAAAAGTCCATCAAAAGAGTTGAAAAAGATGCTCAAAAGGCCAAAGCTGTTGATTCTTGGGTAAATCATCTGGCTGATCAAACTACTCAAGTGGTGAAGAAAGCATTGCATGTGTTGAGCAATGTAAGAGCAGAAAAGATGAAATTAAATAAGACAATAGAAGCTTCTAAGCAAAGTCTGGAATCCATAGAAAAAGATTTGAAAACCTGGCATGAGATGGATCAAGTCAAATTGAAAATCCCGTGTGACAACATTTTGATACGAAATAGAGATAGGTATTTTGAATTTGAGGAACTTATGGTCTGTAAGTCATTAGTTCTCAATGACTTAATTAGAGATATTGAGGCTACTCTAGAAATGAGTACTGAGGTAGAGCAGGATATCGTCTCTATGTAATATCCTGGTCTCAGATTGCTTCAAATCTGATTTGGGTTTTTGTTTTTACTCCTGTTTTGTTTCATGATAATGTAATATTGCAACATGCAAACATGCAGATTGAACATGCAAGATGAACGATATAGATTTTCAAGGAAATCAATCAGTGAAATATGGAGAATCTAAATAAGCCAATGGAATTCTTTTGATATAGAAATTTATTGTTGTTTACAAACACATGCTGCTGTTACAAATCAGAAAATGCCTAATGCCATCAGGTAAGACATACCCTAGAATGCCTCCACACATAAAATAACAAACCCTTTGAAAATCTATGAGATAGATCATTGAATCTCCATGAAAACTAATCAATGTTGTGCAACTGTGAATTCTGAGATGAATTCACCTTTCCCCTCAAAAGTGACTTCACTTTATAATTTGTCATTGACATTATTATAAAGTCACTTTATAAAATAAAGTATGTACAACTGCTGATTAATTAAATTTAAATAATCCCATAGGACTTAGGACTATTTAACATTTAATTAATTAATTATCACTCGAAGAAAAGGGGACATTACAGTCCTCCCACCCCAAGATTGCTTGTCCTCAATCAATCACATGTATCAACTCTGCATTAAGCTCAAATATTCCAGCCAATACCTGGATCCCAAATTAATCTAGGACCTTGTTATGTCTTCCCATGTGTAGCTCCTTTAAGCTTCCACTGCTCCACTCTGATATAAACATCATTATGCCCAAAGTTGTGAAGCAACTCATCATGATCCCAATGAAGTAGTGCACCAAACATGCCAGTGCCAGGATCCCAATTCAACACGCTCTCACACCAACGAAAAGTGGAGGAATAGATGTCTCTTATCATGCCACCAATGCCAAATGTTCATCTAAATCTGAATGAGTTCCCACGGATGTGAGAAATTATCATTACAAGTGCACAATCAATCATTTCAATCCACCATATGCTGCTGGAAATCCCACTCAAAATGATGCCGCAAGTACCTCTAATGACAAACGATGATGGAATCTCATCACTATACCAACCTCCAATAAAGGAAGAATGATCCCAATCTTTCCAAATCCTCCAACCACCTGCTTTCCTAAAGAACCAATTTGAAGTCTTTTGTGATCAATAGTGTGAAACAACCATCTATCACCATTGCGAGAAGTCTAACCCAATGAACTATGGCTGAAAATTCCATGCTCAAAAATGTAGAACAACCCTCTATCCTCGTGATGTAACTCAAAACCCAAAGGTTCGAACATGAAGTGCTACTGTCCTCTACATGCTCCTTACTGTCCTCTACATGCTCCTTGATGTCTTCTTCGTTTACCACATATACTCTCCAAGTGTGATCAAGGAATGATATTGTTATGTAACAAAGGTATAATGTCAAACCTTGTATGCAATGTGGTTCTTCAATTCTTATCGCATGTTCTTGCATAACAACAAGATGAATGTAACCATGTAAAGATGGGAGATGGCTGATCATCAACATGAGACTCGACCTTTATTTTGTATTTTCCAAGTTTGCCTTCATATATGCTATCATAGGCTGCTGTCCCAAGGTGTGTGACAAACTGAGAACTCCTCTCAAGAGCTGTTAGACTTTCCACCTCAAGGCTGCTGTTATAAATCAGACCAGCCACTAAAGTGAAGGCAATGATGTCTGCATACCCATGCATGAGAAAGAAACCCATCTCATACACCTTACCTATCAAGTGAACGTGTCTCCATAAACTCCAATCCAACCCAAAAACTGTTGTAGACCCAGATAAATCTGAAAATGCAATGTACAACCATGTAGGACAGCCACGTGTCAACCATGAATCCATGAGAATTATGTCACAACACAACCAATAAACAACTACATAAGCATATGAAATAGGTGACGATTCCATAGTTGTATTGTAGTTGTCTCCATTAATACCCAAAGTCAAAGCATGAATGGTTGATCCACTAAACATATCACCCATAAAATCATGATACACCTCAATGAAATTGCCAACATCACAAATTGATTAATGCCCTTCTTCAACCGCTGGTAAAAAATTAGATTGTTGGCAAATTGAGGTTTCAACCTTTACCTCATACTTATCTATCCACTCATGAATGTCTACCATGCTACACTTCTTGTCACCACTATCCTTCTTGGATTTGTGCACATGTGACATCACACGATTGCTGTCCCAACTCAAAAAACCAGAAGCTTTCCAAGGTGTCTTCATTGCTCTTTCTTGTATCTTTTCTGAGGGAAGATTGTTCCTCCATGAGTGCTGGTCTATGAGGTGTCTCCTGCTGCAATAACATAAATTCCTAGCTGCTAAAGCTGATCTGTTTTTCATTACTAATCAACTCCATGGTGTAGTGTGCAAAACAAACCAAACATTATCAAATTGTAAGATCTTCCTATTAGGCAATCTCTTAGTCTCTATAATAAGCTCTCTAAGACAATATGCCTAATTGATCTTAACAAGTATTCCTCCAATGTAATCTTGTGTATAAAACGAGGAATATCAAACTTACTAAGGGCAGTCATACCTTTCAAGCAGCTTACATCTACGAGCTCCTTCTTATGCACCTCATTGTTGATTGATCCTAAAGTTGTAGCACCTATCTCATGACTGAATTTGCATCTTCATGTGAAAGTTGCCCCACAGGTATGGCTGCCTTAGAGAATTGTTTCCCTGATTTGCATTCAAAGTCATGCCTCTCAAAATCAGCTACCTCCTTGACCTCTTCTTCACCAAATTCCTCTTTTGAAGCGTTATGCCCCACCCAAGAGTCATAATGGTGTGATGCTGAAACATAGGTGGATTCCTTGAGTTCTTCGTGAAGGGTTAGGTTTTTCCAATCTGAAATAATGTTCTCTTCCACACACTCTTCCACATATTCTTCCTCAACCATAGATTGAACATTCATGCTGTGCTAGAAGTCTTTGATCCACAAAACCTTCATATGTATGGACAATGTCTCTTTCAACATTGCTTAAATCTGAATTTGTACCCATGGCGACTATTTTGTCATCCTTATTAGTCACAACATCCACATTTGTAGATGCATGTTCAAGTAACGGTTCTTGGAAAATTTAATGTAGCTCCGTTATTATGCATAACCAAATCAGAATTAGCTTCCTCCCTTTCAGCAGCATTACCATAGCTGCCACAAGTTTCATGTGCCTCTTCTTCAAGTGAATTCTTAGCATTGGAATGATCTATATGCTCATCTTTAGTGACTTCAATGTGTTCATCGTTGTTATGCCTTTTATCCATCTTCTTGGCTTCTTCCTCCAAAAGCAATTTCTCAAACAATAATAACATATCTGATTGATATTTCTGAAATGCTTGAACATATCATTCATAAGCTCGTCCATATGTCAATCATTTTTTTGTGGACTTATACTATCCCTTCTATCTTTCCTTGATTGACTTGTTCCGCCTTTATCCATTGTTGTAACTTTTTTTACCCCTGTTGTATGTGACGTTGATTTCAGAAGGAAAGTAGGTGGCAATCTTCTATCTATAATTCTACCCATTGTCGTGACCTTTTATAAACTTGTATGCAGCCGAAACAACTGATTTCAAACTGATATGCAACTAATTAGAAGCAACTTGCAACCATAATTTTTGACATGCAGCTGATTAGAAGCAACATGCAACCATAAATTATGAGATGCAACTGATTAGAAGCAACATGCAACACTCAAAATCAACATGCAACTCTCAAAATCAACATGCAACTATCTAGGCAGTCGCCAAACTGACATGCAAGATTTGGGTAGTTTCCAAACTGACATGCAAGTTCACCAAATTGACATGCACTAATCTGGGTATTCACCTAATTGACATGCAACGCTGAAACTCCAACAGGTTGGCAAGATCACTAGCTTTGATACTACTGTAATATCTTGGTCTCAGATTGCTTCAAATCTGATTTGGGTTTTTGTTTTTACTCCTGTTTTGTTTCATCATAATGTAATATTGCAACATGCAAACATGCAAATTGAACATGCAAGATGAACGATATAGATTTTTAAGGAAATCAATCAGTGAAATATGGAGAACCTAAATAAGCCAATGGAATTCTTTTGATATAGAAATTTATTGTTGTTTACAAACACATGCTGCTGTTACAAATCAAAAAATGCCTAATGCCATCAGGCAAGACATACTCGGGAATGCCTCCACACATAAAATAACAAACCTTTTAAAAATCTATGAGATAGATAATTGAATCTCCATGAAAACTAATCAATGTTGTGCAACTGTAAATTTTGAGATGAATTCACCAAGTGGGCTGACTTGGGTTTCCGTCCAAATAGCCAAAACCTCTAGGGTTTCTGTCCTAAGGTTTACTGAACCTGCAAGCTAAAGCTTTCAAGCTCTAAAGGAGAAGTTTTTTTGAAAATAACAACTCAAGAATGAATCCCCATTGCACTTCTTCCTCCTTTTCTAATACTTTTCCTTTTTGAAAGTAATACTTTATTTTATTTCTCTTAATTTACTTTTCCCCTCAAAAGTGACTTTACTTTTCCCCTCAAAAGTGACTTTACTTTATAAAATAAAGTATGTCCAGTTGCCGATTAATTAAATTTAAATAATCCCATAAGACTTAGGACTATTAAACATATAATTATTTAATTATCACTCGAAGAAAAGGGGACATTACACTCTAATTTTGAGAAGATGTCTTGTAAGATCTTAAGTTAAGATGAAGAGTTGCTTCTTGAAGATCTAATACTTTTTGAGTTGGTGTCAAGGCTTTGTCAGGAACAGTGACTTCCATTCATAGACTTGTCAATTGCCAAGTTTTCCTTGAAAAGATGCAAACTATTCTTGAGGAACATATAGTAGCAACGGTAAGATATTCTGATGTTATCATCAAAGCTGTTGGTGTTGCAAGGAATACAATAGGACCAAATCCTGATGAATGGCAGGAATCAATTGACAGGTTTCAAGCTTTCATGGCTAGGAGTAGAGAAGGACAAGAAGTGTCTCCTGACATTTGAGTTTTGTTCTTGTTTTATGTATTTCCTTTTTGACAAATTACATGTAGTGGCAAAACTTGTAATTACAAGTAGTCTTACACTTGTAATCTTGTAAATTGTAATTACATATAAACAAATTACAATTTGGTTAGCAATAAGACTGTAATTTGAATAAGTCATAGTTAGTAATAAGTCATAGTTAGTTACAGTTGGTTGTGGAAAAAGTCTTAGTTAGTTAGACTTCTCCCACTTTTTGCTCTTAGCCCCTCACCTATATATACAGGAGGGCGCTCTATAAATTTTTTTATCTTATGAGCAAGCAAGAAAACTCTATAGAAATTTACAATCGTAAAGACTTTGTGCTTCATACTTGTAAATTGGTTTCTCAAGTAATATTAAGAAAGCATTTGAGTTTCAAACTTTGTGTTGAAGCCTTGTTCTTATATCCATTGTGTTCTTGTGTCATATTGATATATTTTTCTACATTTGCATGAGGTTCTAACGAGATTGTTGAAAGGAGCTTTAATCTGATTTCTTGTAGACTTTGTGCTACAAGTATTAAGGATTAAATTATTACAGCCAATTATTCATAGTAGAGAGGAATTGTAAGACTTTGTGCTTGTAGGTTCTCCCATTTGTGAGAGTTTTCAACAGAAATAATGATTGTAATATGTTTCATTTAAATAAATACATGCTATTTTTTATCTAAGTTCTGTAGCAATGTTTTGATCATCTTATGGAAGGAGAGGTGTAAGATCCCTGCTGGTTCTAACTCTTTTGAAATACTATTGCTGATTTGTTTTTGGATTTTTCAAGGGTTTTGAACAATTTTAAGCAAAAAATAACAAGTGCACTAGGCAAGAATTGCTCATAAAACTGGATAGATACCAAATATAGGGCAATCAAATCTATATTATGAATTAGATAACTACTGCAAATGAAACTGATACATAAAACATACCCATAGGTCCTCAGCTTATTTTAAATAAAGAATTCCGGAGTTTATCAGCCAGAACTGGGAAACTGACCAAAATAGGTGTACAAGTCCAGGGAATTATTTCTTCAAGCCAGAAAAGTGATGGAATACCCTGTATGTGCTAGGCGTTGGAAATTGTGCAACCAAAATGCAAGAAGGAAGGCATTTTTGCCCTCCAGGACAAAACGTCCCTTTCCTGGACCTCACGTGCCAAACCTGAATTCTACGGCCAGCAACTGGAAATCGTGCGGCTGTTTATTGAAATGAAGTATGCTGCTAAAAGGGCTGTCTAACCTGATCTGCCCTTTCCTTATTGAAAAATCTGCAATATCTGGATAAAAGAATCTCTGTTGAAGCACAATAAGACTCCTGAATGAAGCCTTCACAATTGCAATAATTCAACTGATCTTCCACAACTTCACAATCACAGATCCACGAAGAATTTTCGTTCTCCAATGGCCAAACCTCTGAAACCTTTGTCAAATAATTCCACAGAGCAAAATAACAAGCAATGTCAAATAATCAATAATCAATAATCAATAATAGAGGTTGAATTGCTTGCTTTGCCTTTATAAACCCAAAAATGCATAATTCTCCAAAAAGTGTGATTTCCTCTTGAAGGGAGTTAAATACATTTAAAATATATTTAATATACTTTATGCACTATTTGAATTAATTCCTCGCTTGGGCGTAACCTTTTGATATTCAGTTAATATTATTTAAGTGACCCACTATTTAATAAAGTTAATAATATAACTTTATAATAACTCCAAATGGCACGTTTCCCAAGAAAGTATGCCTAAAGTCATTTAAATACATTTAAATGTATTTAATTTACTTTCCATAGTTTAATTTGCTTTTTGGGCCTCCAAACTCACTTAAGTTATTTAATAAAAATCATTTTATCATATTTAAGTGGCTTTTAATTTTAATAAAGTCACTTTATGACTTTATAATATCCATATAAGTTAATTTAATAACTTAACCACTAAAAAATTAATATCTCCCTCAATATTTAGTTTTTTGGCGTGCCATCTGAAGTTGAAGTCAACACTGAATAACCCTTATGTGTCCAGGTGCCCTGACTAAAGATAGCACTACTGCCAGATTGACTTACTATAAATAATAAGTCCCTCAACTAAGTCCACACACTGACTGCAAAGGCCTTGGAACTAAACCCAAGACTGAATTGAAGAAGTGGAATTGTTACTGAGACTCTATCCAAACATGTTAGCCTACGAGAGTTCAAATAATAGGTTAAGCCATCAACAACTGATTCTGACTAGAGTGGGGACATTACAGGAGGGCTCACTCTCACGAAATGGCAGTGACTTTGTTCCATGTTTTTATTAATTTTTGTTTTAATTTCGATTTCATTTTTGTTTGTAAATTACAGTTTTGCTGAATCGATTTCATTTAGGGTTTAAATTTAATGGTTTCTAATAGTTTATAATCTGTTGTTTTGATAATGTTTAGCTGTTTGAAATTATACTTTTGTAAGTAGTTCCTATAGCATTTAGTCACAGTAGTCTGCACAGTCCCTATAGCAGCCTGCATAGTTTTGGCAGCTTGCACAGTTCACGTAGCAATTTTAAATGAGTGTTTTTATTTTCTAGTTGCATTTGTTCCACACTTAGCTCACTACCTGTAGCCCTTTCACATATAGGCACTACGCCTTTTGCAAGTTTGCACCCCCAGATTGACACTAAGACCAAACAAAATTTAATTATTAAACATAAAACTTTCTCATTATTTATCTCGGTTTTGGCCTATCACCATCCATGCAACAAGGTACTTCCCCAACCCCTGTTTTTTGTATCCAAATATCTTCTGAGATCCTAATGGAGAGGTTATGAAGGGCCTCATGACATGCATTCAAAGGATAACACCCTATGTTGAAGTGAGAGACCTCATTGTCCAAGAATTGCATAGTTATAGGACTGGAAGGGGAAGGCTCTTTTCTTTAGAGCTAGCTAGAACCCTACAAAATACTCTCCATATGATTGTATTATTGTTGTCATCTGTAGCTTGTCAGGATTGAGTCTCAAGATGAGATTTTGTGAGAATTTGCCAAGATCTAGAGTCCAATTGATAGCACAAACAAGAGAGAACAAAATATGCAAAATACCCAACTAACTGAGTTGATTGAAATTGAATTGTTACATACACTGTAAATGAACTTGTTTATAAAGGCAAGGCCATATGGATATGTGAGCACACAATCATGACATGTGGCTCAATGAGAAACAAGGGTAGGTGAGGGTAGGTAGGAGCAGGGAGGAGAAATAATAAAATATTCCACAAGAGGTGGATCACCTACCGAAGGTGGAATGTAACAACAAGATAAGACCACAAAAGGTGAAATTTCTCCTACATGCATCATCCCTATGTGCACACTTTCCTGAGTGTCTCATATGCAAACTATGATGAAATGCATTACCTTAAGTCAACTTAAGTAAAGTGTAATTATGAGACATAATTTTCACCAACAGATTTAGTTCCAACAGATTTAGTTCTCACAAATCTTGGTTGGAAAACAAGCTTCCCAAGAACATATATAAATAAAACTGTGAAAGACATAGAACAAATTATAACCCACAGCAATAAGTATACATTGATCAACAAACATGCAAAACCGTATTGATCAAGTTTACATGCTTATATGAATCCAATCTAGAAATCCATAAAAAGAGATGTTTCTTAGGTTCTATCAAGCTTACTCAAAAAACCAACATCTGATCTTTAGGGGTAAACTTCTTGAGTAACATAAAGATGAGAATGACGTTGATGGATGAAATCTAGAGCCATATCATGTAAGAGAGCCGCCTTGGCAAAGAAAACCCCAGCAGGTTCCTTTCTATTAGCTTCATTAGTCTTTATTGTGATGTTATAAATGCCTCTCTTTTCTTTGGAAATTCAAAATGAATTCTCAGGTTATAGTCATATCTATGTTTTTGTAACACACAATCTTATTTTATCGCTCTACCTCTCTGCCTTTCTCGGCACAAACATGCACAAACTTTCCTTATGGATCCCTGAAGTTTCAGTAATTTTTTTGTTTTGCTACACTTTGTATTTGAGATTGATGGTGATATGGTTAATACAAGTAATTGATACCATACCCCTTTTTTTCAATGATTTTGTCCTTTAAAGCAGAGACTGGTTTGCCATGAGCAGGTTGTTGTTTCAGTACTAGAATCAAGTCCAAAGTTTCAGGGCAGAAATTATGAAAACTGAAAGTAAAATAAGCATAATATATATTTTGATAAGAACAGGTCTGATAAGAATTGTCTAGTGTTGTTTGGCTGGCATTAGAGTGATATTTTTGTTTAAATGTCATAAAAGGAAATGCAAGTATTGAACAGATCCCATCGTTGTCATTATGGTTTTAACTTCATTTACTGATCAGAAAATTGCGTTTTATTTCTTCATGCTTATACAGGTGTTGATGGATGATATTAATACAGGTTATGAGCGCCTGTCAGATTTTCAGGTTTGTTTCTCCAGTTGAATTGATTCGTAATTTTTTCCTGAAGTTAAGTAGTTCAATTCGTTTGGTACCACATGAAGTATTTGAGATGTGATTCACTAGCTTCCAGTCAATAAAGGCAACAATCTGGATAATAGTTTCTTTTTATACACCATGTTAACCATCTCTAAGCATTAGCATTGCAAATTGATGCTATAATTTTAGTTGCCAATAAAATTAAAAGAGATAAAGGATGCACTTAGATGCGCACTTACGTGTATGTATATATACTCTAAGTTTTGAGTGTTTATATTGATTTTTGATAGGTGAAAAAAGTGAACGGGGTGGTAGTTGACAACTTGAAGCATTTACGTCGGTTAGTAGAAGGTTGCACAGAAAAGAGCCTCCGTTTTGACTTGGATGATGAAAGGGTGGTTGTTCTGAATTATGAGAATGCTAAAGGTGCCACTTCTCGTATATTGAAGCGACATAGGATACCTTCTGCCTTGTCTCTCGATTTGATGGAAGATGTAGAGCGAGAGCAATTGGAATATAAAGAAAGGGTAGATGGTGCACCTGTTGAAGAAGCTGTTGCCGTCTCTAGACTCTAGATAATAGGATTTGGATGCTGTCACAAGTTCCTTGACATTTGATTTATATATTCGGCCTTGGCATGTTAAACATTAGCAGGATCCATCAATTTTATTATGCTGGGCACAGTTGATTGCAGCCACATTTTGTGAAGGGAATGAAACCTACCAGGTGTAAAAGAATATGAATTTTTCCTCAATTTGGGTGATAAAAATAAATTTTAATGTTGCATCCTCAATATGAGGAGAATGTGCTAAATGTAGTTTTTGCTTGCAAAAGCATAGACCTAAGAGCAAATTTTAAATTCTAAATTTCTAGGTATGCAAATGCAAAACTTGAATTTATACCCAGATGTTGCACACATTTTACACCAGTCTCGTTGATTACATCTTAATATAACGAAACTAGCCTATACTCATTGTCTTAATTTGAAAGCATAACTTGTTTTTAAACCCAGGAAAACAAAATATTTATAATCCATATCTTTTTAAAACAAACTCAATGAATTCAAATGCAAAGGATGGTTTAATTTTGAATATTAACTATAGTTGCGGGCGGTTGCGTACATCCTTAGAGGACTAGTCTCACCTCAGCTCGCCCCTTCTTGGCCCCAACTTGGCAATAAGTAAGACCAAGGTAATGTAGGTTGGGCGTTGGGCTGGATCATCGAGATACCTCTAGACTTCAAAAAAAAGAAATATTAAAGATTTACATTGCAAATAATAACAAGAATAGAGGAATTTTATTACAATCATTCATTTCTTATTACATTCAAGGTAATGTAGGTTGGGCGTTGGGCTGGATCATCGATATACCTCTAGACTAAAAAAAAAAGAAATATTAAAGATTTACATTGCAAATAATAACAAGAATAGAGGAATTTTATTACAATCATTCATTTCTTATTATATTCAATATATTATTTTCTAGTCATTATTCTCCCATGATGGGACTAACTTTCACTTCTAACTTCCTATCCAACTAACCTAATAACTAATCTATTATATGTTAACTTTCATTTCCTAACAAGCTAAAAAAGAAAAATAGAAAAATATTGTCTCAATATCAACCTTAACCTCTTTGTTTAGACAATGTTTTGATTATCCAACTTTGCATCAACATCAACCCAAACTTGCATGTCTAGGTAAATGTCTTGATTATCCAACTCTACACTAGCATCAATCCAAACTCTTCATGTTTGGGGAAATGTTTTGATTATCCAATGTTCACCTGTGAATCGAGATACACTTATCATTAATAAGAAAATCACCAACCAACTGTAAATCAAGACTCGCTCAATTATCTACAATAACATAATCACCAATCAATTGTGAATTGAAACTAATTCAATTATCCATAGTAACACACTTGTAGAACTATGGATTAAGACAAACTCAATTATCCATACCTGGTTTGTGGATTCAACTATCTACAAACCTACAAATCATTGCATGCTCCCTCTTGCTCTTGAAGGGACTAGAGATGAAATAGATGCTTCTCATATTAGATGTTCTTTGAGCGAGAAGCTAGCTCGAGATGATGAAGATTCTCCTACCTCCAATGCTTCCAACCTCCTATTGGATGATATATTTTATATCCGCCCAATATCACCTTTGAGTCTTTGCAAGCCCTATTAGATTGCCTATGGATTGCCCCAAAAATATGTGTGGTCATGATAAAATTGTCAAGACACTTGAATTTTACAAAAAAATGAACCTTTTAGAAAATCACTCCTCATAAGTCCAAAAACAATGCTCATTACTCTCCTAAAATATGTAGCACATCAAATAACTATAACAAAAAGAACAAGAACCTTTGAGCTCCTCTTTTATCTCCAATTACAAAAATAAACCCCTTTTTCTTAAATTGATTTTGAAAAATAAATAAAACCTAAAAATATAGATCTTCAATCATAAATTTCTACTCACCAAACTCCTCATGGGATTGGTAGCGGCATCCAATAATTCCATTAACATATTCTTGCATTACATTCAAACCTTGACCAAGGGAACACCTATTCATTATCTCTAAAAACTAATTTTTTGGGTACTATTGTTCAAGTCTATGCCCAATAAATCACATTTTTAACTTGTGCAAAAAACAATTCACATTTCCTCCTTGGTAATTATGTCTTCTTTTGTAAGCTCTTGCATTTATTCATCTTTCAAACAAGAAGTTCAGAACATGATTAATATACCATGTTGATATGTATTTTTCAACAATTACCTCAAGAATATGTCTTTCCTCGTGCTACACTCAATGGAATGCGTATGTAATAAAAGATCAATCGTCAAGATAGAAAATGCCACCTCTTTCCAATTTGAATATGTTACAAAAATTAAACAATATTTACAATTTATAATATGCCTATATTTTTTCAGAATTTGTATGCCTCCCTTGTTTATCCAACACCTCATCAAATAGTCCCATCAAATTGGTCATTTCACTTGTTTATTAGTCTAAAAAAAAATCGATTCCATCCAATTGGTAGCATACAAACGCAAATTTTGCAACTAACTTCAAAAAATCCAATTCCTCCAATAAAATTTAATTCCTATTTTTAAGGGTTTTTAAGTTTCATCCTATTATGATTTCCTTGAAGAGATGTTTGGCAGAGATTACATTTATGAAATCTGAAATTTTAATTTATACTTCTAATATTCCATGCTCAACAACAATGCACATGCCCAACAAAATGGTGTCGACCAACAAACATTCAACGACCATTTTAGCTTACCCTTTGTTGGTTGAAAATTTTGTACACCTGAGGGATGTGCAAAATTGTGGTTTCAACCACAGTGTGTGAGTATGATACTCTCCTAATTTAGGGAAGGCTCACCCTATCTACAAACTAAACTAATATAATATGGGTGGGACACCAGTGTTTCTTCTTCTTTCAAGAAAAACTATACTCTTCTCTTCACAAAAAAGTAATAGCAATTGGAAATAAAGAACAACAAATACATAAATGAATCGCTATGTCGCCGAATGCCGCTGCCGCTGCTGCAGCCCTAAGGCCGAATGCCGCTGCCGCTGCTGCAGCCCTAAGGCCGACTCTCGTCTTGCCTACGGGGAGCTCGGTGAAGGATGCTGTGGGAGCTACGAAGGGCGTGGAAGTTTCTGTTCGGGCCAAAGCCAACGGTTCGAGGGTTTCTTCTGCGACTTCCTTGCATGCCTTGCCCTCTTCAGGGGTGGATGTTGGGTCTGCTCCGATTCCTGGGGGCTCCCATGCTGCCATTTTGCTAGAGGAGGCTACTGTGGCTGCACCTTGCAAGCCCAAGACTCCTGTTACTAATACGGAGGGTTGTGATTCGATGCATTCGGCGCCCTCTGGTTCAGATCAGGCTGCTTGCGGTTTGGGGCCTCTGACTGTTCCTGTTTACAAACCATTGGCTTTTCGGGTGTCTAATGATACTAATCAGGAGATCATCCACAACTCCTCTGTGTTTGAGTCTCATGGTCTGATTTGTAGATTTCGAGGCTTTTGGCCAAGCCTTCCTCAGCTGCACACTTGGATTTCCCAAAGCTGGGAACCGATTTTGAAAGGTTCAGTTAACATTTTTCCTTCAGCCAAGGGCTTTTTCATTGCTAAATTTGAATATGAAGAGAATAGATCGAAAATTTTATGCACAAATCCTTTCAGCTGGGAGGACAAATTTGTTTTGATGGTTAAACCCTAGTTCTTGGGCTTTAATCCTTCTACTGATTCTTTTAATGAGATTCCTATCTGGGTTAGGCTCCTTAACCTTCCCCTTCATCTATGGACGGACTCTCTGCTAGAGGAGGTGGGGGAGGCTTTAGGCGAATTCCTAATGATTGATAAGGAATCTTACCAAATTTATCATTCTACTTATGCTCGGATATTGGTTAACATTGATGTTTCTAAAGGGCTTCTAGCTGAGATAGAAATTAAATCTTCTTTGGGATCTTGGGTCCAACCGCTTGACTTTGAGGGCATCCCCTTTAGATGTCGAAAGTGCTTCCAGATTGGACATGTTGTTGCACGGTGTGAATCAGATAAGAAGAAAAAGAAATTTGCTTCTTGGTGGAAAGGTGCCTCCTTTGAGCACTACTTTATTAAAAAGAAAAGCTTTTCCGAGGTGGCTGCGCAGGTTCCTCAGGCCGAGCCTTTGGTTGCTGCCTCTGTTTCTGGTGCTCAGGGGTGTGGGGATGCTTGTGGTGGCATCCCTAATGATCGTCTAAAGATTGCTGGATCTTCTTCCTTGGTGGATGACCTTCTCGCTTCCCAGAGTGATGCTCGATCTTTGTCTGATCCTTTGATTTCTGCTGTCCCTGCCTCTCCGGAAGCTGGCTCTGTTCCTCCTGGTGATGGGAGGTCCTCTATTCTGGATCCATCCTCTTGGCAAAAGGCTGCTGCTAGGGTTGAGGAGGGATGGATTACTGTTAAAAGTAAAAAATCTAAATCGTCTCAGTCCTCTTTTGATATGACCCTTCGATCCCATAAGGGTAGGTCAAACTCTTGATCTCTCCTGGTTGGGTTGGGGCTGCTGGTCTCTTGCAGCTCGCTGGTTCTTGTTGGGGTTCCTTTTTGTGATGTACCCCATCCTTGGTTTGGCCATGTTGTATCTCATTTGTGTCCTGTTTCTTTGAGTGGACCTTCAAGTTTATCTTTCGGTTCGGGTTGCAGGTCCTTCCAAAACTTGCCTTGTAAAGGGTTTCGGGTCCCTTAAAACCTGTTTTTACTTAATCAAAAACAAATACATAAATGAGACTTTTTTGTAGAATTTTTGGAACACAAAGGCAAACAAAGTTTTCATGAAAGCACAAAGACCTCTATCACTTCCCCGAGACGTAAAAACAGAAAGAAAACTCAAAGTCTTCAACTATCTATTCTCCTATCAACCTTTTTAGATGATTTTCTGCTAACCAAGCACAATATCTAGCAACTCAAAGTCTAACTACATGATGCACTTCATCTTACATGCACAACCCTTAAAAATAGAAGCAACACAAAGTCTACAAGCTATCTTCCCACCTGAGCTTTCCACACTAGTTTCAGATATGATAAACAACTCAAAATCTGCAAGACCAAATCTAAAAACCAAACATATAACTCTAAATACAATTTGCAGCTCAAAGTCTGCAAGATTGAATTTAAATCCCTCTTTCACAATAAAACAAAATTTACAATCAACTCTAGAAAATGTCGTCACATAACAACTTGAATTGACACAAAGTCTCAACACAACTTGCCTCTTTTATTGAAAGCACTCTGATTTACATCTAAGCTCAAAATCTTAGAGTGCACATACAAACTGACAGAATTTTGTTGCATTGCCAAAATATATCCATTACAATAGACCCCCTCAAGTATTTATAGGAGAGGAGCCTTGAAAAAAAGGTGGGAGGATCCTAACTAGAGAAACTCTCTCAACCACCATGACTTATTCCAACTATAGTCCTAATTGAATTGAACTTGTAGTTGCTTTACATGTAATTACAAAAGTGCAAGTGATGAGTAAACTTACAATTACAAAGTTATTTTTACATGTAACTTATCAAAACAAAATTACAAATGCATAATTAAAACTATTCTATGTGTCCAAAGACACGACTCTAACTACATCATGCTGTGTCTATGATGATCTTCATGCCGCTTCAGGATGCTAGAACTTGAAGTATTCTAGATCAATGAAGACATCTTGAACTGGAACAAGAACTTGCATCCTTAATGATCTTTGTGTCCTTGGCCAACGAACTTCAACCTGATCTTCTTGCTTGGGGTAGTACTGGATTTTCAGGAGGGAAATGGATGCCTTCCTCTTTTCATATCCTGACCATCTTTATCTTGAAAGCATTCTATACTCTCAACCATGAATTGTTGTTGTATCTCTTCTTTGTATCATCATCCAATCTTGAAATCTGCTTGCAAAATAATGCCCATGCCTTAATCCATTGATTTGATAGATTGTGTGTGGAAACCGAACTGACAAGGGAAGGGATAAACAGATGCAAAAATGGGCTCACAAGTGAATTTCGGGTTTTGGAAGCTGCATTACATGTGTGAGAAAAACAAGAGAATTAACTTGCAATTGTGGAGAACAAACATGCCACTTCAAATGTGTAATGGGTAAACACAAGTTTGCACTTGTAATTGGACCTTTAAAACTCATTTTCAAGTGTTTTTTGAGTGCATTTTGGACCAATTTTGGGTCTTGGGGAACGTTTTACAAGTATACAAGTGGGGAAGAACAAATGTGCAATCGAGATTTTGAAACCTGAATGCAAGTATACTTGTAAAAAGGAAAATGAAGAAGTAGGTGAAAAATGAGATTTTGGCATCTGGGAAATGGCGGGAATGGTATGTACGAACAATGGCAATGAATATGAGTGAAAATGGAAAGATTTTGGGAAGATCATCTTTATGAAAATGGGAGGATCTTTCCACATTTTTCCAACTTTGAAACTTGAAATTTCAACAAAAGACGGTTAAGATTTTCAACGAAAGGGGTAGATCAACTATTTTTATCTTATTTGCAATCAGGTTTTAATTCTCGAATGCAAGTAAAGAGGGAAAATGGGGAAAGACAATACAATTCACAAATTGCTTTGCAAACTTGGAACAAAGGAGAAAATCTCTCACAAAACCGATTTTAAGCAAGAGCAAAACAAAACTAACATATACAAATTGACCAAGGAAACCCAAACAAACTAGAAATGAAAACAAAGAAGAAAGGAAAAAAACATACCTTGATCAATCAAATGCCCTCCAAGAAGCAAGAATCAATCCTTGAAAGAGAAGATTGAAACTCTTAAATAGATACAAGAAGGAGATTCAAAACGCTAGCCACGTTTTTCCAAAATGCCTTATACAACAAAAACGACTATCAAAATGGCATGAGAATTGATCAAATCTTCATCCAAACTCCACGCCTAGGAAAGACAAATAAAAATGACTGAGGAAGAGGATTCATGGCAAATTCCAAAGGCAAATTGTGGCATTTCTCAAACACGTTTTTTCTGTTTGAAGGCCACAAAACAAGCAACTATAACCTCCAAATGGCATGAAAGGAGTTGGAAAATGCATGAAAATAACAAGGAATCCGAAACGCCTTCTCCCTCCTTGAATCTCTCCACAAAAATCGGTGGAAATCTTCAACAAAATCCTCCAATATTGTTGGTCGGGTTCTTGAGGAGGAATGACAAGTTTAAAATGCATAGAAGAACAAAAGAAATCGGGTTTCTTTCACCTATTTGCAAGTTAAAAATATTCACTTTTCATTCATTAAGGCAAAATTGGGTTTGTGAGAGCAATAAACAAGTTTATAATACATGTAAAAGGGAAATAAAAGTCCCTTTACAAGTTTTAAACAACTTAACAAAAGATTAGTAAAGGGAAAATAAAATTCCTTTTACAAGTCACAAAAATAACTTAAAAATAAAACTTGTAATAGGGAAATAAAACCCCTATTACAACTTAAAGTGACTTTATAAAACTTGTAATGGAGGAGAAAAACCCCTACCATAACTTAAAATCACTTAAGTGGAACTTTTAAATGAACTACAAGTTTTATTTGAACTTTATAATTTAAAGTTCACTTGTAATATGTCCAAAAAGTTCCTACAATGACTAAAAAGCCAAAAAACAACAAGGGGGGAATAAAAAGTAAGTTACAAGTTCTATTTTTCATAGAGTGTATTTGTAATTGACTTAAAATTTCCTTACAACACTTAAACAAAAGAAAAATAAACCTTGTAATTTAAAGAAAATTTCCCACTTGCAGTCAGAGAGACAAAACCCAAAATTGAAGGAAAAACTTAGCAAACGAACTCAGAATGTGATGAAATTCAAATAATGGTTCGAGGATGGGCTGAGGATTAAGTCAGTCCAAGGGCAAAACAAAATTCTGCCTCGGGAAGCATGCCTTAGAGTAAAATTTTCATTTTTTGACAAAAATTTCTATTTAATAGTCCATATTTTTGAAAACAAAAATGAGGACAACAACTGGCTCTAATTGGGGATTTCATTTCACTTGTTGTGAAAGAATAGAAACCAGATCTCTAAGTGCCTTCCTCCTTATCCATTGGTCCACAGAGTCAATCAAAGCAAAAACAAAAAACAAAAAGACAAAAGACCAAAAGAAAAAGATACAGACGACAAAAAGGATGATATGACTGACGCAAATCAACTAACTAAAAACAAGACGCTAACTTGTGCAACTGAACTTATTGAAAATGGAAACCTACCTATCCTAAACTAGCCACAATGAAAACCATTCAAATGAAACCATTCACCGGCTCAACAAAATAGTTGCCTTTCTTCAACAACTTATGGTACCTTGCATGATCATTAGTAACCACAACCAATTGAAGCACAAACAATTGCACCAGAACTTGATGCAACACTCCTTGGAAAAGATGAAAAAATTCACCTTCCCCTTGAAATGAATCATATGTATTGCTGCTCCAAAGTAGATTTTTGAAATCAGACTACTCTTGCTTAGTTGAAAATGCATGTTTGGCCTCTTCCTCAAGTGTATCTCCCAACTCATGTACAAGTGAAACCTCTTGCTTTCCATTGGCTTCCAACTGAGAAAGATGTTTGATATGACATCCTCTTGATGGGACAAAAACAAAATTCTTCTTGTTGATTACATCTTTATCAACTGCTTCTTCAACCATAACCTTATGCTTCAACCATAATCTTGTGCTGAATGACAAGATCTTCATGTGGTTCAAATGAAAACATGACTGCATTGCATTCCTCAGTATGTTGTTCACGAACTTCTGATTGGAGAGAATTATCAACAAGACTTGAACAAGACCCTTCTATAGAACTTTCTTGATGACTTGAGCAAATATCAAAACCTCCATCTTGGAAAACAGACTCTTGATTTTCATTTTTCTCAAGCTGCTCATCATCTTCTTACTTATAGGATATTGGTTTGACATCAAAGCTTGAATAAAATAATTCCATCTTATCCCAAAATGTATCCTCTTCAATATCTTCTTTACTCTTTTGAATAGGAGAGCTGAAATTTGCTTCATGACAACTTTCATCAAACTTTCCAAACTTCAAAATAGAATTGTCTTTATGTTCTAAAACTGTTGTTGTTGCTGCTTTGATTAGGATTTCTTCATCTTTTTCAACAAAAGAGGGCAATTCATCAAACCAAACTACATAAACTTTATTTTTATCTTCATAAACCATATTTTCACATCCCATGACATGATGATTATCCTCCTTCATGAACATCTTGCAAAGGTGGCCTTCAACCTCTTATTGCGCATTGTCCATGATATCTGACATGGTCCACTCTTTTTGTTCATCATCTTTCCAGAACTGCATAAACCAGATTTGAGAGTCGCCAACTGTGTTTGCCTCCTCCTCTTCTTGGAAGAGACCAACAAGATCACTTTGTTCAATTTTAGAATCCTCCACTGCTGCATTTGTTGGTGGTGCCTCAAGAGCAAGCCCTTCTAGTGATGAAGGAAGCTTATCTTGATTTTCAACTACATAACCAGGAGCAGTATTTGGGTATGGCCTCCTTGAAATGTCTTCATCATAAGGGGAAGAGAATACACCTTGACCTATTTGATTTTTGAGGAAACCAACTCATTAGCCAACCTCTGCACCATGGGATGTGTTCTCTTGGTAGCCCATGATCCCAATGAAGAGATTTCTTTGGACCCATTTGATTCTATCTTTATCTTACCAGCAAGGATAATATCATCTTCAATATCAATTGCCAAGGCTTGTGCTACTGCAAGGTTTCTTGGAACAACCCTTCTCAATAAGAAACATACTTTTGGCACTTGAGCATTGATGAAGAAGCACTTCAAATTTGTAGCGGTAGGCTGAGCAACAACTAAAATTTTGTTACACAACTTATTGAATTTAACCACAAACTCCCGTATAGGTTCATGTGACTTCTTTTTCATTTGAGTCAACTGAGCTAACAATGCATGCACATCTTCTACAGGCTTGAACCTCTCTTCAAACTTGTCTTTAAGTGTGACCCAAGATATAATCGAACCAACAGAAAGGATATAAAACCTGTCAGCTGCAATACCTTGGAGAGTCTCCACAAATAGCCTTACAGATACATCTTTGTGTTCAACACCATGAACACCACATGCAATGTAGAAAGAAAAAATGTGTTCGTCAGGGTGTTGCTATCCATCTGCAAAGAACTTGGGAAAGTTCTTCCTCAAACCATCAGGAAGAGCTTGTAATGGCGGAGTCAGATTCAACAGACCAAAAACATTCCCCCAAGGACCTTGAGTAGCCATCTTACATGACCTTGGTGAAAGCTTGAGAAATTACAAGAACAATTACAATGAATAGGATACCGGTATACTTCAAAGAAAAGAGTGAGGATTTTGGATGTGTATTGGTATTTCTAGCAGAAACCTAAGAAAATTTATTCTAAAAAAAAACAAGACAATAGACTTCAAACAAAAGCATGATGCTTCCGAATGCGTTTGTGTCTCCAACAGAGTCGCCAAAATTGTTGGTAACTTGGATGGGCCAATCAAATTTATACCATAGATTCTAAGATAGAGTTAACAAAGTACTTCAAATATTTCGATCCCTAGCAGAGTCGCCAAAAACTATTGGTTGAAAATTTTGTACACCTGGGGGATGTGCAAAATTGTGGTTTCAGCCACAGTGTGTGAGTATGATACTCCCCTAATTTAGGGAAGGCTCCCACTATCTACAAACTAAACTAATCTTATATGGGTGGGACAACAATCTTTCTTTTTCTTTCAAGTAAAACTATACTCTTTTCTCTTCACAGTAAAGTAATAGAAATTGGAAATAAATAACAACAAATATATAAATGAGATGTTTTTGTAGAATTTTTGGAACACAAAGGGAAGCAAAGTTTCCATGAAAGCACAAAGACCTCCATCAATTCCCCGGGATGAGAAAACATAAAGAAAGCTCAAAGTCTAACTACATGATGCACTTCACCTTACATGCACAAGTCTTGAAAATATAAGTAGCACAAAGTCTACAAGCTATCTTCCCACTTGAGCTTTCCACACTAGTATTAGATATGATAAGCAACTCAAAGTCTGCAAGACCAAATCTGAAAACCAAACTTATAACTCTAAATACAATTAGCAGCTCAAAGTCTGCAAGATTGAATTTAAATTCCTCTTTCACAATAGAACAAAACTCACAATCAACTCTAGAAAATGTCGTCACATAACAACTTGAGTTGGCACAAAGTCTCAACATAACTTGCCTCTTTTATTGAAAGCAATATGATTTGCATCTAAGCTCAAAGTCTTAGAGTGCACATACAAACTGGCAAAATTTTGTTGCATTGCCAAAAGATGTCCATTACAATAGACCCCCTCAAGTATTTATAGGAGAAGATTCTTGAGAAAAAATGTGGGAGGATCCTAACTAACTTGAGAAATTATCTCAAGCACCATGACTTATTCCAACTACAGTCCTAATTGAACTCAACTTGTGCTTTACATGTAATTACAAAACTGCAAGTGATGAGTTAACTTGCAATTACAAAGTTATTTTTTACATGTAACTTGTCAAAACAAAATTACAAATGCATAATTAAAACTATTCTATGTGTCCAAAGACACGACTCTAACTACATCATGCTTTGTCTATGATGATCTTCATGCTGGTTCAAGGTGCTAGAACTTGAAGTATTCTAGATCAGTGAAGACATCTTGAACCGGAACAAGAACTTGCATCCTTAATGATCTTTGTGTCCTTGGCCAACAGACTTCAACCTGATCTTCTTGCTTGGGGTAGTACTAGATTTTCAGGAGGGAAATGGATGCCTTCCTCTTTTCATATCATGACCATCTTTGTCTTGAAAGCATTCTATACTCTCAACCATGAATTGTTGCTGTATCTCTTCTTTGTATCATCATCCAATCTTGAAATTTGCTTGCAAAATAAGGCCCATGCCTTAATCCATTGATTTGATAGATTGTGTGTGCAAACCGAACTGACAAGGGAAGGGATAAACAGATGCAAAAATGGGCTCACAAGTGAATTTCGGGTTCTGGAAGTTGCATTACATGTGTGAGAAAAACAAGAGAATTAACTCGCAATTATGGAGAACAAACATGCCACTTCAAATGTGTAATGGGTAAACACAAGTTTGCACTTGTAATTGGACCTTTAAAACTCATTTTCAAGTGTTTTTTGAGTGCATTTTGGACCAATTTTGGGTCTTGGGGAACGTTTTACAAGTATACAAGTGGGGAAGAACAAATGTGCAATCACGATTTTGAAACCCGAATGCAAGTATACTTGTAAAAAGGAAAATGAAGAAGTAGGTGAAAAATGAGATTTTGGCATCTGGGAAATGGCGGGAATGGTATGTACGAACGATGGCAATGAATATGAGTGAAAATGGAAAGATTTTGGGAAGATCGTCTTTATGAAAATGGGAGGATCTTTCAACATTTTTCCAACTTTGAAATTTGAAATTTCAACAAAAGATGGTTAAGATTTTCAACGAAAGGGGTAGATCAACTATTTTTATCTTATTTGCAATCAGGTTTTAATTCTCGAATGCAAGTAAAGAGGGAAAATGGGGAAAGACAATACAATTCACAAATTGCTTTGCAAACTTGGAACAAAGGAGAAAATCTCTCACAAAACTGATTTTAAGCAAGAGCAAAACAAAACTAACATATACAAATTGACCAAGGAAACCCAAACAAACTAGAAATGAAAACAAAGAAGAAAGGAAAAAAACATACCTTGATCAATCAAATGCCCTCCAAGAAGCAAGAATCAATCCTTGAAAGAGAAGATTGAAACTCTTAAATAGATACAAGAAGGAGATTCAAAAAGGTAGCCACGTTTTTCCAAAACACCTTATACAACAAAAACGACTATCAAAATGGCATGAGAATTGGTCAAATCTTCATCCAAACTCCACGCCTAGGAAAGACAAATAAAAATGACTGAGGAAGAGGATTCATGGCAAATTCCAAAGGCAAATTGTGACATTTCTCAAACACGTTTTTTCTGTTTGAAGGCCACAAAACCAGCAACTACAACCTCCGAATGCCATGAAAGGAGTTGGAAAATGCATGAAAATAGAAAGGAATTCGAAACGCCTTCTCCCTCCTTGAATCTCTCCACAAAAATCGGTGGAAATATTCAACAAAATCCTCCAATATTGCTGGTCGAGTTCTTGAGGAGGAATGACAAGTTTAAAATGCATAGAACAAAATAAGTCGGGTTTCTTTCACCTATTTGCAAGTTAAAAAATATTCACTTTTCATTCATTAAGGCAAAATCAGGTTTGTGAGAGCAAACAACAAGTTTAAAATACATGTAAAAGGGAAATAAAAGTCCCTTTACAAGTTTTAAACAACTCAACAAAAGACTATTAAAGGGAAAATAAAATTCCTTTTACAATTCACAAAAATATCTTAAAAATAAAACTTGTAATAGGGAAATAAAATCCCTATTACAACTTAAAGTGATTTATAAAACTTGCAATGGAGGAGAAAAACCTCTACCATAACTTAAAATCACTTAAGTGGAACTTTTAAAATGAACTACAAGTTTTATTTGAACTTTATAATTTAAAGTTCACTTGTAATATGTCCAAAACGTTCCTACAATGACTAAAAAGCCAAAAAACAACAAGGGGGGAATAAAAAGTAAGTTACAAGCTCTATTTTTTATAAAGTGTACTTGGAATTGACTTAAAATTTCCTTACAACACTAAAACAAAAGAAAAATAAAACTTGTAACTTAAGGAAAATTTCCCACCTGCAGTTTGGGAGACAAAACCCGAAATTGAAGGAAAAACATGGCAAACGAACTCAGAATGCGATGAAATTTGAATAATGGTTCGAGGATGGGCTGAGGATTAAGTCAGTCCAAGGGCAAAGCAAAATTCTGCCTCGGGAAGGATGCCTTAGAATAAAATTTTCATTTTTTGACAAAAAATTCTACGTAATAGTCCATATTTTTGAAATAAAAAATGAGGATAACACCCTTCACACTTGTTCTTTTGAAACGTGTTGTAACAATCGCCCTCCATTCTTACTTCAAAATCACATGATCAATTCTCTCTTATACCAATATATAACAATATTAAATATTTATATTTCAAATAATAACAAAAATAAAGAGGAATTTCATTATAATCATTAATCTCTCAATACATTGAGTATATTGGCTTTATAAAGCCATTATGTACGGGAATAACTTCCCCACACACACACACACACGTGTGTGTGTGTAGAGTAGCATTTGCATTGTGATATGTAAGAAATTAAATGAAAGAAAAAATTATGAGTACAAAATAAGTAATAATAATGTTATAATATTATTTCATTTATATAATAAAGTTAACTTGAGGTTATAATTATTATTAGAATAATTTAATAAAAATTTATTTAATTTAACTTTACATTTTATATATAATTTATATTTGTGTTGATAATTAATTTAATTATTAACAACTAGAGTTAAGGTTATATTACAATTATGGTTAATGTTAACAATTATATCAACGATTAATTTAATTATTTAAAATTAACATTAGGATTATAGTTAGGTTTAGGGTTAGAATTAAGGTTAGTTGATTCACGAAGTTGTTTCATTGCATTGAAATTGCAAATGTTTGCAAGTTGAGTGAATAGCATAGTGTTATGCCTTGCATACCTAACCCCATCAGTTTCCTTGTGTTGAAAATATAGGTCCCCTCTCTTTTGCTTTTTGTAGTTTTTTTTTCCTGAGTTTTTGCCTTAAGACCCCAGAACCTCGGAGTCCCGAGGTAGCCTCTTTGTTTCCTATGTTTGGTTTAGACCCCAGAACCCTGGAATCCCGAGGTTTTGCCTTGTTCCTTTTTGTTGAAGCCTCAAAATCCTGAAATTCTGAGTTCTTCGTTTTTGTCATTTGTTTATTTGTGAACTTCAAAATTCCAGAACCCTGCAATCCCGAGGTTGTTTGGTGTTTTCACCTAGTAACCCTGAAGTTCCAAGATGTGTTCGTGTTTTGTTGTTTGTCACCTCGGAAATCTGGAACCCCGGACTCCCAAGGTCGTGTTTAAGGCAATTGTACGAACGACTTACCGGTGGGGGGATGGTATAAATAGGGAGAATAAACTATTCTAAGCTCATTTGTGCATTCAAGCTTTCTAGTTTTCCAACTCTGACCTCTTGAATTCGTGCCTCCGTGTTGCCGAGCTTTCAAGCATTTTCTCCCACCAGGTTGGTGGATTTCTTCCATCTTGTGTTTTCTTGTTTATATTTTCTAGTTTTCTAGTGTAGATTTTCTTTGGCTTTTTTTTTCGTTTCTCATTTTGTGTGTTCTTGTTTTTCGCGTGCTCTAGGTTCGAGATTCTGAAGTCTTATGTTTTGCCCATCAGAACCTCGGAACCCTAAAGTTTCAAAGTTGTTCCCCTTTCACCCCGAAACCCCAGAGTTCCAGGCTCTACTATTTTATTTCTCCCCGAAATCCCAGAGTTTCGGACCATCCTTTTGGGCTTTCTAATAACTTACCTCGGAACCTCAGAGTTCTGGGCCATATTTATCTATCTTACCTCGGAACCTCGGAGTTCCAAGCTTGGTTGTTTTGGCTTATCCTTACCTAGGAACCGCGAAGTTCCGGGCTTGGCCATTTTGGCTTATCCTTATCTTAGAACCCTGGGACCCCGGAGTTAATTGTTTTTGAAGGAGTTTCCCATCTTGGAACCCCAGGGTCCCGAAGTGGGTGATAAAATTGTTATTTTGACTATGTGATAGGCTAATTTTTGGTTCTTTCTTGCAAATTAGAGCAATTAAATGGATGCAACCTCCAACAAGAAAGTTAAGGAATTGGAAAAGCTACCATCAACCATGAAGTACCACTACCAAGGTCAGACTTATGCTTCCAAATTGGAAGACCAAATCAAATGGGCGATTGATACTGAAGTTGGACATATTGAACTGGAGGATATCAAAATATAGTTGGACAAGACAAGGTTGGATGCTCCTTATAGGAGGATCAAGAGGTTGGGGCTAATGGAGGCAACCATCTTTCCATAATCTGTTCAAGCCCTTGAATTTATTATGACTATTGCACAGTTCTATAACACAGACACCAAAAAGTGAACAAATGATAAAGACAAAACATTAATAGATTTGTCAGGAGATATGCTAGGTTTTGTATTTAGAATTCCTTCAAGGGATGAAGTATTGTTGACTGCTGAATAGGAAGCTGCAGAGGTATGGGATAAGGATACCGCTTCTTGCAAAAGACACGTGAATGAAAACTAGCTCAAAGAAGAGAAGAAGACAGGGTTGAAGGCCACTGACATTCTAAGGGCCGATTTCAAAGAGCCACAACAAGACCTAATAATCATGTTGAGCAAGGTCTTCGGTAAGCCAGATTGCCAACATTTTCACCCGTGGATGTTTTAGTATATGACTACTATTTTGATTGGGCCCAAATATTATCGAATAACATACATCATCAACTGGTTGATGTGCATAAAATGAAGAAGTTATTCTTTACTTCTTATATTATTTGGGAAGCTGCTTGAGTAGGCAAGTTTCCAGGTCTTCAAACAGAAGACCAACTCGATGATGAAGAGGGGCAAAAAAAGGTATGGGAGTATTATACTCAACTCCCTCTGAGCAATGCAAAGATACATTTCAAAAGGATAAATGATGCCTTCCTCTTCCTGTTATTATAAAACTCACAGGTGATGAGGTTTATAGAATAATCCCAGAGGCAATGACAATATTAAGGGAATGGGGATGTTGGTTCATTTAGAATAAACTTTCTACGTACATCAGGGTTAGTGGCTTCACATGGAATCCCATGCTTCTGCCTCGATATTGCAATGACCGGGTGATACTCTTGGAGTATGTAAGGCAGATGGTTGGGTTGCAGTCATTGCTGTCTTCAAAGCACAAAACCGGTGTGGATTTCTCTGTTTCAATTGGTTATTTTTCTTGTTTGAAAATTCAAGCAACTAAGGCAACTGAATAAGAATTCTAGGACTTGCATTTAAAAGAATTTAACTATGCTCGGGAATATTATGATCCATATGGAAAATTGAAGCAAATGATTATGATGGGCATAAACCGAGGTTAGAAGACTTTTGGGCCAACCTCTATGACAGTTTAAAAGTTAGAGAGAAAAAATATTCTAGGCTCTTAGTCCCACAAATAAGAAATTTTGAAATAGAGACAAATCTCCCTAAAGAATTCAGGGATGATGGTGAATTATTAGATCAAACATACAGGGAGAAAGGAATTGATAAGAAGCCCCTCTCCCCAATAAGATGGTTGGGACAAGAAGATGTAAATATAGATTCAGTAACCCAAAATGTTATAAAAATAACTAAACATTGGTTGAATTCAAGGATTAGGCCAAGCGCTTCAAGAGGAAAACAAAAAGAACCAACCACTGATAACCCTCAAGAAAAGGTACATAGGGAATATGCCTGGAGAACAAGGTCTAGCTCTAGAAATAACACATCCATAGAACTAGATGAAGGTGCTAGACCCGAGCCAATCATAGAGGAGCTTATCGAACAAGTCAAGAAACAAATGCAAAAATCTGAGTTGTTGAAGAAGGCAACAAATTTTGGAATAAGGGAGGGATTAGGAGCCGTGCCACTTATGGAAATACATCCTGTTAGGGTTGCTATTGGGAAAACACCAGGAGAAGGTGCTAAGGAGAAATATGAGCAAGGAAAGGCTGATGAAGGTACAACTACATCTACTCAACCTCCTCCTGATACGACAACAACATCTACTCAGCCTCCACCTACTACAACAACACATGCTCCAATTTTGACATCATCAGCTACTACAATCCTTGTAATAGTGCCGATGTCTGCACCAACTGATATTTTTGCCACAACATTAGTAACATCACCTCCAGTAATATAAGTAATAACTCCCACTACTGGAAAGGTAACTATTCATAATATTGGGTCTTATTCTAATCAGGAGAATGAGAAACCTATTGTACAACTAGTACAAAGGAAAACTGAGGAAAATAAAAAAATAAATCTATTTGGCTTGAGAAACAAGAACAGGTAGATCCCATGGATGTGGATGAGTAGAATCTACCAGAGAAGTAGCCATCTGAAGAAGAGAGAGAACAAGATGAGCCTAAGGATGAGCATGATGAAATATTGGTTCTAAGTCCTGAGGACCAGGATAATTTGTTAAAAGAAATAGCAGCTGAAGGAGAATTGAAAGAAATAGATAAAGCTGATAAAGGGCTTGAAGAAGAAGTAAGCGTCAGGTTAGGAGAATTAGACAAACATAAGCAGTTGAATATTAATATTGTTCTCCAAACCGGCCAAGTTCAACAAAGTATGTCAACCCAAGATATTCAAATTCCTGAGCAAGAAGAGGAGGAGAAAGATGAAGCAGAAGATCAATTACAAAAGGTACACAAGGTAACTACAAAGATCATGCCACACAAAGGTGATAAGGGTGAAGACACACTATAATTGTTAAGCTTCACCTTTGAGAAGAAAAAGAAAGTGGTACTACCAAAAATCACCTTGCAACAAGCTGCAATCACTAAAGAGCCAAGGAAAACAAAGAGGGCGAAAACCATACATCATTTGTCTAGGACCGGTTCTAGTGAGGTGATTGTTGATATTGTAGCTCCTGTACAAGTTGAAGGCCAGAGCTCCCCGAAATACCAAGCTTCACAAGTAAAATTGGGTAAACAAACCAAGTGGGGAGAGTTGGATACTTTGGAACTTGTTACCGGTGTTGTAAGGAGCAGAATAGAGAAAGAACACATTTCTCACTCAGAGGTTAAAGCACAATTGGGACGATACAAGCAATTACTTGTAGAAATGGGCAAGCCAATGGACGTGTGTGTAGATGAAAATTTACCTTCAACTTCATCGCTTATAGAAGGAGATGTGAAGGCACTCATTGAAGTGATAAAGGTGGGTGCAATTGCAAAAACATGGGCGCAAAATAATGCTTCTAAAATTAGATTGTTTTTGCAGAATACTATGTAGGAAATCCACGCAGATAGGAGGAGCTTTGGCTTAAATTTCTCAACAGTGGGAGCGAAAGCTCAACATTTTTACTAAGCAATGTCAAATTTTGAATCTTGGGGGAAGAAATCATAATGGAGGAAGAACTCTTGGGAGGATATAGTATTGAAAATTTGCAGTCTTATATATATATATTTTAGAATTGAAGATTGAGGTGTTACAACAATATGAAAAGGACATAACAAATTCTTGTCTTCCTCTCCTTGGGTCGGTAAAGAAATATGAAAAGTTTGTAGTGAAGTTGTAAGGCATTTTTGGGCTTGGTATCCTTAGTGCTGGACATTTGGAGGAGGACAATGTACTCTGTCAGTGGGACACATATGCAACACGTTATTTTACAATTTATGTTGAGTTTAATGCTGAGTTAATGGATAGATATACATACTTGATAACTCAGTATCAACATGCTTCAACAATAATAGAGAAATTAGAAAATAGAAGTAAGAATGTAGAGGAGATTTTGAAGAAGTTCAAGTTCAGAATCAAACATGTTGTTGATCCTCCTACTGAGGTAGTTGCATGCTTCATTAGCAACTACAAGAGATATAAAAAGAAGTAAAATTTGAACATACAGTTGCTAATGATAGCTTGATATTTTTGAATAATTTTGCATGTCACTGTGTTTGGGACTTCAACTGCTGCTCCAACATGTACATTAAATTATTGAGCAAGTTTTGCATGATTACAAAAGGGTTGGCTCATGTAGCACCGTTTTCGTAATGCTCACCCAATCATAGTTTCGTAGTAGTTAACTTGAGTTCAAGGCAAAGACTTGCATGCCAACTGCGACTCCTTGCTTCTTTAGTGATAGGTTTATTTCCTAGAAAGTAGGACAAAAAAAACTCTATAAATTAGAGATTTTGATTCATTGTAAGGGTCCACAAATTGATGATTTGAGGTCCAATTAGATATTCTTTTAGAGATTTTTATGCAGATTTTATGAGTTTGAGTAGATGTTATGATACATTCTTTAGAGTTAATACAAGAAGCAACTTATAGATTGCCTGATCTATGCGTCTGTGCTATGAATTTGTTCTTTGCAATCTGGTAATGTCTATTATTTGAAATCAACAACTTGTTTTGATTTTATGTTTTATTGCTTTATGAATTGTATTGTGCACGTAAGTGGTGTATGAGAATTGATGTGATAAAACAATATTGTGGTGGTATTCGTTTCCGTGAATTTGTGAGATTGCATGACTTTTTATGTTAATTGGAGGTCCGTTACTGAATGTTGGTTTAAATGATATTGATGATATTTAGATTACATGGTTCTAATTGTGTAGTTCATTAAGTTGTTATTGTATTGGTTTCATTGTTATTTTCTTGTTTCCTTGATCCATCTTTTGTTGTTTATTTTGAAAGAGAACCTAAATCATAAAAAATGCAAAAAAATAAATAAGTTGAGCTATTGGAAGTTGTTTCAACCAGCAGGCCCCTTTAACAAGTACGACCGCATCAACCATTGAGTTGCCCATCACCGTCGAGAACTGACTATAGAGACCTTGGAGTGGTTAGTTCCCAAAAAATTTTCTCTTTTGAGGAGAGGTGGGGAGTGTTCACATAAACTACTTGGCTATTGGTGAGTGTGTCAAAACACTCGTCAACAGAAACTGGCGCTAGAAGGAGGGCCTGAAGCAAAAACCCACTCAACTTTCAATTGCATGGTCGCACTATGACCTAACATGGTACTCCAAGTAGACGAACTTTTACCATTCACCTAACCCAACCTCAATTATGAACAAGATGACATCATTTCCCAGCTACACACTCTTTCTTAGGATAGTAGAAGGAATCATAATGATTGGTTGTGAGCGAGACAAGTCCTTGACAATGAAAGGAAAAAAAGGTATACACATAAAAGTGAAGGCACAAAGGCAACTTCTTGCACAAAGAAACCCCCAACAACCTCTGCTACAACCAAGAAATTGAAATACTAAGTTTGATCATATATCATCTTTCTCTCTGAAGAGGTTTTACAAAGTTTGTAGGAGTAACTCTTCTCCATCAGACTTAGTAGAGTTAGGACCTGCAACTAGGAAGAAGAAGAAAAAAGCTAAGGAACGACTTTCAACATCCTCACTAGCATAATCATCCAGACCCAACGTAGAAGACTGATTAATCCCTGGTCCACAACCCATCATTGCACCTTTCGTGACTCAACACCAACCATCACCACCTCTAGTGGCCTACTTCAACCAAGATCACACGCCATTAGGAAATATGCCTAGAGAGATACATGACCTACCTAGGAACCCTGGAAAATTCTGTAGTAAGTTCTACTTTGGGGGACCTAGGACTACAAAAGAGCATATTGAAGCATTCAAGGATGCAGTGGTTCATAACCATATCGAACATCAAGACATGGTATGCAAACTCTTCCCATATTCACTTGGGGAGAACAAGTATAATTGGTATTTGACTCTACCAGGAAATTCCATTAATGGTTGGGATGTTTTAAAGAAAGCCTTTATTGATTAGTTTCGAGTGTATGTTGATCCTGAAACATTGTACCATCAGTTTGCCTACCTTAAGAAGTCACCAAACAAACCTTTGACAACTTTTAATACCAACTTTCAAAGGGAATACAAGAGGTTACATGCTCCTTATCAAGTGGCAGAAAATGTAGCAATTGATTCATATATGAGATTCATTGACCCATCGAGTGCTATGTTTATCAAAAAGAGTGTGCTTGAAGATCAAAGGAATACCTTGGCGAAGGTTTTTGCATTGGCAATCAACATGAATCAAGAATTGAATCAAACACCTGGAGGGATTGGATACAACTTGCCCATAGGAGTGAACCAAGGAAATTATAACCAACTCCCTGGGGTACCATCACCTTTACCAATAGGAGCCCCAACAATGAACCCGATACCAATTTATGCACCTCAACCTCAAGCTAGTCAATAGTTTTTTGCTCAAGCGTTAACTTGGCAGAACAATACCAATGTTGCCCCTATCCAAACATAGTACGCTGGTCAAATACAAGGGACAAGTCAACAGTTTGGTAATCCCCACATAGAAAACCAAGCCCCAAATATGATGCCTAAGATTCAAGGGTCACACATATCCACCGAAGGAGAAGCCTTAAAGAAGATTTCATAGGTTACTTAAGATCTTATTCAACTGAAGATGAACCCTCATGGAGGGTACAACGAATCCCAAGCATATAATAATCAATGAGGCTATAATAATCAGAATCAAAATCAAAGGTATAACTCCAAGCCATACAATAGACAATGAAACACGGGTCCAAACAATGGTGGGGTAAACCATGACCATCTTGATGCAAGAGACAACCATAATAATACACAAAGTGTTAACCTAGTAGATATGAACTTGCTGACTAATTGGTGTAGGTTGCATGATACAACATCACATTAGGAAGTTAATTGTGCCTAGTTCGAGAAAATGATTAGAATTTCTCAAGCTGATTCTCAATCGACAGGGTGTGATGAGCCTAAATAATGGCTCTATTTTGATAGATTTTTGGTATAATACTCCTACCTAGGTCTTATGATTAGATGGCATTTGGATTATAATACTCTTCTAAGTTGATACCTTTTAAGTGTTTTGAAACTGGTTTAACTTATACCTAAGGATGTCATATAATGGTTTCAAATGATCTATCTATGCAAATATCTAAAATCAATTATAAATGTGGTTTACATTATATCATGTTAGCATTAGTATATACACATGTTTGTTGTGTACATTAATATCATGATGCAGGGTCAACAAAGGTGAAGTAAAGACTAAATGGCGGTTCAAAGGAGCATCAAGTATATAACCGCAATGCAGACCCAGTTAGAGAAATGCAGTAATGATCAAAACCACTTGAACGGTTCTTCAGTAGATTGATTTATGGAAACATTTATAACTGTTCCTAGTGGAGCTTAGATATAGGAGGCGAGTCATGCTATATTTTCTCAGCTGCAGGACAGATGTTGTTCTGCTATCCTGCGTTGACTTCTTCTTCTTCTCTTGTTAATAAATCCTGTTCGCCTATTTCGTAGGAATGTGGTCGATCAATTAGAAGTTTGTTATAAGTTTTCCTATAAATAAAGGGATCTCTCTCCTCTAAAGGGTAACAAAGAACGACCATAATATTTTGTAATACATAGTCTTCTGGTATTATTTATGTATTTTCCAATCAAGATGAAATAAAGAGATCAATGCGATTTTGAATGATTAGATAATTATAATCTGAAGTTTTGGAGATACTCACTCAAGGGGGCCCACTTGGTGAGTAATCCTTTGTATGTTCCAGTTAGTTTTATACTTCTGTAGTAGTTGTTTCTGCAGTTGTCTGTTCCTGCAGCCATAGGAAACAGTTCCTGTGTTTGTTCCTGCAACCACAACAACAGAGTAGTTCCTGCTGCTTGCCAGAACTTTATCATTTAACAAGTAGTTGTTTAAAGTAATTTCTAGTTGTAAGATTAAGTATTAGTTCATTTGAGATTCTGTGTGTTTACTTTAAGAAGAATTTCCTTTCTTGTAGTAATATAGAATGGTTGCAATATAAACTTGGTGCACATACAATGTTGGCCCATTTCAAGTTTACGTCCTTGGTTGATAATTAAATGAGCCTTTGCCACAGGAAAAGTTAGCTATTCAAGGATATTCAATCTCTTTATTGTGTTTTATTACCTAGTTGCCATTCCAGTTGTGAGGACCAACAGGGTGCTCTAATGAGGAACCAGAAAAGGTTACAACAATGTTGGTTGACACATTCCTCTACAAAGAGTTTCAAGAAGAAGCTAAAGGTGAACCTTGTGTTTATGATGCACAAGTATTTCAAACTAGGAATAATTACAACCTGATAAGTCAAGGCAAGGCACCGTTGATATAACCGCCTCCCCTAAAGGGCAGATTTGTACCTCCTAATGCAAACGCAAGTAATAATCCTCCCCCTCCTTAAACTTTTCAAGGAACACATCCTAGACAAGGCCAAGGCTAAGAATATGTTGTAAAAAGGGTCTTTTGACATTACCAAGGAGATGGAGAGGACTGCAACAACTATGTCATTGATAGAGGTATTGGTATATTGCCCCGAATAGAAGAAGGCTCTTCTTAAGCAATTGGAATAGTTGGAATCTCAGAGCAATGAGGTTAAGATGGCTGACTTGAATGAAGTTAATGTTGTTGGCATTCTACATTCTTATGAGAATGGTTGTGTTGTCATTGATGGCAAACTGATTGACAAACTGATAGGCAACCGACTGGCATTCACCGGCATTAAGATTTCTACATACACCGGCAAGCACTGACACTAACAGACACTTTCACCGGCACTCAAGACGACATGGAAATATCTTTTATTGTAATATAATTATCTTTTTGTAAGCCGACTTGGTATATTGTAAAAGACTCATATATGTATGAAGTCTTGTAGGTCATTTTGTAATGTGGTATGTGTGATGAAAGAGGAATGATATGATGAAAAATTGATAGAAGAATTTTGTATAAAGACAACAAGGTTTTGGTTATAGACTAAGCTTGAACCGGTACTAAACCTAGCATAGTTGATGCTGATTTGAGCAGTACATTGTATTGGATTTAATCATCCATTTTTTAAGTCAGTGAGACTTCTATTTTGTAGTTGAGCAGTGAGCTCTAGGTTGCCGGCCTTCCTGCATGTGCACACCCCTCATGTAAGTATTATTTATTCATTGGCCAGTGAGTGAATATTGTGGGTCATAAATCTCACTGAGGTTTTTCCCACACTGGGTTTCCTCATTAAATATCTTGTGTTATTGTGTGTTCTCTATGTTGTCTCTATTATTCTTATTTATCGGTACACTATTTTGGGATGCAAAGTTTTAAATAAGTATAAATATTCTGTTAATCGGTTAGACATTGATTCACCCCCCCCCTCTCAGTGTCTTTGGGACTGTCATTGATTCTAACAATTGGTATCAGAGCCTAGTCCTCTATTTTCAAAAGCCTAATAGCTTGAGGAAGATTCTGACACTGATATAGATGGAGAATTTAAGAAAATAGTTGGAAGGAGCTCTTGAAGATTTTGATACAGAGAAATTGAAGAATATCAAACTTGAAGATGATATAAGGATTGCACAAGAATTCATTAAAGGACTTCAGGAGAACTTTGCTATAACACAAAATAAAAGAAAAGAACTTCATGAAAAGATACAGAAAGATGATGATGAAAAAGAAACCCTTAGAGATATTGCAAACAAGTTGAGACAAGAAAACAATAATATGAAGAATGAAATGCAAGATATGACTATGAGGTTATGTAAAGATATTGAAGACAGGAAGAAGAATGAAGAATACTTGACTAGGAGACTTAATGATGGTGGAAATGAAAATCTGAGACTTAGTCATGAAAATGATATGCTGAAGACAGATTTGATTCATATGCATCATGATAAAATTGAGCTTATGAGACAAATGGGAATTTTGGAAAATGAGTTGGCTACTGCAAATAAACACAAAGACAAATTCAAGAAAAGTTCAGGGGAGCTTGATGACATGCTGAAGAGTCAGAAGCCTAATGGAGATACTAATGGACTTGGATTTGAAGTTGGAGAAAGTTCCAGTACTGCAAATAATCGTGATCACAGTAAACCGGTAAGACAACCTAATGCTTATAAGTTTAATGGGAAATGATTTAACTATAACAAGTATGGTCATAGAGAAAATCAATGTAGACTTAGAAATAATCAGAATATTAATGCACCCACCGGTCAATGTTCCAAATGCAACAAAATTGGTCATAATTCAAAAATTGCAGAATGAATGTGAAATACTATGTTTGTGGAAGATTTGGGCACTTATCTAATCAATGCAGAACACAAACTGGCGTAGGATATGGAAAAGCTATTCAGAGGAATAATGTAACTTGTTATGCTTGTAACAAGATTGGACATATTGCAAAATTTTGTAGAAGCAAGACTTCATCGGCTAACAATAAAGGATCCGGTTTGAAAGGCAAAGAGAAGGTAGAAAAAGTAAAGCAAGAATTTTTAAAACAATGGATTAAGAAGAGAGATCAGAGAGTTGATGAAATTATCTCTGCACCGGTAGAACAAAGTAATTCTCCACCGATAGGAGATTCTTCATCCAACTGAGAAGTAACCCTTTGGGTGTATTGCAACAAGTTGAAAATCATGCAGATTACCCTCGGTTTATGGTGAGAAGATGGATTTCTTCTTTACCGGCAGATGTATTAAGTTTTCACTTAACCGAAGAGCATTTAATGTGGTTGGTGGAAGATATGTCATTATAAATAATCAAATTTCCCTCATTTTTGACTCACCGAACATTCAAGTTATCAGAGAGCGCGAAAACTGAGCGGGCATTCAAGGCGAAGGTGCAAAGTGATTTCTTCAGATATTTAGAATATTTTCAAACAGTAAAAGGTATTTTTCAATGGCTTCTTCTTCTGTTCCGGAGTTTATTGCAAACCCTACCATTGTCGAGAACATTAAGAGACCTAGGCCCGTGTTTAAGATAATTCCTGAAATTGCTAAACAAGATGACTCTGTCAGGGCATTTTTGAAAATTACTAAAGGTGTAGCACTTGCTAAAGACCCTAGGATTTACATACATTGCAATATAGATGATCTAGGATTTGAGGATTTGAAGAAAATGTATGATGAGGTTATAATTGATGAGCAAGGAGTTATTAAACCAAATCACAAGATTGTAGAAACCTTAGGTTTTGTTGATATTTTGAACATCCCTGTATTCCCTAAGGAGGTCGTCAAACTTGTGTTAAGTAGAGTTCATGGAGAGTTCATATGACTGGAATCAATTTGCAAAATTACCAAAGAAGCAATTAGGGCAGTTATAGGTTTGCCCTCATCCGGTTGTAGACCTGATAAGACAAAGAAGATTCCCAACAAAATGGTGACAAGCCTAACCAGAGCAACCTCTGACAACATATCACTAAGAGTAAATGATATTAAGGATGAAAATGTGATATTTGTAAGTATGGTGCTAGGATACAAGACCACTCATGCAAATAGGCTAAATTCTATTTCTAGTCTCTGTATACATAGTGCTTATGAGATGGTAAACAACAATGTAATGATTGATGTTTGTGAGTGGTTGAAAGATGAGCTTATTGATAACTTGAAAAAGATTAAAGGAGACAAGAAAGGCACATTCCATTTCGAAAATCTGTGGGTATGTTTAATGTTGTACTCTGTTAAGGAAATACCCGGTATTGGTCACAAGGACTTTGCATATGACATCCCGCTAGGTAAGCAAATTTTGGAAGCTTTCACCGGTATGGGATCAGACTGTGAGAATAACATTTTTGAGTATTTCAAGACTTTCAAAGCTAAGACGAGAGCTAGAGAAAGGTTACCACAGAGTATAGTAGATAAATATGATAAAGAAATTTGTTTTGTTATCAAAAGAGACGAGACATGGATGGAGGTTGTACTCCCTAGGACTATTTGGGTCACCGAGATGGGATATGAAGTAGATCTTACTATTTTGGAGACATATGCTAAAGCTTTGTTGGATGCACCGAGATAACCATTAGAAAAAGTCTTTGGTAGTGCTGAGACCATTTAGAGTGATGTAAATCTATTGAAGCAAATAAGAGAAGAGAAAAATACATAAGAGATGCTTCTAAGAAGGTAAGTGAGTTAAAAGAAAATGTCATGAACTTAAGCGGTATAACAGCCAGTGAGCTTGAAGGATTACAACCGGAAGCACATGTGTCACCGGTTAGGACATCTTCTAGAATTGACAGTGATAAGGCAACAAAATTTAAAAGAGTTGAAAGGAGGAAGAGAAAACCTTCACCGATACTCTCTCCTTCACCTAAGAGAACAAGGACCTTGAGAAAGAAACAATAGGTTGTAAGGGAACTACTCAAGAAACTCACACCAAATAAGAAAAAGACACCGGTTACCCCTTCTTTGAATGATTTGTTGAATGAAATAAATGAAGATGACAATTTGACTAATGTGCATAAATTGTATAATATATTTAATGATTCTGACAGACACACTATTGAGGAAAGCATTATTTTACACTTGGACATTTATAAGAAGGTTCTGATTGAAGTTGTGGATGATTTACCAAATGAACTTTATAGAAGATTGGAAGCAAAAAGGATAGCAGTAATGGAGCTGGATAAGAAACTAAAAATTGAAAAGCTTCTAGCTGTACATCCTCTTAATTCAAGAGAATTGATATCTGAAGCAAACCGGTCCATTTTTATCAGTGGGCACCGACAAGTGAGCTTGATGGCAGGAAGAGTGAAAGAGATTGCCGATAAGTGGGATATATTCTTTGTGGAGAAAGAAAAACAAGAGGAAATAAATAAGAAGAAAGTAGAAAAGGCATTCAAAGAATATCAAAAGGATAAAGGGAAAGGTAAGGTAGGTGGTGTACCTTCTATCAAGATAACTGATAACATCCCTCCACTAGTACAGGATACCCCTCTTCTAACCTCTACTTCACCGGTCCATGAAGCTGATCCTTCAGTCACTGATACATAAGGCATGGCTGATGATACAAATCCTGAATCAGAGATACTATTTACAATGAATGTAGATGCACAAAATGTAAATATAGTAATGGATACTGAGACTACAGAGGTACAAGTAGATAAAGTAAAGAAAATTCATAAGGAAAGCAATGAAACTGAGCCACCAGTAAAAACTGTTGATACTTACGAAACTGAGCAACCAACACCTAGAAAACAACCTGAGGTAGAAATTCACGTTGAGACCGTTGAACCGCTGGTTACACATACTGATAAACCATCCACAACAAAAATTCAAACTCAGACAGATCCACCGGAAGGCAATCAGAAGGATATAATAAAGGTAATTGGCCCAACATCTATGGCACCAGGAACATCTACAAGTGAATTCAGACCGACCAATATTACTGAAGTTTTGTTGGATTCTATTAAAAGGATAACAAATTGTAATGCATTGGCATATAAGGCAATTGACAACACTCTACCCATTTTGAAAATGATTGCACCTAACTGTCCGGTAGACCATGCCAAAGATTCTTTAGGTAAATTGGACACATTGTCCAAATATATTGCTGATAATGTTATAACAATAGAAAAGGTCAATGAGGATACAATAAAGGAAAGAGTTGATAAAGAGAAAAATGCATTCTTTGAAAACACAATAAAGAATTGTACCGATCATCTGAATACATTATTACCGGTACTTAATTCTACAATTTTGGAGTATAAGGAGTTGTATAGAGAAGTATGTAAACCACACCAACTAACAGAGGATATTGACAAGGAGATTGAGAAGACACATAAAGAAATTGATGACATAGAAGACAATATAATAGGCTCTTCTGGTCTTATGTCAGTTTTTGAGCAGGAAATGACAATTTTTGAAGAAAAATTGGAGAAACTTGAAAAAGAAAAAGCAAAGATAAGGTCTAAGGCCCGGGAACTAAAATGCAAGCTTGTTCCAACATTGGACTATCTCACCGATATGATCCAACAGACTGAGGCAGTTCTTACCAACAACAACAACTTCATGCAGAGTCTGAATTTGGTTTTGGTAGACATTTTTCAGATTGTAACCAATCGGTTACAAACTTTGAGGTAATATTTTGGTACTCTTTTTGATCATTTATGACATCCTTTGTCATTAATGTCAAAGGGGGAGTAGTGGAGAGAAAAATGCTTATTCAGTGGAGATCATTTGCTTAGGGGGAGCACATCTTTTTGGATATCAAATTTTGGATAATAGTTTTTTATTTTTCTCATGAGTGTTGCCATCAATGCCAAAGGGGGAGATTGTTGGCATTCTACACTCTTATGAGAATGGTTTATGAGAATGGTCTTGTTGTCATTGTTGACAAATTGATTGACAAATTGATAGGCAACTGACTGGCATTCACCGGCATTAAGATTTCTACATACACTAGCAAGCATCGACACCGACAGACACTTTCATCGGCACTCAAGCCGACATGGAAATATCTTTTATTGTAATATAATTATCTTTTTGTAAGCCGACTTGGTATATTTTAAAAGACTCATATATGTATGAAGTCTTGTAGGTCATTTTGTAGTGTGGTATGTGTGATGAAAGAGGAATGATATGATGCGAAATTGATAGAAGAATTTTGTATAAGGACAACAAGGTTTTGGTTATAGACTGAGCTTAAACCGGTACTGAACCTGGCATAGTTGATGCTGATTTGAGCAGTACATTGTATTGGATTGAATCATCCATTTTGTAAGTCAGTGAGACTTCTATTTTGTAGTTGAGAAGTGAGCTTTAGGCTGTTGGCCTTCCTGCATGTGCAGGCCCCTCATGTAAGTAATATTTATTCATTAGCCAGTGAGTGAATATTGTGGGTCACAAATCCCACTAAGGTTTTTCCCACACCGGGTTTCCTCATTAAATATCTTGTGTTATTATGTGTTCTCAATGCTGTCTCTATTATTCTTATTTACCGGTACATTGTTTTGGGATGCAAAGTTTTAAATAAGTATAAATATTCTATTAACCGGTTAGACACTAATTCACCCCCCCTCTTAGTGTCTTTGGGACTGTCATTGATTCTAACAAATATTAATATCAATAATGATGCCATCGAAAACACACCTTTTCTACTCAGCTTGAAAATATGTGGAAAGAATTTACATAACTGTTTGGGAGATTCGGGTGCCTCTAGGAATGTAATGCCTTATTCTATATGTTAGAAGTTCAGTCTCAACCTAGTGCGTGCAAACAACAAAGTGGTATAGTTTGACAAGACCGAGGTGAATGTGATTGGGGAATTGAAAGATGTGTATATCCAGTTGGGTGCTGAGCCGCGCATATCTCGTTCAATTGACATCCAAGTAGTGGATATTCCAGAGGTATATGGGATGCTTCTCAGTAGAGATTGGTCGAAGACTTTGGGAGGTTACTTTTCAACTTGTTTTACATACTTATGGTTTCCATGGAAGGGTGCAAGTAACCAGATTTGGATTGACAGTGAACCCAACTTGAAGAAATTGGTTACGGATTATGGGGCTCCCAATGAGGTGGTGTATGCTGAAGTGAGTCCAAGAGTTTATAGAGTAAATGAAATTCTCACTTTCTTTGCACCTATACTTCTCGAGTCCCGCCAGGTTGATGTGGCAAAGCATATGGGGAGGATTAAAGATTTTATTGCAGAAATGAAACAAGAGATGTGCCTGTTAGGAGATGACGTCAAAGTGCAAGGTTTGTTACTCCCGCAATGGTGTAGGATACATCATCAAGAACATTCAGTTATATCCTATATCACTTGTCAAAATGAAGCTACGAAGTTGATGAGTCTAGTCCCTTGTGAAGATACTGATTATGATATCAAAGTTGAAGAAATTTAAGTTCCAAACCAGGAGAGAGTAATTCTCCAAAGAGAGAATGTTGTAACAGAAACTTCCTAGCCAGAGCAATGCAAGAAGGAGATCCTTATAGTTGAGATTGGAAAGCAGGGGAATAAGAAGACTCCACCCAAGCAATAGAATGAAGAGACTCATTCTCCCATGCAACTACAAGTAGAACCACCCCTAATTTGGTCAAAGTACTCCTGGAGCCTATAATGAACAACCTCATATATTGGAAGATATCGAACTCAAGGAACAATAACCACTTTCAGAAAGTAACCTTCCTCCATTGATTGCTGAACCTAAGCCGAAGAATGTGAAGAAATTAAAGGATGAAATCTGGTTTCTAAAGTTTGATGGCTCTAGATCCAAACAAGGTAGTGGAGCAGGAGTTGAATTAACCAGTCCTAAAGGGAAGTCCTTTCTAGCCTCCTATCGGCTCCGATTCCCTTCAGTAACAATATGACTGAATATGAGGCCCTAGTTAGAGGACTCCTCTTCACCTATAAAAAATGGTCTAAATCCTTAAGAGTGCAAGGAGATTCCGAATTGGTGGTTAAACAAGTAAGAAGTCAGTATACATGTCATGACAAAAGGTTAGCATCATATAGGAATCGGGTATGGGGATTGATTGAAGACTTTGATTCTTTTAATATCTAGTTAGTGCCTAGGAAAGGAAATGGAATATCAGATGCATTGGCTATAGCAGCAAGTGCACTAGAACTAGTAAGTCAGTCTCCTTTGAAATTTTTTTCGTAGAGCTAGTCTCCACACCCGCTGTGTCTGATAACATAAAGAATTTCTCCATGTTTAAGGAAGATAGACACATTATAGCTTTCCTTTCTAATTTTGGTGCTTTCAAGGAGACGATCATTGATGAAGAGGATAGATCAGATGCTGCTGATGAAGATTGTGATGGAGAAATTGTCAATTTGTATACAAATGTCATTCCCAAAGGCATGGTCACTCTAGAATGACTTTTTGACTCTGATCCTAGGATAAAAGAAAGATTGATCATGGACTCAAAGGCTGGAAAATATGAACCACACAATATTAGTCTAGAAGGTCAAGAGAAGATAGTCTATATTGGGAATATTTGCACTCCCACTAAAAGGGAGAAAATTATACAGATCTTAAAGGAGTACATTGATGTTATAGCATGGGGATATGAAGATCTGAAAACATTTGATACATCTATCATCACTCATGTTATACCTTTGAAACCCAATACAAAGCCATTTAGGTAGAAGTAGCGACCAGTCAATTCATTGATAGACCCTTTGATCTTTAAAGAAGTTCAAAAGGTGCTTGCTACTAGGATTATTTTCCTAATACACCACTCCACTTGGGTTGCCAACCTAGTGCCAGTAAGGAAAAAGAATGGAAAGATTCGACTTTGTGTTGATTTCCATAACCTCAATAAGGCATCAGAAAAAGACAATTATCCGCTCCCCTCCTTGGATGAGGTATTGCAGGTTGTTAATGGTTCATAAATGATGTCATTCCTAGATGGTTATTTTGGATATAACAAAGTTTTGGTGAACCATGAAGACTGCATGAAAACAATATTTACTACAAAGTGGGGGACTTATGCATATCTCAGGATGCCGTTTAGGTTGATTAATGTCGGAGCAACATTCTAGAGAGTGATGGACATTACCTTCAAAGACTTGATTGGCAAATGCATTATCATATATATGGATGGCCTTACTATATTCTCTAAAGTCAGGGGGATCACTCGGACCACCTCTGCAAAGCTCTAGATAGATGCCCAAGATATGGGATATCTCTTAATCCTAAAAAGTGTGTGTTCAGGGTTGCTGAAGGGAAGCTCCTTGGTCATGTAATTTCTAAAAAAAAATCCATCAAACCAGAACGAGTGGAAGCATTGTTAAAATTGCAGATGCCTGGGAGTAAAAAAGAAATGAGATCTTTCTTCAGGAAGATAAATTTTGTCAGGAAATTCATCACTCGATTTGCAGAGATAGTCAAGCCATTAAATGAAATGATGAAAAAGGATGCTAAGATTGAATGTATTGCTGAAGCAAGAGAGGCCTTTGCCCAGATCAAGAAGTCCATTGTTGAAGCTCCTGTCCTGACTAGTCCCAATTATACTCTACCTTTTTACATATATTATTTTGCCTCATTGCATTCAGGCGTCATTGTTCTGACATAAAGACAAGCAACGGATGAAAAACTAATCACATTCATGAGCTCCCCTTTTAAGAATGCCGAGGTGCGATATTATGCTCTTGAGAAACAGGCTTTCTCTTTGGTGAGAGTAGTTAAGAAATTTAGACATTATATCTTGAGGAGCAAGATATATGCAATTGTACCTAATCAAGCAGTTAAGTCATTGCTTCTGCAATCAAAGTTGGTAGAACGCCAAGGGAACTGGATGGCCATTTTATAAGAATTTGATCTAGAAATGCATCCAATAAGGTTATTTAGAGGCTAGGGTTTGTCTCAAGCTATGGCGACTTATATCCCTCAAATCTAGTGCCAACAATATACATTATAGTCATTCACTCAAGACCCATGGCACACCGATTTGGTTTTTATCTTATTAAATAACAAGTGTTCTGAGGGGTTGACTGCCACACAAAGATGAGCTTTAAGGCTCAGAAGTGCTAATTACATGATCAAAGATTTTGCACTATACAGAAAGAATTATGAAGGCATCTATCTTATATGTCTAGATCAGCAAGAGGCTCGTAAGATGATCGAAGAATTTCATGGGAAGTATGGTACAAGCCATGGGTTGGCAGATGCTACAACATATTAGATACTGAAAGAATGCTATTGTTGGCCTATCATTTTAAAAGATACCCATGAACACGTTAGACACTGCCACACTTGTCAAACTACAACTTCCAGAGAAAGGAATCCCGCCATGCCTCTCCAACCAGTGTTCAAGGTAAGACCATTTTCCCAATGGGCATTAAATTTGTTCAGTGTTATTAATCCTAATTCGTCCGTAGGACACAAGTTCATTCTCACAACAATTGATTATTGTACCCGATGGATGGAGGCCATAGCATGTAGGAATGCTACTGCAAAAGTTGTTCTTAAATTCATTGATGAGTACATCATCACCAGGTTTGGTATGCCATTTTCTTTGGTATGTGACAATGACCCTACTTTTACTTCAACACAATTAATGCAATGGTCATATGAGCACAAGGTAATCTAGAAATTTTCATCTAATTACCATCCACAAGGTAATGGAGTAGCTGAATCCACAAATACGAATATTTTAGATGTTATTAAAAAGCTACTAGAGAAGAACAACAGGGATTGGCACAATCAATTAAGGTACGCCCTATGGGCTGATCATACTAGAGTTAAAGCCGCCCTAGGGACTTCTCCATACTACCTTGTTTATGGCCAAAACCCTGTTTTCCTAGTCAATTTACAGATACGTGTCCTCTAGTTAATGAAAGAACTTCAAATTGAGGACCAGGTAGAAGTTTGCCTCCTGAATCTATTGAAACTTGATGAGAAAATGATAAATACCCTGCAACACTTCACTAAGCATCAAGCAGTTGTTAAGCGATGGTTTGATAAAAGAGCCACGGTGATAGATTTCCGGATCTCTGACTTAGTTCTGTTATAGGACAAGGCCAAGGAAAAGAAGGGTGATCACCATAAGTTTGAGAGGTTGTGGTTAGGTCCTTATCAGACTGCTGAAATTTTAGGGGAGAACACTTTTAGGTTGAGCTCTTTGACTGGAGAAATTCTACCATTGCCCATCAATGGTCAGTTCCTCAAGCATTATTTTGACTAAACACCTGTGGAGATGGATCTTTTGTACTATAGTAGTTTAGTCATTTTATTTTGCTTTGTTGTTTGTTTGGGTTTGTGTGTTGGTTGGGTGGTTTTGCTTTTGCTGCATGTTTGTTTCCTTTTTGTTTTCTTCGATTCGTTTGTCTTATTCTGTTTGTTTTGTTTTGCTATGTCGGGATACATGTTTATCCTCAAAGATTCTGAAGGATAGTTGATCTTTGCATAACAGACTGGAAAATTTTGAGAGAATTTGACTCTTCTCTCTTTACAACTTCATTATTGTCTGGTTAATTTTGAAATATTTGTCTACACTCGTCCAAGGTGATATATAATGGTTTAAATATGATTTGAGTTCTTGACTCTCAATTAGAAAATGCTAACTTGATTACTCAGCACTACCATCACACTAAGTTACATTAGAAAATTTTGTAAGATATCTAATGAACTTGTTTCCAAGTGAAAAATCAAAAGTCAGGATGTTTCATGTTGTCCACTGTGGCTCCCAACCCAGTAATCGGACTTCAATGTTTGAAAGTTTCTTAAAGGTTACAAAGAAATAATAGTTCTATATTCTATGATGTGAAAAATGATCTAAAAAAAAAATAAAGAGAAAAGAAATGATTCACTTGCAACAACTAAACTTGGGTGTTTCAAGTATTCTCCATCGGGGCTATAGACGCTTGGCTGGCAGTGGAGCACTGCTTGACAAGAGCTAGAGGTATCTCTGTTGGTGCTATGGATGCCCGGCTGGCAGTAGAGCTATGCCCAGGATGACCTTGCACGAAACACGTTGATTGAGTTCACCTATGTAGCTTGGGCCCAATTTTGTTTGTTTATCTTCATTATTGAGAATGATGGAGTAATGAATCATGCACACACACTTAAGAGTTAATTTTGTTCAGATCTGGACTCGGTTGTTTGTTCATTAGTTCATTCAACTTTTTGATCTTATACATTGTTTTGGATGATAGTATCCTTAGGCGTTGGGTTACACCAGAGATTTTGAAGTTGTAAAATGCCTAGAGTCATTTTTCCTAGATAGTCACCATTTTTTATGCCCTGCATACCTAATCCCATCAGTTTCCTTGTCTTGAAAATATGGGTCCCCTCTCTTTTGCTTTTTGTAGTTTTGTTTTCCTGAGTTTTTGCCTTAAGACCCGAGAACCTCAGAGTCCCAAGGTGTTCTTTTCTTTGTTTCGAGTGCTACCCCAGAGTTCTGAGGTAGCCTCTTTGTTTCCTATCTTTGGTTTAGACCCTGGAATCCCGAGGTCTTGCCTTGTTCCTTTTTGTTGAAGCCTTAGAATCCTAGAATCCAGAGTTCTTCGTATTTTGTCATTTGTTTGTTTGTGAACTTCGGAATTCCGGAACCCCAAAATCCTGAGGTTGTTTGGTGTTTTCAACTCATAACCTCAGAGTCTCGAGGTGCCCCTACTTGTTGTTGAGCCACACCTCGGAACCCCGAAACCCTGAAGTTCTGAGGTGTGTTTTGTTGTTTGTCACCTCGGAAGTCCGGAACCCTGGACTCCTGAGGTCGTGTTTAAGGTAATCGTATGGATGCCTTATCAGGGGGATATAAATAGGGAGAATGGACTTTTCTAAGCTCATTTGTGCATTGAAGCTTTCTAGTTTTTCAGCTCTGACCTCCCGACTTCATGTCTTTGTTGGAAATGTGCCTTGAATTAACTTGACTTGTGTTCAGATGGATCAAAGTAACCTATCATGATGGAACAACTGTCAATGTGACTCTTGCGGATGGGCTGATGGAACCCTCTTCTTGTGACTGGCTATCAGGTGAGAAAGTCCAAGTTGATCCAACGGTGGTTGCTAGGTCACGATGGGAAACTACTCGATAGAATATCCATCGCGACCCAGTGACAAAGAAGGGCTTCATTTCAGCAGATAGTGAGGCCGTGCTAAGGTGGCAGGGTAGGGACTTCGGAGCCAATTAGGAAATGACACATGGCATAAGTGAGCAACCCAAGTGAGATAAGGGTCATGCAAATCGAGATGATCCAATGACAGATCTGAGGAAGATCAACGGTGGAGTAAAATTCCAGGACTATCAGCAACTGTCGCTGTATCGAGGTTGTGAGGTGCCCGAAATGGTATCCTTCGCGACATGGTGACCAAGTGGTGGGACCCAACAGGAGAGCAACTAAGGCGAGTTAAAGGCCAAGCAGATCACAAATGATTGGACGACGATCAAAGAAGATCCGACGGTGGTCGCTAGGTCACGATGGGAAATTTCCCGTTAGACTTTCCATCGCGACCCAACAACAAAGAAGAGTTTCATTCTAGGTAGTTAGTGAGGTCATGCTAAGATGGCAGGGCAGGGGCCCTAGAGCCAATCAGGGGGTGCCACGTGGTGGAGCTGCATTAGTGGAGTTGCTGGTTCATCAGGAGATTAGAGAAATGCTTTTGTGGCCTTTCCGATGGCCGATGGAGTAGAGACTGACTATGGGTGTGAACTCAAACTGGAGTCCAAAAGGTAAACACTATGACACTAAAGATTGTCTTGTCGGTGTATATGAATATGAACCAACCAGATTTCCTGGTGCATGTGGGATATTGTGTTTCTCATGAATGCAAACCAATGCAGATGGTTAGATTTCCTAGTGGTTGGAGCGACTAACTGTTGTGTGAACTACATTTGACATATGTAATCAGAGTAGCCAGAGGAAACCGAAATGCAATGTTGGTTAGGTGGATGGATGTTACTGAATGATAGACCGTTGGACTCCATAACAGTTATGCTTAACTGATACATTGTAATCGATGGCTGATATATATGTTTCCAGAGATGTAACTGGAAGGTGAGAGAGGTTACTGTGTGATGTATGGTGTTGAGTCCTTTATGTTGGAAGCCTGAGTGTTTTGCATAAGTGATGATTGTAATCCGAACATAGATTCTGAGAGCAAATGCCTATGATGAGGATCTATAACTTTATTGTAACCTTCTGTTAACTGTGAATAAAGTGATCTCTCTTTGGTGGTGGGTTTTTAACCTGTAAGGGTGTTCCCACGTAAATTTGGTGTTAACTCTCTATTGTGTTTTCTGTGTGATTAGTTTTTCATTAGTCTATGTATATCTTAATGTTCTACAAAAGAATTTAAAGACATACTTGCTCAGTTCTCCTTAGAATTGGTGTTAGGAGAGCATTTTCCGCACTTTGCTTTCCTTACAAGTGGTATCAAAGCTTGGCCTATTGTGTTATCCTTGTTGGGTAGGGTTGGTTCTGTGTGCCAATTCTGGTTTCAGTGGGAGTCTAGCAAAGTGTTTATTTGTCTTGTTTGCAGTTTAAGATGGTGAACACCTCTGGGCAAATGGACATTGAGAAGTTCAATGGCTCCAACTTTGAGTTGTGGAAAATTAAAGTTGAAGATTTTCTAGTTGATAGAGATCTCTGAATTGCAGTGGCTAAAACTAAACCTGCAGGCATGAAACAAGAGGACTGGGACCTTGCAGATAGAAAAGCCAAAGGGTTGATCAGACTTTGTTTGGAAGCCTCTGTTATGTTAAATATTCATTAGGAGAAGACTTCTATTCTTCTGTGGAAGAAACTTGGTGATATTTATCAGGGAAAGTCTCTGGTAAATAAGTTGTTCTTGAGGAAGAAGTTGTATTCCTTGAAGATGGACGAGGGTACATCTTTAGTAGATCATATGAATGTTTTCAACATGATTGTTGCATAGCTAACCTTTGTAGGAGTCAATATTGATGACAAGGATCCATGTATGCTTCTGTTATGTGCTCTTCCTGATACATGGGATCATCTGGTAATGGCCATTGGGAGTACAACAACCATGCTCACAATGGAAGGTGTGGTTGCTTCGTTACTGTCAGAAGAAACACAAAGAAAATCTTCTGAGATGGTCAAGGAGGCTCTCTTTGTTAGAGGCAAGCAAGAGGACAAGGAGTCTAAATCCAAGTCAGAGGAAAGTTCTAAGTCTCCTGGAAAGAAGTCCAAAGCAAAGTGCTAGAATTATGGGCAAACTGGTCATATCTGAAAGGATTGTAGAGAGAAGAAGAAAAATAAGAGCTTCAGATTCTGGATCCTCTCAGAATGATGATGGAGATGCCTTCTGAGCTTCTTTGGCAAGTTAGACATCTATTGATTTCTGGTTCAATATTCATGAAGAAGATGTTTATCACGATGCCATGTGAGACTTGGTACCATGTTTGGCAGTGATGTATATTCATCACTTGATGGTGGATGATTTTCATGTGACTGAAGATGCTGACATCTTGAGGATTCATAAGTCCTTGGTAGAGATGTTGTTTATGTTTTAACATGTTATTCTTGTTAGGTTATTTTTTATTGTGTCGTGGTACACTCTTGAGATGCATTTAGAGTTATGGCATGATATGGAGGTGCTCATATGGAGCATGTATCTCTTTGGATGAGATGTTTTAGATCATGGTTGTCATGTTTAAGTTCTTGATTTTGCAGTTGGAATTTTGACATTGATCTTGGTTATTTTTGTGTTTTGAGGACACTGATCATTTCCTTGATACTTCATGATATTGTGGTTTTTCATTTGGAGTTTTGGCATGGGTTGATCACTTAAAGGTACTCATGGATACATGGAAATATAGTATACCTTAGAGGTATGTATAGTTGGATGTGCTAGCACTTGCTATAGGTGCTTTTCCAGCTATGTTTGTGACAAATGTTGGTACATTCGGTTAACCTCTTTTGGATCGAGAGTTTTGTATTCTTGGGAGACAAAGTTATGTTTTTTCTGTGAGACAGATTATATGGTTTTCTCAGTGGATAGCTTCTATGTGTGTTCAGTGGCAGTGGCATGGTAGAAGGTAGGTATGTCCATTAATGAGATGTGACTACTCTGCAGGTATCTCAATGATGCACATAGTAAATTCTATTTCCTGATGATTTATGATCGAGTGGTATATCGACATTGATGGGATTTAGAGTCCATGTTTCTCAGGTATGTCTGTAAGTGTTTGGCAGTCCAACGAATTCCTCGTCAAGTGGGAGATTGTTGGAAATGTGCCTCAAATTAACTTGACTTGTGCTTAGACTAATCAGAGTAACCTATCCTGATGGAACAACTGTCGGTGTGACTCTTGCCGATGGGCCGATGGAGCTCTCTTCTTGTGATCGGCTATCGGGTGAGCAATTCCGAGTTGATCCAATGATGGTCGCTAGGTTGCGATGGGAAACTGCTTGATAGAATATCCATCGCGACCCAACGACAAAGAAGGGATTCATTCCGATGGATAGTGAGGCCGTGCTAAGGTGGCAGGGCAGGGACTCCAGAGCCAATCAAGAAATGACATGAGGCATAAGTGAGCGACCTAGGTGAGATAAGGGTAGTGCAAATCGAGAAGATCCAATGAAAAATCTGAGGAAGATCAATGATGGAGTAAAATTTTGGGACTATCAGCGGCTGTCATTGTATCGAGGTTGTGAGGTGCCCGAAATGGTATCCCTCGTGACATGGCAACCAAGTCATGGGACCCAATAGGAGAGCGGCTTAGGCGAGTTAAAGGCTGAGTAGATTGCAGATGATTGGATGATGATCGCAGAAGATCCGATGGTGGTCGCTAGGTCGCGATGGGAAATTGCTCGTTAGACTTTCCATCATGACCCAGTGACAAAGAAGAGTTTCATTTCGAGCGGTTAGTGAGGTCATGCTAAGATGGTAGGGCATGGGCCCCAGAGCCAATCAGGGGGTGCCACGTGGTGGAGCCGCATTAGTGGAGTCGCTGGTTCATCGAGAGATTGGAGCAATGCTTTTGTGGTCTTTCCGATGACCGGTGGAGTAGAGAATGACTACGGGTGTGCGCTCAAACTGGAGTCCAAAAGGTAAAGACTTGGACACTGAAGATGGTCTTGTCAGTGTATATGAATACGAACTGACTTGACTTTCTGGTGCATGTGGGATATTGTGTTTCTCATGATTAATGCAGACTGACGCAGATGGTTAGACTTCCTGGCGGTTGGAGCGACTAACTGTTGTGTGAACTGCATTTGACAGATTAATCAGAGTAGCCATAGGAAATTGAAACACAATGTTGGTTAGGTGGATGGATGTTACTGAATGATAGACCGTTGGAATCCATAATGGTTATGCTTAACCGATACGTTGTAATCGATGGCTGATATATATATTGCTAAAGATGTAACCAAAAGGTGAGAGAGGTTACTATGTGATGTATGGTGTTGAGTCATGTATGTTGGAAGCTTGAGTGTTCCACATAGGTGATGACTATGATCCGAACATAGATTCTGAGAGAAAATGCCTGTGAAGAGGATCTGTAACTTTATTGTAACCTTATGTTAACTATGAATAAAGTGATCTCTCTTTGGTGGTGGATTTTTTACCCGTAAGGGTTTTCCCACGTAAATCTGGTGTTAACTCTCTGTTGTGTTTTCTGTGTGATTAGTTTTTCATTAGTCTGTGTATATCTTAATGTTCTGCAAAAGAATTTAAAGACATACTTGCTCGATTTCCCTTAGAATTGGTGTTAGGAGAGCGTTTTCGACACTTTTCTTTCCTTACAGCCTCCATTTTTCCAGGCTTTCACATGTTTTCTCATGTTAGGTTGGTGGATTTCTTGCATCTCATGTTTTCTTGTTTAGATTTTCTAGTTTTTTGGTATAGATTTTCTTTGGTTTTTTTTGTTTTTCTTTTTTTTCGTTTCTTGTTTTACGTGTTGGTGTTTTCGCGTGCCCTATGTTCAGGATTTCGGGTCCTTGGAATCCTGAAGTCTTGTGTTTTTCCCGTCACACCCTCAGAACCCTAGAGTCTCAGAGTTTCGAAGTTGTTCCCCTTTCACCCCTTTCACCCCGGAGCCCCGAAATCCCTGAGTTTCGGACCATCCTTTTGGGTTTTCTAATAACCTACCCCAAAACCCTGGAGTTTCGGGCCATATTGATTTATCTTACCCCAGAACCCCGAAACCCTGAAGTTCCGAGCTTAGTCATTTTGTCTTATCCTTACCCTGGAACCCTGGAGTTTCGGGCTTGGTGATTTTGGCTTATCCTTACCTCGGAACCTTGGGACCGCGAAGTTCCAAAGTTAATTCTTTTTTAAGGAGTTTCCCACCTCAGAACCCCAGAATCTCGGAGTCCCAAAGTAGGTGATAAAATTGTTATTTTGACTGTGATAGGCTAATTTTTGGTTCTTTCTTGTAGATTAGAGCAATTAAATGGACCCAACCTCCAGTAATAAAGTTAAGGAATTGGAAAAGCTACCGTCAATCATGAAGTACTACTACCAAGGTCAGACTTATGCTTACAGATTGGAAGACCAGATCAAATGGGTGACCGATACTGAAGTGGGAAATATTGAACTCGAGGATATCAAAATATAGTTGGACAAGCCAAGGTTGGATGCTCCTTATAGGAGGATCAAGAGGTTGGGGCTAGTGGAGGCAACCATCTTTCCACAATCTATTAAAGCCCTTAAATTTATTATGACTATTGCACAATTCTATAACACAAACACCAAAAAGTGCACAAATGATAAAGGTAGAACAATAATAGATTTGCCAGCAGATATGCTAGGTTTTGTATTTGGTATTCCTTCAAGGGATGAACTATTGTTGACTACTGAGGAGGAAGTTGCAAAGGTATGTGATAAGGATACCGCTTCCTGTAAAAGACATGTGAATGAAAACTAGCTCGAAGAAGAGGAAGACATGGTTGAAGGCCAGTGACATTCTAAGGGCCCATTTCAAAGAGCCGTAGCGGGACCTAATAATCATGTTGAGCAAGGTCTTTGGTAAGCCAAATTCACAATATTTTCTGGTAGACATAAAGTATTGAGAAGGGGGGGGTGAATTAGTGATAGCAAAAACAATAGCACTTTAAATCCAAAATGGTAATAACAATTAACCAGTTTACTTAAGACTTTGCATGCAATCCAAAGTGTTATAAAAGCATTCACAACAAGTAAAATATTCACCATAACACAAGTGTTTATACGTGGAAAATCCTGTTAAAGATCCCAAAGCCCTATTAGGAGATATACCTAGTTAAAGGTAACCTTAGTGGAGGATTTAGATCCAAGTTAATGAATCACCTTGTTATAGGATTTCTACAATGAAACTTGTTAGAGCTTACCTAGTTAGGGGATTTAACTGCTGTAGTGATTAGAAAACAACAGGTGGTATGATCTAGGAATATCACATTGTGCTTGTATAGATCCTTTTCTGCTCACTCAATACTGCATCACCGACATACTTTGCAACTCCTTCAACAAATCACATCAACTCTAACTCCATCACTTGTATCTTGCATATCAAAATAAATCATCATAATGTCTTTTTATAGACATTATATTTCATGTCAGCTCAAGAACCTCAACACAATTTCCTAGGTTAAGTGAATCTGGACAATCTTTCATAACACATCACAAATCACTGCCAAAAATGTTAGTTAACACATCATGAACGGTGATAACTCATCACACAATTTGTGAAATCGGTTGGAACAACGATACCAGTTTAGTGTTGACCGCTTCCAACTCACATACCGATTGTCTCCAAGTGCCTCCTTGCCTCTCTCCACTGCATCTCAAAACTGGTGATAGTGGAATTGTCCAAAACCGATTATCTTTACTGCATATACTGGTTGTCAACATATACCAGTTTAGACACCTTCATATTGGTTGGAATTCTCTATACATATGATACTGGTTTACAATACAAAGACTTAAATGTAGTACCAGTTTGACCTAACTAAGACAATCAAAATATATGTGTGCCATCAATGATAACACATAAAGTCATCAAATACAAAAATCATCATCAAGCCAACAATCTCCCCCTTTGGCATTGATGGCAACACTTAGAAAATTTTTGTCAACTAAGTGTTCTTACAAAAATGTACAAACACCCCCTTAACAGTACATACAAAATTTTCACATCACATACATATTTTTACGCCCCCTTTGACAATAATGCCAAATTGAAAAGTAAAATACATATATTACAACAAATTTTGTCATAAAAACAAAAACAAAAAAAAACTGCATAGATATATAAATAAGTGTTTTTTAAGGTGTGTACAATGCAATTCTTAAGAAAATGTCACTGAAATGAATCTTCAACTATTTAAGATTATTATCCCATGTTTCTAGTAGTGTCTCAGTGATCTCAACATTTGTCAAAATTTGTGCAACAAATTCTTCCATGGCATCCACTGTGCTCATCTTTGGGGTAGCCAAAACTGCTTCTGAATCCTTGTATGCCCTCTGTAGAATTTCAAATTTTGGAATCAACTGGTTCTTCAGTTCTTCAAGGATCTGATTCGCTTAACCAGTTCAAAATCATAAACATCTAACAGATGTTGCAAAGCATCAACTGATTTGCCAAAATTTAAACCAGAATCCTGTACTGGGATATATAATCACTTATCCTCTCCAGTTCCTTCTTTGTATCTTCTCACTTTTTCTTCAAATCAAAATAGAAAAATGGAACTTTAGATATATTAGCCAAAATTTTACCTCCAGTTTCAATACCAGTTCTTAATAGATCTTTGTTCACTGATAAAGCAATCTTACCTTTATCAATTCCTGAAATTAATTTCTCTCCCCTTTTCTTCTTGTAATCTTTTTCAGCTAAGGCATGTGCTGCCTATTCAAGTGATTTTAGTTGGTCAGTAGCATCAACAACCAATTGTCCAAGCTTGGCAATAGGGGTAGACAAATTACCAGTATCGGTCTTTGGTAGGAGACTTGTCAAAATGTCAACAATAATCTGAATAGTCTATGCTTCTTTTCTCTGCTCTTCCAGCTTCTTCTTTTGAGATCTAGACTTCATAACATTAGTAATCTCCATCAATTCAGATGCACTCAAATTATCTATATCACTCAAATTATCTATATCTATAAGACCTTTTATGCTGATTGAGTCATCATCATCATCAATTTTCTTCTTCTCCTTTGCTTTCTCCTCTTCATCCTTTTTCTCTTCTACCTTCTTCTCTATTTTCTCTATTTATGTTTGTTCCTCCTATGTGGTTGTAGTGACTGGTGGCAGTTGACTTTCAACTTTGTGTTATTTTCTGGTGGTGGTTGTATGTCCACACTTGGTTTAGTAACTGGTGCTTCCTCTGCTATATGTTTCTCAACAATATCCGGTTGCTGTTCTGTTTCCTTAACTGGTTCAATTTTGTTACTGGTTGTATCAACAATATCCTAAACTTCTTTAGTTTCATCCACAAAGAATATGACCGATGGAGAACTTGAGTCATCCTTATTCTTGACAGGATAGACTACACCCGGTGTAATAATTTCTTCAGCGTCTAGCTCTGGTGGAGTTCTAGTCTCAGTCCGATCAGGATTATTATCATAGCCTTTGAATAGTGCATTCATCCTCTGAATATCTTGTGCAATTTAATGAGTATCATCTTCAATAGGCTGAAACTTTCTGTCCAATAATCTCAGTCTCCTTGTTTTAGAATGAAATTATCCTTTATATTTAGCAAGCAATTCTAATAATTCTTCACAAGACAACTCAGGAAAATATTGAACAAAAAATCTATCAATAATCTCTTTGTCCTGATCTAAAATCAACTTCCTTTTATTTTCAAGAATTGAATAGAAAGAATCAGAAATGTCCTTTTGAATATCTTGTGATAACCGATTATTTTGACACAGGTGATTGATTACCTCTGGAACAATTTCTTGTTTCTGACCTTCATCAAAAGAATCATAATGTTCTTTTACATTATCAAACCACTCTCTCCTTAATGTTTTCAGAGTCCTTTCAAAATCACTCATTGGTTTGAAAGATACAACATCAATAGGAGTACTTTGCTTGGGAATTTATCCTACTGGTTTAGACTTCTTACCAGTTACCTTCATCTTCTTTGATTCTTCTTCAGTTTCAGTTTCCTCAGATTCCTCTTGAAGGATGAGATGTCTGCCTCTTTTCCTCATGACAGTCTACTTCTTTGCATATACCCTAGGTATCAGTTCCTTCTTGATTTGAATACTCCTTGTTATTCTTGTACTGATGGACATAGAAGCTGCTTGCTCATCTTTCTTATTTTTCCCTTTCACACTACTGGGTTGTGCTGATGCAATCCTTTCTTGATAAGTACCTAGTATTTTCTTCTTAGAGTCCTTAGGAGATGCCAAAAGGTTGTTGGCATAACCGATTAGTAAGTCATAACTAACTTCATAGCTCATTTCCTCCATTTCTTCTTCTCTTGGTTCAACAGCCTCCATAAGGCAAAAGTTAGTGGTCACAGTGAAACATATGTCTTTTTCAAAGTGTTTCACCACTTCATTAGATAACCTTAATCTCATGCTCATTTTATTTTGAAACTCATTGAAATAAATTTTCATTGCAATTGGAAATGTGTTCTTCATAGCCTTTATGCTATTATTAATTTGGGTTGTAACCAGTGTATCCCTAGACCATTGTATATCACCAATTCTTGGAATAAAATTCTTAAAGTAGAAAAATAGATTGATCAAAAGTTGTCCATATTTAAATGTCTGACTATTGTATTTATTTATTGATTCTAAATTCAACATCAATTGACTTCTAATCGCCTCACACAGATCATAATATGCATATTCTTTCATCATCCTGTAGGCGACATGTAATACAACAAATGATACACTCTTTATTCTACTACAATGAAATATTCGGTAGTCAATAACCATTGTTGCAAACTTGACTCCTTGATCTGCAATGTTATTGACCGATATAGAATGACCATCAACAGTGGTCTTTGTCAACTCAATAACAGTCTCCTTTGATATTTTCCTCAATATAGGTACTTCACTGATTTGGCAAAAACCTGTTACTGCATGAATAGTCTCCTTTGTGATAGTGTGAGACCTATCAAGATACATATTTCCTCCATGTAGACAATTGAGGATAATCCTGACATGTTCTTCCTCAAAATCTTCAAGAAAGTAGACTGCATTATTAAAACCCTTTTCATAAACCCTACTATATTCGGGTTTGATTTTCCTGATTCTATCACACAAAGATTTAAGGTGGGAATATATTGCTAATGACCCTATATCCTCAATTTTACAATCTATGTAGCTAGACAAGTCACCTTTAATCAGAACACCTTGGGGAACTTGAGACAATGCATTATAAGATTCTATCTTATCTGTTCCCATAGACTCCATAGCATCAACAGTGATAAAAAGACTCTGCTGGTGTAGATGATGATGCCATTCTAAATAATCTTGATTCGAGAGAGAGATTGAAAAAAATACCTTGTTCCCTTCGCACTGGTAGGGTGTCTGGTTGCTCTCTCACTTGTACACCTGATTCACCTTTCTTTAGCTTTAAATCTGATTCAACTTTTTGACTCGTATCATAAATTTGTTCTCAATCTGCTAACAATGCTTTTTTTCACTCTGCAAGTGCTCAAAATGCTTCTTCGAATGCAATTAGGGTAAAAATGACTTTGTGAAACTTTCTTTTATTAACTTACCCACTACATTTATTACACCATCGATAGGGTAACAAACCCTAATTACCACTTAACAAACTCTCCTATACCGGTAGGTATATAACCGGTTGGTAATCCTTAGAACACCAATTGATAGTAATATCAAAATTCTTATTTTATAACTCAAAATGCAAAATTTTCTTACCATACTCTCTTCAAGGGGTTCAAAAATTGATTTACCGATATGCTCCCCTTAGGCTTGTTGAAAATCTCAGTTTACCTATGTAGCATTCTCCACACTCAGTGAAGGGTTTGATTCTTCTGATGGCTTGTCCTCACTTTCATTCTTCCAAATTCTATTCATCTCCGCTTTGGTTTCTTCAACATCGACTGCCTTCTTTCATTTCCGATCTTCATTGTGACTTACCAGTTGGTTCTTCTTAGTTCTGCAAAACTTGGCAATGTGTCCTGGTTTGTGACAATGATAGTAGGCCATTCTAGATGCTCTCCAAGGTCCTGCATTACCTCTACCAGTCCTTCTTTTGTAGCCATAGACACATGTCCAAAGTTATTGCAAATTATGCAAATCACATTAGTTACCTTTTCTATCTCATAGGGACTAAACCGGTTGACATAGGGTTTTTGCCAATTCATATTTCTCTGGTTGTCATAATTCCTTCTTCAGTCACTGATAGGTCTTGAATTCATGTGAGGTGCTGGGTTATTTGCTCCATATTTGCATTCAACTGATCTATGTCCATACATGTTGCATGTGTAGCAATGACCTTCAAATCTTCTAGACACATATCTAGTATTAGCATTATAGCCAATGTTTTCATTAGATCTACTTCTACAAACATGTGCAGTATGTCCTAGTTTGTGACAGTTAAAACAAACTAGTTTAAAATTCTTCTTACTTGATTTCATGCCTTTAGATACTGGTTTGTCTTTTGATGAAGTAACCTTTGTTTTGGAAGACTCACCTTGCTCAAATGTATTGAATCCTAATCCAGATGTGTCACCTTTCATCCTCTGAGATTGGATCTGATCATCCAACATAGAGGAACTCTTGTTGAATTTTTCAAGCTTCCCATTAGCCTCAGTAAGCTCTTTGGTAAGATCTTCATTATGCTTCGTAAGAGTCTCTCTAAGAGAAATTGCCATTGAAAGATCTAACTGTAATGCTTATTTTTCTTCCTTCTCCTCAAGCCAATGTTCATGCAAAGTTGCATTCTCTTGCTTGATCTTAGAGATCTCATGATCTTTCTCTTTGATCAGGTCTTCAGTTGCCCTCCTTGCTTCAAGTTCTTGACTCATGCGGATTGTAAGGGCTTCAACTTCTCTCATCAGGTTAAGTTTTTCACCATTCAGTTTCTCCACTTCTTCAACCAGTGCATCAATGTTGGTCTCATCTGAAGAGCTGTTGTCAGAGATCTCCAGTAATTTCTCTGTCAGTTCTCTCCTCTTTACTTATGAAGCTTTGAATCTGCCTCTCAGGGTTTCAAGCTCATCCCTAGTTTCATCAAGTACTCTAGGCATCTCTCTATAACTCATATCCCCCATAATGGCTTTAGGGTTTCCTTCCAAGTGATTAAGACTTAAGGAAGTTTGGCTTTGATACCAATTGATAAACATAAAGCATTGAGAGGGGGGTGAATTAGTGATAGCAAAAACAATAACACTATAAACCCAAACTGTTAAAAATAATTAACCAGTTTACTTAAGACTTTGCATGCAATCCAAAGTGTTATAAAAGCATTCACAACAAGTAAAACATTCACCATAACACAAGTGTTTATACGTGGAAAACCCAATTGGGAAAAACCACAGTGAGATGGGACTCACAAGCTATCTGCAGAAATAGGTAATTGACCGGTTAATGTCTACAAAGTGCTTTGTTAGGAGCGAATCCTGTTAAAGATCCCAAAGCCCTGTTAGGAGCTATACTTGGTTAAAGGTAACCTCAGTGGATGATTTAGATCCAAGTTAATGAATCACTTGTTATAATATTTCTACAATGAAGCTTGTTAGAGCTTACCTAGTTAGGGGATTTAATTGTTGTAGTGATTAGAAAACAACAGGTGGTATGATCTAGGAATAAGACATTCTGCTTGTATAGATCCTTTTCTACTCATTCAATACTACATCACTGACATACTCTGCTACTCCTTCAACAAATCACATAAACTCTAACTCATAACATCACTTGTATCTTGCATATCAAATAACTAATCATAATGTCTTTTTATAGACATTGGATTTCATGTCGGCTCAAGAACCTCAATACAATTTCCTAGGTTAAGTGAATCTGGACAATCTTTCATAACACATCATAAATCACTGCCAAAAATGTCAGTTAACACATCACGACTGGTGAAAAAAAGGCTAAACATCAGGAAGAGCAAGGGCAAAAAGGTGAAAGCAACCTGGAGCAATGGAAAAAGGAAATGGATGAAAAGGTGGAAAAGGTGGAAGTTTAGATCAACAAGCTGGAGGAAGGGAAGGCTGCCATGAAGAACTTCCTGATTTTGATTTTGAAGATCCTCAACTCTACGACCAAGAACATGGAGGAAATAGCCAAATACCTTGATGGTCCTAGCCCTACCAAGTCTATTATGGACCTTGATGCTGAAGAGGCTGCTACTGAGGCTGGGAATGTGGATAGTGCTCCTGGAGGTGCGGCTAAAAAGACCAGGGCAAGCTTAAAAAGGATGCCTTGGCTTCTTCAAAGGAAATCCCAATTCTCAGGGAGAATATCAAAGAAATGCAAGGGATTAGTGAGAAATTGGCTAATGCCCTTAAAAACATAATGTAATATGTCTTTTTTCTATTTTTGCTGGTAGTGTTGGACTTTTGTGTTGGCCTTTGCCCAACACTTTGCTGGTTTTTTCGCTGTCTGTCTCATTTAGTTTCTTAATGCTTTTATCTTTTATGGTTCCTTTGTAAAGGGTTTCAGGGTCCCGTCAAAACTTGATTTTCCCATAATTAAAAACACATCACGATCGATGATAACTCATCACACAATGTATGAAACCGGTTGGAACATTGATACCGGTTTAGTGTTGACCTCTTCCAACTCACATATCGATTGTCTCCAAGTGCCTCCTTGCCTCTCTCCGCTGCATCTCAAAACTGGTGACAATGGAATTTCCCAAAACTGATTATCTTTACTACATATACTGGTTGTCAACATATATCAATTTAGACACCTTCATACCGGTTGGACTTCTCTATACATATGATATCGATTTACAATACAAAGACTTAGTAGTAGTACCAGTTTGACCTAACTAAGACAATCAAAACATATGTGTGCCATCAATGACAACACATAAAGTCATCCAAAACAAAATCATCATCAAGCCAACATTTTCATCCCTGGATGTTTCAGGATATGAATACTATTTTGATTGGGCCCAAATATTATCAGATACCATACATCATCAACTGGTTGATGTGCATAAAATGAAGAAGTTCTTCTTTACTTCTTATGTTATCTGGGTAGCTGTTTGGCCAGGAAAGTTTCCAGGGCTGCAAACAGAAGGCCAACTCGGCGATGAAGAGGGGCAGAAAAAGGTATGGGAGTATTATACTCAACTCCCTCTGAGCAATGCAAAGATACACTTCAAAATGGTAAATGATGCCTTCCTCTTCCCCGTTATTTTAAAGCTCATAGGTGATGAGGGTTATAGATTAAGCCTAGAGGCAATGACAATAATAAGGGAATGGGGATGTTGGCTCATCCAGAATCAACGTTCTACGTACATCAGGGTTAGTGGATTCACATGGAATCCCATGCTACTGCCTAGATATTGTAATGACCAGGTGATATTCTTAGAGTATGTAAGGCAGATGGGTGGGTTGCAGTCACTGTTGTCTTCAAAGAACAAAACCGGTGTGGATTTCTCTGTTTCAATTGGTTATTTTTCTTGTTAAAAAAATCAAGTAGCTAAGGCGGCCGAGCAAGAATTACAAGACTTGAATTTAAAATAATTTAATTATACTCGGGAACATTATGATCTGTATGGAAAATTGAAGAAAATGATGGAAAAAGATTATGATGGGAATAAACCGAGGTTAGAAGACATTTGAGACAACGTCCAAGACAGTTTTAAAGTTAGAGAGAAAAATTATTCTAGGATCTTAGTCCCACAAATAAGAAATTTTGAAATAGAGATAAATCTCCCTAAAAAATTGAGGGATGATGGTGAATTATTAGAACAAACATACAAGGAGAAAGGAATTGATAAGAAGCCCCTCTCCCCAATAAGATGGTCAGGATAGGAAGATGTAAATATAGATTCAGTAACCCAAAATATTATAAAAAAATTAAATAGTGGTCGAATTCGAGGATTAGGCCAAGTGCTTTAAAAGGAAAACAAAAAGAATCAGCCAATGATAACCCTCAAGCAAAGTCACACAGGGAATATGCCTGGAGAACAAGGTCTAGTTCTAGAAAGAACACATCCACAAAACCAGATGAAGTTGTTGGACCTGAGCCAACCACAGAGGAGCTTATGAAATAGGTCAAGAAATAAATGCAAAAAGCTGAGTTGTTAAAGAAGGCAACATATTTTGGAATAAGGGTGGGGTTAGTTCCGTGCCACTTATGGGAATACATCCCGTTAGGTTTTCTATTGGGAAAACACAAGGAGAAGGCGATAAGGAGAAAGATGAGAAAGGAAAGGCTGATGAAGGTACATCTACATCTACTCAACCTCCTCCTGATACGACAACAACTTCTACTCAGCTTCCACCTACCCCAACAAGACATGCTCCAATTTTGGCATCATCAGCTACTACAATCCCTGTAACAACACCAGTGTCTGCATCGATCAATATTTTTTCTACAACATTAGTAACATCACCTCTAGTAATACAAGAAATAACTCCTACTACTAAAAAGGTGACTATTCATAATATTTAGTTTGATTTTGATCAGGAGGATGAGCAACCTATTGTACAATTGGTACAAAGGAAAACTGAGAAAAAGAAAAAAAAGGAAATATATTCGGCATGAGAAATAAGAAGTAGATCCCATGGACGCAGATGAACACAATGTACCAAAGAGCCAGCTAGATGAAGAAGAGAGAGAATAAGATGAGCCTGAGGATGAGCATGGTGAAAGATTGGTTCTAAGTCCTAAGGACCGGGACAATTTGTTAAAAGAAATAGCAGCTGAAGGTGAATTGAAAGAAACAGATAATGCTAATAAAGGGTTTGAAGAAAAAGTAAGTGACAAGTTAGGAGAATTACACAAACAACAACAATTGAATATTAATATTCCTCTCCAAACCAGCCAAGTTCAACAAAGTACATCAACCTAAGATATTGAAATTTATGAGAAAGAAGAGGAGTAGAAAGATGAAGCATAAGAGCAATTACAAAAGGTACACAAGGTAACTACAAAGATCATGCCACATGAAGGTGATAAGGATGAAGACACGCCACAGTGGTTAAGCTTCACCTTTGAGAAGAAAAAGAAAGTGGTACTGCCAAGAATGACCTTGCAACAAGCAATCACTGAAGAGCCAAGGAAAACAAAGAGGGCGAAGAATACATCATTTGTCTAGGACCGGTTTTGGTGAGTTAATTGTTGATATTGTAGCTCATGTACAAGTTGAAGGCTAGAGAACCCCGAAATACCAAGTTTCACAAGTAAAATTGGGTAAATAGACAAAGTGGGGAGAGTTGGATACTTTGGAACTTGCTACCAGTGTTGTAAGGAGAAGAATAGAGAAAAAACACATTTCTCACTCAGAGGTTAAAGCATAGTTGGAACAATACAAGCAGTTACTTGTAGAAATGGGTAAGCCACTGGATGTGTGTGTAGATGGCAACTTATCTTCAACTTCATCACTGCCAAAAGAAGATGTGAAGGAACTCATTGAAGTGAGAAAGGTGGCCGCAACTGCAAAAACATGGGTGCAAAATAATACTTCTAAAATTAGATTGTTTTTGCAGAATACTATGGAGGTATATAGGAAATCCACGCAGATAGGAGGAGCTTTGGCTTCAAGTTCTCAACAGTGGGAGAGAAAGCTTAACATTTTTGCTAAGCAATGTGAGATTTTGAATAAGATTTTGAATCTTGGGGAACAAATCATAATGGAGGAAGATCTCTTGGGAGAAGATAGTATTGAAAATTTGCAGTCTTCTAAATATATTTAAAGGACATAAAAGATTCCCATCTTCCTCTCCTTGGGTCAGTAAAGAAATATGAAAAGTTTGTAGTGAAGTTGTAAGGCTTTTTTGGGCTAGGTATTCTCGATGCTGGACACTTGGAGGAGGATAGTGTACTCCATCAGTGGGACACATATGCGGCACGTTATTTTACAACCTCTCTTGAGATTAATGCTGAGTTAATAGATATATATACATACTTGATAACTCAGTGTCAATAGGCTTCAGAGATAATAGAGAAATTAGAGAATAGAAGTAAGAATGCAGAGGAGATTTTGAAGAAGTTCAAGTTCAAAATCAAACATGCTGAGTTGCATGCTTCATTAGAAACTACAAGAGTTATAAAAAGAAGTAAAAGTTGAACATACAGTTGCTAATGATAGCTTGGTATTTTTGAAGAATTTTGCATGTCACCGTGACTTGGACTTCAACTGCTACTCCAACATATACCTTAAATTTTTGAGCAAGTTTTGCATGATTACGAAGGGTTGGCTCATGAAACACCATTTTTGTAATGCTCAACTAGTCACAATTTCATAGTAGTTAACCGGAGTTCAAGGTAGAGACTTGCATGCCAACTGCAACTCCTTGCTTCTTTAGTGATAGGTTTATTTCCAAGAAAGTAGGACAAAAAAATTCTATAACTTATAGATTTTGATTCATTGTAAGGGTCCACAAATTGACGATTTGACGCCCAATTAGATATTATTCTAGAGATTTCTATGCAGATTTTATGAGTTTGAGTAGCTGTTATGATACATTCTTTGGAGTTAATACATGAAGCAACTTATAGAGTGCCTGATCTATGCGTATGTGCTATGAATTTGTTCTTTGCAATCTGGTAATGTCTATTAATTTGAAATCAACGTCTTGTTTTGATCTTATGTTTTATTGCGCATGTAAGTGGTGTATGAGAATTGATGTGATAAAACAATATTGTGGTGGTATTCGTTTCCATGAATTTGTGAGGTTGCATGACTTTGCATGTTTATTGGAGGTCCATTACTGAATGCTGGTTTGAATTATATTGATGATATTTAGATTGCAAGGTGCTAATTGCGTAGTTCATTAAGTTGTTATTGTATTGGTTTCATTGTTATTTTCTTGTTTCCCTGATCCATCTTTTGCAGTTTATTTTGAAAGAGAATCTAAATCATAAAAATACAAAAAAATAAATAAGTTAAGCTATTGGAAGTTGTTTCAACCAATAGGTCCCTTTAAGAGGTACGACCACATCAACCATTGAGCTACCCATCATTGTCGAGAACCGAGTATAGAGACCTTGGAGTGTTTAGTTCCCGAAAACTTATTGCTTTTCAAGAGAGATGGGGAGTGTTAACATAAACTACTTGACTGTTGGTGAGTGTGTCAAAACACCCGTCAACACATAGTTGCACGTTTCAATTCTTGAATGTTGTATAGTATTGGATTTGTAGATGAATATTTTGTTTCTATGTTTGAATATGTTTTCTAATGCATCTAGCATGTAATATTCCTAGGTGTTTTGTAGTGGTTATTCCCTCAAATGTGATTGATATTAGTCACTCTTTTATGTGATTGTGTTTCATTTTTTATGATTAAATTTGGTTATTGATGAATTGTTCCATGTGTTGTAAAGGGCTAGCATTGAATTTTTGAATTTTCTTATGCCTGGATTAGTTATGAAACTTTTCCATCTATCTATTTTGCAACCTTTGGCTGCACTTGACTTATTGTTGAAATTGAACACATTTATATGATTGTGTTGAATTTGATAATTCCCCCTCTTGGGTTTTTCTTTTCAAAATCACATGGTGGCTATTTAGAATGTTTGATATTGTTGGTCCTATTTCATGTTAAGTGTTTTTCTCTATCATGTTCGTTACAAACCTAGATAGTATGTGCAAGGGAGTACATTATGGAGAATCTACTATATATGTATGTGACTAATTAGAATAATGGTTAAATTTGAGTATCTTCCTTGTTGATATGTGTATGAACTCTTTTGAGTTGCATGTAAATAATTGTGAAATGTATTGCTAGATCATATGTTTTTGCATAGTAATCCATTCGTTTATGTTGAATTGTGAATCCTCTGCTCTTTATGAATGTAAGTGTATGCATTGTGTAATAATTTCTTGGTGTGAATGCCATGTGCTCATTATGAGTGAAGTATATTTGGATATATTTAAATGTGGTTTTTGTATTCTTGTATGATCCTACGACTGTATTGGTAAATCATGTGCTTCATTGTGCTTGATTTTATTTGATAGTAGATAGTTGGGTTTGATTAGTTCCCCCACAACACTTGTTCTCTGCTGTGTGGTCATAAGACTATATCCTTAATGCTCCAACACTTTTTATTGTATATATATCATACTATATTTATATGTAATAACATCTCTTGTTTGGCCACTTGTTGGGGTTGGCTCATGTTTGGAGAAGTTCTCCTTAGTAGTTGAAGTGTTCCTAGCTTAAGAGATGGAAGAGGATGTAGTTCGCGTGTGTGGAACTACCTATCTTGTGTGTATTCCTTGTTGTGAGTGTGTGATGTTGACCCTTGTGAAGGTTATTTTTCACCTTGGTGATCATATTTTCATGATCTTGATAGGTTATTTAATCCTAGGTTGGTCATAGTTGAGCTTTGCAATGACTTAAAACCAGGTTTTGCTCCTATGCATTATATTTGGTTGGCAGTTGAGTTTCCTTTCTTATGAAGTTTTGGGGTTGTCAAGCCTCATTAGTATGGGTGCTCATATTTGTGAGAGGTTATTTTCCATGTTCGTGCCTTTGAAAAACCCTAAGTTGTCCCTAGTATCTTGAAGAGAACTAGGTGTGTTAAGGGAATTCTCACTATTCTAGATAGATGCTTGAGGAAGTGAGATCATTTTTGGAAGTGAGGCATGCTTTGGATGAGTATGATGGTACTTTCTAGTCTTGTGGGATGATGTTTTTCCCTAAATTTTGGGTTATATCCCTAAAGGTTAAGTGCCTTGGTCTAATAAGATACCTTAAAGAGTTCAATTTTGTGTTTTGATGCCTCATGGTGAGGTAAAGTTGTAGGCTTTTGTCATTTTTGGTTGAATTGGTGGCTAGATGGAGTTCCTAGCATTTGTAGTAGTCTTAGAGTTGGACTTTGAGGGTTGTTGAAGCTCTTTTGGACTATGTGGTTGATCCCTACCTCAGTTGCAATGGTGGCTAATGATCTAGTTGTGGCCTAGACTTGGAGAGAGTCAAATGGCCTTTCTTGTGTGTGTTTGATGTGTTTGTAGGATTGGGCACTAGGTGTGCCCTTTCCTTGGCTTATGCAAGCTGCCAAGAGTAAGCCTATTCTTAAAAGGGGAGGGCTTGATGCCCCTCCTATTCGCAGTTTGGAGATGTCAATGTCTCGTTGTGTTGCGACCTATGTTTTGAAAATATTGAGTTGTACATTTGTGGTTGCTTTGGAGTGCCTTCTCTATGTTCTACTTCAATGTGCATTTGGTGCCCTTTGTGACTTATGATGTGTATGGACCATCATATGCTAGTAATTGTGTATACACCCAAAAATGGTCTAGAGATAATTGATTAAATACGTAGTTATTTTTAATTAATACCCATTTTCAATTAATTGAATTCGCAAGTAATTTGATTTATTTCCCTATCCATTTACTTGTAAATAAATCTAAATGATTTATTTATATAGTTCATTCAACAATTGCCCTTTGATTAATTAATTCTAAATTAATTAGTCCCCCCCCCCTCATTTAACTCAATTCTTCTAATCCCATAATTAAAATTAACAAATTCTAAATTTGTTGAGATTAATTATCATTTTCCTAATTATTTGAATTTCTAGATTCAAATATGTTACATGGATCCTAACTTCTAACCACCTAGCCTAACCACCCCCTAACCTAACCCATTCCATCTAACCCTAGGGTTTATCTAACCTTATCCTATCTTGGACATCCTAAGCTCTTTGTTCTAACGTTTTATGGGTTGGATATCCCCTCATTGGGACACCTGAAACTTTGGCCACATGTCCTCTCCCCTTGGACACTTGCCCTCTCATGAGCAAGTTTCCTTGACACTTATCACCACAGAGATGACATGTGTCCCTCCCTCCAACCTCTTCTTCAACTTCCTCAATCTTGGCCCTTGATATCTTCAGATCGAATCTAGACCATTGATTCTTGCCACCTCATCTTTGGCCTAGGAATTCCTATAAATACCCCTCATTTTGGAGCAATAAGGATCCTTTGCATCATAGCTTTTTGCATAGTTACTATAGGCATTTACATTTTAATCATTTAGCATAATTGGAAATTAGATCAAATCATAGCATGTTTAGTATATCAATAATCATGTTAACCTAGTTTCATTTATCAATCATGTAGCTTAATCAATCATTTTATCTTGTCATACATCAAATCATTTGCATAATCATGATCAAGTAGCTACTCAACTTTTGAGTTACCACTTTTGAGGTCATCGCTTCACTGAGAGCCAACAATCTAACACTTCAAGGTCCTAAAAAATAGAGGAAGATGGAACATTTCAAATGAGGCCATTGGTTTGCATCTTTCATTTAATTTTCAATTTGCTTCCTAATTCTTATTATTGTTTCATATATGTGCTTATTTCTTACTATTGACACTATTTTAGTAGCACATATTGCATTGATATGTGTGCATGTATTTTATTGTTCTTAACCCCTTGCAAGGGCCTAATATGTTTGTGTTATGACATTTTATGTGATGTGAGTGAAATGATACTATACTTGTTTATATTTTAAGTTAATGATGTTGAGATGTTGTTAAATATTCATTTAGTTCTTTTGATTAAGTAAAAATAGGTTTTTGAAAGGAACCCAAACCTTTTACATATCAGGAGAGCAAAAGATCTAGAAAGAAGCATGCCTGATTACTCCAATAACAAAAACTAATCCCATCCGAACAAATAGGGATCTTAACACACATAGCAAGAAGAACCACAAAAAGACAATGAAAGGAAAGCAAAATATCTTTGATTCCCTCCTAAATGGCACAAGATTAGTCTAAGATCAATCAACACAAAACACACAAGATGTTAGAGTTAATCAATCAAAAACCAAAGCATGAAGGCATTCCAAAAGAGACACTAAAAGAGACATGCTAAATATATCTAATAAATAGAACAAATGATCATGAGACATCTCCAACTGCCTCTTAGCATGGCCTTAGCTTCTTCTCCCTTGTTCCTCTCCTCTCCAAGTTCCAAAATAGTGTAGCTCTCAGCAGCTTTTTGCACTATGGATGCTTATGGAGGATTGAGATTGTAGTATAGCTCCTAAACATGAAATGAAAAGCTAATAGTAATGCTAAAATGATGTATTTTAACCAAAAGACAAAAGATTAGATTGTTTATGCTAAAATGCTCTCTAAAATGTCTATAGTCTAAATGCATACAAGTTTTCAGGATCTGGATTATGAAGGAATGGGCTCTATTTATAGGAAAAATGGAGCAATGGATGGCCAGGATTGAATGGTTTAATCAAGGGTCAAGCTTGAAAGTTGGGGATCCATGTGCACAATTGGCACCAATAAAATAATGACAAGTGTCAACACAGGATTGGGTTGAGAGAAGAGGTTGGAGGCATTGAATGCCTGAGAAGACTTCATGGTTATCTAAAGGCTAAGGGTCAAGTCTAAGTTAGGATTACCCACTGGATTAGGAGTTAATCCAAGGATAAACCTTTGTGCAAATGATTAAGAGATAATCATGGTCAAAGCATTAAATGCTTGATGAGACCTTTGTGGTTGGGTAGAGGTTGAGTCAAACAAATGTTTTAACCATGTGGGAGGGTTGAATTAACCATTAATGGTTATTGAAGACTTTGGGGAATTAAGTGGTTGAAAGTTGGAAGCCTTTAATGGTTTTCAAAGACTTTGGGGTTTTTGGTGGTTGAAGGTTGAAAACCTTCAATGGTTATCCAAGACTTTGGGCCATTTGAGAAGTGACTCCATTTTGCTTAGGAATGTGACAATATTTAGGAAATGGTTTAGGCTAATTAGGAAGGGTTTAGAAGAATCTAGAAGGGGATTAGATTTTGCAAGTGGATTTGGTGGGTGAGGGAAAATAGGATTTTATTGAAATAAAAATTCATTTATTTCAATAATGTGTGCAAGTTGCATTTGTAGGAAAATGCAAGTGGGGTGGGGATAATGATTTAAATAAATGTTAATTTATTTAAAAGAGGAAAAGGGGGATTTAATTAAATAAATTGATTTTATTTATTTAATTGATTGAAATTTGATTTAATGAATGAATTAAAATAAATTGAATAATTTAATTAATTAATAGAAGAATGTTTGGGGATGAATTAATTAAATATTAATTTAATTAATTGATGGTTAGTGGATTTTTAATCAAATAAATACGAAATATTCATTTAATTAAAATGGACAGATTTATGTGACTACATTTGCCCCTCTTTGAGACGGTGCGGTTTATCGTGTCGTTTCAAAGAAAGAAAAACTGGTGTGAAGAAATGCCCCATTAAAATGTTAATTTAATGGGTGGTATACCCCCTCGAGAGATGGGCCGAAAAATTTTGAAAAATCGGGCGATCTCTCGAAAAAGAATGAAAATTGGCAGGGTGGTGGAATAGAAGAAATTAGGTATACTGGGGAAAAATAGAAGAAATTGGGGGAAACATGGAGAAATGGGGGGCTCGGGAAGTTCACGGGGACCACGGTGATGAGCAGGGCGAAGTTACGGTGACGTCGGGGGGTATAAATGGGGTGAAAGGGGTGAAAATAGGATCATTTGTGACCGCGACCAGGTGAAAACTATAGCTCTGACAGTGACATTTGGAAGAGCAAGGAGGAGCGACGATGCCGTTTCCAATCACCGAGCACCGATTTGAGCGAGTCCGCCGGTACCAGCGCCCAGCCGACTATGGACCAGCGGTACGCAAATTCGAAAACTTCCTTTTTATGCATTTTTAATACGTTTTTAGCTGAGTCCAAGTCAAGTCGGAGCAAGAGTGCTGGAACTAGGTTTTTAGCGCTTTTGCTCCATGAATTAGCGCTATTGTGCCGCAATAGCGCTTTTGTAGGCTAGTTTTAGCGCTTTTGAGTTTATTTAGCACTTTTGTAGGCAAGTTTGAGCGCTTTTGATAAATTAGCGCTACGGTAGGGTCAATTGAGCGCTATTGATGTTTAGTAGCGCTATTGCATAGCGGTTTTAGCGCTTTTGATTAATTAGCGCTGTGGCGTATTTAATTGAGCGCTATTGACAGGAATAGCGCTATGGTGTAGCTTTTTGAGCGCTTTTGTTTTGGTAGCGCTATTGTAGGGCTTGTTGAGCGCTATTGAGGTTTTTCTAGCGCTATTGTTCCGAATGAGCGCTTTTGTAGGTTAAATAGCACTTTTGCTTTAGGATAACAAGATGCCCCAGTTTCGGACAAAATAAAACTCCGGATGCCTAACGATTGATGGATGGTGAGGTGAAGTGGGAGTTGTTTTGAACCATAGCAGCCCGATGAGACTTAGGTCATTTGTTAGGAGAAATGCCTGTTGAAGTCTAGGCGGCCATGATTGCTTACCTGTTGAGACTCGAAGATACTTGATCAAAGTATCTGATGATAGTCTAGGTTTAAACTTAAGAAAGTTTGATAACAAAACAACTGATGGTGGTTTGATGAATGTCTATGTGCAGGAGGATCTACGCGTGTTGCAGTTACGCGAGCGCCACCCCGCGACACAGGGGTTGCGAGATCGTTTGACTCAGATCGAGATAGATTGTATTGCGGCTACTGGGCTCTATGAGGTGATGCATATGCCCGTGATTCGGATGAATCACGGCCTGATTACAGCTTTAGCAGAGCGATGGCACAGTGAGACATGCACGTTCCATCTGGCTCAGGGCAAGATGACGGTGACTTTGGAGGATGTGTGGCGTATTCTTCGGATTCCGATTCGAGGGCAGCTGGTGACGTATGATCGATCCTGGGGGACAGTGTCTTGCCAGAGGATTTTTGATGAGGACGTATTCATTGATGATGGGTCGATTGCCTGGGAGGATATAGCGGCACTATATGAGCCCCTTCCAGCAGTTTTGTCAGGGATCGTGGGAGGACTTCTGTGTCCAGACAGGCGGTCACATGGATTGGCGGTCGGATGGGGACAGGTGATTGAGATGATGGTGACAGAGGGGACCCGATATGCCTGGGGGCCGTGCGTGCTAGCGCACATGTACCAGGAGCTGCACGAGGTAGTGTACAGAGGGCGGGGGTCTCTAGCAGTGGGTATGACGCTGCTGCATGTGTGGGCATGGGAGCACTTACCTGTGACTCGACCAGTGAGTCTGAGATTCCGAGCCGTGGATCAGACCTATATGTTTATGTATAGTGGTATGATGAGCCAGCCCCACTTGGGGAAGCTAGAGTGGTGGCGGCGGGCATTAGATGATTTGGATGCAGTGATCTGGCGGCCATACTTGGAGTGTGAGCCATGGGATGATGATGCTGAGGCACTGCCGTATTGCTTTATGACCCGATTCCTCATTGGGAGGACCTCTTATCACGTAGAGAGACAGGTGCCAGGACGGGTTATGAGGCAGTTTGGACGGCAGCAGGGACTGCCGAGCGGATCGGGAGAGTATGCTCGAGTGATGCGAGAGCGGTATGCATGGGGTCCAGTGCTACCGTATGATCAGGCATTGGCAGAGTTCTGGACACTGCAGGCGAGGCCATGGGATCTACGACCGAGGGTCGTTGATGCAGGGGTTACAGCAGAGTATACCCAGTATCGGGCTGTGCACCCGATTCGACGGATATCAGATCCAGCAGAGCCGATCCCAGCGTTTGAGGATGAGAGGGGACGAGGACGGAGAGGAGGAGGTCGAGGAGGAGGTGGTGGTAGAGGAGGAGGAGGAGGAGGAGGAGGAGGGGGATGGAGAGAGAGATCCCTATGGATACAGGTGCAGGAGAGGGTGGGGCAGGGGAGTGTGGTGCAGGGGAGGGGCCTAGTGGAGGGGGTGATACAGGTGCAGCAGCCATGGATATAGGGGAGTGTGGTGCAGGGGATCTGCGGGAGCATATGATAGGTTATTTGCAGACCCGGGTAGAGAGATTAGAGGCGGAGGTAGCAGCTAGAGATGTGCAGCTATTTGCACGTGAGTTAGAGATGACAGTGGTGCTGCGGGAGAGAGATACTGCGGTGGAGAGATTGGCAGAGCTGCAGGAGAGAGTGCGGACTGGTGCACAGGGGCCTTCAGGAGAGGTTATGAGGGAGATACGGCGAGCACAGGCGGAGATAGAGTACTGGCGGGGGTTATATGAGCAGGTGGTACCGATTAGCCAGCGAGCTCTCAGTTACTCACAGATGCGGCAGGCCAGATCTGAGCGATCACAGAGGATGCAGAGCAGTGGGGGAGTGATGGGTCCTTTGCGGCAGGATAGATCAGGAGATGCAGGAGGGAGTGAGGGTTCGATGAGGCCTCCACGGAGAGATGGATCAGGTGGTGCCGGTACCAGTGGTGGAGCAGGTAGGGGTGGGGCAGGTACAACATCTGGCCAGAGCGGCATCTGAGAGAGCATTTTTGCATACATGTGTTGTATCATTGTCTACGTTTTGGACTATATCTTGGTGGGCTCTTGGTAGCCGATTTTTGTAGACTTCATTGTACTCTGATATATGAGTTGATATATATGAGGGGATCCCATATTTGTGATGATTATGCAGGTGATGATGTATGGATGTTTATGCATGATGATGATTTATTGCTGAGATGTATATGTGTACATGTATGCATTTGATGAGATGTTTCTTTTATGCATGTTTTTATGATGATGGATACTGACATACGAATGCAGGTTGAGATGTTTATGATGTATGTGAATTTTGATGTAATGCTTTATGTATGGAATGCCATGATGAGGATATATGCTTATGCTTGATGTATGAACAGGTTTTTTTTTGGTATTTCCTATTTTGTTAATGATGCGATGATGTATATATGTAATATAATGATGCAATGATTTATGTGATGATGTAAATGCAATGGTTAGATGAAATGATTTTATGTATGGATATGCATCTAGATGATATATGCTTATGTTTTCGATGGATGAACAAGATTTTATGATGTTTCCTTTTGCGATGTAATGATGAGACGATTTATGTGACAATGTTAATGCAATGATTTTATGTATAAATATGCAGCTAGATGTGTGTTTTAGATGAATGTAATATGGATAAACAAAATGTTTAAGTGCAAATGAATGTAGATGAATAAACAAATGTAAAGTACAAATGTTTATACGATAATGCCTAAATGAATGATTCTAAATGCGTTTTAAATATGTTGGTAAGTGCAAATGATAATGGGATGATATGATAACTAATGGGGATAATAACTGCACCTTAATGTAATGATAATAAATGCAATGTAAATGAATCCTATAATGAACATTTATAAGATACTTAGTAATAAATGAATGCATCTTTTATCTATAAAGAAATGAATGCAAAGGATAAATGATGAAAAGTTTAATAAAATGATAATGGATAATTGATATAAGATGAATGCTTATTAAATGATTTAATACAATCAAAGACAATTTAATCCCATGAATGGATCTAATTATTTATGATTGATGAAAATGATTGTTAAATGATTTTAATGAAAACTAATGTCAACAATGAACTATATGCAATGTTTAAGTTTTTAACATGACATAAATGGACGTAATGCAAGATGCACCTAAATGTAATGATGATATGATCATGAAGAATGCAAGATCTTGTAAGACTTTGCATGATGCATTGATGATGTATCAGAGTACTCGGTCGTGATTGTATCCAAGACCAGTTTTTAGTAGTCATTTTTGCATGTAAAAGCCTACATATGAATGGATGGGTGATATGCAACGGAATGCAATATATAAACAGATGAGGTGAAATGACGATCCATAGTGCTCTATTTTCATCATTGAGCTTTAAAAATGTTGGAAGAGAATACAAGCATCTTGACATAATGATTCAAGATGACCTGAGTATTTCTTTCATGGTTTTTAATATAGCAAGTTAATACAAACGACTTGATATAAGGGTCAAGTCGACCAGAGTATTGCTTGCGGAACAGACAAGGATTATCTCCTTTCGTGCATGACTTGGATCGTCCTCCTTGATCTTAGGCTGATCATATCCTGAGACAAGTGCATACCGTACTAAAAAATAAAACCTTTATCCAATTTGGAGGAAGAGGAACCAAAGGATGAGCATTGTACCTGCAACCAAACAACATATTTACATAAAGAATAAAGAATAAGGATCCTTGGTAATGGCTCATGCTCATATGGTCGAGGTATACACTGTAGTCAGCAAGCCGTAGTGATCTATGACTGCATTTTGCCTATGATCACATAACTTAGTGAACTTCCCACGTAGACACCATTAGTACATGCCCCAGAACTTCATCGGAAATAATGCGCAAACGATACAAAACAAGGCTGAAAGATCTCGATACAGATAAACAAATGATTGTACTCACAAATCAACCAAGTATTTGATAGCTTAACATAATTTTCTTGTCAAAGAAAACGTCATCTTGTCTTTGTTTTGGTAAGGAAGGATACATCCTTGGTTAAAGACAGGTTTGGATTGTTGATGTCGATTGTTTTGGTTTGATTGGTAAATGGTCATTGTGTGAGTAGTTTATCAATGTTTGTTTTGCATCTGATTGGATGAATATGTACAAGGTGTTGTCATGTTTTTTGGATTTTGTGTAATAGTTTTTGAATGTTTTTGTATTTTGTGTTGAGACATTTTTTGAATGTTTTTGTATTTTCTTCAGGACATTTTCTGAATGTTTTTGGTATTTTTCTGATGATTGCTTGAATGAAGAGCATAATGATATATAAGACAATGTAGAATCCACTTCCATTACGAGGGTAAGGGTATTGCCCCCAGTTTGTAGACCTGACTATGAAAAGGTGGGATGCTAGACGCATGGAGTACTTTCTTAATTGCAGATCAAATAACAAGCCATGGTTGGGATGGATGGATGTATGTGTGCATGAATGTGATCGCAATAAGCTTTGAAAGATAATGGAGCTATTGCCTTTACGAGTGGCGCCTGTTTGCCAGGTTTTCACCATCGCACTTACCCAAGGTGCCACCGGAGTGGTTGTTCACCATTTGGATGCATGATTTTTCTTTACTTTTTTGAATGTTTTTGTATTTTCTTCAGGACATTTTCTGAATGTTTTTGGTATTTTCTTCTGATATGTAGGGGAGCCTGATGCCTTGTACACCTTAGGTATAAAACCTTTTGAGGTGCATGCTATTGATTGGATCTGCAAGCGGTTCTCCTTCTGGTGTAGCCAACTGATATGCCCCGGACCCGAATACAGTAGTGACAACATATGGGCCCAACCAGTTTGATTCAAACTTGCCTTGATGTTCTCTATTTGGTTGGTTGCGAGGATTTTCTCGAAGAACCAGATCACCTACCTCAAATGTACGAGATCTAACTCGGTGATTATAGCTTCTGCTCATGCGCTGCTGATAGGATTTGAGGTGATTGTATGCAGCTTGTCGTTTCTCATCAAGTAACTCTAAGTCCTGAAGGCGTGAGACTCTGTATGCTTCATCATTTATGAGATTGTGCAAGGAAACCCGTAGTGACGGTATCTCGACCTCAATAGGTAAGATAGCTTCTGCACCATAGACCAATGAATAAGGAGTTGCACCTGTAGGGGTTCGAATGCTAGTTTGATATGCCCATAATGCTGGATTCAATTGAACATGCCAATCACGGCCGACATCATTGACTGTCTTCTTTAGGATTCTCAATATGTTTTTATTGGATGCTTCGGCCTGACCATTGCCTTGTGGATAATAGGGAGTGGAAAAGCGATGTTGGATATGAAATTTCTCACAAAGTTCACGGACATCCTGATTTTTGAAAGGGAGACCGTTATCTGTGACAATAGACATGGGTACACCATACCGGCAGATGATGTAATTGAGGATGAATGAGGCGATCTGCTTGCCGGTAACTTGGGTAAGTGGAACAGCTTCGATCCACTTGGTGAAATATTCGGTGGCGTTAATAATGAATTTATGGCCATTGGATGAAGATGGATGGATTTTACCCACAAGGTCAAGGCCCCATTGACAAAAAGGCCATGGTGTTGTGATTGGTTGCAGTTCCTGGGCCGGTGCATGTATCAGGTCGCCATGAACTTGACATTTCTTGCATTTCCTGACAAAATAGTAGGAATCCTTTTCCATAGATGGCCAATAGTATCCAGCTCGCATGATCTTCTTGGCTAGTGATGGACCACTTGAGTGAGTCCCACAAATTCCTTCATGTACCTCTTCCAAAGCCTTTGTTATCTCATCTTGTTCCAGACATCGAAGGAGAGTACCATCAAGACTACGTCGGTATAGGGTTTCGGCAATAATGGTATATCGAGCAGTTTGGCGAATGAAGGTTTTTCGTTGGTTATTCGATTGGTTGGGAGGAAGGGTGTGATCGCGAAGATAGGTGTAGAACTCACCGTACCATGGGGATTCGGAACCGACAAGGCGACATATCATTTCGGATTCGGGGATATCATAAGCGGGAATCCAAAGCTGTTCTACCAAGAACTCGTAGCGTGTTGAATTCTGTGGAAGATCTAAGAGAGATGCGATAGTAGCCATAGCGTCAGCAGCTCGATTCTGATCTCTTGGTATCTGCTCAAAAGTAATAGTAGTGAATGATGTCTTTAGACTGTCCACCATTTGTTTGTATGGCATGAGTTTATCATCTTTGGTCTGATATTCATCAGTTGCTTGTCGAATGACCAGTTGTGAGTCGCCATATACTTGAAGTTCTTTTAATTTCCATTGTATGGCTAGCCTGAGTCCTGTGATCAAAGCCTCATATTCTGCTATGTTGTTTGTGCATGGAAATGTGAGCCTGTAAGACTTCGGGATGCTATCACCTTGAGGTGTGATAAACAGAATGCCTGCCCCCGAGCCATGCCTAGTGTATGAACCATCAAAATATAGTTTCCATGACTGTGCTTCTGTAATCATGAATATCTCTTCATCTGGAAAAGTGGAAATGAGGGGATGATTACCTATGAGAGGTGCATCGGCCAACTGATCTGCAATGACCTGCCCTTTGATAGCTTTACGGTCTACATACTCGATGTCGAATTCACTTAGAATCATTACCCATTTGGCCAAACGACCTGTCAATGCTGCTTTGCTGAGTAAGTACTTGAGTGGATCAATCTTTGCGATGAGTTGTACCTTGTGTGTCAATAGATAGTGCCGCAATTTAGTGGCTGCCAAGATTACTGCTAGGCAAGCTCGCTCAATAGGTGTGTAATTGAGTTCATAGCCAACCAGTGTGCGAGAGATGTAGTAAATAGCACACTCTTTTCCTTCTGCATTATGTTGTGCCAGTAGTACACCCAATGCTGTACTTGTTGCCAAAATATAGAGTAATAATGGTCTACTTGGATCTGGTGGCATCAACAATGGTGGATTCATGAGATAGTCTTTAAGTTCTTGAAATGCTTGCTGGCATCTGTCATCCCATTGAAAGCATATGTTCTTGTGTAGCAGGTGTGTGAAGGGGTGACACTTATCAGCCAATTGTGCAATGAATCTTCGGATGGATTGAAGCCGTCCTTGTAATGTCCTTAGCTGACTGATATTCCGTGGAGGTGGCATGTCCATTATTGCCTTAACCTTTGCTGGGTCGACCTCAATACCTTTGCTTGAGATAATGTATCCTAGAAGTTTCCCGGAGGTCACTCCAAAGACACATTTCTTTGGGTTGAGTCGAACATGATATTGTTCCAGTCTATCAAAGATTTGATCTAAGATATGGAGATGTCCTTCTCTTGTGAGTGATTTTGCTAGTAAATCATCCACATAGTCTTCCATCATAGTATGCATCATGTCATGGAAGATGGTGGTCATTGCTCTTTGATAGGTCGCTCCTGCATTCTTTAGACCAAAAGGCATTACATTCCAGCAGTATGTGCCCCATGGACATGTGAAGGCTGTCTTATGTTGATCTTCTGGTGCGATCTTTATTTGATTGTATCCTGAAAAGCCATCCATGAGTGAAAGCATGGCATGTCCTGCTGTTAGATCTACTATGATGTCAATATTTGGAAGGGGGAAGTCATCCTTAGGACATGCCTTATTCAGATCTCTGAAGTCAGTACAAATGCGGATGCCCCCTTTTGGTTTGCCAACTGGCACGATGTTGGAGATCCATTCTGCATAATCAATTGGTCTAATGAAACCAACATCTAGGAGTTTCTTGAGTTCTGTTTTGACTAGCACGGCAATCTGAGGATGCATCTTACGAAGCTTCTGCTTGATAGGTTTGGCTCCTTTTGCTACTGTGAGATGATGCATGACTAAATCAGGATCAAGCCCAGGCATGTCTGCATATGACCATGCAAAGTTGATCTGACGCTTCTGGAAGAACTTTATAAACTTAGGCTATTCCTCTGGAGTGAGAAGAGATGCCAGATGTATGATATGAGGGTTTTCAGGAGTCCCCACATTGTATTCTTTAGTCTCCTCAATGAGAATCGTCGATCGTTCCTGTTGTGTACTAGCAGGGAGAATGTCAAACCCTTCATCCTCAGGCGCCTCAGAGAGGTTTTCACCATTGGATACGCTCTTTCTTTTTACTTTTGTCGGATCAAACAGTGCCACAGTGTGGTTTTCACTGGAAGATCCATGTTTTATTGTTATATTTTTGCAGCTGAAGGGTTTGGCATCCGCCCCGAAGTATGCTGCGCTATTAAGTTCAATGGCGAATCCAGCTTTGTGATCCCCGCTTGGTAGATTATCCCTTAATTCCAAAAAGTCAATGATAGCCTCATCGTTTTGGAAGAGGTCAAGACATGGGGGATTTGGTTGGTTCCATTCGATGAGTTCAGGGTGGATAATGGGCATTACTTCATCGATTAGATTGAGTTCGTTAGAGGTATCAGTGAGGGTTAAGACAGTGTGGTGAAGGTCGTTGATGGTACTCTCCTTGTCAGAATCAGGCGTAGGATGAGACGTAGGGTCTGTGGAAGATGTTTCCAGCTCAGGTACCCAAGTGGTCTTTATCTGTGCTTCTCCGTAAACAGGAATGTCTTTGCGTGGCGGAGGTGGTGATGTGTCTTCCTCATCTGAAGTATTAAGTTGCACTGAATCGAATTCCCACTCATGTGAGTCGGTCTCTGAATCACTTTCCAGCATTCGATTGCTATACCATACTGGGATGTCTTTAGAGTTGAACACGACAGGCGTGATTGGTTTATGTACTTTTGTGGTGATCGATGCTACAGGAACCGTGATGGGGTTTAAAGGATTTGTTACTGGAAGTATTGGTAATGGTGACTCAGTGGCTTCTGCTAGAACTACTGGCACCATAGATGTTGCTGCGGGTTCTGATACAGTTGTTGCTACAAATGGTTTTATTGATGTGATTACTGATTCGATTAGTGGGATGTTTGGCACTGGTGATGGTTGCGGTGGGGTTGTGAGTCTCGATGGGGTAGTGGGGATAGTGTTTGATGGTGCTTTGATTATAAAAGGGGTCCTCTTTGCAGTAGGTGGGCAAAATGGTTTGTTGGGTTTGCCTTTGAATCTGAGTTTAGGAAGGACTTCTTTTTCAAAGCCTAGGCCTGTATGACCTTTGGGTTTGAACTCTGGCAGCAGTGGTTCTTGTCGTCCTTGTTTGCAGGATCCCAAAGCACTCTGACCATCATATCCCATTCTTTGCATAATGAGGAGGCCTTTGCCATATTGTTCCGTAGGAAGTGTAACTTGCGGTTTGTCAGTGGTAACGGGGTCTTCATAGATCCAGTCTGCTAGGTCCTCATCTTGTGTTTCTTCCTCTTGACTCTTTCCAAGGACGAAAGGTGTTAAAGCACATGCGGGCGTGACTATGGATTGTTGGAGCAACTGCTGGGGTTTACCATGTGTTCTAGGAGAAATGGGCATTTGTCCCACACAAAAGAGCTGACTCAAGTTATATTCCCCGGGACCTTCCTCTGCGACTTTCATCTTAAGCTTTTCTTGCTTGGGTATAGGAGTGTTTGAACTGGCAAGAGAGGCGGGATTTACATATGATGTGGAGGAAATGGCTTCCCTATTATTAGGAACAGTAATCTCTGGTTGATGGCTGATATTATGGCAAAATGCAAAGGGATTTGCATCGCCCAGGATTGTGATCTCTGCACCGTTATGTGGGAACTTGATACATTGATGATAGGTAGATGGAACGGCTTGCATGGCATGTATCCAAGGTCTCCCTAATAATAGATTATATGGCAGAGGAAGGTCCAGAACCTGACAAATTATGTGCTTTACCACGGGGCCCACTCGGATTGGTAGGACCACGGATCCTTTGGATGAACGCTCTGCATCATCATAGGCTTTGATGGTGATCTTCTTGCGAGGATCCACTGATTCTACTGCATATCCCAATGCTGTGACCAACTGTAGTGTACAAATGTTTAGGCCTGCTCCATTATCGATCAAGACTCGCTTGATCCTGTGTTGGTTGACAAAGCCTTCAATGTGGAGTGAGGCGTTATGAGGTTGATGGAAGGAAGAGTTGTCACTTTCGGAAAAAGTGAGACAAGGTGAGGACTTTAGATTTCCAACCATGGCTTGAAATTGGTCTGTATTCAGATTTGCAGGGACTGACGCCTCTTGGAGTGCTTGATCCAAGATAGTTTTATGAGAGGGTGACAGACGCAATAGTTCCAAGATGGATATAAGCGCAGGGGTTTTGTCTAATTGTTCCACAAGATTGTACTTCTTTGGGATGGAGGTAGTGCCTTGTGGAGCTGCCTTTATGGTGACCTTGCCACGATGTGTAACAACATTGCAATTTGAGGTGGGATTTTTGAAGGTGATAGTTGCAATTTGTTCACTGGCATCATACAGGTGATTGACAATGTAATTATACGCAGCTTGTGTATAATCAGTGGTATCAGGACCTCGTCTGGACGTGGAAGGACCCCTTTGATCTTGCGATGGAAGTGGATTTTTGAACATCTGATGATCATTATTGGTCATTTTTGGGTCATGCCCTTCAATTTCAATTTCTCCTCGATCAATAAGATCTTGAATGAGATCTTTCAATCGATGACAATTACTTGTCTTGTGTCCTCTTCCTTGATGGAATTCACAATGTTCAGTATCTCTCCACCATGCCGGTTTGACCTGAGGCTCATAGTTTGATAGCTTAGGTAGAGTGATCAAATTCTGAGAAATGAGTTGTCGCATCACTGTTTCAATGGGTTCCCCTAAGGGAGTGTATGTGCGTTTTTGTTTTTGTGGACAAGGTCTTGGTTCATCCTGAGATGTGATGCGACCTTGATTAGGAGGAACATTTGTGTTATTTTGAGGTGGAGGATTTTGTCCTGCAAATCGAACCACAGGTTGTGCATTTTGGATAGTTCGAGCATCCACAACCCCATCATTGACGATATTCTTATTCTTGTTCCAGAAGTTCGGTTTATCACTATTGAAACGCGGGCGAGGACCATCTTTGGGTTCATTAAAGATTTTGATGAGTCCTTTTTTGATGAGTGCCCTTTCACATTTTATACCCTTGGTGATCATATCGTTAAAAGAATCAGTATCTTTGACATCCAGGTGAAATTCCATTTCTTCGTTTAAGTTGGAAATGAAAATTTCCACTAGTTCTCGTTCAGGTAACTGAAGAGAACGTCTGCTAGACATTTGGCGCCATCGTTGCAGGAATACTGAGAATAATTCACCTGGTTTTTGTTTGGTGTTGCATAGATCAACCATGGTGATGTCGCGTTCAATATGATAAGAGTAATGAGATAGGAACTTCTGGATGAGTTCCTCAAATGTTCTAATGCCACCTGGTAGTCGAGAAAAACATGATGTGGTTGTTCCTCCCAAGCTTTGGGGAAAAAGGCGCATTAGGTATGTGTCCTCATAAGCCACTTCAAGACAAGCGGAATGAAATTCTCGGACATGATCGCGGGGATCTCCCTTTCCTCTATATTTTTCAAATTTTGGTGTTTTGAACCCGCGTGGAAAAGGTGGCATATAAAGATTCCTATCAAACGGATAGGGACAGATGTCGTTAAGTGAGAATTGATTGGTCTTAACACCACTATGAAGTTGTTGGGCGAGATTCTCAACTTGTTGCTGCAACATCTCTATTTCATTAGGAGGAGGAGGTGGTGGGTTACCTCGAGGGATGTTATATCTGATGGGATCTCTACGCCTTTCCTCCTCATGGCGACTTTGTCTTTCTGATGCTTGTCTTAATTGGGCAAGATCAAAGTCTGAGGGGAGTTTGGCTCCTTCTTGAGCAAGTCGTAAAAAGTGAGCATCCGCATTGCTCCTTAATATTTCATCAAATAATCTGTTAAAATGAGGGTTATGCTGAACCCTTTCGATTGTTGAAGGAGTGGGAGTACTTGGGTTTTCGTCATTCACATTTCCTCCAAGTGCTTCTTGAAATTCATTGAGGTTGTCCTCTTCTTCCTCAATTTCTATTTCTCGTTGCCTTGATCGTGATCGGGTTTGGGCCATTTTGTTTGCAAGTTTGTTTTTGAAGTTGATTGAAGATGATGATGGGTGGTGATGAAATGAAAGATTGATTGGTTGGTGATTTGTATTGTATGGGGGATCTCTAGCACTTTAAGGTATATGTAACCGAAATTCCTTCGTTGAATTGCTTGCTTGTTTTGATGATTTTGGATGTGATAAGGTGTAGAGAAATCTGAGATGTGTTACAGATTTTGACTACCTAGCAATGAGAGGATTCACTCATGAACTAGTTTTAACCTGCGTAGATGTGTCTCTTAGGATGAGCTTATCCTAGATGTAGAAACAATCTAAAAGTGATGTGATGTGTTTGATTTCAAGCAATATCTAAAAAGAGAATTTGGGACAAGAACCCCTTAATGTTTTAAGAGTTTTTTGGGATGGATTGATGATGGAATGATAATGTATGAGTAAGATGATGGATGTTTTGTTTTCAACTTCAATAAAAACTTTGTGTCACAAATGGGACAAACTCTATCTCTTCCCTTTCGGGTGTTGGTGGCACTTCTCGAGCTGTGTTGTAGGTGATACAAATGTTTGGGAAGAATTTGGGGTTAATCTTTCCTCCTTGATTTTTGTGATAACTCAGAGCTCTATATTGCATAAAAGCTCTGCGGTTCAATGATTCTGAATCAAACTCGTTTGTTTTACCTTGAAGGTATAGACGCATGCGATGTAGAAAGACTCTATGTGAGACAAAGATTTGTCTATTGAGATAGAAGAATTTCCTCCTTTTGATTAAAGCTTTTGAGCTTAATGGTCTCTTTTTCAAGGTGATACTCTGATGACACTTCTTCTTTCGCAAGATGTGAAGAATGGTCATAAATTTTTGACTCTTTGTTTGTTTGTACTTTGTTTTTGGTATTTTTGGTTGTGTTGACAGATGTTGGATGAGTACTTTATTTTTGGGATTGATTTTCTGATTTTTCTTTGACAAGAAAACAAAGCAAGCACACAAACACAAGATTGTAGCCTTAAAGGCACAAATGAGTATGGGTCTAGATCAACCCAATCCTTGGACTTGTTTTTGACCCTTCCTTTAGATGTATTTTAAGGTGTAATTCCAAAGCCTGAAGTCGGCTCAATTTGCTCTAGGTCTGTAAAACGAACACACTTCAAACACTCTTTATCCCTAAGGTCAAATGGCCAGTTGTGATAAATTTAGCCCACATCTTGATATTTCTTCGACTTTGGTACTACATACCTTATGAATCCCGCCGTAGCAGGTAAGGATGTGATATACTAAGTCTTGCGCGAGTATAACAAATAGATGATCCCTATGATGGGGGAGTCACCACTTTTATCAAGCCACAAGTGACTTTTCAAAAAGCTATGTTTCTACTCAAGGAAATATGTATGGTGAGTATCTTGGGAGCAAAACCATCTATGCTCTTGCACTAAATTATACCTCAAATATCCTCAATCAATAGAACAGGTGGGCTACTACTTAAAAGTGTTTAGTCATGTTCGATGGCTTTGGACATAAGTTCATTCTGCAGTGACTCACTTAAGAGCCTTGTAACTGGTGGTGGGGCCCATTTGTCCTTTCGGCCAGTTACACTGTAGGAACAACTATACCCAAGGCTACAGCTTTTGCTCTCACCTGATTTCTATAGTGGCTCGAAGGATTTACCGCTCGAGGTCGTTCCCAAGAGTATCGATCCCTTGGCAGGCCTCTCTTAAAAAGATAAAATTTGAGCGTTACTAACACTTTTCTCTTGCACCTAGGACCACGAGAGCCAAGGGAGAGGATAGTGTGTGTTAGAAGTAGGTCCACTCGACTGACTTTTGTGCACAAGCGTGCCAAATACGTAAAACACTTGTTCTTTTTAATCCAACATTTGCAAATGTGTTCTAACTATTTGGAGATGTTGCTCCAACAGCCATGGTGTTCATTTTAACTTCAAAGCAATATCTTTTTGTAATCTAGAAGTTGAAAGTCCTGGTCAACTTAATGAAAAACACGATTGCATGAAGGAAAATTTGTTTTTGCCAAAAATGAAGACAAGTGGATTGTTCTTTTTACTGCACCAAAAATTTGAAGTGTGGATTGTGATTTTTAAGTCCCAATTGATGCAAGAAAGAAAGTTTGTTTTGTTGATTTTAAGCACCAAATAAAAATGAGGCCTAACTAGAAAACAATGAAAAACTCTTTTTTTGTGTTTTTAAGTTCTTTTTAAGCACTAAATGAAAATTTTTGTGATTTTTGTTGTGTTGTTTAACTTGCACAAAGAAAAGAAACAAGTTAATAAAATCGATGCTCAAATGAGGGGGGCTTCCACAAGCCTAATTCTTGATTTTTCGGTTACAAGTCATTTTGGGCGACACTCTGTCGCAATAGCGCTATTCTGTGTTTTTACAGAAGCGCTGATTAATACAATAGCGCTAGTCTGCGTGAGCAGAAGCGCTAATTTAAACAGTAGCGCTTAAAGAAAAGAAAATCCCGAGAAGACAAAAGCGCTAGAAGTGAGTCAATAGCGTTGAAACTGATACAATAGCGCTGGAATGTTGTCAATAGCGCTGAAAAACTTTCAATAGCGCTACTTTAGGGTCAATAGCGCTAAAAGAAATTTTTCAATAGCGCTAAAACGCGTTCAATAGCGCCGAAGCGGGACCTGTGTGGCAGTTTCAACAAGAAAAAATGTTAATTTCAAAAACAATGATCAGAAGGTTGCGTGTTCGATTCACGTCGGGTTCACCAAATGATGCCCTCCTAAATGGCACAAGATTAGTCTAAGATCAATCAACACAAAACACACAAGATGTTAGAGTTAATCAATCAAAAACCAAAGCATGAAGGCATTCCAAAAGAGACACTAAAAGAGACATGCTAAATATATCTAATAAATAGAACAAATGATCATGAGACATCTCCAACTGCCTCTTAGCATGGCCTTAGCTTCTTCTCCCTTGTTCCTCTCCTCTCCAAGTTCCAAAATAGTGTAGCTCTCAGCAGCTTTTTGCACTATGGATGCTTATGGAGGATTGAGATTGTAGTATAGCTCCTAAACATGAAATGAAAAGCTAATAGTAATGCTAAAATGATGTATTTTAACCAAAAGACAAAAGATTAGATTGTTTATGCTAAAATGCTCTCTAAAATGTCTATAGTCTAAATGCATACAAGTTTTCAGGATCTGGATTATGAAGGAATGGGCTCTATTTATAGGAAAAATGGAGCAATGGATGGCCAGGATTGAATGGTTTAATCAAGGGTCAAGCTTGAAAGTTGGGGATCCATGTGCACAATTGGCACCAATAAAATAATGACAAGTGTCAACACAGGATTGGGTTGAGAGAAGAGGTTGGAGGCATTGAATGCCTGAGAAGACTTCATGGTTATCTAAAGGCTAAGGGTCAAGTCTAAGTTAGGATTACCCACTGGATTAGGAGTTAATCCAAGGATAAACCTTTGTGCAAATGATTAAGAGATAATCATGGTCAAAGCATTAAATGCTTGATGAGACCTTTGTGGTTGGGTAGAGGTTGAGTCAAACAAATGTTTTAACCATGTGGGAGGGTTGAATTAACCATTAATGGTTATTGAAGACTTTGGGGAATTAAGTGGTTGAAAATTGGAAGCCTTTAATGGTTTTCAAAGACTTTGGGGTTTTTGGTGGTTGAAGGTTGAAAACCTTCAATGGTTATCCAAGACTTTGGGCCATTTGAGAAGTGACTCCATTTTGCTTAGGAATGTGACAATATTTAGGAAATGGTTTAGGCTAATTAGGAAGGGTTTAGAAGAATCTAGAAGGGGATTAGATTTTGCAAGTGGATTTGGTGGGTGAGGGAAAATAGGATTTTATTGAAATAAAAATTCATTTATTTCAATAATGTGTGCAAGTTGCATTTGTAGGAAAATGCAAGTGGGGTGGGGATAATGATTTAAATAAATGTTAATTTATTTAAAAGAGGAAAAGGGGGATTTAATTAAATAAATTGATTTTATTTATTTAATTGATTGAAATTTGATTTAATGAATGAATTAAAATAAATTGAATAATTTAATTAATTAATAGAAGAATGTTTGGGGATGAATTAATTAAATATTAATTTAATTAATTGATGGTTAGTGGATTTTTAATCAAATAAATACGAAATATTCATTTAATTAAAATGGACAGATTTATGTGACTACAATCTTCAATGTGGACCACCATCTGCTTCATGTTGTTTGCAGAGGTCTTTAAATCATCCAACTCTCGATCCTTGATGTCACCCTTATTCCTGGTATTGGCTCTAGTCCTCTTCTCATGACCTTTTTTGTCCAGTTGAACCTTGTCACCCTCTTTATCTTTGATGTCATCAAATCTGTTAATCAAAATGTTCATGTTGTCCACCGAGGCTTTGAGAATCTGGAAGTTCTGTTCAGCTATCTTCTTTACTGTGAGTTCCATCCTATCAACTTTGCTGCCTAGATTGTTCATAGAAATTTCCATCCCTTTCACCTCCTTATTTTCTTCCATCTCCTTAACTTTTTTTTCAGTTGCAATAATTTTACTCACCATGTTTTCAATGGTTTCCACATTATTAATTGCCACCACAAATTCTTTGACATTTTTAGACAGGGGTTTGTCGCCTATTGTGGCTCTTTTGACAACATTCATATCCTTCTTCAGGCTACCTATGTCTTTCACCATTGTACTGACGGTATCACATAAACCCTTAATACTCTCATTTTCTCCAACACAGTCACTAGATTTGCCCCTTTTGTCCTCTTGATCCTCTTTCTGCAGACCTTGGGTATTCAAATCCTCATTGTTACCCCCAACCGGAATATCATCCCCCTCCTTATCTTGCACATTATCATTTTTATCCTTCTCTACCTCCTCATCAAAATCAATCAAAATTTGATTAATATCTTTGTTACCTCCCCTGCTGATGTTCTTCTTCCTCTGGGTTTGCTTTCTGTTGACTTTCCCTTTCTTGTTTTTGATGAGTTTACCTTCGAAGGACTCGGCCTCAGACTCCAAAATATCTAAATCCACCACTATCCTCTTCCTCTTTCCCTTGTTCCTCCCCTTTTTACTTAGCTCCTTCGACTCGCCTTCAATCTCCAAGTCAAAGTTAAAACCACTAACCTCACTCTCCGTGTCCTCATCCCTTGCATTTTTACCTTGAATAGGTTTTTCAATGCATTTCCCTTTCAACACTTTATACCCAAGAGCCATAAGCCCCTGATCAAGAGCATGGTCGCCCTTGGGATATTTCTGTATCTCTTTGATAGTATGGTCCATGGAACATGCAAGATAATATGGCAAGCTTACCTTTTCCCCATGGCAAAAATGATTGAGCAATACAAAGTGACGCCCGTAAGCTCTCGTAAACCTGCCATCCAACATTATATAGGTAATTGTAGCAAACAAAATGAACCTCCATGGCCTGCATATTCATTTTGGGGAGTGATAGGAGTTGTTGACCTTCACCATTTTCTTCTTCTCACCTTTCGTGACAAGAAATTTGTCCGCTACCTTATCAAAGATGCTACGATCTCTATAGAATTTCCCGCCCTCTGTCATCATCCCCGTGTCTTGAGCAATAATCTCCTCATCCACAATCATCATCTGGGTCCCCACCAAAACTTTTCCATTCTTCCAGTTCTTGATAAAGTGTTTAGTGACCGTTGGATCTTTCCCACTAAGCCTCTCCATAAACACACTTAGACCCCCCTCCTAAAGAATTTCCCTTACCTCTCTGTTCTTCCTCCATTCTGAACAAGAGGTAGGTTCGAACCTTTTTTTGTTCCCTACCATTTTTCCTTCACAATCACTGAATTTCCTTCTCTCAGCTTTGATTCTTCTTCTCTAGTATCTGTAGTTGCCATGAAAAACAATCCTGAATCCATGCCAAGCAATTATGAAAAGACACTTAAATAAATGCTCATCACCACCATTGTAAACCTGCGTCGAAATAAGTGGAAGAAGCATTTAGAAATTATGGTTGAAGGTGCCATGTTGCCTCATCCGGATACGGTCCAGATCGAACAAGGATTTCGCTTCACATGCAAGTTCTCTCTCGCCATTAATAGTAATGATTTCCTCCATTAGACAGGCCAGGTTAGCAGCCCAGTCAGCACACAAATTTGCTTCCCTGTACATGTGTGTGAAAACACACATTTTAAATGTATCACTTATTTTCTTCGCTACTTTAATAGCATTGTTTATTGACCAAGATGGCGGGAGCTCCTTGTTCAAACAGTTTATTATATTCAATGAGTCTCCTTCACAGTAGACTTTGGTGCAGTTGGCCTCCTTTGCTAGGACCATCCCATGATAAGATGTCATAGCCTCAACAACATGATTAGTTTGATTTCCTATAGGTATGCATTTAATAATTTTACATTTTCCCCATTCATCCCTTAGGACCAGACCACATCCTACAATACTAGGATTACCCTTTGAAGCTCCATCAAAGTTGATTTTCATCCAACCATTGGGAGGACATTCCTATTTCACACCCTCTCTGGGATTAGTCTGAAAGTGATCACGACCTTTTAATCTCCACTTCTTGAAGATCATTTGATCATCCTTGTCTTGAGGATTAGCAATACCACCTATGATATTAATATTTTCCAATATGTTTCTTTTTATTTTCTCAAACACAATTTGAGCCTTAGACACCTTCTCTCTGAACACTCTTTCGTTTCTCTCTTTCCATATACCCCAGCACATATGGGGTAAAGTCAATTTCCACAACAAAATAGTAGACTTATTCCTTGATGGGTGCTACCAAGAATTAAAAACCTCTTGAAATGATTCTGAGAAGCTCAAACTTATATTGAAGTGATCCAAACATCTTCCCCAGACAGCAACAGAGAAGGGATAATGAAAGAGCAGGTGGTTGATGGTCTCCTCATTTTGCATACAAAGAAAAAAAACACTAGGCATACACATACCTCTTTTTTTGAGGTTATCAATAGTTAGAATTTTATCTTGAAGGGTTGTCCAGAAGAAAATATTAATTTTAGAGGTTAGGCCTTTCACCGAAGCCTCAGCCCATCAAGGAATCTCCATTTTAGAAAACTGCTGATAATAAAGAGAGACCATAGTAAATTTACCATTTGCTATGAGTTTCCAGATTAATTGATCTTCCTCTTCCACCACCACCATGGAGTTCATTATTTTGTTCAGACTTCCCAAGGATGGATCAACTTGAGATAAATCCTTCCATTGTCCATCTTTCCAGTAGTCACCCACCATAGAGCCATATTTTTCCTTGCACTGGTTCTAAAATCTACTCCAAGCAAGACTTTCACTCAAAGGGGACTCAAGCAACGAGGAGTCTTCCCAGAATTTGATAAGGTTCCCTTTCCCCATCTTCTATTTCACACCTTTGGCAATAAGATCTCTTGTTCTAGACACATTTTTCCAGATATTGGATCCAACTGGGATATCTTCCGCATTGAGGAAGCTTAGAAGTGTGGGTATTGCCTTTTATACTTGTTGTCCCATATTAGTTTCCAATCTCCCTAGCTATTATACCCTCTCCAAATCTGATTGGCTATAAGAAATTCATTCATGTCTCTTATTATTCTTAGACCTAGACCTCCCTTTCTTATTGGCTTACAAATCTTGTCCCATGCAATTAGATTCATTCTCTTCTTCTCCTCGACCCCTGTCCACAAAAAATTTCTTTGAATTTTTTCAATAGCCTCCGCAAACTTGGCAGGAATTCTGAAAAGGTTGATGGCATAAAGAGGAATACTTTGAAGAGTTGATTTCAATGGCCGAACCTTACCAGCTTGGCTAAGAAGAGAACCCTTCCAACCTGCTAACTTCTTATGGAATTTGTCCACCAAAGCTCCCTAGAAAGTGTCAGGAGGATCTTGGTATAAGGAAAGCCCCAAATAGGAAGCAGGAAGACTCCCCAATTGATACCCCAAAATATTGCTTATTTTTATCTTTCTTCTCTCTGGAGTATTGATGAAGTAAACAAAACTTTTAGACCAATTAATAAGTTGCCTAGTAGCTGACCCGTAACTGTCCAAAGCTTTCTTTAAACTCCTTGAATCCTACACTGAAGCCTTCCCCATAATTATAGAATCATCCACAAACTACTGATGGGAGCATACTTGATCTGCTGAAGATGGTTTCAAACCACAAAACTCCCCCTTCTCAACCAACTTTCCAATGCATCTCCACAGACATTCCACCATGATAATAAAAATAACTGGAGATAGAGGATCTCCCTATCTGAGTCCCCTTCAGGACTTGAAAAAAGGGGAAGGAGACCCATTAATTAAGACAGAAAAAGAAGCCGAAGAGACTAATTGCCTAATAAGACTAATACTTCTAGAACAAAAACCAAAAGCCGAAAGAACTTTCATCATTAAATCCCAGTCCACTCTATCGTAGGCTTTGGATAAGTCAAGCTTCAGAAGAAAGCTTTCTTTTTTAGCACTAGACAAAGAATGAATGTTTTCATGGACCGAAATTATCGAATCCAAGATTTGTCTTCCAGGGACAAAACCACTTTGCTGAGGAGAAATGATAGAAGGAAGTACCTTCAGGATTTTAGAGGTCAGAACCTTAGAGATGATCTTGTATAGAGAGTTGCAAAGGCTTATAGGTTTGAATAGATCCATGGAATCAACTCCCATCTTTTTGGGGATAAGAGCAATGAAAGTGCCATTTATCTCTTTCAAAATTCTTCTAGCACCAAAAAACTCTTTCACAGCTTTGGAAACATCATCTCCAACAATATGCCAATACATTTGAAAAAAGAACATGGGAAAACCATCCAGGCCCGATGCCTTATTACCTTCGAAGGAGTTGACAGCTTTCAGAATCTCATCATTGGAAGGAATAGCAGTTAGGTAAGAGTTCTGATCAGCCTCTAGGATAGTTGGAATACAGTCCATAAGGTTCTTTTGAGATTGCAGATCCAAATTCTGATCGTTAGCAAGGAGGTTGGAGAAAAACTCCATGAAAACCTTTCTCATAGATTCTTCCTCTTCAAAAATTCTATCACTAACTAAATGTGATACTGACATTAAAATATTTTGAGATGGAATAGTGATGCAATATGATTATGACGGTTGGATGTTAAAATTGGTGTTATGTTAGATGATAATGTATTTTAAATTAGTTTATTTTAATGCAATTAATTTATATGTGTAGCGTCATAAATTGTACACCTTTATTAGTGTGTCCAATTTCACACTCTCATAGCACCTACTTTAGTATTTCTCTTTCCTCTATGCATTATGAAATTTTTATTGATTTAAATTAATATTATGGCTCGTATTCCACTTTACTACATCATTGTGCACTCTTATTTGGGCCCTTAATTGTAGGTGTGCCCTTTATTATTTTATCTTGATTTATCCTTAATCATACCCTAATTTCAACTCTCAAAGCATATTTCACATACCTGTGCATTATGGTTTGAGCCACTGAGTTGGATTCAACATTAGAACCTTGTTATCTCTCATTCTTCGAAAGTCAGAAAAATATTGCCAGGTTCGAGTAGTATACTAGCGAGTCCCACATTGTTTTCCCCAAATTTCAAGAGGATAACAAGATGGTCCCACCCTATCAAAATCCCGCTTCATGCCAAAATATATCAATTCTAAGTCGGCCTAATGGTAGTTTTAATTATGAAATCCCTATATAAGGCATCCCTCTGAATTCATTTTTGACATCACATCTTATGCTAACATTATCATCAATACAAGAGCAATTCTTCTTCCTCAAGAGCAAATTGGATTCAAGCAGCAGAAAACTTCATCAAGGTATCTTCAACTTATGTTTTACCTATGTTTTCATGATGGATTTTATGTGTTTTATCATATTATTAAAATCAACACATGGAGGACTTATCCTAAGTGTCACAAGTATGGTTATCGTTGCACCAAAAGATAGACCTATTAATGGCCGATACAACCACTATACTTATAGAATCCATAGGAGGCGGTTAAGCCATGTCAAAAACCTAAGCACTACGCTGCACAACACAAGGAGATGAAAGGTGCACACCTTGAAACAATCCCCACAATGCAAGTGAGGGGTTTGAACCTATGACCAAGCTCTGATACCACTTGTTATAAGTGTGGTTGTTGTTGCACCAAAAGTTTGATGTGTTAATGCTCGATACAACCACTAGACTTATAGAATCCATAGGAGGTAGTTAAGCCATGTCACAAACCCAAGCATTGCATTGTACAACACAAGGAGACCAAGGGCGCACACCTTGCAACATTAAGAACATTGCATCTCCTATTAAAGGTATAATCATCTACATTCAAGCATTTCATTCCAAGTTTTAACTTTGCACTCAAAAGGTATACTTTTAATTACATTTCTATTTCAATTAAGGTTAATTCCAAACTTGGAGTTTCACCTAAGGTAAACCCCTATCCACACCACAATTTTTATTCTTTTGGTGTGTAGGTGATAAATTTGGGAGTTGTGAAACCAGAAAAGGATAGAGAAGACAAAAACAGACAAAACTAGTTTTTGTAGAAGTTTCAAAGACCTCTAAGGACTAGGGCAAAATTAAATAACCTTGGATATTTCACCAATGGAATTGGTGGGTCTTACCATTCTCAGAAAGACTCAACTTGCTTATGTTTGGAGATAAAGACCAGGGTGAATCTCTGTTACTCGGTCCTAAAAAATTAGCTTGAATTTTTAGGTGTAGGTTTTGATCATATTCTACTTTCCATATCTCAGTTTACAACTCTGTTTGACTTCTACAACATTCTGTTTTCATCATTTCACTTCAATTTCTCATTGTTTGCCCTAGAGTTAACTATACAATTCAAATCCATTTTCAACTCAAACAAAAGGGGAATAGGACTTCAATCTATATCTAACCCTCTTCATAATAGAATTGGTATTGGAGCTATTGTGTTCGTCCTCCTTTTAACGTGATGCATGTGAAAGTTATGTCATTTTATAGTTTACAAAGCATAACTTGTGAAACCATAATTTTTAATCCATTACAATATGTGATGTTGTCCCATTTGAGAAATTGTATGTGCTTCAGCTATAAAAAGGTAGTTAATAGGAGATAGCGCATTAGCCAAATTGTTGCTAAACCATACCCATTGTACCATATTGAGTACAATTCCCCATGCGAATACCAATACAACCCCAATACCATGTTAGGTAATGTCAAGAATACCCTAAGTCTCTCTTGTGGTTGACTAGTAAAGAGTGCTTGCTTAATTGTGCTTAATTACACTTCATCATCAATTTTAATGTGGATATGGATTTTATTGTTTTTTATTGCAATTTAAATATTTTGGAATTAAATATGGCTTATGTAAATTCATTTTATTGGCATTTGCATAACTAGGGCATATAGGTGATTTTGGGGAAGTTAAAATGTTATTTCCCTTATTTATTTATTTTTAAGTAATTTGTTAGTGAGGGTTTATTTGAGCAAATTAGCTCATTGTTACACTTATTTTTTATTTTGGGATTTTTGAGCTTTCAAAACCCTCCCTACACTTGATTTTTGGAATGAAGATTTTGGAGTGGATTCTTGGAGAAATTTTATGGATAGTCTTTCATTGGATTAGGAATAGAAAATCATTCATGTTGGTCCATGGATTCATGTTTTCCTTGTGAGTTTTTGAAGTTTTTCATATTTTTAGTTTTGGTGCAATTTGAGGTAAGCACTTCATACCTCTCCATTTGATCTATCTTTTCAATTTTAGTTGTTTGGAAATGAATCAATGGATGATTTAGAACATTTCCTTATGCAAACCATCTCACTTCATTGAGTATTTAATTTGCTATGATAAATTTTGAGAAAGCCATGTTTGTGAAATCTTACCATGTCAAAATTTAGATTGAATGGATACATTTGTGAAAATGGTTGTGGAAAACCGGTGTTGGGTAGATAGGATTCAAAATGACATTCCTACTTTTTTATTTTTGAACTTTGAAAACTTGGTGTTCTTCAAGCTCCTATAATGGTGGATGTTACTATTCCCTAAGTTTTGAGAAATTTTTTTGATGATGTTTTAAAAGTAGTTTTTTGAATGTTTAATGTTAAATTATATTTTGGAGTGATGAAATTGATGTATGAAATTTCAAAATTGGAACATTTTGGATCCCGTCTAATGTGGATTTTGTGGATTTGAAAATTTTGTCTATTTTGTGAATTTGATTCATTTTTGTGATGAATTGTGAATTAGAAAGTTGATATCATTGGATTTTGGTTTTGATTTTGATATTGGTTTTGATGAGCCTAGGGTAGATATTAGGGATAATGATGTGAGTGGAATCCAATGGGGGTCATGGCACAAAGGTGTTACTAGAGTAACTCATTGGGCATTTTATAACCAAGTGAAAACTAATGACATTTTAATAAAATGAACCAAGATAATTGGATTCCCCTTGCATGAATTTAGTTCTCGTACTAGATAAGGATGCCTTGGGAATACATGCTTTCTTGTGGAGTGTTGGTACTTGTCTTGGAGAGACATGCACTCTCTTCTCAATTCTAGGTGATCCATCCCTTCGAGCTATGCAATGATACCACCCGCTCTTGCTCTCTAACATCTAGCTCTATAGTTTTGAGTAGAACTTGGAAGATGTATTGCCTTTCCATTTGGCATTGTTTTATTGACAATAATGTGATTGCTATGTATCTTGGCCCATGATTTTGTGTGACTTGTGATTGCCATGTATGTTGGCCTATGATGTTATGTTATGCATTGTGCTCACATGGAAAATAATTCCATGTCTTGTTGCTTGATGTTCTGCATACATGTATTGGTATTGATTATATTCTTTATGGATAGATTGTTTTGCAATTGAGATTTATGGTATTTCTTCCCATTGGAGATATTTTCTCTTTGATCATGTATGGTATGCATACTTGTAAATAGCATGTGTGTAAACCTATGCCTCGTGTATAACATTGATTGAGTGTTTGGGTTGTATGAATATATCCATGAGCATGGTGGGGTGGATCTTTGGCTTCCACATGGTGGGATGGTGTTGTTAACCACCATTAGGGACAAAATATCATGGCTTAAATGATGGTAAAAGGTTTGTCCTACTCTCCTCTCTCCTCATACTTTCATGTTCCTTTTCAATTCTTGTAAATGTGAACTTATGGATATTTGAATACAAGATATGTATTGATGTATATGAAATTTAAACACTCCTCATGGAGAATTATGTAATCTATTGATAATGTAATGGATTAGTTTACTCTTACGTTTGTTGATGTTGGTACTAGCTAGACACAAGATGTTATGATTTCTTCTTTATGATTCAATATTGTAGCATGGTTATGAGTATAGGAACCTCTCATTTGGGATTAAAATAAACTTAGAGATATCTTGTGCCATCTTGGATGGTATTGTAGTCCCGTCAAGAGGTTGACATACCTCCTTGTAGTGACTTGACTAGTTTTGAGTTATTTAGTGTCAATCTAGGTCTGATTAGGGCTCTCCGGATGTACCTTGTGTAGTTTTATGAAAGTGTAAAAGTGTTATATCTCTTGGCCTTAGTGATTTTTTTCTTAGGGTAGGATTTTAGGGTGTTGTGAAGGTGTTTTTCTCCCTCTCCATCATCTCCTTGTGCTCAGTAGTGGTGCCTGGTGTATGGTGAGGTACTTTGCCTACTTAATCCCTTTGTCTATTTTGGCATTTTTGTGTTCTTTAGGAATTCCTAGGGTATTTTTTCTACTCCAAAACATCTATGGTGTTTGTGGGATTGACCCATAACATTATTTTTCTCACTATTTAGGATACAAGTGTCAAATGGAGCACGACAATGTGAGATTGGGTTACAAGGCATACTAGTGCCTAGAATGGACACTAGCACACCTAGAGGATGCCAATATGCCTAGAGGACTATGGAATTCCATGCTAGTGTCCTAGCACACTACTATCTTGGTCTAGTAACCCTTCTCATAATGAGCACCCTTGTCTAGTGCAGTTGTTTGGTAGGCTTTTTGGCCCCAAAGGGGCAATGTGAGTAAGTCAAAGTTGTCGTTAGGGCTTGGAGAGTCAAGGGAACCTCTAAGGTGGTCCAAGTATGTTTTTAATGAGGGTTAGGGATGTATATTGTATCATTTTGCATGTCTGTTTCTGTAAGAACTTGATTGTTGCACCAAGGATCAAGGAGAAAGCCTAGTTTTTAAAGAGAAGTCTAGAGGTTCTTATAAAGTCTTGTAAGGCTCAAATTTCCTAGTTGATCTTTCCTAAGGTATCTAGAGCCTTCCCTTATAGTTTGTTGGAGTTTAGGGACTTCAATATTCTACTTTTCCATTGTGAAGTTATGATAGGATATTGTATGTTCATAATTGAGCCAATGAACTCCTATGTGTGGTGATGGAGCTTGGGCTTAAGGTTATTGGCCTAGTGTGATGCAAATTGGAGGTTGAATTCCTCATTCCATCATCATGCAAGTGCAACACTAGTGCTAGTGTCTAGATCACCATGCAAGTGTGAAATGTTGTGTCATATCCTTGTCATTGAACTTGTTATATCTATCTAGAATGTCTCAAAAAATTTTTTTCTAGTTTTCTTGGCTTGTTTTCTTCGGGGTTCCTTGGTGGGGCATTACATGCTTTTGGATAAAATTTGTCGGTACCACTTGTTATTTTATTAGTAGATCTTATTGACAAAACTCTTTATGAAGTGTGGACAAGTAGAAATCATTTGGTTGCGCACTTAAGGGTCTTTATTTGTGAGGCTTTTGTTCATGTGCCTCAAGAGAAGTGATCTAAAATAGATCCAGAAGATAAAAAATGAATCTCTATTAGTTATAGTGAGAAGGTAAAAGGTTATAAGCTTTGGAATCCTCTAACCTACTAAATGATCTTTTCTAGAGATTTTATTTTCAAGGAGTTTATGGCTTACTTAGGTGAAGAACAACCAAATAAGAAGAGAAAGACAATGCACTTCAAAAATAATATTAAGGAGTAAGAAGATGCACCCGTGGAAGAACACTTAGATGGATGTAATAATGGAGAAGAAGAGGGTTCAAAGAGTTCAGATGATGTGTATTATTAACACATAGGGGAAGATGAATAGGTAGGTCTCATTACTTTTATCTTGAGGGGGTCCACAAAGCAATAGAATCAAGTTGATAGGTATAGTCAACCAAATTTTTGTTATATATTTTCTTTGTTGAGTATTGATGATGAACCTAGATCCTACATGGAGGCTCTCTCTACAAAGGGAAGCGAGTCTTGGATGCACACTATACATGAGGAGATGATGTCCTGGGATAGTTGTGAATCCTAGGGTCTTGTAAGTTTTCCTGAAGGAAGGAATATCATTGTATATAAGTGGGTATTTAAAAAGAAGTTTGGAGTAGGAAATTAGTTAGAATTACAAGTCTAGACTGGTGCCCAAGGGCTACTCCTAAAGAGAGGGAGTTGATTTAGGTAAAATCCTTTCTTGTTGCAAAATTGACTTCTAAACTTGACTTCTATTAAATTCCTATTATCTATTACTACTAGTTGTGATTTCGAGGTAGCGAAATGGGTGTTACAACTACTTTGTTGAATGGGGATGTTGAAGAGGAGATTCATATGCGACGACCTAATATTTTTGTTGTGAAAGGGAAAGAACAATTGGTTTGTAGGTTAAAGAGATCTTCTTATGGTTTGAAACAGTTACCCAAGATATGGTACCGCAAGTTTGAATTTTTTTTTTTATTGAAGTTGGGTTATATGAGGAGTGAGGGGGATCATTGTGTTTATATTAAGGTTATTGATGATCAAATACTAATAATTTTTATGTAAGTTGATTACATGTTGTTTATTGGTAACAACAAGGTGATGATTGGAGAACTCAAGGCTCAAATTTCTAGCACATTTGATTTGAAGGACTTGGGGGCTACAAAATATATTCTTGGGATGGAGATAAGAAGAGATCAAGTTCATAGAAAGCTTTGGTTAATCAAAAGTATGTTGATTCTATTTTTTAAAGGTTTAATATGCATGATTGTAAGCTAGTTAGTATTCCATTTCTAGTTGTTAGTAAGTTTATTTTATACATGTGTCCAAGTTTTGATAGTGATTATGTGGATATGTCTAAGGTTATTTATGGTAGTGTCATTGGGAGTTTAATGTATGCAATAGTCTACACTAGTAGTTCATGTCTAATCTTGGAAAAGAGCATTAGAATTTTGTTAAGTGAGTGTTTATATCTTTGTGACGTATTTATAATTACTATTTGGTTTATCATGGTACTGATGATGTGGTTAAGTCATTAGACATACAAGTATTCGTTGATGTATATTGGGCATCAAACTCGGACAATTGGAGGTCCACTAGTAACTATATATTTACTTTGTTTGGAAGAGTAGTGACCTGGATTAGTTAGAGGAAACTCATAGTTTATTTGTCCACCACTAAATAGAAGTAAATGGCTAACAATCATGCCTCTAAGGAGGCAATATGGTTACAAAGACTTGGTATTGGCATTCGTTTTGATTAGAGTATTGTCAGGATCGAATGTGACAACTAGAGTGCTATCTATTTGGCCAAGAATCCCATGTATCATGCTCGTACTAAGAATGTTTATGTTTAGTATCACTTTTTACAAGAGATGGTTGAGAATGGTAAGGTCTTGGTAGAAAAATTTGACACTCTAGATAATGTTGTAGAGTCTCTTATGAAGTGGTGACTACAAAAAGGTTCTCTTGGCATAGGAAGGCCATGGACCTTCATCAATGTACTTGGTTTTAATTTATGTATCTCTTGGATGTGATTGCAATGTGTAGTATCAAGTGGGAGAATGTTAGGATAAGGTGACATTAACCTTGCAATCCTAAGCCATTCACATGTCTCCATGCTCCTTGGAAAATGTTCCCTAGGACATGTGAGAAAAATGTTAAATATTTGTACTTTATTGCTAATTGTAATTGAATTTTCAAAAGGTCAATTAAAATGGAAAAAATAAACTCTTTCCCACATCCATATTGAGACATGAAGGAGCATGCATAAGGCACCCAAGTTTGGGAAGAGAAAAAGTGTCTATTTGGAGATCAAAATAGTCACTAGGAGTTATAGAGCACTCTGAATGTCTAAAGTCTAAGTGGTTTTTGGTTTGGCACCTAAGGAGTAATCACTTGAAGAATTTATTTTATTTTATTATGTCTATTGGCTATTCATTCTCCAATGAATGGCTTTTTGAAAGTGGTTTTGGCCCCTTATTGTGAGAAAATAGCGGTGATTTTCCTCTCGTATTTGGCTATAAGTTGGAGCCAAGGCATAGTTGTATCATCATAGTTTCTTTGAGGTCTCCAAGTAATTCTAGGATTAGTTGGAGAAGTGAAGTGAAGTGTATTATTGTTGCAGTCTCTCTTTTGAAGATTAATAATATACTTGCCCTTGTTCTTTGGTGGATTTTTTCTTGAAAGGGTTTCTCCACGTAAATTTGGTGTCTCTTTTGGTATGGTTGATTTTGTACTTATGTTGAATGGCGCAATCACATGTTTATTTCATTTGGTAATAGTTTTAGATTTGTAATCACATAAGAAAGTTAAAATTGCGAACTTTCTTCACCTTGTTTATCAACATATAGTTGAAAGGAAGTTATATGTTTTAGATTATCCTACATCCCCATTAGAGATGAAAAACATGAGAAGAGTGCCTTACTAGAGTGCAGTTAGAAGTTTGATATATGCTATGATATCCATTAGACCAGACATTGCCCAAATAGTGGGAGTTATTTTAGATATATGTCAAATGTTAACAGAGTTCATTGGGATGCAATTAAAAGAGTATTCAAATATTTGAAGGGAACCTCAGAGTATTCTTTGTGTTATCATGGTAATTTGATAGGAGGTGATATTTCCCTTTATATTCATGGTTATGTGGATTTAGACTGGGCAAGTGATGTTGATAGTAGAAGATCCACCACTGATTATGAGTTTACTTTTTTTGGTGGTGCAATTAGTTGGATGAGTAAGTGATAGACTATGGTAGCGTTGACCACCACTAAAGATGGATATATGGAAATTACTCACGCTTTTCAAAAATCTAGTTGACTTAAGAGACTATGTTCAGACATTGAATTAAAACAAGGTGTAGTGAAAATTTATTATGATAGTCAGAGTGTGATCTACCTAGCTAAGAACCCAACATTTCATGGTAAGATCAAGAACATTGATGCTTAGTATCATTTTGTTAGAGATATGGTTGAGGATGGTACAATGAAGCAAGTTAAGGTAGAAACTTTGATGAACGTTGTAAATTATCTAACTGAGGTTGTGAGAACAAAGGAGTTTAGATGGTGTTTGAAGTCTATGGGCCTCTCAACCCCTAACAATCAAAACATGATGTTGATACCCCTCTCATTGTTATTTTAAGGTATTAGAAAAGTGGGAGATCTATTAGGAAAGTGGTGTCTCGGTCTTGAAATAATATTTCATGATATTGTTAATAAATGAATGTGGGAGGTTGCAAGGGGGGTACCCCACTTGCGAGGTCTAGGCCACATTTTATGTATAATAGAGCATTGTAAATATTTATCATTATGATAGTTCTAATGATGAATATTTTGTGTTCTTTGCTTTTCCCTAGAAGGAAACCCTATTTTATGAGGGCATTGTATTATAGTTGTGTATTGTGATGCATTTTGAGAGTCTAATCATTGTTGAGTTGCCTCTAAATCTTCATTGGTGATACTCTTGTGAGAAGCTTTCTCTACAAGTATATTGTAATTTGTTTCTGATTTTAATAATATATTGGATGAATTTTTGGAGTGTAGATTTTTTCTCCCAAAAGGTTTGTCCCCGTATAAATCATTGTGTTGTGGTATGTATGTTATTTATGTTTATTTTTGTTAAGTTTATATAAATATTGTAATTTTTTGTATAACTGTCCTCTCAAGGTTAGTTAGGAAGTTGCTCTATGACCTTAACTTCCTTTCATTTTGTAGGTCACAAAATTTGATCTGTGATCTTATGATAGAAGATTTAGATAGACCAATCACCCAACAACAAAGTTGCCACAATGAACACACATGCAAACCAAATATTTAAAACTAAAATACACATGCATGCTAAGAAATCTACTCCATTGCCCTCCTATTTAAGATTTCATGTTCAAATTTATTGCTCTCAGATGCACTTTTATGAAAAGCTATGAGAAAATGGAGATTCAAGAAATAAAATTATCAAAATGCAAGATATGGATACAAGCAACAGATTTTGAATGCAAAGTCATGGATACCAAAATGGGAGAGGGGCTATTCTTTTATAAGCATTCTCCAGGTGAATCCAGATTGTTAGATGAATGTGGAATGAAGAATAGGATTTGAGAGTTTGATCCCACATGTGCGTGAGGTGGATGTAAATGGGTAGAGGAGAAAGCATAAATGAATAATGTAAATGCTTATGTCTATGTTTATGAAAATGGATGAATAATATAAATGGAGAATAATAATATTATTAAATAGATAGATGGATATATGCGATGATAATAATATTAATAATACATAAATGATAATATAGATGTTATTGATGGTATATAATAATATTAATAAATTAATGATGGATAAATAATAATATTAATGATAATATTAATAGTAGATAATATTGATGATAAATAATGGAATAATGCATGAAAATGAAATGGATCCATCTGGGATTAAATCCAATTAGGATGACAAATTTCACATGTCTTCACATTTATCTAGCAATCAATCTTGGTTGTTGTCAAGATGGAAACACCAAACAAGGACTTGACTAAGGCAAATATCTAAATATCCCCCAAATATTATTTTTTTGTGTACAAGTATTTTGAGGCATTCAACCACATAGAGATTTTCTTTTGCTTATTTATTTTATTTTATCTTTCACATCTTATTATTTGGTTTATTTATTTTATATAGAGAGTTTGTTGGTATTTTCTTTTTTGGTCTTGGAGGTTGGACACATTGTGAATTTTTATTTTTTTATTTTTTTGAGTACTTTTTGTATGCATTGTGTATGAGATGACAACACTATGTACAAACATCCATGAGTCATGCTAGAATCCTTGGCCAAGATGAATATATTTGACCCAAAGACTCTTTTTATTTGTATTTTATGTTTTTGTGGTCAAAAAGTTTTTTCTTTTGTTAGTAGATATTTTAACTAGTTTGTTTCTTTTAAAATGTTTTAACTAATAAATTTAATCTAAGTGCATGTGGTAAAATTGACTCTCAAAGAAACATAGTTTTTCTTTTACAGGTCATATTTCTTCCATTACAAAAGGGTACATGCAAAATATTATCAGAGTTAAGGATCAAGGATACCAAAAAATTCATCATTCTAGGTAGGGAAATAATGATAGGGTTGAAATCACAAATCCATAAAATAACACATCAGAAATGTTAGGGATTGAGAGTTAGGAATACCAAGGAATCAATGTCATAAGGTATGTGGGTTAGAGGATGATCACAACCATGATTCCAAAAAATTACATAATGAAATGGATTGAAAATTAGGAATCAAAAAGGATAATTAACATCTACATGAAAAACAAAGGTGGACAAGAAAAATTGGCATGTCTAAATCTAAAAGGATACTTAAAGAAAACTAGTAGGAGTCAAGGATCAAGGAGACACTATACCTCACTCCCAAAAGTAACAAGTTGGAGGTATGCCTACACATATAACTCCAAAATGTTAGAAGGATTCGAGGAAAAGCATGCATGGATGAGAAATTTTGAAAACTTGACAATATAAAGGGGCAAAGGTGGAAGTTGGAGGATAAGTATACATGCATGGAAAACTTAAAAACCTTGCAAACATATATACACTAAGAAAATTAACCAAAAATACCCTAGATAGATAAATTTTAATATTTTGGAAACTTAATGAAAATAAGAGTTGAAGTAACACTAATCATAGCATAGAGTTTCAATTAAAATCTACAACAAATCCATTAAATTGTATATCACTTAACCACTTTTCCCAAAATCATGAATGATAACATCTACAATGCTCAAACAAATTAACCACCTCCACATGGATTTGCTACCAAAATACATAAAACAATAATTATTACAAATATAAACGTACATCTAAATAATATATGGATTGGCATAAATTCAAGTCAAATGTAAGATTTGTTATAATGATAACATGATAAAAACACTTATATAACTCAAGGTATAATAACAGGGAAAATATACCAAACTATGATCTCTCCAAGTTATTAAGCTATCTCCCCAATGGAAGACAATGGGTAATTTTAGCCATCTCCCAAACATAATACCATCATTTGGTGCAATGGATTCATATGTCACTCTAGGAAATTCGTAAGATATACAGAAAGGACCATCAATACATTACTAGCATAACCAATGTCACACAAGACAACAAATCCACCTATGTGTCTCATACACCATCCTATGCATACCATCATGGGAACAATACTCTAGTATAATTTAATGCACAACCACACTTAAATACACACATCAAGGGCCCCATACCTAATTCAAGGATAATAGTACATTAGTAATTCAATGCACCACATGTGTACACAATGACCCATCAAGGTCTAGTGCATAAATCACCACATGTGTACTCATGACATAACCAAAAGCAAAATCATCATTTACACTAAATGTAAAAGGCATATAAAGTAAGGCACAACATCATCATATCTATAATCATACATATTGTAATATTAGAAAAATAATGATTTACAAGGGCTAGAACCTCCAACCAATCACACACAAGAATATGTGGTACCAATTCCACCAATATAAACTAATAATTTAGTACAACATAAAACTAATGTAAATATGCACAAGGACCTATTAGCTACCAAATGCCCAACAAAAAACATGAAATCAACTATTAGCTATTGAATGTTGATTCCAAAAGTCAACTTTGATAAAAAAAATATCAAGTTATCAAAAACCGTGTCAAAACATATAACACTCATATACAAGAGGTCAAAAAATACATATATAGTATGAAGCCTTTTGAAAAGTGAGTACAAATATTAAAGCACAAAATATAAGGCTAAAAAATATTACACCTTGTCTATAAGTTAGGAAATCATATTTTTTACATGAGACATTTTATCCCATGAAAATAAAAATCTTCTAAATGTTCTAAAATCCAAAACTCATATTTTTCTAATTTTAAGAATCATACAAAAATATCAATCATCATTAACGAAAACTTCAATATTTTCACTATTCATTAAATTTTACCATAAATAAAAATGCATAATTCATAGTCAAATTATACCCTCTTTCTCTATATAGGATAGGTATCACATTATTCATTGACATATTTATTTATTTTTGAGATTTTTTAAGGAATTTTGCGCCAATTCACATTTATCACAAAAACTAGAAGAAACACTCAATCAATTTTCTAATAATACTCTTTTGATCTTAATCTACTCGACACAACAAATATGCAACACAACATTTTGAAAAAATAATTAGAGCTAGTGACATCATTTAAAAAAAAAAAAAGATAAAAATAAAACTAAAACTAAGATAATTAAAATATATAATTATAAATATGTGTGGTGAAAATGGAATGATTAAAACTATTGTAAAACAACAAAGATCCAACCACATAAACCCTAGTTCTAAAATTAAGAATCCACCATACACCAATGAAGAACCTAAAACATGCAAATCACAATAAAATAGAAATATTATACCATTCACATGCTTAGTAGGGTTTGATCTCCATTGTTTCATATATCCATTGCTCTTGCTTGATATAGTTACTCTCAGATTTTTTGCGTGCACACGAGCTGAACAAAGATGGATTGTGGTTGTGAAGTCGCTTGATTGCATGAATATTGATTGATCGGTGATTAGGTTGTTGGATTAGGGTTATGAAAGGATGAAAGAATCCTCTTATATAGAGAACACCTTAGAAAATGAAGGGATAGGATTAAGAGATGAAAGGAAAAATGGTTGGCTAGGATTAAAGGGTAGGTAGGGAAAAGGATAAAATATTAGAAAGGTGGTTAGGATAAAATCAAGAGATAAATGACAAGTGTCATGAAGGAAAAAAGCTAATGAATTAATTAAATAAATAAAATAATTATTTAATTTAGGCAAAGGATAATTTAAATAAATAAAAATATTTATTTAAACAAGGAAAGGCTAGAAAGGATTAATGAATTAATTAAATAAATAAATATATATTTAATTCATAGAAGGCTTAGGATAAAATAATTAAATAAATAAATTATTTTTTTAATTAGGCTAGGACAATTTTAGGTGTCTAGGAGTGATATGCCCCCTCGAGAGATTGGATGAAAAATTCAAAAAATATGCAGACAATCTCTCAAAAAGAAAGAAAGGTTAAAAGGGATAAGGATAGGATGATAGGGTTATGCAGGTGAAAACTGGACTAAAAAAGAATCAACATGCTAGAAAACAGTGACGAGAGGTGCGCATGACCAATTAGGGTTCCACAACCTATATAGAGGTCATGGAGGAAAACATGATATGATATCATGTGTATGCAAAACGGTGTCACATTTATTCTTGAAAGCGTGTCTATGCAAGATAAAACTATGTTTATGCAATAAAAATGCTCATAGGTTTCACCTTAACATGTCTGTGTCTAGGAAGACTAAAATCAATGTTCTATGATAGACATACGCTGTCGATTGGATAAATTATCGAGAGGATACACTTAGACAAGTTCCCCAACTAGGATAGGATAAAATTGGGGCAAGAATTATCAACCATGTGATAAACATGTATAGCTAATTGGATAAACTGTCAAGAGGATACACTCAAACATGTGGCCCTAAACAAATAAAATGCTAAGAAAATATAGGATAAGTTGTTGAATTAATAAAATCCGATAGGTGCTCTAGCAAAAATAGTATTAAGTGCAATGTGATAAACATATGCACTGATAGGATGCAACACCATGTGATAAACATAAGCACTAGGAATAGAGCCTAATGAGAAATACCATGTGATACACATAAGCACCACTAGGCTAGGCTAGGATAAGAAACACTATGTGATAGACATGAGTAGTAGTAGAAAAAATACGATTGATTTTGGTATGATTGCATGAGTATCTTGCATAGTTGGAGTTGCGGGAGAGATTCCCTATGACACAATGGCTATGACCAAACTTGACTGCTGAGGATTGAGTGGAAATAGAGGCCATGGGTTTGCGACATATTACCTTCATTCCTAAGATTTAGGAAAACACAAGATTGTTGAATACTCTCGCTGAGAGATGGTATTTTGAGACATGCTCTTTTAGGGGGGCAGAGATAGGATCTAGGGGATGGGCGTTTGGAAGCTCAAATTCCTTTGAGGCCTACTAGCTCCGAGGGACCGAGTTCATCATAGATCTCTCTGATCCATTTTGTATCAATTTTGTATGATGATGTAGACATGTTTGGGTGGTTTTTTAGTCATGTGATTTTTGACATCATCGTATCATGACATGTTATTTTTGATATATATGAGAAATGATCTATTGGAGGCGATTGTGTACATGTGTTTTGTGATGCATTTACTATGATGATGTTATGCTTATGATGTGATGTTTTTATATGATTTATGATATCTATGATGCTTACGAAATGTATTCCTATGATGTGACACAATTCTTATGAGATGCAGATTGTTGAATACTCTTATTGAGAGATGGTATTTTGAGACATGCTCTTTTAGGGGGGCAGAGATAGGATCCAGGGGATGGGCCTTCGGAAGCTCAAATTCCTTCGAGGCCTACCGGCTCCAAGAGACCGAGTTCATCATAGATCTCTCTAATCCATTTTGTATCAATTTTGTATGATGATGTAGACATGTTTGGGTGGTTTTGTAGTCATGTTATTTTTGACATCATTGTATCATGACACGTTATTTTTGATATATATGAGAAATGATCTATTGGTGGAGATTGTGTACATGTGTTTTGTGATGCATTTACTATGATGATGTTATGCTTATGATGTGATGTTTCTATATGATTTATGATATCTATGATGCTTATGAAATGTATTCCTATGATGTGACACAATTCTTATGAGATGCAGATTGTTGAATACTGTCGCTGAGAGATGGTATTTTGAGACATGCTATTTTACGGGGGTGGAGATAGGATCCAAGGGATGGGCCTTCAGAAGCTCAAATTCCTTCGAGGCCTACCGGCTCCAAGGGACCGAGTTCATCATAGATCTCTCTGATCCATTTTGTATCAATTTTGTATGATGATGTAGACATGTGTTGGGTGGTTTTGTAGTCATGTGATTTTTGACATCATTATATCATGACACGTTATTTTTGATATATATGAGAAATGATCTATTGGTGGCGATTGTGTACATGTGTTTTGTGATGCATTTACTATGATGATATTATGCTTATGATGCGATGTTTCTATATGATTTATGATATCTATGATGCCTATGAAATGTATTCCTATGATGTTATTTATGATAATGCAAATGTTCTAAACTATGATGACATATGATGAATGAAATATGATAATTATGTTTATATGATGTGCTAACAAGTGGTGTGTGCAAGATGTGATGTTATGTACATGGATATAATTACATACAAACTAATATATGAATATGCAAGATGGATACAAATATGATTTTTATGTATATGATATACATGATGAAAACTGACATATGATGATGCTGATGACCGCTACATGAAATGCAAATATTTTTGGTGTGTCATTATACTCAATCCTATGATTTCAAACTACAGGGACATTAGATGGATGATGGAGGACAAAACTAAAAAGGGATGGAAGGTAGAAGATATGGAGGTGAATGAGCTTCTTATGCTATTATTATCTTTGAGCTTTATTGTGGCAGATGTATTATGACCATCTAGATATATGTTTGACCTAGATAGTTATCATATCATTTGCATGGAGATCAGACAGTCACAAACAAGGAATGCCCCACTTCACACTAGACTTGCAATGTCCTCATATCTTTGGACAAGCCATAGTATTACTAAGAGACAATCCATAAATAGAAAATAGGTGAACATACCCCATCCTCGCCTTTCTAGTCAAAGACATCCTGGAGATAAAATCTCTAGTCAGAGACATCCTGAAAAAGCTAAAAGACATGTCACCATAAAAGATAAAATCAAAAGAAAATCAAAGACTTGACACCAACATACAATGAAATCCTAGAGTTTTTAGTGTATATTGCCACATATGTTAGCATGTTTGATCTGATCACAATGTTGTTATACTAATAAACGATAGATAATGTTGAAAAATCCTATTGTAGTCAAAGTTTGTGAAAAGATTGATTTGTTGAAAGCTCAATGTTGCTTGTGTCTCATCTAAAACTGACTTTTTCGGGAGAAAAGTGAAAACTTTATTATGGAATGGAGATGCAAGTGATCTTTTATTGTGGATTGTGTGTGAAAGAAGGAAGGAATGAAAAGATGATGCTCCTCAAAACATGTGATGCCAAGGTTCCAGTTCCATCACTAGGTTTAGGGTTTGCCTCTAGTTATAGATAGAACCTAATTTATTATGGGTGAAAGAAAAGAGATGGAAAAGGTTTATTATGGATGGTGAACCAATCTTAGGTAGATCAATAAGAAGCCATGATGGTAATGGACAAATTTTATTATGGAATGAAATGTTGTGAGTGTGTGCAAAGTGAAAAGGTGAAAATGAATCCTGAAGGAGGGAGGAGCAAAAGTCTCTACACATGACGTAGGTAACCTAGTTCTTACCATGGTACTTTCTCAGGGCACCACCGAAGTGGTTTTCACCATTGGACAAATTTATTTCTCTTGATTTTTTAATTTTTTTTTGTGTCACAAGGCACCTGTTTGCCAAGTTTTCACAAAAGTGACAATTTATTATTATTATTCTTTTTTTTTTTTGTATTTTTGACTTTTTTTTATTTTTTTGTATTTTTTATTAGAATACTCTAAAAAACTATGTATAAAACCTACAAAGGTGCATGCTATTGGTAGGATCATCCAATGGTTCTTCTTTTGGTGTTGATAATTGATATGCACCTAATCCATAGACTACTGTGATGACATAAGTCCGAAGCCAATTTGGTTCAAACTTGTCCATTTTCTCTTTGTCCTGCTGATTTTTAGGGTTTTCTCTTAGGACCAAGTCACCCACCTCAAATGTGTGAGGCTTCTCTCTATGATTGTAGTTGTGAATCATATGTTTCTGATATGCTTAATATGATTAAATGCAGTGTGTCAATGCTCATCTAAAAATTCTAAATCTTACAAGTGGAAGACTTTGTAGTCTTCATCACTGATAAGACCCCGCAAAGAGACCCGTTCCTTGATAGAATGATGTGTTGCTCTATGGAATGTCTTCCTTGATGAAGTAACCAATGTAGAAATACTAATGTGTGGATTATGTTGGCCCATATGCATGTCACCTAAAGAATTTTGGGCATCTCTAATAACAAAGCCCCTCAAGGAAGTTCATTTAAAGGTCCATCAATGTGATATACCGCCAAGGGAGATGGATGTATGGAATGAATGCTTGTGAGGTGAAGGCTTATACGTGTGGGAAGAAGTGAAATGAGGATGACTTGGTGGAGACTTAGGATCAACAAGTATGCCTTTTGATTTATAACTTGTGAAATTTATGCCCCCAATTAAATTGGTATTAGGAGAGATCAACTCTTGTTCTTTTTTATTCATAGGTTTTTTATCCTTGACTTTGATTTTTGTAGAGTCCAATAGCTTTTGATTTGGATTTGGACTAAAGGACTTCTCTTTATTTTTGGCTTTTAGATTTTTCTTTTCAAAGCTTCATTTCTTATCCCAAATGAGTAAGGGTGTAATGCCTCGCCAGAGACCCTAGAGGAAAACAACACAACTAGGCAACTAAAGGGTGAAATAACTTTTATTTAAAAGATTAAGTGCATTAATTATAACAATAGCACATTTAATAACACATCGGAAGTCTAACACATGATTTCCTAAGGGTTACCAACGAAAATTAATTCGCAGATTATATTAACACCATGGTTAATCCAATTGTCCAATTTAATTAGGTAAATTAAATGCTTGAGAATACACCTACACATACATCTAAATTCCATAATGAAAGAATCAAAGTATTCCAAAGCATTTATTTATCCATATTTCATTTATACAAAAGATCAAAGCAACTGAATTAACATAAATTCCACCGATATAATATTACAATATCCATAAATACATGGCTACCAAAAATACCACGGAATCTAAAAGTTACAATATCAAGGTTACATAAAAGTTTGATACAATGACCAAAAGGTCCCAACTGAACAATGATCACGAACAAGAGCTGGTACATGAACCACGAACCAAGAAACACTAGCGAAGCCTTTCCTCGCCTGAAGATACAATCCAGAACATCCGATGGGAAGTGGTACTACCACCCGACCATGTGATCCCAAAATGGAACCACCCCACCGTGCTAGGAGATAGTAGAAGACCCTCAAGCAAGCAAAATAAGACAAGTGCGATAGAACTACATGACTCTACACACATCCATGTGACTCAACTCACAAACACTAGTGACTTTAAGGAGAGAGTGTCATCACATAGCTTATGGTGGTTACCCTAGTAGGCCTCCATAGGTTCTGGCCCCCATCCTGGGTTATCCTGGTAACCTCTCCCTAACCTCCGGCTCCATCTAAGCCTCATGCGGACCCTACCAATCCTTTCATGAAGACAAGGTAGTAATTTTTCCATTCTAGGCCTTCTCACCACATCCTGAGCCTATACAAGCACTCAACAATGTGCAAGGCACATTATCTTAATTAATATTTTAACTACCCACCCCCTAATCAATTATTAGGTTATCACTTAGTAACTGACTTTCGAGGGGTTATCCTGCCATCCACTTAGGGCGCGGCCCCCGCTCAAAAGCCACACTCTCTCATAGGACACTAATAGGAAAGGTCTCTCTATGAGAACTCTATGGTGAAACAGACAACCATATCTAATCCTGACAAACCACAGGTGAAGGATACACAATCACTAACCCAAGATTGACCATTTGGAACAAAACACACAATGGCTCACATCAATGGGGTTATACAACAACACCTAACCAAGGGGTATAACAACATATGACATAATGACAACTCAACCAGAATTGCAATGAAATTAAGCTTGACTGTAAATACCATTTACACAAGATCCTAATACAGGTAATCTTTTCTTTAAACAACCAAAAGCATAAAATACTTGCAATAAAACATTTTCCAAAAAATAAGAAAATACAACTATATTAATACAAGGAAATCAATGTTGTCATTTGTCCAATAAGGTTAAATCAATCACATAAAAATTAATCTCCTAATATATTTCCAAGCATTAATATAGAATCTAAAATTATAAGCTTTTCTGAAAATAACCAAACTCTGAATTAATTATATATATATATACATGGTATATATATCATATACCTATAATCATATTACAAAATATATATAAACACATGAATTAAGTTTCACAATATTAAAATAATACTTAAATAACATAATGCCCATAATAAATAAACCTATATATGATTATATATATATATATATATATATATATATAATAAATTAATTAAAAATTGAAATTTATAACTCTGCACGGAAATCCGAAAGTACCATATATCCTCTGCTACTGCACGGTAGCAGGTACTACCCCCAGTAGTACTCCTACCGCCGGTAGCTGTACTACCGTCAGTAGTAACTACCGAAAGTTGTATTTTTTTTCAATTATTTTTTAATTTAAAATTAACAATAGCATCAGAATATATTAAATTTCATTTTCAAAAAAAAAATTATTTCTCACAAATTTATTTAATACAGTTTTTTTTTTCAAAAATAATTAAATAAAACAATTTCCCCAAAACTTAAATAACCCAATAAATTTAATTAATAATTAAATTTATTTCTATAGTAACTAAATAATTTCATAGAGATACACAAATATTAAAAAGGACTGCCATAGCCAAATAACGAAACAAAAATCAAACAAGAGGGAATATTTTCTCTGGTAAATCCCATTTCTCCCAAATCTTGCAATTTTCATGCACAATAAAAATCTTGGCAAAATTTGCCATATTAACTTTTCCCAATTTTCTCAAAATTTTAATCTACAAACACCGAGAAAATAACTTCTTTCCATAAACTAGAAACTAATTTCAGGAATGGACTTTAGCCAAGAACAAGAAATAACCAGAAAGGATTTTGGATTTGACAAATATTTAACACACACATCATTCAGAAAGAGGGAAGAAATAAAAATATTTTCTTTTAAAAAAACAACCAGAAGAAGCCACCCAACCTGGTATAACTTTCTTGGAAGAACTTTGTAGGAGAGATTAAGTCCTTCAACAAGCTTCCAATAATTTTTTCTTCACCAAAATCTAAGCTTCTCTTCACCAAAATCTCTGCCTCTTTCCCGTGACTTCCCCCCAAAATTAAAAGATTTATTCCCCTTTTAAACTAAAATTCTAGGTTGCATATGTTTTTCCCAAAAATCCTAATATTTAATTTTAGTAATTAAAATCAATTTTATTTTTCTTTTCTAATTCCTAACAAAGGAATAAATTAACATGCAATAAGCAAAAATCATTTTTTTCATTTCTTTTCTCATGCAAATTAATTAATTTCCTAAAAAAGGAATTAAAGCAATACCTTAATTTTTAATTTATTCTTTTATTCATTTATTTATTCTGTTATTCTTTTATTTATTTAAAATTATAGGAAACAATAAATGAAATTAATCTAATTTATTTTTCACTAAAATTTAAATAAAATATATTTCTAATATCATGCAGCTTGCAACTTAATTTAGTAACTTCTTTTAATTAATTAAATTTATAATCTCAATGCATAAAATACGTAATTCAAAAATACCAACTATGAGATAACTCCATAAATTTAATTAATTAATTAAATCCACTAAAACACACAAACTGAACAAACCCCAAGCAAATACTCAGAAAAAGTCAAACGACAATTCACGAAGACTGAACAAACTGACAGGACGACCAACTAACGACACTCACAAGAGTGTTACTGGGTAAAATAGGGTCAAATACTACCTCCTCCACTTCCATCAGACAAATATAAGGCATGCTCAGACCTATGAAGCTAGGTGGAGACGATACCCCGTGCCTACCCGATACTTATACCTGCAATATCCTGCATCACCAAACCACACATGCATATATACAATATAGAAAACACGACATGCACACCGATGAAGGAGAATCGTGACGTTCCCTATCTCACTGGAGTGAGTGAAGGAAAATCATCCCCTTGCATCCAATACACTCGCAGACACGCAACATATAATTTCACATTGCATAGATAAAATAAAGTGTCAGTACTTAGCAATAATCCATAAAATGCCATAAATCACAAGTACTAAAATACTGCAAATAACTTATGCATCTCATATCCAGATAAAGCATGAAATAATGTCATATAAGTCTGAATAACACATCATGGTAATGTATCCACTGAAAGTAAACAATAATAAAATATGAGTCTAATGAGTTCAAATGAGGAGGGGTACTACAAAGGGCTTATGTAATTCTTGTTGATCCAAGTCTAGGAGAGGAGTAGAAATGGAAGGAGCAGATGAAATGGTAAGGATATACGAATTATCAAAAGGGTTGGTGATATATTCAATAAACTCTTTGTTGGAACCACTCTTAGGACTATTGATATGAAGAGTTTCTTGCACCACAATAGGAGATTTGCATTCAGACTTAGTAGCCACAACACTGGGTGGTTCATACCCAATTCCTTGACATTGCAAATTTTTTGTAGGATGTAATAGCTCTAGTGTTCCTTGCTCATGTACACCAAGATTTGTTCCTTGATAGCTCATAATTTGTAACTTGGGCTTGTGTTCACCATTCTTATATTTGATATCCTCCTCTATGACACTGTTATCCATAGTGATCTGATCTTGTCGACCAAATGTCTTAGGAGATAGTGGGAGTTGATTGACATGAATGATATAATCACCACATCCCATGTCTTTAACCTTGAATTTCCCTTTGATCTCTGCTTGCTTTGAATTGGAAGCAATTAATGATTTTGGATCAATATATGATGAAGATGGAGTCATCTCTCTATTGATTGGGACTATTATTTTTGGCCTTGGTCGAAGATTATTGCAATAAATGAATGGGTTTGGATGGCCTTTGACTATGACTCCAACTCTATTGTGTGGGAAGTTAATACATTGGTGATATGTTGATGGTATTGCTCTCATTTCATGTATCCATGGTCGTCCCAAAAGTATGTTGTATGTGAAATCAAGATTAAGGACTTGGAAAACCACATCCTTTGTTATTGGCCCAATGCTTAAAGGTACAGTGACTATTCCTTTAGATGAGCATTCTTCATCATCATATGCCTTTATAGTGATCTTATTTCTTGAATCCACAACTTGTTCAGAGTATCCCAATTTTCGGATAGTTTTCAATGTACAAATATTGAGACCTGCTCCTCTATCTATCAAGACTCATTTGATGCATTTTTATGGAGAAAGCCTTCAATATGGAGTGGTGCATTGTGTGGTTGACATGGAGATGTGTCATCGACTTCTGTGAATGTAAGGCAATACACATGGCTTGAAACTAGTCCACATTTAGATTAGTGGGAATGGATGTTTCTCTTAAGATTTTTTCTAGAATAGCCTTATGTGAAGGGGAAATGCACAAAATCTCAAGGACGGAGATAAGGGTAGGTGTCTTCCCTAACTAGTCTATAAATTCATACTCATTCTTGGTAGATGATGGATTTATTGTCTTGGATGAAACACATTGTAAGGTAACTTTTCCTCATTGAGTTGTGACATTGTATTTGGTGTTTTTGTCATTAGTTGATGAAGACGATGGTCCAATGCCTTGCAAAACAACTTTACCCCTTTGGGTAGAAGCTTTAGGAGTTTTATCCTTGATAATTATGGTAGACACATGGTTGTCCATTGAAATATGGTTGACTATGTAATCATAGGACGTGGTAGTGTAATTGGCATTGCTATCTATCTTAGGGGATTTTCCCTTATCAATTTCTGGGAATGGTTCCTTAAATATCGCATGAACTTCATTGGAAGTGTGACCATTAACTTCTATTGCTCAATTACCAATGAGATCTTGGATGAGATTTTCAATCTGTGACAATTACTATTCTTATGCCCCTTTCTCTTGTCATAGTTTCAAAACTCATTATCATTCCACCATGATGGCTTCACCTTAGGTTCAAATGGTTGATTGTCTGGCAATGTAATAAGCTTGTTTGCAACCGATTTCTTCAATGCAATTTCGATTGGTTCTCCCAATGGAGTGTATTTTCTTGGAGGTCTTGATGACCTTTGAGCATTTACTTGATTATTAGAATTAGATGAACTTGCACTAGGGAATGATTGTATTCTTTTTTTTTTTTCCAAAAGTGGGGTTTATCTTTCCCATTGGAATAATCTTTATTATCCTTGAATAGTTCAATGATACCTTTCTCATTAAGAACTTTCTTAATTGCTAGGCCTTTCTCAATAAGATCTTTGAAATTAGATAAAAAATCTTTCCTTAGTTCATATCCAATATCCCTATTGACATTTTGAGTGAACATTTCAACCAATTATTTTTGTGGAATATCACAAGAGCAACGACTAGCTAAACTTCTCCACCACTATAAAAATGATGCAAAGGATTCCCTATTTTCTACTTGGTGTTACATAAAGTGGTCACTAACACATCCATTTTAATATTGTATGAGAAGTTTTTTATAAAAGCTTCTGCTAGTTCACCCCATTGAATTTATCCCAGGCAAAAGTTGTGAAAACCATTCCATGGCTTTTCCACCTAATCTTTGTGGAAATAATCTCATCAAATAGGATACCTCTCTTGCCACCTCTATGCAAGCTATGAAAAACTCTCTAATGTGTACCTTGGGATATCCCTTTCCTCTATACTTATCAAACTTTGGTGTCACAAAATGTAGAGGAAAAGGAGGCATTGGTATGCTTCTATCAAATGGATAAGGACATGTGTCTTTCATTGTGTAGTCCTTTGTTGGTGCATAGTTGCCATATGCTTTTGCAAATCCTTGATCTGTTGTTGCAAGTCATTACTATGTGGTGCCTTATCTCTTTGAGGTATTCCCATGCCTGAGCCACTAGGTGGATGAGGAGGGATATAATTCATGTAGGGATGATATTGTTCATAGATATGCTAATATGGAGGAACATAATTTCAGCTAGTATATGGGCCACTTGGTATGGTATTATAATGAGGATCACTAGGCCTAGGACAATTGCATGTGTCATGACCATGAGGATGAGGGGTATTATAAGTTTGATCTTGAGTATTTCCCCCAAATCTAACATGAGGTCTCCTAGCATCATGACCTTGTGTGTTCCCTTGAGTATGGGCATATGTATTAGTATTCCTTCACCCTTCAAAAGGAGTACAAGGTTGCTCATGTGTATTTCTAGCAAAATTGGTATAGGTATGAGTATCAGTCACGTCGGGTCTTTGAAAAAAGGATGAGGGTGACTCAAGAATGATACATTCTCTCCTATTAATACCATCATTACCACTAGGATTTACATTGGCTTGATTAACTTGATTGGGATCATCTTCCAGGATTTGTGACACATCAAAATCATGGGGTAATATTTCACCACTTTGGATAAATATTTGCCCAAAGTATTGACGATCTCTTCGCATAATTTCCTCAATCATTATATTAAATCATACATTGGATATAGTGTGTTGAATATCATCAGAAGTAATGGACTCACTCTCGTTGGCATTGTCAATTTCTGGTGGATTGCTGTGATTTTCAAAAGCTTGTGAGTTGTAAAACTCATCTCCATAAAAATCATATGTGGTCATGTTGAGAGATATTAGAGGTTCCTTGGATTCTCTTCTAGACCTTTGTGAGTGGGTTTCAACCATGAACTAACCTTGGCTAAAATAGAAGATGGAAGAAAAATGTAGAGACTATGGAAGACCAAGAGTATTGAATGGAAAAAGAATCTAGGGTTGTCTTGTAATGTCCAAAAGTGTAAGTGCAAGAAAAATGTGATAATCTAAAGCAAGGTGTGTCTTCCAAAGAGATTATAGACTCTTGATGAGGTAAGTTAACCTTAACTAAAGATAACCAAATAATACCCAAGATGATAGATCTGATGCAGGAACCACCTAGTAATGTGATGCAATGTGTTTGCAAGATAGAATGAGGGCTACTAAACAAACCAACTGAAAATGTGTGACAAAAGTCATGACAAGTAATGGTTGACCCAAAATAAAGCCCTACAAAAGAAGCCTTAGAAAATATCTTGATATCAAAAGCAAATGCACTATGAGTTCACATATTTGTCAAGATTTCACCTATACGCAGTTTCAAAGTCCAAATATGTGTTTTCACAATTGCAATGTAATTCTCAGTTTTGCACAAATTTTGAAATTATTGAAAGTGACCAGATCTCAATGTTGATTGTTTTGTGTCAAGAAGACACAATGTCTGAGGGTTTTTTTGTCAAAATTTTGAGCGCAATGTGTATGTTCAATACCCAAATCAACCCAATTTCCATGAGTCTAAACACAATCGAAAGCACCTCAAACACTTCTTAGCCTAAGGTCAAGGTCTCATGGCAATAACCTTAGTCCACAACCTAGAATCTTTGTCAAACTAAATGTAGGGACACCTTAGGGGGTGTATACACTATTTTTTCTTTGCATGAGAGGACATATAGGGGCCTCTAGGACCAAAAGGATGACCTAAATCACCCTCTCCCTGGAAAGCTACAAGTAGCTTATGATAAGCCAAGGATTCTATCTCATCTCATGAGAGCCTTATGGTGAGTATCTTGGGGGCGAAACCAGATATCCCCTTGCACTGAAGCTATCACAATGTTTAGACAAAAATAAGGGTAGGCCACTAATATAAGGTTTTTAGTGGGGGAACTTTAGTGGAACTTGGTGTCTACCAACTGGTGGTAACTCACTTAAGAGCCTATCCCAATCCTTATAAGAGGATTTTGATGCAGGAGCATCCCTAGTTCTTGGCAATTTGCATCAACCAAAAATATTTATTTTTTGTTTGTTTTCTATTTTTGCAGTTTCAGAATTTCATTCTGCATTTTCTTGCGTTGGCTCACCAGATCTTGTGGAGTTGGGATTTTCTTGAGGACATGATCATATTTTGTATTCCTAAATCGTGGAGCACTTGGATCATTTTCCAACAAGTTATCGATTCTGGTTTCCGAAACATTTTTATGGCATCGAAACCATTTGGACCTATTTACATTAGTGAATCTACTGGATCCCTTCTGTAGCTTGTAGAGTCCTATGCATTGATTCTGATGTTCTTTGGCATGTGATCAACCTTCCCTTTTATCCACACTTCATCATTTGGATTTTCCAGAGGAATCTCTTTGGCAGAGGCTGACCTATTGGTTTTACACGTTTGGTCTTGTTGTTCGGCATTTGATCCCTTTTTGGGCCAACTGGATCCCCTTGGATCATATAAATCATTATAATTGAGCATTATAAGTCAAGTAAGAAAGTAAGAATAAATCATATAGAATATAGTAGATAGCTCTTAGGTTTGGAGGTCCAGGAGAGACCTACTTTGTAATTAAGCATGTTTGTAGCAAGCTTGTGAGTCAAATCTTGTAACTTGGATGTTACCAATTATCTATAATCAGTATTCATGATCTAATTCATTGCCTCCATCATAGTTTCTTGTTTTCATTGTGTCTACTCTTGCTTCCCAGTTTGGATTGATCTCTTAGAGGTCCCTCTCAATTGGTGACTACCTCAAGTGGTATCAGAGTGAGATTTTAATCCTGAAATTGCGTTGTCCTAAGAATTTTGTTGTAGGGTGGTGGACTATGGATCCGACTTGTAGTTGTAGAGGACTGGTGTAAAGAAGGCTCGAAGAGGAAATAGGAATGGTGGAGCATGTGGGAATGCAAACCCTGATGTGATGGAAATTTTGCGAAGAATTACAACCCAATTGGAAATTGTTGAGACAACCCAGAGAAGAGATTGACATATTAAAGATGTGAGCGAAGATGAGGAAGAAGAGGCCCCGGTAGAACAAGTAGAAAATTCATCGGCGATCGATCCAAATGAAGAAAGGTTCTTGAGGGTTTTGAGTAGGGCAAACACTAAACCACATTTTACCCCATCAGAGTATGATGAAAAGTTGGATTCGCATGAATTGATGGATTAGATCTCGGAGATGGAGAAGTGGAGATGGAGAAGTGTTTTGATTTTGAGAACACTGTAGAGGAAAGAAAGGTGAAGTATGCCTGTACCCAATTGAAAGGTCACGAATCTCTTTGGTGGGAGAATTTGCAAGTTTATAGACAAAGAAGAGGTAAAGATAAGATTAAATCATTGGAGCAGATGGTTGCTAAGTTAAAATCAAAGTTTATGTAGCCAGTTGATTATCAAGTGAACCTGTTCTAGAAGTTGCAGAACTTGAAGCAGAAGGAATCTAGTGTGAAGGAGTACACCAAAGCATTCTACAAGTTGAATATTAGATCCAAACATGTCGATGATGAGGTTGAACAATTTGTGAGATATTTGAATGGACTACGAATGTCTATACAAGATGAACTCAGTTTGATCAAGTTGCAGAGTGTTGAAGAAGCGTACCAGTATGCCTTAAAAGCAGAAGATAGAGAGGTAGAGGTGGAAGGTTTTCCAGAGGAAGATTTCAACTAGGAAGAGGAAGTACTAGAGGAAGAAGAACCTATATAGATTAGAACAAGGAAAAGGAAGTAAGAAAAGAATATAATTCATACTGAAAGGATGATAGAAATGTCAATCAAAGGAGAGAACCAGATGGCTACCAGAGTGAAAATTTTGGAAAAGATGATAGAAGACAAGATAAGAGAATGTTGAAGAACTTGCTATAAGTGTGGAGGAGAAGGACATTGTGATTTTGAATGTAAGAAGACAGAGAACACTAGGAGAAAAACATTGGTGGAAGAAAGCCCCACTAGATCAGCTAACAAATCGGAAGATGGAGAACTATTGATGATGAGGAGAGCTTTGTGTCATACTAGAGGATATGAGGAGCCCTTGCAGAGGAGAAATTTGTTCAAGACCATATGTAAGGTATCTGGTAAGTGTTGTAAAGTTATTATCTATAGTGGTAGTCAGGATAATCTTGTTTCACAAGAAATGGTGAATAAGTTGAAGTTGGAAATATTGAAACACCCTAGGCCTTATCAAATAGCATGGATTCAGGATGATCATAAGCTGTTAGTAAGTGATCAATGTTTGGTGATATTGAAAATTGGGAATTATCATGCTGAAGTCTTGTATGATATTATGCCTATGGATATTTGTCACCTTTTGTTGGGTAGACCTTGGCAGTTTGATAGACATGCAATACATGATGGGAGAAAGAACATATTCACTATTGTAGCAAATGGGATGAAACAAACCTTGTTACCCTTGGAGGAACCCTTGAAGAGTGAAGTCTATACGAATGCTAGAATCTGTTTAGTGGATGGAAGGAAATTCCTAGATGGAATGAGACATGAGAATTTGTGTTTTGCCTTAGTTTCTAAGAAGACTGAGCATCCAGAGCATGAAGAAGAACAACTAAAAGAGATAAAGTAGTTACTGACAGAGTATGAAAACATCATTTCAGATAATGTGCCTGATGGATTACCACCTGTGAGAAGTATCATTCATTGCATGGACCTGATTCCCAGAGCTAGTTTTCCTAATAGAGCTCTACACCGGTTGACACCGACAGAGAATGAAGAGTTGAATAGACAAGTATGGGAATTGTTGAAGAAAGGTTTGATCAAAGAAAGTTTGAGTCCTTGTGTAGTATCAACAGTATTAGCACCTAAGAAGAATGGAGAATGGAGGATGTGTAACGATTCCAGAGCAATAAACAAGATCACAGTGAAGTACTAGTTTCCTTTACCTAGGATGGATGACATAATGGACTGTTTGAGTGGAGCCAAATACTACACAAAGATAGACTTGAAGAGTGGATATTATCAAATTAGAATCAGAGAAGGAGATGAGTGGAAGACAAGGTTTAAGACAAATGAAGTATTGTATGAATGGTTGGTGATGCCTTTTGGGTTGATTAATACACCTAGTAATTTCACGAGGTTGATAAATGATGTATTGAAGAAATTCTTGGGTAAGTTTGTTATTGTATATTTGGATGACATTCTAATTTTCAGTAAGGTAAAAGAGGAACATTTGTTGCATTGAAGACAAGTTTTGGAGAGGTTGAGAGAAGAAAAGTTGTTGATAAATCTTAAGAAGTGTACTTTCATAAGGAAGAGTTAGTCTATTTGGGATTTGTGATATCTATGGATGGATTGAAGATGGACCCGAAGAAAGTAAAACCAATTGTTGAATGGCCTACACTAGAAAGCATTGGAGAGTTAAGATCATTTCATGGATTGGCTAGTTTCTACCTTAAGTTTATCAGAAATTTTAGTTCAGTTTGTAACCCTATGACTGAGATAATGAGGGGAGATAGGAAGGAATTCAAGTGGACAACCAGAGAAAACAAGAGTTTTGAATTGCTAAAGTAGAAAGTGCTTGAACAACCTGTGTTAGCTTTACCAAATTTCAACAAAGTGTTTCAAGTAGATTGTGATGCAAGTGGAACTATAATTGGAGCCGTATTGAGTTAGGAAGGGAGAGCAGTAGTTTATTTTAGTGAGAAGTTGAATGATGCTTGAAGGAGATATTCAGTGTATGATCAAGAATTTTATGCCATAGTTCAAGATTTGAAGAAATGGAGACATTACCTATTGCCTAAGGAGTTTGTGTTATATACCAATCATCAAGCCTTGCAGTATTTGAACAGTCAGAGTAAGTTGAATCAGAGACACATGAGATGGGTATAATTTTTGCAGCATTACAAGAGGAATTTGCTGACAGAGATGAGAGTGACAATATTAGGATTTGAGGAGTTGAAGACCTTGTATGATGATGACCCAAATTTTGTAGAACCTTGGAAAGCATGTAGAGAACCGGTTATGGTAGATAGAAGCAAGTGGTTTGATTGCTTCATTAAGGATGGAATGTTATTCAGAGGAGTTCAGTTGTGTATACCTAAGAGTTCTATGAGGGAGAATATGATAAAGGAGAAACATAGTGGAGGATTAGCTGGACACTTTTGTGTTGATAAGATAGTAGCATTGGTGAGTGAGCATTACTTTTGGCCCCAGATTCATAAGGATGTTAGGAAATTTGTGTAGAGTTGTAGAGTTTGTCAAGTTGAAAAAGGCAGTAGTCAGACCATGGGATTGTATAAGCCTTTGACAATACTAGAGAGACCTTGGGAGGATATAAGCATGGATTTCATACTTGGATTTCCTAAGAAACAGAGAGGGAATGATTCTATATTTGTGGTAGTGGATAGATTCTTGAAGATGGCTCATTTCATACCTTGTAAGAAGACATTAGATGCAGTGCATATAGCTAACCTATTTTTCAAGGAACTAGTGAGATTGCATGGATTACCTAAGAGCATAGTTTCAGACAGAGATACTAAGTTTGTTGGTTATTTTTGGAGAACACTTTGGAAGAAGATGAAGACAGATTTGAAGTTCACTTCTACTTTTCACCCACAGACCGATGGACAGATAGAGGTAGTAAACAGGAGCTTGGGAAATTTGTTGAGATGCTTGGATGGAGAGAAAATAAAAAGGTGGGATTTGATTCTTGCACTAGCAGAGTTTGCCTACAATAATTCAGTGAACAAGAGTACCAGAAGAACATCTTTTGAGATTGTTACCGGAGCACACCCTAGAGGTATATCAAAATTAAGATATGTCAATAATGAAGACAAGCAGAGTGTAGAGGTATAAGAATTTGCAAATCACATGAAGGCCTTGCATATTCAGGTTAAGCAATATTTGGAGGACATGAACAATGAGTATAAGGAGAAAGTCAATGATAAAAGAAGACATAAGGAATTTGAAGTTGGTGATGAAGTGATGGTGTGTCTAAGAAAAGAGAGATTTCAAGTTGGAACCTATAACAAGTTGCAAATGAGGAAGTTTGGACCTTGTAAGATCTTAAGGAAGTTCAGCTCCAGAAATACATATGAAGTGGAGTTACCGGATAGTTTGAGTATTTCACCTATATTTAACATTGCAAATCTACATCAGTATCATGAATCAGAATTCAGTGAGGACAGTATTGCAGAATTGGAGAAACAATTGCCCCGAAAGGAGCCAGATCAAATTGAAGATATTTTGGATAGTAAGATTGGGCGTAGCACCCAGAGTAGACAGTATAAGGAGTATCTTATAAAATGGAAGGACAGACGAGTTGAAGATTCATCTTGGATTTCATGGGTAGAGGTAGAATGCCTTGGTTTTCCTCTGACCCCGACAAAGTGAGAGACTCACTTTTTCAACAACCCTAGATATTTGATGCAGGAGCATCCCCGGTTCTTGGCAATCTTGCATCAACCAATTTTTTTTTTTCTATTTGTTTTTTGTTTTTTGTTTTTGCAGTTTTAGCATTTCATTCTGCATTTTCTTGCTTTGGCTCACAAGATCTTGTGGAGTTAGATTTTTCTTGAGGACATGATCATATTCGATATTCCTAAATTGTTGAGCATTTGGATCATTTTCTGGCAAGTTATTGATTTTGGTTTCCGAGACAGTTTTTTGGCACCGGAACTGTTTGGACCTATTTACATTAGTGAATCTATCGGATCCCTTCTATAGCTTGCGAAGTCTTGTGCATTGATTCTGATGTTCTTTGGCATGCGGTCGAACTTCCCTTTGATCCGCACTTCATCCTTTGGATTTTTTAGAGGAATCCCTTTGGTAGAGGCTGACCTATTGGTTTTACACGTTTGGTCTTGTTCTTTGACATTTGATCCCTTTTTGGACTGATCGGATCCCCTTGGATCGTATAAATCATTGTAATTGAGCATTAGAAGTCAAGTAAGAAAGTAAGAAGAAATTAGATAGAATATAGTAGATAGATCTTAGGTTTGGAGGTCCAGGAACACCTGTTTAGTAATTAAGCATGTTTCTAGCAAGCTCGTGAGCTGAATCTTGTAACTTGGATGTTATCAGTTATCTGTAATCAGTTTTCATGATCTAATTCATTCAGTTATGCATTGCCTCCATCATAGTTTCTTGTTTCCATTATGTTTACTATTGCTGCCTGGTCTGGATTGATATCTTTTAGGTCCCTCCCAACCGGTGGCTGCCCCATATTTTTATATATCTCACACAAGTGTGGATCCTAAGGGAACCTGTCAGGTAGCCCAAATTCACCAAGAAGTTGTGGCTTTCGCCTAACTTTTAAATTTATATAGTAGGCAAAAGAAGTACTACTTGGGTTGTTCCCTCTCACTTGGCCATATGGGCTACTCGAGAGGCAGGCCCTTCTACCTAAATAAAGAAGATAATAACAATTTCTCTTACACGCAAGGTCCAATGGAAGGCAAGGGGAGAGGATACTTTTGTTATCACCTTATGAATCTAAAACATAAAATTTGTCAAAAGAAAAAGACACTTTAAACAGGTTAATTTACCCCAAATAAAAATGATGTGACCCTTATTAAATTTTAAAAAAGGAAAGACACACACTAGATTACCCATGCAAGCAAGTGATTAGTAGTTTCCAATCATTACCCCAACCTGCAAGCAAACTTGTTAGGTTAATTTTAGAAATCCCAAAACAAAATATGAAAAGGGGTCTTCGATAACATGATAGAAACAACTGCACCACTTTGTTACCCCACAAGAGGTTAGGACAAAAAAGCAAATCAAAATGCAAGAAAAATAACCCTAATTTTTAAAAATCTGACTCTTCACAAATTATTTTGCATCAAAATTGAAATCATAAAGAATGGATCCCCTGTATAATTATGAAAACTTTCCATAAATATAAGAATATCCAAAAAAAATCACTAATTTACTCTTAAAATTAATTTTTTTATGAAAAATCAGAAAAAATTCATAAATAATTCAAAATGGATTCGAAAAATCTGATTTTTGGACTGAGTACTTCTGATACCATTACAAACTTGCAAAAAACATTTTCTATAGAAACTCCCAACCATTTGTGAGATATGATCAAATCATTGCAAAACCCGAATATTTAAAGATCTAATTCTTCACGAATTATTTTGCATCAAAATTAAAATCATAAAGAATAGAACCCCTATAGAATTTATATTTCTATAGATGCAAGAAAATCCAAAAAATTCACTAATTTACTCCCAATTTTTTTAAAAAAATCAAAACAAATTCGTAAATAATTCAAAATGCATCCAAAAAATCTTATTTTCGGATTGAACACTCTTGATACCATTCCAAACCTGCAAAAACAAAATTTGTGCAAAAATTCCCAACCATTTATGAGATATGATCCAATCATTGCAAAACCCTAGCTGCACAAGGTTAGTCTCCAAATTGTTTTACAAACAATAATATAGGGTTAGAAAAAACTGCAAAAAACATAGATCTAATAGAAATCCATGTCCCATTGGGAATGCCAAAATGTGTGTAGTGAAAATGGAATGATTAAAACTATTTTAAAACCAACAAAGATCCAACCACATAAACCCTAGTTCTACAATTAAGAATCCACCATACACCAATGAAGAACCTAAAACGTGCAAATCATAACAAAATAAAAATATTATACCATTCACATGCTTAGTAGGGTTTGATCTCCATTTTTTTCTATCTCCATTGATCTTACTTGATATGGTTGCTCTCAGATTTTACGTGTGCACAAGAGTTGAACAAAGAACGGATTGTGGTTGTGAAGTTGCTTGACCACATGAAGATTGATTGATTGGTTATTAGGTTGTTGGATTAGGGTTATGAAAGGATGAAGGAATCCTCTTATATAGAGAACACCTTAGAAAATGAAGGGATAGGATTAAGAGGTGAAAGGAAAAATGGTCGACTAGGATTAAAGGGTAGGTAGGGAAAAGGATAAAATATTAGAAAGACGGTTAGGATAAAATCAAGAGATAAATGACAAGTGTCATGGAGGAAAAAATCTAATGAATTAATTAAATAAATAAAAATTCATTTAATTAATAGAAGAAGTGGGACCAATTAAATAAATAAAATATTTATTTAATGAAGGGAAAGGATAATTTTAATAAATAAAAAATATTTATTTAAATAAGGAAAGGCTAGAAAAGGATTAATGAACTAATTAAATAAATAAAAATCTATTTAACTAATAGAAGGCTTAGGATAAAATAATTACATAAATAAAATATTTATTTAATTAGGCTAGGACAATTTTAGGTGTCTACAATAACAAATGCCTAACAAAATGATTCCCTTCCAAAACCGATTTAAAGCATAATCAAACAACTAGATGTCTATCATAATTACTATTGTGTGCAAAATTTCCCATGTGATAGAAATAAATCTCAAACAAGCATGCATAACAATCCAATCTATATAATTTCCAATCCATATGTGAATCTCTTTCTATCTTATTTTCCTCAATCTAAATATCTATAAAAAGAATACAATAAACAAAATGAATAATCCATAAAAACCTTCATCTTTCCTTTTCACTCTAGAAATTTCTAAACTCATATTCATTTTCTTTTCCATTTCACACTAGCATGCTAATTCATAAGAGAATATTTCAAAAGTAGATATTTTGTTTTGTAAATATTTATTTTTCCTCATGACATTCAGCTAATTATTTAAATTTAATGAACTTATAAGAGTACCCTTTAAATGACAATGCATTTAATTAAAATTTTTATATATCATTTTAAAAATGTTTTTATAATATTTAAATGTATCAGACCTTTCAATTAAATAATTATTTTTTTAATTTAGTATTTAGGATTATTTTTTGAACACTTTAAAATAAACATTTTTGAGAATTCAATAAAATACAAGTGAACAAAAATTAAATAAACACACAAAGGAAAGAAGAATATTTCAAGTTCATCCACAACATTAAGATCTAAATCACCACTAATTCATATTAGTGGTCAACTAGGGAAACACAAGAAATATCATTTAATTTGTAATTGAATAGGATGGGTTAAACAACCAAAGGTACTACAAGAGTTGTATTGTCACTAAATTGATCACAAGGACCGGGTATATAGAGAAGGTCAAGTTAATCCATTTCATTCTCATTTGCATCCATCCATTGGTCAAGCACCCACATATATCTTGCACACTTGAGGTGAAGCAATATCACAAACAAAGTAGCATATAATAAGAAATTAGCACATGTAATCTACTAAGGTACATATTCATACTATAATTTCATCATATCATAATCAACTCAATATAACATTTTGAAAGGAATTAAAAGAGAAAGAAATGAAATAGATCCAAGTAGTTTGTTGATTGAAGAAATATTACCAAGATGAAGAACAACTTGAGTTGAGCAAACATAAAAATAAGTGAGGGGACACAAGAGATTTTGAAAGGGGAAAAGGCAAAAAAAAACCCTTATAGATTGTGAATGAATGGCAATAGCCTAAGGGGAGAGAGAGAGAGAGAGAGAGAGAGAGAGAGAGAGAGAGAGAGAGAGAGAGAGAGAGAGAGAGAGAGAGAGAGAGAGAGAGAGAGAGAGAGAGAGAGAGAGAGAGAGAGAGAGATTATTACAATATCTTGTGAAGAGTGAGAGGAAAAAAATCTCTTAAATAGAGATGAGGAGAGAAGTTACAAAGCAATGAATGCCACCATTGATTCTATGTGTGTACAATGTGAAAAAATCCTCTTAAGGAGGAGAAAACTAATATCCTTTAGTAAAAAAATTAAAATAAATGAGTCACCCTCACACATGTGTGAGATGACACAAAAGACAATAACAAGTAGGGATTCTAAAGGGACATCCTAAACATAATACAAATTATTTAAATACAAATAATTAACCTTTACCAAGTAAAGATTAATATTCTAACACACCCCCTTAAGCTTTACTTGGGGAGTTTACATCAAACCCTTCAATGGGTTGTAAACTAAGACTTTTACAATGAAGTTGGAATTTGTCTTTACATAGAGGCTTAGTGAGAATGTCAACAACATGATCTTGTCCTTTGCAGTAGAGAATACAAGCTTTCTTGTCTTCAATTTGTTCCTTAATGAAGTGATGTTGAAGAGAAATATACTTGGTCCTTGTATGGAAGATTGAATTCTTTTCCAGGATAATGGCACTTTGATTGTCACAATACAAAGGTGTTGGATCTTTTGGAGGTAGCCCTAAGTCTTAAGTAATCTTTGTAACCAAAGAGCTTATTTAGATGCATTAGTACAAGCTTTACACTCAACTACCATGGAACCAAGAGAAGTAGATTATTGTTTTTTACTATTCCAAGAAATTGCACTTGAACCAACAAAGAAACAATAACCACAAGTATATTTCCAATCATTGGGATCTCCCCCCAGGTCTGAATCAGTATATCATTTTAAAAGAAAATCTCAATTTTAATCATAAGATAAACCAACATTAATAGTACCTTTAACATACCTCAAAATTATTTTTGCAACTTTGAAATGAGTTTTTTAGGTTTAGACATAAATCTAGAAACCAAACCAACACTATAAGAAATATTGGATCTAGTAAGAGTTAAATAATTTAAACTTTCAACTAGTTATCTATATAAAGTAGCATCAACAAAAGAAGTTTTCATATCAATCATTAGTTTAGTTCCTAATTCACAAGGAGTATACTAATGATTAGCATCATTAATTTTTAATTTATCTAGAAGATCTTGAGCATATTTACTTTGATATAGAAAGATAACTTTAGTTGTTTGCCAAATTTGCATACCCAAAAAATAATGTAAGAGTCCTAAATCAGTCATTTAAATTTTTTGATTGAGTTGAGACTTAACTTCAAAAATCAAACTATTAGAATTTGAAGTGATAATTAAATTATCAACATATAAAATAATAATCACAATAAAAACTTCACTATGCTTAATATATAAATTAGGATCATTTTTGCTTGTAATAAAACCCTGAGAAATAAAGAAACCATTGAATTTAGAATACCATTCTCTAGGAGATTGTTTTAATCCATAAATAGATTTCTTTAACTTACAAACTAAATTTTCATTACCTTGCTTAACAAAACCAGGAGGTTGAGACATATAAATTTCTTCATGCAAATCGCCATTTAGAAAAGACTTTTAACATCCATTTGATGAATAGGCCAATGCATATGAGAAGGTAAAGCAAGAACAAGTTTAATAGTAGGCATTTTAGCAACATGAGAAAAAGTTTCATTATAATCAAGGCCTCCTTGAGAAAAACCTCTAGCAACTAATCTAGCTTTAAACTTACTAACTTCATTATTAGCATTGAACTTAGTTTTATATAACCATTTAAAAGAAACAAGATTTTTACCTTGAGGTAAAGGAAGTAAATCCCAAGTTCGATTAGCAATCAAAGCATCATATTTGGGTATGTGTAGGATCATGAGGGGCCAAAAAGTGGCGATATGAAAAAAATTGCCTTCTCCACTCACCTAAAAACGTGAAAAATCCGTGTTAACATTTTGCTTGTCTTGGATGTCAGTACATCTGGCCATGGCAAAAAACCCAACCAAATCGGATATTCGATATCAATAAAATATATATTATATTATATATGATATATTATATATTATATATTATATATTATATATTATATAATATACAATATATTATATATAAAACACATGGCATAAAAAAATTTAGGAATCAGATATTTGATTCCTGTGGGTATTTTTATACCCACTGGGACAGCTCGTGGGTCATTTTTTACCCACGGGCTACACGAAAGGCATAAAATCCGATATCGGATTTGAGTGTATATCTGATTTGGGGGCAATTTTTTTGTCAATTTGTCATCTAAGGTATGATTTTATTACACTTTTGTTATTTTTTGTCAATTTTTTTGAATTTTTATTTGTTTTTCAATTTTTTTTATAGAAACTAGGTTTTTTCATTTGAAATACATTGTTCTTTCAAATTTTTTGATTAAATTAAAATTTTTGAATTCAATTAGGTTAAATGGGGGATAACAATGATAATCATGAACAATGACAACCACCACAACCACCAAACCCTTTGTTAGCAAATCCTCCATTACCAAACCCCCCCTCAATTCAAGATTTAATTGGTCAAAATTTGAACCAATTGAGGGGTATTACAAATATTGACAGTAGAATCCCTCATCTATCCCCAATGCTAGATCCTCTTAATGCCATAATAAACAATGTAAAAACCATCACCATGGAGAACAATGTTGCTCTTTTGTGGCAAGAGTCCATGAGGAATAGATATGCAAATGGTTTGACCTATGATCAGGTCAAGGAGTTTGAGATATCCAAAGTTGATATCGCCGAATTGTTTATCAATCCCCACACTAGACAACCTGTAGATGTGAAAAAAAAACTTTCCATCAAATGGTGTCAAAATAAAGATATTGTAAATAGCTTTTGGGATCATTGGTGGATGTTTTTTGATAGACCACCCAACAAGAATCTTGATGTCTTGTTTTATTTCATTAAACAATTGTATGTTGAGTTTATTTTGTGCAAGCATGTCAACTACTTTGACATCAAGCCTTTCCAGGGTGTGGGTTTAGGTATGCCTCAAGATAGACCTGGGGTAGTTTGAGTATTATAGGGCCCATATGTTCCCCCTCCTCCCGTTGATCCCCCACCTCTAGTACAACATCCATATATCATTGTTGAGGTAGTGTCACAGGCTATATCGACTATTTACTCTTTGAGTAGCCTTTTGGTTTCTTAGGCTACGACACTAGCTTAGCCTTTTAGTGATGCTAGCAGTGGATTTGATGGTGCTGACACATCCTCTTCGGGTCCACATATTTGTGTGTCGCATACTTGTGCTATGTGTGGGAAACTATGCATAGGTCCTATTGATTATGAGGTGCATGATATGCTCGATGCACCAGAGGTGATGATAGGGACTGGAGGATACCCTGGAGAGTCCTTGCATGCTATAGGTGAGGAGGTACCTTCATCATACATTGACGATGTAGTGGTAAGACTTGTAATTTCATAGTGCAGTTTATTTTAAATGAATATTTATAAGAAGATAGTATTAAGTACTAATGTTTATATGCATGGTCTATTTAACAGTTGATGATTGAGGAGGAGTTAGCACAAGTCCATGATGGCACCTTCACAGCCATTTCATTTGGCCTTGACATCTATATGGTACATATATTATTGCACCTTGTCATTTACATTTTTTATTTTACATACATGATCATCATTTAAATTGTTATTAATTAAATTATATAGTAACTTGCATGTTTATCTTATTTTACTCTTGTAGGACACAAGTAGCGCGAGTGTGGTGTCGCACAATTCGGGCTCCGTTAGTGCAGTTGAAGACAAGGGAAAGGTAATTGAATGAAAACATGTTATAATTAAGAGTTTAAATAACTTATAATAATTATACGTCTACATAGATTGATAGTTTCACATACTTGTCATCTTTGTGTACAAAGAATTGTTTGCTTCACATCCTTGTTGACTGCACCCACTATACCTGAAGAAGTGGAAGAGATGCCTCAAGTACGTCTGTTTATTTTATTTTGTGTTTATTAGATATAATTCGTTCCTATCATCGACAATTATATGCTAGCTTGAATCAATGTTATGTTTGTGAACATATGTAGGTTGTCTATGAAAATCTTGATGACACGCCTGCTCTAGCAAAGACATTATAGTTCAATGTATATTGATTTTTATGTTAACTTTTCGAATGTAAATTATATAATTTAACTAATCTCAATTGTGGTTTGATTTTTCTTGTACAAGATCCTTTAGAGACGAGCAGTGTTGGGAAGAGGATCAATTTTGATGATCCAGCAGTAGTTTAGGATGCTATAGAACATTTTGGGATACTTACATGTCTATTTGGCATGTATATTTTGTATATGGACATACATTTACATATATCGACATACATTTTGTTTGAGTTGGCGTATATGCCATTTTTGTATATGGACATACACTTGTAATTATTCAACATTTTGATACATAGAAGTTGAGATTTGATATAACTTGTTATTCATGTGCATGGTGTCATTATTTTAAACTTTAATCGTCAATCCAATATATAATAATGGTTAAATAATGAACAATAGAATGTTGTTTGTATAATCTTGAGATTCTATATAATTTGTTCCATCTAAATCTTTAGTGTTAAATTTGGTTGCTTTTGGTAACTTCACCAAATTTAATGACCATATTGATATTATTTTTAATCATAACATAGATACTTAGTAATGACAAATTAAAAGTAGCAAAGCATCTTCTACAGCAGAATGCAATTTTTTCATAATCGATTGGTTACATTTAGCAACAATCCCACATTATTAAAGCCATCTCAGCAGGGAGATACTATGAAGAGGTCCATTTCTACATGTTGCCTATTAAATTTAAGGTTTAAATATATGAACTCTAAACATAAACTTGTTTTGACTGTCATTCAGCTACTGAAATACAAAATTTACCTTCCTTTCTTTTACCATCACGTGCAAAATATCTCCAACCCCCACTGAATATTGTAGGCATATTGTGCTTCATAATGCATTGTAACATCGGTTCCAATACGTCTGATTAGGAATTCTTACCCTAGGCATGCTCTTGTTTTTCCCCCCCACTCGGTTTAATGCTCAAGGCCATACCCTACTGGCATTGTCCCTTGAGCGCCCCAAGTACGAAAAAATGTCAAAATTTGACAAGTTGTATCTCAAAATTTGTGGCACCTGCAAATGATCTATTTGAACCTACAGGGTCACGTGAGGGTTCCTACAATATCATATCTTGGATTTTCAAGATTTGGAGCTGTATACATCTAAAAAGGGTCTGAAGATAATTAATTTAATAAGCAATTATTTAATTAATCTCCCTCCCCAATTTAATTAAATTCACTAAGCAATTTGATTAAATCTCTCATTCATCTACTTATTAATAAATCTAAGGATTTATTTAATAGGTTCATTTCACCTCTTTGATTAATTAATTCAAATTAATTAATTCCCTCATCCAAAATCATTTCTTCTAATCCCCTAATTAATTAAAACAAATCAATTGTGAGTTGTTGAGATTAATTATCCTTTTCATATTATTTGAATTTCTAAATTCAAATTCTCCTAACTTCTACCACTCCTAAACCTAACTATTCCTAAACCTAACCCATTCTACCTACCACCATGTCCCCTTTCATCCAACATCTTCTAGAACCTTTGTGACACTTGTCACTAAGTGTTCCCTTTCATCCTACCTCTTCTAGAAGCCTCTTGACACTTGTCACCATAGAGATGACAGATGTTCCCTTTAATCCAACCCCCTTTGCCAACCTCCTCCAATTTAACCATTGATATCTTCAGATCAATCTTGACTGTTGATTCTTGCCACATCACCCCTAGACTTGGAAAATCCTATAAATATACCTCATTTTGGAGCAATATGGGTCCCAATTTAATTTCATGTCCTAGTTTCATGACCCAATTTCATATCATTTGTGATTCCATCTCATTCTTATCTTATGCATTGTTATTATAGGCATCTAGCTTATAGTTTATCAGTTTTTAGCAATGTTATCATGCTCAATTTTAGCTTAAATCTTGGCTTAATCATGCTACATCAATCATTCATGTATCTTAATCATGCTATTCTTGCTAGATCATGCATTTTCATCTTTAAAATCCTCCATCTAAGTGTAGTCAAGTCACTAGAATATGCATAATCAGATCTGAGAGCATTTTTCATACTCGCATTTACTAGGAGGCAATAAGCTGATTAGCTATGGTTTTGTCTTTCTTTGATTTAAATATTCTAACCATGCTTGTAATGATTTATTGAGTGCATTGTGGTTGCAGATACAGGTACACTTCACAGAGCACAACAGGAGCAATTTTCGCAGGGCAACGATTTTTCAATTGATAAAAAAATCGTCAGTTTCATTCAATGAAAATTTGCCACGGATCCAATTTCTCATTTTGCTCGTCCTAGGTGCAAACCATCAATTCCAACATGTTTTCTTAGGCATTCTTACCCTAGGCATGGTCTTGTTCCCCCCCCCCCCCCACTTGGTCGAACGCTCAGGGCCATACCCTACTGGCGTTGTCCCTTGAGCGCCTAAGTGTGAAAAATTGCCAAAATTTGACAGGTTGTATCTTAGAATTTGTGGCACCTACGAATGACCAATTTGAACCTACAGGGTCATGTGAGGACTTCTTACAATAGCCTATCTCAGATTTTCAAGATTCAGAGTGGTTTTTGTAGGGCAAAAATTTTTTAATTGAGGAAAAAATCATCAATTTCATTCAATGAAAAGTTGCCATGGAGCCAATTCTCGTTCTGCTCATCGTGGGCGTGAACCGTCAGTTCCAACACATCTAGTTAGGCATTCTTATCCTATGCATGCTCTTATTTCCCCCTCAAATTGATTGAACTCTCAAAGCCATACCCTATTGTGTCGTCCCTTAAGCGCCCTAAGTGTGAAAAATTGTCAAAATTTGATAGGTTGTATCTCTGAATCTATGGCACCTGTGAATGATTTGTTTTAACCTACAGGGTCACGTGAGGGCTGGCTACATTAGACTACCTCAGATTTTAAATATTTGGAGTTGTTTTCATAGGGCAGCGATTTTTCAATTAATGAAAAAATCGTTAGCTTTATTCAATGAAAACTTGCCACGGAGCCAATTTCTCGTTCGGCTCATCATGGGTGAGAACTGTCAATTCCAACACATCTAGCAAGGCATTCTTACCCTAATCATGAACATCCCCCCCCCACTCGGTCAAACGCTCAAAGCCATACCCTACCGATGTGGTCCCTTAAGTGCAAAAAATTATCAAAATTTGAAAGGTTGTATCTCAAAATTCATGGCACCTATAAATGATATGTTTGAACCTACATGGTCACATGGTCACATGAGGGTTTCCTACAATAGCCTATTTTGGATTTTCAATATTCAAAGCAGTTTTCGTAGGGCAGCGATTTTTCAGTTGACAAAAAAATTGTCAATTTCATTCAATGAAAAGTTGCCACATAGCCAATTTATCATTTTTCTCACCGTTGGTGCAAACCGTCAGTTCCAACACATCTGGTTAGGCATTCTTACCCTAGGAATTCTCTTGTTTCCCCCCCCCCCCTTGGTCGAATGCTCCGGGCCATACCCTATCGACGTTGTCCCTTGAGCACTCTAAATGCACAAAATTGTCAAAATTTGATAGGTTTTATCTCAAAATTTGTGGTACCTGCAAATGATGTGTTTGAACCTACAGGGTCACATGAGGGCTTCCTACAATAGCCTACCTTGGATTTTCATGATTCAGAGCGGTTTCGTAGGGCAACGATTTTTTAATTGACAAAAAAATCATCATTTTCATTCAATGAAAAGTTGTCACAAAGCCAATTTCTCATTCTACTCATCATGGGCACAAATTGTCAGTTCCAACACATCTAGTTAGGCATTCTCTTTCCCCCCCCCCCACTTGGTCGAACACTCAGGGCCATATCCTACTGGTGTCATCTCTTGAGCGGCCTAAGTGCGAAAAATTGTCAAATTTTGACAAGTTGTATCTCAGAATTTGTGGCATCTGTGAATGGTTTTTTTGAACCTACAGGGTCACAAGAGGGCTTCCTACAATATTTTGTCTCAGATTTTCAAGATTTGGAGCGGTTTTTTTGTAGAGCGGTGATTTTTTTAGTTGATGAAAAAATCATCAATTTCATTCAATGAAAAGTTGCCATGGAGCCAATTTCTCATTCTGTTCATCGTGGGCACAAATCTGTTAGATGTAATGACAGTTCCAAAGACACTGAGAGGGGGGGGGGTGGTGAATCAATGTCTAACTGGTTTGTGGAATATTTGAACTTATTTATAACTTTGCAACCCAAATTAATGTACACGTAAACAAGTAATAATGCAGTAAAGAGAAATAATAGAGACAACATAAATGCACACCATAACACAAGATATTTTGGCGAGGAAAACCGGTAAGGGAAAAACCTCGGTGGGATTTGTGATCCACAATATTTACTCACTGGCCAATATGAATAAATATTACTTACAATAGGGGCCTACACATGCAGGAAGGCCAACAGCCTAGAGCTCACTGCTCAATGAAAGAGTCTCACTGACTACAAAATGGATAATTAAATCCAAGACAATGTACTACTCAAAATAGCATCTGCAATGCTTGATTCAGTACCGGTTTAAGCTATATTAGAAACCATAACCAAAAACATGCCGGTGAATGATATTCACTCACATAACCTATCTACCTTATTACAAAATCTTTTCTCTATCTTCTACATAATACCATATAAAAAATGACCTATAAGATCTCATACATATATGAGTCTTTACAATACATCATGTCGGCTTACAAATAATTAATTACATTTACAATACAATTCATATAAACAAAACTTGTCTCATGTCGGCTTGAGTGCCGATATGCTTCATTGTCGGTGTAAACTAGATGCCGATGAATTAACTTTGTTGTGCCTACCGGTGCCGGTAGATGATGTCTGCGTTGCCGGTAAAACTGTAGAATCATGTTACCAGTTGGTTTCCATCAATGACAACATCAACCATTCTCATTAGAATGTAGAATGCCAATAGAATCATCGGTTCCAACATATCCAGTTAGGTATTATTACCCTAAGCATGCTCATGTTTTCCCTCCACTCGGTCAAACGCATAGGGCCATACCCTACCGACGCCATCCCTTGAGCATCCTAAGTGCAAAAAATTATCAAAATTTGATAGGTTGCATATCGAAATCCGTGGAACCTCTGAATGATATGTTTGAACCTATAGGCTCACGTGAGGGTTGCATACATATCTTGTCTCAAATTTTCAATATTCGGAGCTGTTTTCATAGGGTAGCGATTTTTCAATTGACAAAAAAATCATCAATTTCATTTAATAAAAAGTTGCCATGGAGACAATTTCTCATTCTGCTCATCATGGGCGAGAACCCTTGGTTCCAACACATCCAATTAGGCATTCTCACCCTAGGCATGCTCCTATTTCCCCCCCCACTCGGTCGAACACTCAGGCCCATACCCTACCGGTGTCGTCCCTTGAGCATCCTAAGTGGGGAAAAAATGTCAAACAAGCCTATATTAAATGATAATGAGGATGAAAAGGATAAATATAGACTAACAAGCCTATATTAAGTTGTAATGAATTTAGAGAAGTAGTAATGATCATGATCATCAATATTTGCATATATTCTAGACACATAATTACCATTAGACTTAGATGTGACATCCATGAACATACATAATTGGGCCATACACATAAGATTTGTTAGTCTATGTGTCTTTTTTCATCATTATCAATACTACACAAATGTACTCATGTATAAATACATTGTATATCATCAAAACAACTAAACCACTTTACTCATGTACAAATACATTATATATCATCAATACAACTACACCAATGTGCTCATATGCAAATACATTGTACATATTTTTACTCATGTACAAATATATCATATATCATTGTAACAAAGTTACATAAAGTACATATACAAATACAACATCCCACTTCAGGTGCATCAGATATCCTCATGTCCTAAGAGCCAAGCTTATGTAGAGCAATTCTTGCATATAAATGAAGACCAACATAAGCAACATGAACAACAACAAAAAGACCTACATTTTTAAGAATTGTTAATCTACACATTAAAAAAACATGATAATAAATGGAGAGGTGGGGTTGTATGCCATGAAGATACTTCCTTTCAAATTATATTGAGTTTACCCACTACGTTAATGCAAAAATCATGATGCAATAGTATTGTATATCATTAAAAACACTTGCACTTTTAAGAATTGTTAATCTACATATTAAAAAAATGAACATAAATGTTTTATGATCATTATTTGAAATTAAATGCATGATAATAAATGGAGAGGTGAGATTATATACTGTGAAGATACGTCCCTTCAAATTATATCGAGTGTACCCACTATGTTGATGCGTTAGTATTGTATATCATCAAAAAGACTTGCATTTTATAGAATTGTTAATCTACACATAAAAAACTTGAACATAAAGGTTTTATGATCATTATTTGAAATGAAATGCATGATAATAAAATAAGAGGTTGGATTAATGAAGAGGTCACATTATACGAATTATATCAAGTGTATCCACTACTTTGATGCATAAATCATGATGCAATAGTATTATTCATCAAAAAGACCTTCATTTTTAAGAATATTTCATATACACATAAAAAAATTGAACATAAAGGTTTTATGATCATTATTTGAGATGAAATGCATGATAAAAAATTAAGAGATAATAAAGACCTGCTACTCAAGTGTGCCTGAAGGGTCATCTTTTTGCCTAACAGTATCCAGTATTGCTTCATGATCAACACTAGTCACTGTCCATAGTTCTTTTGTCTTTGGTCTTGCTTGATGCTTCAATAACTTTACATTTGTAGCTATAATAAGGTGCAAATACATGAGAATGGTTTTGTCTCTCTCATAGTCTTCAAATGCAGGTATGTCATTCTTTCTAATCATGTATGTTTGCAACCAAGTTCCTACAACAACAACTAAACCTGTAGGATACATGAACCCAACATCATATGCCACTAGCTATGTTAGCTTCTTCTTTCCCTACACACACCATGCCGACCAATAGTTTGATCTCTCTTCATTCCCATGCAGTGCAACAACTACAAAAGCATGTCCTGGCTATAGAAGATCTGAAAGATGGTCATACTCAACTAAACTTTCCATTTCATCATTTGGCATGGATATTGTTTGAGATAGAGGAGATAGATATTATGGAACCCACATATCAACCAACTCACTCGACTCACACTGATCCCAATCACATTGAGCATAAATCTTACAAAAAAAAGCCAATTCTCATGTCTAAATGGTCCATGTACTTGTATTTGAGCTACAAAATGAATGCATCTTTGAAGAATCTTTAATTGTTTGATAATCCAATCTATCTCCCACTGTGCCCTCCTCAACCAACCAAAATAATTTGTGCACTATTGAATCAAGAGTCCCTCCCTGTGACATTGTTGAACTACACCAATCAACAATAAAATGTGCATTACAAAATTTTGCACCTGAAATCCTCAATTGCTCCTTAACTAGAGCTCTCTTCAAACATGCACATACTCCATCATGCTCCCCCTTCCCATGCCCTTCTTCAAAAAAACTTCAAATATGAGGTGCACGCCTCTCTACATGCATTATAATCAACCAAACTCATGTTCGTTATCCTCATGAAAGCACGAAATAAATTTTGGCAACCCACCACATTGTGAGCACTTCTCATTCAAACAATTATTTCTATAGAAATAGCATCCATTATCTCTAGGAATAAAAATAGATCTAGCAAGTCTCTTGATGATCTCGGAAATTGCATTGCACCACACTCTTGCAACATATCGTTAGTATGCATCATAGAATGAATATAGCATAAAAGTTCATGGTACATTGAAAACTCCAAATGGTATTTGCAATAACAAGTATTATGAATCTTAAGAGGTACACAATAAAATGGCTTCAAAAATTCAAAGGACTTTTGAGATATTTGCAAAGTTGGATGTGTTTCACAAAAAAAATTGTACAGCATTGTTTGACTTGATTCCAAGAAATATTTGGGATGCGGTACGGGGTCTTAGTTGTCGATTCTTAACTTTAAAACGTCCTTTACATTGGGTAATGCTCTACAATTAGAGTTCTAAATTTATTTATTTTCCTCCTTCACATTGTTAGTCAACTTCTTATCAACACGTGGAAGCCTCCCACCAAAATCCCATGTATCATGTTGAAGGGGATCATCGAGTATTTCTCTTCTTGCAAGTGCTCTATCCAAAGTTTTATGATTTATGTTCAAATCAACACAAGTTTGTCTAATAAAGTGATCCTTCCTCAAATGATGGCTTACTAAGGAGGTTGTAATTAATCTTCAAGTGGCTCTCTTATCCTTTTCCTTTCTATTCTTTCCAATAGAATTGAGAGCATTAAAAATATTTTTGACAATAATAAAAAATTCTCCATTTTCTTATTCATACGAATCTTCAATTTGGCAAGCAATGGTCTCATCATTTTGCATCTTTAACAATTGAATAAAAAGTTGGCATTGCTCAATCAATGTCTTATTGGTAAAATATTGGTTGAAAAGTTGTGTAGCCCACAATTGAACAGTTCATGTTGACCTCTTGCCTTCAAGATTGGAAATAATGTTCTCATCAATTTTAAGTAACCATTTTGGGGTTCTTGAAGGTCTTGAATTTGGAATTTGTCTTTCATCCATGAGAGGGTCTTCATTTCTCATGTAATTTGGTGTTACATATTGTTCACTTGGTTGAACAATTCCACCTTCAATGTCAAAATTTCCCAAATTTTCACCTCCAATGTCAATTCCCAAATTTTCACCTTCAATATCAACACCCAAATTTTCACCTTCATTGTCAATTCCCACATTTTCACTTTCAATTCCCACATTTTCATTCACAAATTCAATATCATGTTGTACATTTTCAATATCTATTTCAACATTGTCATTCCCAAATTGAATATCATGTTCAACATTTCCAATATCAAAATCTACATTTTCATTTTTATTATCAATAACTTGCTCAACATTTTCAAATTCAATTTCCTCTTCACTTGAAGTAACACTTGCAAAGGCTTCACCAATATTTGACATACCTTGTCTTCTCCTCCTATGACCTCTATCTATTTGTCTATATACTTGAATTTTCTCATTTGAAATCTTTCTTTTACATTTATGCTTTTGACGATTGTTGCTCCCCATTATACCTCCACAAAGATTCTCCTAAATGATTGACAATGACAAATTTGTTTACAAGAATCTCTCAAAAGATCAATTTTGGCACTTTCTATTTGAAAACCCATGATTGTCACCTGCAACATGAATGTATGGGGCGTTGGAATGCACAAAAAAACCCACAAACCTATTTTGTGTGGTCCACATATCATATATCTGATATTTATACATATTTTTTCTATGCTACCCAAAATTTTAGTTGGCGCCCATTTTTTTGAACATTGGCGCCTTAATGGAAACAAGTTGGATATCAGATTAATATCTGATATCCAAATTGTTTACATATAGGCAAAGTGATAGAGATACTTGAGGGAGATAGGGAGAGGAATATATATATATATATATATATATATATATATATATATATATAGAGAGAGAGAGAGAGAGAGAGAGAGAGAGATGGGGGAGGAAGGAGAAAGGGAGAGAGAGTGAGAGAGAGAGGGGCTCATATGGTGTCTTAAAGGCTCATATTGTGTTCTAACACATGTGTGGGCACTTAAGACCCCATATGACCCCTATCAACACCATATGACCCCTTAGCACACCATATGACCCCTTTTAACATCCTAGTAAACAACACAACCCCTTATGAAACCATATGATCCCTTAGGACAATAAGATGTCCTAAGGGGTCATATGGTGTCCTAAGGGGACATATGTTGTCCTAAGGGGTCATATGGTGTCCTAAGGGGGCATATGTTGTCCTAAGGGGTCATGTGTTGTTCTAACACACGTGTGGGCCCTTAGGACATCATAAGACCCCTTTTAACATCCTAATACATGACATGATCATTTATGACACCATGTGACACCTTAGATCAATATGATGTCCTAATGGGTCATATGATGTCCTAAGGGGATGTATGGTTCCCTAAGGAGTCATATGGTGTACTAACACATGTGTGGGCCCTTAAGATCCCATATGACCCCTAATGAAACTATATGAGCCCTTAGGACACCATATGATCCCTTTTAACATCCTAGTACATGACATGACCCCTTATGACACAATATGACCCCTTAGGACAATATGATATCCTAATGGGTCATATGGCATCCTAAGGGGTCGTATGGTGTCCTAAGGGGTCATCTAGTGTTCTAACACATGTGTGGGCCCTTAGGACATCATATGACCCCTAACGACATTGTATGACCCCTTAGGACACCATATGACCTCTTTTAGCATCCTAGTACATGACATGACTCCTTATGACACCATATGACCCCTTAGGACAATATGATGTCCTAATGGATCATATGGTGTCCTAAGGGGTCGTATGATGTCCTAAGGGGTCATACGGTGTTCTAACACATGTGTGGGCCCTATGACCCCTAACGATACTATATGACCTCTTAGGACACCATATGACACCTTTTAACATCCTAGTATATGACATGACCCCATATGACCACTTAGGACAATATGATGTCCTAATGGGTCATATGGTGTCCTAAGGGGTCATATGGTGTTCTAACACATGTGTAGGCCCTTAGGACACCATATGACCCTTTTTAACATCCCAGTACACGACATGAACACTTAGGGCAATCTGATGTCCAAATGGGTCATATGTTGTCCTAAGGGGTCATATGGTGTCCTAAGGGGTCATATGTTGTTCGAACACATGCATGGGCCCTTAGGACTATTGGAAATTGACACTCATTGGATTCATATGTTGTCATTGATGGCAACAAGATTCTCTAGAAGGCATATGCCAACAGATACCGACATTTGGAGGCATACATCGACAGATACCGACATTGGAGTAATCAGGGTCATCACTAACATCGGCACTGACATCCAACACTTCAGTGAAGCCAACATCAGTCTGGGATCCGAAAGGTTTTATTTGTAAAATCATTTTATAATTATTGTATAGGGTTGACATTGAATATCTTTTGTATTGTAAGCCAGCATAAGGCATATTGTTTGTATAGGGTATATAAGTCAGTTTGTTAGGTCATTTTGAAATATGACAAGGGAGTAGAATAAGGTGATGCGAAGGATATGTAGGTCATTTTGTATGCAAAAGTAATCATGAAATGATCAGTAGATGGTTTGTAAATCATTCTTGGAGGAAAGGAGATACTGGTAGAAAGGTTTAGGTTTATGAACCGATACAAAGCAGAGCTCTAACCGAAAATCTTTTTGGCATTGCAGATGCATTTTTTGAGTTCACCATTATTGTTTTACCTTAGCAGAAGCTTGTATTTAGTGATACTTTTCTGTGTTGAGAAGTGTGATCTAGGAAGTGTGCCTTCCTGCATATGCAGGCCCCTATGCTATGTAATATCTTTCATATGACTAGTAAAATTGATATTGTGGGTCACAAATCCCACTGTGGTTTTCCTCTTTGAGGTTCTCCACGTATAAATTCAGTGTGTTATGGTGTTCATTCATGTGGCTGGTTTATTTACTTCATGTTATATGTTTCTTCATTTACCAGTTTATATGTGTATGTTATAAAAATTTGAAATCTTGTATTACCGATAGAACACTGATTCAACCCCCCCCCCCCCCCCCCCCTCTCAGTGTTCTTGGATTCCAACAATTGGTATCAGAGCCTGGTACCTTAGAGGAAGTTTAATAGCTTGAGGAAGATCATGAAAATGGAATCATTGAGCATGGCTATGGAGAAGCAACTTCATATGGCACTTGAGGATTATGATGCTAAATTCATTCTTGTTCTGCAAGATTGGTTATCATCCAATCAAGCTAAGAGGAAGGAGCTTTTGCAAAACCAGGATGATGAAGAGAAAAATGTACTTAAGGAACAATGTCAGAAACTGAATCAAGCAAACATGCTCATGAAAAATGAAATGCAAGACCTGACTATGAGGATGCCAAAAGATGTTGAGGACAGAAAGAAGAAGGAAGAAAATCTTGGTATATCTCTGAAGAACAAATTTGAAGAATGTGGTAGATTGGCTCATGAAAATAATCTATTGAGAACTGATTTGGTACAATCCCGAAAAAATGAACAAGAGATAGAGAGACAAATAATGACTCTAAGAGATGATCTAACTACTGTGAGTATAAAGAAAAATTCAAGATTAGTGCTGCATAGTTGGATGATTTATTGAAAAGACAATGACAGAGTGAAGATTCTAGAGGACTTGGATTTGTACAAGGTGAAAGCTCTGGTACTACAAATGAAGATCAGAAAACTTGTATGCAGAACTCAGCGGACCAGAGGAAATTGGTAAGGTAATCTAATGCTTACAAATTCAATGGTAGACATTTTGTTTGTAATAAATTTGGGCATATGACTAGACAATGTAGAAATAGAACAAATCAAAAGTACAATTCAGTTCCCCATCAATGCACAAATTGCAAGAAATGTGGTCATAAATCAGAAGATTGTAGAATGAATTTTAAGTGTCATGCATGTGGAAAGTTTGGACATTTGGCTAATCAATGCAGGTCAAGAAATGACACCAGATATGTCAAAGAAATTCAAAATAACAATGTTACATGTTATGCATGCAACAAAATACGTCATATTGCTAAGTACTATAGAAGCAAGACTACACCGGTTAGCAATGATAAAGAAAATGAGAAAGGAAAGAAGAAGGTAGACAAAATACAACAAGATCACACCAAGAGATGGGTTAAAAATTCTGAAGAACCAAGTGGAGATGCAACATTGGTAACTGCAGCATTAACTCCACTGGTAGAACAGAGCATTCCTGCGTTGGCAGGAAATTCAACTGGTAACTGAGGCATACGCCTTAGGGGTTGGAAAATTTATTGAAAATATTGCATATTCCTTAGAAGAGATCTAGAGAGTGGTATTGATCATTGATGGAGGTTTATCTAACATAAAACTATGAAACCGACATCCGGTAGGGCGCACCGCTAAGCATTTATGATAGTAATGAATTAGGGTTTACTCATTGATAAAAAGGAAAAATGGACTCATTTTCACTCACCCAACACTCAAACAAACTAGAGTGAAGAAAAGGCAAATCATAGGTGATCAAGAGAAAGCAAAGGCATTCCAAAGGATTTCCAACAGTTATCTGAGAAGTAATCAAGATCTTTCAACTGACGACTGTTATCCAAGTATTTCTTTGAAATGGCATCCAGATCATCATTTGCTCCTAATTTCATTGTGAATCCCACTGTTGAGGTTAAGGATATGCTTAGACCTTTTTTCAAGGAAGCTCCCCAAATTGCTATGAAGGAAGACTCCACTAGCACATTTTCGAGGGTTCTCGATGGCGTGGTTTATGTGGAAGATGTCTGGGCCTATATTCACTGCACCTTGGAGGATTTAGACACTAAGGAAATCAAGGGAATGTATCAATCTAAGATACTAGGCAACTTGGAAACAAGCAAGCCGAAATATCAAATCATTGAAGACCTAAGGTTAATCGAAATCTTGTATATACCAAAATTCAAGGACGAAGTGATCAGATATGTTCTGAGCAGGGTCCATAATGAATTCATCTGGCTGGACTGGTCTCACATGATCACTAAAGAAGCAATTTAGGTGGTCACCGACTTACCCAAAGTTGGACAAGAACTAGGAAAGAAGATCTCTAACACTGCGATTGAGAAGCTCACTGGCACAACCCATGATGGAAGATCAATGAGGGTCAACACCATCAAAGATACAAATGTAAAATTTGCCAGCATGTTCATTGGCTACAAGGTAACTCAATCAATTCGATTGAACTCTGTTGCCAGTTCTTGTATCTATGTTGTATATCAAATGATAAAGAATAATGAAAAGTATGACTTATGTGAATGGTTAAGGAGTGAATTAATGTTAAATCTTGGCAAGATCAAAGGTGTTAAGAAAGGAACTTTCTGGTTTGGCAATCTTATTGTCTTCTTGATGTTATACTTCATGAATGAGCTACCAAGTTTGGGAAAGAAACGTTGGGCTCATGACATATCGGTAGGTATGCAGATCAAAGATTCAATCATCGGTCTTGGCAGTAACATGGATGAGAATCTTTGGGGCTACTTTAAAAATTTTCAAGAGAAAATGAGACTGGGGGAGAGAATCTCCAAACACATTGTGGAGAAATACTCCACTGATATTTGCTTCATGGTAAAAATAGATGAGATACTGATGGAAGAAGTGGAACCTAGAACAATATGGGTCACTAAATTGGGGTATGAAGTAGATGAGAACATCTGTTAGGACCTGGGAAGGACAACTGAGAGGGGGGGGGTGAACCAGTTGTCAACTAGTTGTCAATAAATTATAATCCAAATGCAAATTATTCCAACTTAAACTTAATGTCGGTAATCCAAACTTAAGTGTCGGTAAAACAAATTAATAGATATAGCAGTACCGATTTAATTTAATGCATGAAACATAAAGAGAAACAACATCCAAAACAAATGACATAGAGATTTTGATGTGGAAACCCTGTAAGGGGAAAAACCACGGTGGGAAACCTTACCCACAATCAGATGATACTACTCTAGATAGTAAGTGTATACAAATGGGGTATACACATGCAGAAAGGCCAACTGCCTAAAGCTCACTGCTCAATCACAAAATAGGAGTCACACTGACTACAATTGGATGGTTAAATCCCATGATAATGTACTGCTCAAAATAGCATCTGCAATGTTGGATTTAGTACCTATTTAAGCTTTGAACATGAGTGTCAAACACCTTCATAACCTTCCTTCAACCTTCAAATAATGTCTGCGTGATTCGCACAAGGATCTACTTATTTTCGCTCTTCAATATTCGAACACACTCATACCATATCCCATATCCCAATCTTCAATAAGATCTTACAATAATTTATACAAAACCTAAGACCAAATGTGTAGGTCAGCTCACTAAAGATATTACAATTAAAATCAATTACAAATAAGTCTTGATGCGATGCAATATGTCAGCTCAATACATTTACCAAATAAACAATTTCCAAAATGTGTCGTGCTCATCTAGAATAGATAACATTTACCAGTCCATAACCTAGACCTATCTATCGGTAAAGGAAAATTTGTCAACCCGATTAGACCAATAAGCAAAACACAAAATCCAAACATCTAATCCATGTCTTCGACATAACCAAATGATCTCTAAATTATAGCAAGTCATCATCGCTGCCGGTGAACAATATATCTTGTTGGTGAACACATACCAGTGACTGTGCATAAGTGAATAACCATACTAGTGAACATAATGTAGACCTCCAAGAAGACAAGTGTTGACATCAATGACAAAACAAATGCAACACATGATGAAGCCATCCATAATACCAACAACATCTTGGAGCTATATGCTAAAATGTTGATTGATGCTCCTTTGGATGATAAGGTTGAACACTTTGGCATTGCAGAGGAGAAGTCTATTGAGGTTAAAATTGGTTTCAATAAGAAAAGGAGGGAAAAGAAAGACAAAATGTCTACATTTGTTCAAAATGTAATTCATGGGATAGATACAAAACTAGGTTCTAGATCTAAACTGGTAGATCCACTAGCAGCGGCTAGTGCTCCTGAGGTAAAGAGGCCTGAGACTTTCATTTATTCTATCACTTATGACTCTGATCTAGAGGATAATCAACCTCTTGCATTCAGAAGGGTATAGAGGAATAAAGCTGACAATCCTCTAGTAGAAGAGAAGAAGGTGGAACCAAGGAGGAAGCTAGTAAGAAAGGTAACAACATCATCCACTCCTCCGACAAGCTCAGAAGAGGCAGCCTGCTCCATCCGCTCCTACAACCCCCAACAAGAAGAAAAAGAGTGTGATAGATGAAGCAATTGAATCTAGTAATGTTACTATCATCCCCCAATGACTTGTGCAGAATTGATAGATGAGGTAACTAAAGATGGAATTTTGAAGAATGTGTCAAATTTATATGAAGATTTAGATGATAATGAGCAAAATGAAATGGAAGAAGCAATTTTATTACATTTAGACATATATAAGAAGACTTTGGTAGATATTTTGAAGGAAATTCCTTTATCATTGTATAATCAGTTAGATGCAAGGAGATTAGATGCAATCAAGAGGGACAAAGAGATTAAATAAGTTGAACTTTTGAGTATGTGTGGTTCTATAAATAATGAGGAAATGAAAAGATGTATAGAAGTTGCAAATACAACAATCTTTAGCAGCAAACCCCGACAAATCAGCTTAATGATGGGTAGAGTCAATGAAATAATAAATGAGACCAGAGATGGTTGGGCTAAATTCTTCCAAAAGAATCTTGATTTTCTCACTTCTCAAGAGGAATTTGCTAAGGCAATAGCTCCCACCATTCCAGATAGATCTAAAGGGAAAGGGATTTTGGGAAGTTCAAATCAAATTTTGAATGAACCAGTAGTTAAACCTAAAATTGATGAGAGTGTACAGACTAAACTAGAAGAGACAACATTTGTACAGTCTGAGAAAGGTAAAATAGATAATGAAGAGGATACTGATAGCATTGTGGATAATACTCTATCGGCAATAACAGATACTACACCAAGTGGCAAAGCCACTGATGCAAAAGAGGATGAGAAAAGGTATACACCGGGAGAATATAAGGAAAAGGAGACTGATAAAACACATAGTACCATACCGGTAATTGATTCCCCAACAAAACTTTTGGCAATTGATACTTTTCAAGTTGAGAAGAAATCAATCAAAAAGATGAGTCCCACAGAGCTAATGATGATGGCTACTCAAAAGCTAATGAAGGAAGAATCTGTAGACAAAGGAATAATAGATCAATCAGTAACAGTTTTGCATAGATCGATTCTTGATTGTATGATTCAAAATGAAGCAAGCCCTTCCAGCAAGCTTAAGGCATTGACAAAGCACATATCTAAAAACTTTCAATCATTACAGCAAATTTCCAACAGGAAAGCACTTGAAAGATTTACTCTGGCCAAGAAAGCTGCTTTTAACCAGATTATTGAGACGAAGAAGAGGAAGGTTGAAGAGAAACTTATACTTATTGAAAATTCTTTGAAATAGTGTACTAACATCTACAGGGTCTATTGTAAATAGAAATTCTTACAACAAATGTAGATAAGAGGATAAAGGAGTTACATGAACAGATTGCTAATATTGCTAATTCTTTTGATGGACCAAATTCACTTACAATATCCATTGATGGACAAATTTTGACTTTGGAGAACCAAATTTTTGCTTTTGAAAAGGAAAGAGACAAGATTATTCTGAGAGCAAGGAGTCTCAGAGGTTTGGTGAGTCCAAGATTGGATTCACTTGGTGTAAATAAGAGGGAATGCATGGATATGCTTGCAAAGCCCACACCGGTAGAAGTCACTGAGAAAGAAACAATTGCACATTTACTGAGTGGACTTGTATCCATATCTAAAACATTCAAAACCGGCTGGGATACCTATGTACAGTTTCTAGAGAAAGCTTAGCCAAAAATATTGAAATTGGTCAAGCTCCAGTAAAGTAATCTGTAATTATTCTTTCAATTCTTTCACCAGTCTTTGGCATTGATGCCAAAGGGGGAGTGTATATGTATGTGAAAAATGTATAATCCTAGGGGGATGATATTTGATAGAGTATATTGGAGATAGAGTCAATTAGCTCAGGGGGAGCATGTTTCAGTTAAACCAGAAGGGAATCCATTTTTCACATGAGTGTTGCCATCAATGCCAAAGGGGGACATTGTTGGCAATTGACACTCATTGGATTCATATGTTGTCATTTATGGCAGCAAGATTCTCTAGAAGGAATATACCAGTAGATACCATCATTTGGAGGCATACATTGACAGATACTGACATTGGACTAATCAGGGTCATCATCAGCACTAGTACCGACACTGACATCCAGCACTTCAGTGAAGCCGACATTAGTCTGGGATCTGAAAGGTTTTATTTGTAAAATCATTTTGTAATTATTGTATAGGGCCGATATTGAATATCTTTTGTATTGTAAGCCAACATAAGGCATATTGTTTATAGAGGGTATATAAGTCAGTCTGTAAGGTCATTTTGAAATATGACAAGGTAGCAGAATAAGGTGATGCGAAGGATATGTATGTAGGTCATTTTATATGTGAAATTAATATCATACAATGATCAGTAGATGGTTTATAAAGCATTCTTGGAGGAAAGGAGATACTGGTAGAAGGGTTTAGGGTTTATGAACCAGTATAGAGCAGAGCTATAACCAGAACTCTTTTTGGCATTGCAGATGCATTTTGTGAGTTTACCGTTACTATTTTATCTCAGTAGAAGCTTGCACTCAATGAGACTCTTTTGTGTTGAGCAATGTGCTCTAGGCAGTGTGCCTTCCTGCATGTGTAGGCCCCTATGCTATGTAATATCTTTGATATGGCTAGTGAATTGATATTGTGGGTCACAAATCCCACCGTGGTTTTACCTTTTTGAGGTTTTCAACGTATAAATTCAATGTGTAATGGTGTTCATTCATGTGGTTGGTTTATTTACTTCATGTTATATGTTTCTTCATTTACTAGTTTATATGTGTATGCTATAAAAAGTTAAAATCTTGTATTACCGGCAGAACACTGATTCCCCCCCCCCTCTCAGTGTTCTTAGATTCCAACAAGGACATCATATGACCCCTAACGACACCATATGACCCCCTAGAACACTACATGACCACTTTTAACATCCTAGTACACAACATGACCCCTTATGACACCATATGACTCATTAGGACATATATGATGTCCTAATGAGTCATATGGTGTCCTAAGGGATCGTATGGTGTCCTAAGGTGTCATATGGTGTTCTAACACATGTGTGGGCTCTTAGCACCCCATATGACCCATAACAACACCGTATGACCTCTTAGGACACCATATGACCCCTTTTAACAGCCTAGTACATGTCATGACCCCTTGTGACGCCATATGATCCCTTAGGACAATATGATATCCTAAGGGGTCATATGGTGTCCTAAGGGGTTGTATGGTGTCCTACAAGCTCATATGGTGTCCTCAGGGCTCATATGGTGTTCTAACACTTGTGTGTTCCCTTATGACACCATATGATCCCTTAGGACAATATGATGTCCTAAAGGGTCATATGGTGTCCTAAGGGGTTGTATGGTGTCCTAAGGTGTCATATGGTGTTCTAACACGTGTGGGCCCTTAGGACTCCATATGACCCCTAACAACACCGTATGACCCCTTAGGACACCATATGATCCCTTTTAATATCCTAGTACATGGTATGACCCCTTAGGACAATATGATGTCCAAATGGGTCATATGGTGTCCTAAGGGGTCATATGTTGTTCTAACACATGTGTGAGCGCTCAGGACATCATACGACTTCTAACAACACCATATGGCCCCTTAGGACACCATATGACCCCTTTTAACATCCTAGTACACGAAATGATCCCTTATGACACCATATGACCCCTTTGGGCAATATGATGTCCTAATGGGTCATATGGTATCCTAAGGGGTTGTATGGTGTCCTAAGGTGTCATATGGTGTTATAACACATGTGTTGGCCCTTAGGATCCCATATGACCCCTAATGATACTTTATGACCCCTTAGGATACCATATGACCCCTTTTAACATCCTTGTACACGACATGACCCCTTATGACACCATATGACCGCTTTGGACAATATGATGCCCTAAGGAGTCATATGGTGTCCTAAGGGGTCATAAGGTGTGCTGAGGGCTCATATGGTGTTCTAACACATGTGTGGGCCCTTAGGACACCATATGACCCCTTAAGACACCATGTGACCCATTTTAACATCCTAGTACACGACATGACACTGTATGACCCCTCAGGACAATATGATGTCCTAATGGGTCACATGGTGTCCTAAGGGGTTGTATGGTGTCCTAAGGTGTCATATGGTGTTCTAACACATGTGTGGGCCCTTAGGACCCCATATGACCCCTAATGACACCAGATGACCCCTTAGGACACCATATGACCCCTTTTAACATCCTAGTACATTACATGACCCCTTATGACACCATATGACCCATTAGGACAATATGATGTCCTAAGGGGTCATATGGTGTCCTTAGGGGTCTTATGGTGTCTTGAGGGGTCATATGGTGTCCTAAGGGCTCATATGGTGTTCTAACACATGTGTGGGCCCTTAGAACACCATATGACCCCTTAGGACACTATATGACCCCTTTTAACATCCTAGTACATGACATGATCCCTTATGACACTATATGACCCCTTAGGACAATATGATGTCTTAAGGGGCCATATGGTGTCCTAAGAGGTTGTATGGTGTCCTAAGGACTCATATGGAATTCTAAAACATGTGTGGGCCCTCAAGACAACATATGACCCCTAACGACACCATATGACCCCTTTTAACATCCTAGTACATGACATGGCCCCTTAGGACACCATATGACCCCTTAGGACAATATGATGTCCTAATGGGTCATATGGTGTTGAAAGGGGTCGTATGGTGTCCTAAGGGGTCATATGGTGTTCTGACACATGTGTGGGCCCTTAGGACCCCATATGAACCCTTAAGACACCATATGACCCCTTTTAACATCCTAGTATATGACATGACCCCTTAGGACAATATGATTTCCAAATGGGTCATATAGTATCCTAAGGGGTTATATGTTGTTCTAACATGCATGGGCCCTTAGGACATAATATGACCCTTAACAACACCATATGACCCCTTAGGACACCATATGACCCCTTTTAATATCCTAGTACACGACATGACCCCTTTTAACATCCTAGTACATGACATGACCCCTTATGACACCATATGACCCCTCAAGATGATATGATGTCCTAATGGGTCATATGGTGTCCTAAGGGGTTGTATGGTGTTCTAAGGTGTCATATGGTTTTCTAACACATGTGTGGGCCCTTAGGACCCCATATGGCCCCTTTTAACATCCTAGTACATTACATGACCCCTTAGGACAATATGATGTCCTAATGGGTCATATGAAGTCCTAAGGGATCATATGTTGTTATAATGCATGTGTGGGCTCTTAGGACATCATATGACCCCTTAGGACACCATATGACCCCTTTTAACATTTTAGTACATGACATGACCCCTTATGACACCATAGACCCCTTAGGACAATATGATTTCCTCATGGATCATATGGTGTCCTAAGGGGCCGTCATGGGGGTTTCATTGACTAGGAAATATTATATCACGTGAATTCATATTGGGGGTTTAATAGCCCAAAAAGGAGGGTACAATATATTACATATCGGTGAAAATAGGGGGTTTTTAATTCGGGCTATGAAAAAAATATAATATTTGGTGAAAATAGGGAGCTTTGAATTTGGGATATGTATTGGGAGGGGGTGACAAAAAGGAGTTTAGGTTTTTTTTTTAAAATAACAATATTCTTTAGCATGCCATGAACTCACGTGATAACATAGGTTTACTAAGTGAAGCCCCTGTGGGGGTTGTATGGTGTCCTAAGGGGTCATATGGTGTTTTAACACATGTGTGGGCCCTTAAGACACCATATGACCCCTAAAGACACCATATGACCCCTTAGGACATCACATGACCCCTCAAAACACCATATTACCCCTTAGGACCATATGATGTCCATATGGTTTCCTAAGGGGTCATATGGTGTTCTAACACATGTGATTCCCCTAATGATCCCATATAGCACCTAGCGACAGAATGTGACCCCTCATAACACCATATGACCCCTTACGACACCATATGACCCCTAACGACAATATGATCTCCTAATGGGTCATATGGTGTTCTAACACATGCATGGCCCCTTAGGACACCATATGACCCCTTAGGATGTCTGTAATATCACTCTCCCCAAGACTCTCTCTCTCCCTCTCTCTCCCTACCCCTAATTACTCTCTCCCCCTCTCTCACTCTCTCCTTGTCCCCTTCTCTCTCTCTCTCTCTCTCTCTCTCTCCTAAACAAGGTATCAGATATTTCTCTCCCTCTCCCCCCACCTCTCTCTAAAACCCTTTATTGTTCTCTCCCTATCTCTCCCTCTTCTTTACCCTTCTCTCCCTATCTCTCCCTCTCCCTTTCCCCCTCTCTCCCTACCTAGATCACTTCCCCCCCCCCTCTCTCTCTCTCTCTCCCCCCTATCCTAAACAAAGTACCAAATATCGAAGATTATCTAGTATCTGATATATTTTAATATATAAAATGTTTAGTATATATTAATATGTTTAAATATTGTATTTTAATATATTAATATATTATAACATACAAAATATTATTAAATTCTATTCATAATAAAAGCTTATAAAAATTGGATATCCGATCTAATCGAATATCTGATTTCTCTAACAAAAATTTGAAATCTTGGTAGTTGGCTCGGGATTTCTTTGGGATTTGTCTAGGAAATGCTAAGCCTAGAAAGTCAATAGAAAAAATGTGTTTTTGTGTATTCCTTGTTTTTCCAGACTTCACACCCTGGTGGTTGACAACTTTTTTTAGCCGAAATTGATAAAACAAAAAGGAATTTTTAAGGAAATTCTTATCTTTCTAACAATATAAGGTTTGCCTTATTTTGGCTTTAATAAATTATTATTATTTATTTTCTAATTGAATTCTAACTAAAGTCCTAATTGATAGGTTGATTGAAAAACACCCATAACTTTCAAACGGTATCAATTTTTTTGAATCTGAAACATGCATCACATTCTATGCTTCGTCTATTATAGGATAAAAAAAATTGAATTTCAAAAAGTTCAAACCAAGTTAAGGTGGTCAAACGTACGAGTTTTTGAATTTATGAAAAGTTGTAGTAAAAAAATCATATTTAATTGTTTACTTCAAAAAAAATTACAAAAAAATATTTGTCACATCCGGACATCAGTCTACTACTTATGTTAAAAATATTATAAAAAAATATTATGATTTGATTATGGTTAGGGTGGTCTGACATACACCTACTTCTTCTCTTTTTCTTGAAATGTTAGTACTATTGCATTGAAATTTTAAATTTTTGTCAAATAGTTTTTTGTTTTTTTTTTCAAAAAACAATTAGTAGCATAGAAAATACATTCAATTTTCTAAATATTCTCTTTTTACATATTTTTAAAATAATTTTCATAACTTATTCAAATTTTCATGTCAAGTTGCATAACTCTGATTTTCTGAAATTTCATTGCCAGTTAAGGGCCTGTTTTGGCCCACCATGATCCTACACATACCCATTCCTCTTGCATAGCCTTTTCCCAATGAGGTTGACTTTTATCTTTCCCAAGATGATTTAGGATCATTTATATTCATAATAGTAGACATCAAAGCATAATTGCAATAATCATTTTTTTCTAGCCTTAAGTCTATCTATTCTAGCTTATTAATCATCACTTTCTTGAAGAAAAGTTTTAAACCATTTAGGCTTTCTTTTATAAGTAATAGAATTGTAGACACCTAAAACTTGCACAACTAATTAAATGAATTCTATTCATTTAATCATCATTTATTCGCCTATTAATTAGACTAAGGTTTAATTAATATCCCTATTCTTCCAATCAGCCTATTAATCAAATTAAAAATTTGATTAAAATCCTTTTCTTCTAACCTAACCTATTAATTAAAATAAAGTTTCATTAAGTACCCTTTAGCCATTTAATTGAGTAAATATTATTTATTTAATTAAAATCCCCTTTCTCGCGTTTAATTGAATTTACATTTGATTAAAATCCCTTTGCATTTAAATAAATCATTATTTATTTGCGAATAGTCCCCCCACTTGCAAAATCCTACAAATGCAAGTTACACCCCTTTTGTCTAAAATAAATCTTTTATTTTATCTAAAAATGCCTATTTCCCTCCACTCGCATTCTCCTACATTTTCCATTAGCATGATAATATTCTTCTAGAACCCCTCTAATCCCTCATTAACTAGCCCAATTCCTCTAATCATGTCACATCCCTAAATTTGGGGGAGTCACTTCTCCAAATTTTGGTAAAGTCTTCAAAATGTGTTGAAGACTTTACCTTCTTCAACAAGTTAACTTTTTGAGTCTTCCAAACCTGTAAGGTTCTTACAAAATCCTTGAAGGTTATCTACCTTCCAACAAGTTAAACTCCAAAGTCTTCAAAGGCATTTAATGCCTCTTACAAGACATCACCTTAGCCCATGATGGCTGTCCCTTTGGCCATCCCTCAACTTGGCACAATAGTTTACCTCTTGGAGAATAACATGCTCACTTGGATAATATCATCATCCAATGATGTCATCCCTTGAGGATATCTCTAATGCTTACTTAGTATCTAATGCTTGCTTAGCATCCTCTCAAGCCATCTCAAGGTGACATTTGTGAACTTGGGATTGGATTGAATTCTCCTCATGGATTGATAACTTTCAATCTTAGCCCTTGTTAATATTGATCAATTTTGGCCATCCATTTCTCTATTTTCTCTATAAATAGAGCCCATTTCTTCAATCTTAGGATCCATCATCTTGTGCATCAAACTTATAGTCATTTTGCAAGTTATCAAGGAGCTCAATTTGCCATCTTCAAGCACTTAGATCATCTTATTTGCATGCTAGTTTAGCTTTCATCATGTTTATAGTATCATACTAATCCCCTTTTCATGCTAGCTTAATTCATAGCCATTGTATATCAATTTCATAGAAATCTCCATGTTAGTTTAATAACACATATAATCTTTCAATTTGGAATCAATATTAGTCTCATATCTTGCATTCCATCTTGCATTTCATTTTTTCATATCATTTGATCATCTAGCTAGGATCTTAGTTGCATTCATTTTGATCTAGGAATATCCTTCAATATCATTCTTTAGGTTGACATCTAAAGTATCAAGTGCTTTTCCAAGTGAGAGCCACCTTGAATCTTGAAGATCCTTGGAGATAGAGGAACATGAGACGCACTTGGGGTTCTTGATTTTGAAGCTAACTTAGTTTAGTTTCTATTTTGATTTCTAACTATAACATAATGTTTCATGTTTGTGTTTGATGTTGTTTGATTCTCTTTTGCAGATACCACACTATCGAGCACACATTTTTGGTGTCCACCATGGGGCTCAACCCCTAAATTTATCAAATTTCTAACATTTTTTATGCAGGTCCAGCCAAAAAAATCTTTTTGAATCTTTTAGCGCATATGTTAGACATTGCAACACATTTGCTCTCTGTTATAGCATGTTTGATCTATGTTATAGATCATACGCTCACTATTACCGCACATTTGAAGTACGACACAATGCATTCACTCTCTGTTTTAGCACATTTGCACTCTATAATAACGCTTTTATCACAGAGGCAAAACATGTGTGATCTTGTTTGGCAAATTAGGCTTGTCTAGCCCACCAAGTGATTGGGATTTTTGCTAACTTCTAACAGTTTCTTGCAGGTTGGAGGAGTTAAATTAGGATTTTTTTATTTCTTTTTAGCTTTTTCAAAGTTGGGTAAAAAAAATTCATATTTCCTTTTTGGTAAAAAGAACCTCACAATTTTGATTTGGTGCTTCAAAATAAATCAAACGTGTCTTTTGGGATCTAAAAAAAACATCACTTGCAAAGGTAATAAGAATCACAAATCAAACTTTGTTTTCTTGCAAGTTAGGAGAAAAAACACTTCAAATTTGGGCTTAAAAAGAACAAAAAATCTTTCATTTTCTTGCAAAGGTAAAATTCACAATCAATCTTTATTTGCAAATTAAAAAGAACAATCAACTTGTCCCTTTTTGCAAAATCAATTTACTTTATAGAAACGTTCTTTCATTTTGTTGACCGGGATTTTACTTTCCTAGTTAGAAAACAATTTCTATGTGGGACTAAAATAAACACCATGTTTGATTGGAGCAACATCTCCAATTATGATGTAGAGTGAGTTGTCTCTCACCAATTTGTGCTACCTTGTCTAGGTATCTCCTCCAAGCTACCCAAGAACCATCCAATTATTCTACACCTCACACCCTCCAAGGGTCTACAAGACTTACCCTCTCTGACCTTCCCAAGGTCCTTAGGCTAGGATAAGCTCTTGTTGTTTTGTGAGTTCCATTTTCTTGGCTAGGCGACCTTGTTTTTCCACTCCCTTTCACACTCAACCTGAGAGTTCAACCCCTCTACCACAGGATAATCATTCCCCACACTACACACATTAGGATGGATGATTTTGGATGGATTCCCAACCTTGATCCTTTCTCAGGAGATTTTGATACTTACCAGTTTTGTGTTTTACAAACAAACTACACTTTTAGGCCTAACTAGAGACCTAATTCCAGTAGCCCTGTCAACGAGGTATTCTGCATTCACCGGTTGAACTTTTTGAACAACCCTATGAACTCTTTTACATTCTAGACACCCTTTTGGGGTTTACATACAATATCTCAAAACCAGAGGTGGGTTTTATTAGTAACATATCTAACCCTTACCAGTTAACTAGGCCTAATTGCTCCTTTCTAGGCCTGAAAAGTAGGGATTGATCAAAACTCCTTCACTGGTCTGATTTGCTGAGTGAATTGATGATATTTTGGGGGTTTTTGATTCCATATTTAATTCTAATCTAATCATAATTTACCTCCACCCACCAGATTCACCCAATTAGGGTCTGTTATCCATTATTCCTAATGCTTGCCAACTCAACGTGCCAAGATTAGGGTATGGTGGAAAATATTTGATTTGCCTTCCTCTGACTCAAAACCAAAAAAAAAACATAGTATACAGTGCAACCTAACATTCCACAAGGTTTCAGAGTGAAAATCCACCATGGAACATTAGGTTGGAGCCAAATTGCTCTCAAAATCCTGGTTTTTAGGGCTCTTGGACCTGCCTGCAAAAAAATGAAGTTTATTCACAAACTACAACACTTCAAAACTCCAAATACAAAATAAAATGAAGGTATGACACTAGTCTAACAATCCATGACCCTGTTTTGGGATTCTCAATCCGTATAGGTCATACAAACTTGCAAAGAGCAACAAAAACTCGGAAGAACACACACAAATGGGAAACCAAAACTATTTATTTGCTTTAGATCTTCAACAAATTTCAACAACTGATTATCATCACCCTTTCCAAGCCTTATACTATCCTTGGAGTAGTTACACATGCTCATAACCAAATGTATCAACCAAATAACTGTTGGTGTATGAAAATGTTGCAAAGTTGTTGTGAGCAACTTTTGCAATGTTTGCAATTTGTTGCATCGGTGAGCAACTTTGCTCAAACCAAAACTTGGTCACTCTCAAATGACTCATATTACCTTAACAATCTTAAACCAACATCAACCAACCTACATTACTCACAAACAACTTATCCTATTAAGTGCTCTACCTGGCACCCTTAAGAGCTCATATGCCAACATTGGTCAAACAAAGACTCTTAGGGACCTTACAATCATTTGAGCACACACTCACTGGGCTCTTGGCCTTATTACAAAACTAAAAACATGATTCCAACATTTTGGAAACAAAGTTACCAAAATTTGCTAAGTTCCCCTACATCATACTCGTAGGGTAGGAAGAACTCAACTCCCTTGAGTGGATAGGGTTGGCACAGTGGTTCCATGCTTCAATATATCTCCTTCTGACATCCATGTAGCTTCAGATTCAGGGAGACCTATCCATTTAACCAAGTAGTCTCTATAGATTCCTTTCCTAGTCCTTTTGATAATCTTGGAGTCCAAAATGCAATCCAATGTCACCAGTTGGCTTGGAGGTAGGTCTTGTATCCAATCTACCTCTTTAGTAGCAGTGGACTCTTCTAGGTTTGTAGTTGACTGAGTTCCTTTATACTGATACAAATCACACATTAAATATTGGTGATATTCCCAAGTTTGGTTGTAGTTCCACCTCATAGGCATTATTCCTAAACTTATGCACAACCTTAAGAGCTCCAATCATTTTCATGCATAGATTGCTAGGTTGCCCCTTAGGAAGTCTCTCCTTTCTCAAATAGGCCATAACTAGATCACCTACCTTGTAGTCTACTTCTCTTCTTGTTTTGTTTGCTTGTGTCTTGTAATTCTCATTGTTCAGTTACAATTTTTTCTTGACTTTTGCATGGATCTCCTTCATATTCTCTATAAAGTTTTCACCTTGGGCACTTCTATGGTCCATAGAACTAAGGTCTCTAAGTTATAAAATACCCCTTGGATGACATCCATATACAATCTCAAATGGACTCCGACATGTGCTCCTATTCATAGAGTCATTATAGGCATATTCTTCTTGTCCCAATACTAGATCTCAAACTTGACCATGTTGTTTGGTGAGACATCTCAATAAATTACCCAAGGACCTATTAACTACTTCAATTTGACCATATAATTGTGGATGGTATGCATATGAAAAAGAAAGATTAGTACCAAGTTTCTTCCACAAGGTTCGCCAAAAGTGGCTCACAAATTTTGTGTCTCTATCACTCATAATGATAAGAGGTAAACCATGGATCCTTACAATCTCTTTGAAGAAGAACCCTGCTATGTAGGGCATCATTAGTCATTTCCAAGGCACAAAGTGTGCCAACTTGCTGAATCTATCCACTATGACATAGACATTGTCATATCCTCTTGGAGTTCTAGGTAAACCAAGAACAAAGTCCATACTCACACACTCCCATGGCCTTGTTGGTATGGCTAGAGGCTGATATAAACCTGCATTGCTAGAGGTACCCTTGGCCCTCTAACAAATAGCAGATTGCTCGACAAATCTTCTAACATTTGACGATAGTTTAGGCCAATGATAGAACCTGCCAACCTACTCTAAGGTCTTGTCAAGACCAAAATGTCCACTTAGACTGCCTTGATGCTTCTCCTTGATGATATTGTCTCTCATTGAGCACTATGGTATGCAAAGTAGGCATCCTTTAAACAATAAGCCTTCCTGCAACATAAAATTAGAATAGGCAACATTACAAGCATTAGCAAACTTTGAGCAAACATCATATGCTCCACCAAAATCTTTGTCAGCTTGATAGAGATATTTGAGGTTATTTAACCCCACACTTTGCAGTTGTACTTCTTGAATGGTTAGAACACTTCTACTTAAGGTATCTTCTACCTTATTAGTGACTCCTATCTTGTGCTTGATGGAAAAGGTGTAGGCCTGCAAATACTCAACCCACTTGAGGTGTCTTTGATTCAATTTCTCCTGCCCATTCAAAAAACTAAGTGCATGATTATCAATGTAGACTATGAACTCTTTAGGTAACAAATAATTTTGCCACTTCTTGAGTGCTTGCACCATGGCATATAATTCTAGATCATAGGTAGAATACTTTTGTTTTGCTTCATTGAGCTTCTTAGAGAAAAATGCAACCGGGTGACCTTCTTGGCTCAAAACGGCCCCTATAGCCAACTTGATAGCATCACACTCCACAGTGAAGAGATGATTAAAATCAGGGAGCCTAATGTAAGGGATTTCTGCTACTTTTTATTTTAACAACTCAAACCCCTTGTCTGTTGCACTATTCCACTTAAACTGACATTTTATTCCACCTTTGGTGGTGTTTAAGATAGGTGCACGCACATGGATAAAACCTCTAATAAATTTCCTATAAAAAAAGTTAAACCGTGAAAAATTCTTACATCTCCTATTGACTTAGGAGTAGGCCAATTCACTATTGCTTCCACTTTTGATAGATCTATTTTTAAACAACCTTAAGAAACTAAAAAACCCAAGATACACCAATTCATTTTTTAAAAACTCATATTTATCCAAGTTGATCATCAACTTTTCTTGATGTAGCTTCCTTAAAAATTGATTCATATGCTTGATATGCTCCTCCTTTGACCTGCTAAAAATTAGAATGTCATCCAGATAAACAATGACAAACTTACCAATGAACTCTACAAGAACCTCATTCATGAGTCTCATGAAAGTGCTAGGTGCATTTGTGAGCCCAAAGGGCATCACCAACCATTCATATAGCCCCTCATTTGTTTTAAAGGTTGTATTCCATTCATCGCCAGGTCTGATCCTAATTTGATGATAACTTGGTTTCAAATCCACTTTAGAAAAGTAGCAAGCTCCACCGAGGAATTCCATTACATCCTCAATCCTTGGCATTGGAAATCGGTATCTAATTGTGATTTTGTTGATGGCCCTTGAATTAGTAGGCACTGCACATGGACTTAAACTCTTCTTTATCAACCCCTTATCTAGCAATTCCTGCACTTGCTTTGCTATTTCCTCATTTTGAGTAGGTGTCATTTTGTAAGAATATTTGTTTGGAAAAGTTGAACCAGGTATGAGGTCTATATGATGGTTAACATCTCTCATAGGGGGTAAGGCATTTGGAATATCATTCAATACTATGTCCTTGTACCGGTATAGTAAGGTTTGTACCTCTTGTGGTATCAGTAGTTTGGTTTCAGTCTTTGTCTCTTCTTTGGGTTTCACTACAAGAGCACATCCTTGTTTCCCTTCATGCTTCAACAAATTCAAGAATTATTTCCCACTAAGCAACATAACACTTTATCCAACATGTCTTTCTTCACCCTAATCAATCAAGGGATCCATTTGAAATTTCCTACCCTCCTTGGTGATAACATAGGAATTCTTCTCACCATCATGGATGGCTTTGACATCATACTTCCAAGGTCATCCTAATAGCAAGTGACAAGCATCCATGGGTAATATGTCACATAACACACTATCCTTGTAATCTCCTATTTCAAAATCTACCCAAGCTTGCTCATCTACAAGCACATGTTGACCCTTACTCAACCAAGATACCTTATAGGGGGTGGTATGTGGCAACCTTTTCAATTTTAGTTTTTATACCATCTCAACTGCTACACTATTCTTAGTAGACCCTGAATCTACTATAACTTTACAAATCTTTCCATGAGATCTGCAAGAGGTTTTGAAAAGTGTCTTCCTTTGTGTAGGTTCTTTGGACTGTGGTACCTTCAACAAGGTCCTTCTTAGCATCAGGTTCTCTCCCTCTAGGACTGGTCCTACCTTGTTGATTGGTGAGGTAACACTTTGACAGTCTTCTTCTTGCATCAACAGAGTTCTCATGTCTCCCATGTGAGAGCTTGAAGTCTTTTTAGGACACCGGGTCATGGTATGCCCCACTTGATGACAATGGTAGCATTTTCCAGTGAAGACTCTGGTTCCTCTTCTCGAAATGCCAAATCTACCTCTATAGTTATTTCTCCCTCTAGAGTTGCCTCTAAACCATCCTCCTTTATTAGGATTATCCCCACCATTCTTTTATTGATTGCCTTCCTTCATTCTTGTCGAGGTTATAGCCCCTTCCAAAGGTGCCCCTTCCTCTATAACCTCTGCCACCTCTGTCCCTTTGATCTTATCTTCTTCTCTCAAGGCTAACTGAAAGCGTTTATGGACTGTGTTAGGTTCTATCATGTTGATCTCATCTTGAATGTTTTGTCTAAGGCCATTTAAGTACCTTGCAACCTTCTCCACTTCTTCCTCTTGCTTCCTAGCTCTTAGGGTAAGTTTTTTTAACTCCTTTGTATAGGTACTCACATCCATTTATATTTGTTTCAAATTCTACAACTTCTTGTGCATCTGTACCTCATAACCTACAGGTAGGAATTGAGTTTTAATTCTGATCTTCATTCTCTCCCAAGAAATGATCTTATTTCTCCCGGTTTGTTCTCTTTCTTCTTGCATCATGTTCCACGACACTAGGGTTGATCCCTTCAATCTTGACTTGGCCAAATTGACCCTCTTTTCTTCTGAAACTTCCTTGTATTTAAAATGATTGTTCAAGGCTTCTATCCAATCCAATAACTCTTCACCATTTAGGCTTCCATTATAGATAGGTAAACCTTCTATGTTGTCTTTATTGAGTCACTTGAGGGCATCCAAGAAGATCTGTTGATCTTTGTCCAAATCCTTCTTTTCTATTATGAATCCTATCCCATTTGCATCTTCATCATCAGTTTCATCACCCCATTCAGTGACCTTGCCCTTGCCTTTCTTGGTTTCTTGCTCCTAGGCTTCACTAAGCATGCCTTGGACCAACTTCATGATGGCCTCTTGGCTCATTTCCTTTGGTGGCATGCTGCTAGCTTCTGCCTCTACCTCTAGGTCTGACATACACCACTTTGTTCAATCAATTGGCTCCAATACCAATCTGATGTAGAGTGAGTTATCTTTCACTGGTTTGTGCCACCTTATCTAGGCATCTCCTCCAAGCTACCCAAGAACAATCCAATGATTCTACACCTCACACCCTCCAAGGGTCTGAAAAACTTACCCTCTCTGACCTTTCCAAGATCCTTAGGCTAGGATAAGCTCTTGTTGTTTTGTGAGTTTCATTTTCTTGGCTAGGAGACCTTGTTTTTCCACTCCCTTTCACACACAACCTGAGAGTTCAACCCCTCTACTACAAGATCTTCATTCCCCACACTACTCACATTAGGATGGATGATTTTGGATGGATTCCCAAACCTACTCCTTTCTCATGATCTTTTTACACTTACCGGTTTGGTGTTTTGCAAACAAACTGCACTTTTAGGCCTAAGCAAAGACCTAATTCCAGTAGCACTGTTAGCGGGGCATTCTGCATTCACCGATTGAACTTCCTGAACAACCCTATGAACTCTTTTACATTCCATACACCCTTTTGGGTTTTACATACAATATCTCAAAACTAGAGGTGGGTTTTGTTACTAACATATCTAACCCTTACCGGTTAACTACACCTAATTGCTCCTTTCTAGGCCTGAAAAGTAGGGATTGATCCAAACTCCTTCATTGGTCTGATTGCTTGACTGAATTGATGATAGTTTGGGGTCTATGCTTCCATATTTAATTCCAATCCAATCATACTTCCCCTCCACCCACTGGATTCACCCGATTAGGGCATGTTATCCATGATTCCTAATGCTTGCCAACTCAAAGTGTCAAGCTTAGGGTATGGTGGCAAATATTTTATTTGGCTTCCTCTAACTCAAAACTAAAAATAAAACATAGTATATAGTGCAACCTAATATTCCACAAGGTTTCGGAGTGGAAATCCATCATGGAACATTAGGTTGGAGCCATTTTGCTCTCAAAACCTTGGTTTTTTAGGGCTCTTGGACCCGCCTGCAACAAAATGAAGTTTATTCACAAACTACAACACTTCAAAACTCCAAATCAAAAAAAATGAAGATAAGACATCAATCTAACAATCCATGACCCTTTTTTGGGATTCTCAATCCATACAAGTCGTACAAACTTGCAAAGAGAAGAAAAAACTTGGAAGAACACATAAATGGGAAACCAAAACTGTTTATTTGCTTCAGATCTTCAACAACTTTCAACAACTGATTATCATTAGTCTTTCCAAGCCTTATAATGGCCTTGGAGTAGTTACACATGCTCTTAACCAAAAGTGTCAACCAACTAACTGTTGGTGTATGAAAATGTTGCAAATTTGTTGTGAGCAACTTTTGCAATTTGTTGCATCGGTGAGCAACTTTGCTCAAACCCAAACTTGGTCACTCTCAAATGGATCATATGACCTTAACAATCTTAAAACAACATCAACCATCCTACATTACTCACAAAAAAATTATCCTATTAAGTGCTCTACCTAGCACCCTTAAGAGCTCATATGCCAACATTGGTCAAACAAATACTCTTAGGGGCCTTACAATCATTTGAGCACACACTCATTGGCTCTTGGCCTTATTACCAAACTAAAAACATGATTCCAACATCTTGGAAACAAAGTTACCAAAATTTTCTAAGTCCCCCTGCATCAAATTAGGACTTAGAAAATAATTGCTTTGAAAAGGTAAAAAGAACATTGTATGCTTTGTCTTGAGTGGTAGGTATATGCTCTCCCCTTAATTAGGTGACCAAAAATCCAAACCCATTATTTTCATGCTTTATTTCAATCAATTAAAACCTTTAGAAGGTGTGCTTTCCTGAAGCCTTGAGGGGGCTAGTGAGAAGGGTACGACCCAAGTGGGAAATGACTAAAGCCAAGTTTACCAACCCACTATAATCAAATGTGGAGGCTGATGAAAATCCCCTCCAATGGCAATGTGTATTTGATAGCCTTCCTCTAGTATTCTTGTGATGCAAAAAGCCTTTGTTCTAAAGGTTTGGAAGCCTCTTAATTGAGTTTATCATTTGTCGCACTGAATGAAACCTTTCCTACGAACCATAGAAGTATAAACCTTGAGCCAAGTCAGTTGCCATACATTGGAAATATCATAGTGCAAGGGTGGAGAAGAATCCACCCCCAAGATCACTCACCATACATCTCCCAAGATAACTACCCAATTGAGGAGGAATCCACTTTGGGTTCATTTCAAGAAAAAGGAAAAAAAACAGGCACCCTCTAGGGGGTGACACAACTGTTTGAGTTGAAGGAGTATCGAGCTGTGGGATATGATATTGTTGATGACCCTTGAATAAAGAGTCTACTTGGTGTGTCTTATTTGTATCCAAACTAGTGAAAACATTGGGGATTTGAACACATCCTCAAAGAACATACACTAAATGTTGGTATATGTGTAGAGTTTGATGACATGATGGGATTGTATGTTGTCATTGATGTCAATATGCTAAAGTATGAACCGGTATATTAAAGTAAGCAAACTGGCAAGTGAACCGGTATGATGGTATGAACCGATATATGCAAAAAGTGAACCGATATGTTGGAGTGTGAATTGGTATATGCAAAGTTTGTATCGGGGTTTCATTTGATATGACTACCGGCATTCCAAGTCTATGTGATTTGACCGATGACATCCTGTGATGAGTTAGCATTGAAATAAAGATTAGATCATGTTGCCATGACAACCTTGTGTGCGTGAAGGATCTCCTTGAGGATCTTGCATGAAGAAGATTGATTCTATCTACCTCAGGAATGTGCAAAATATTAGTAAATGGTGGAGAGCGTGTGATGGGTTATCAACTTCCAGAAGCAGTGAAGAACCGATGATGGAGAATGTCTTGAGATTTGTTCAAGATTATTTTACCCTATGTAATGTGTTTAAACGGCTAGGATTGGACCAACTGTATTGTTAACCTAGATGCTTAGGGTTTTAGGTTTTGGCCACCGACCTAATTGTTGTCTATAAGGTCGATCATGATTTTTATTTGAAGTTGTTGGCAAATGAATGTATGTGAGGTGATTCTTGCCAGATCTAAGGAGTAAGTAGAGATCTGCAGAGTGTGATTGTAGATGTAAAGAAACTAAAGTGGATCTGCCTTGGCATTAAGTGTTGTTATCAGATTAGTGTATTACCTGTTGACTTCTAACCATTTCAACAGAGGGAAAATCCCTTTACCGGGTAGCTGTAACAGGCTTTTTGTAAATCCTTTAATAGGGTGACTCAAAATCATTGAGTTCTTCAAATCCTCTTACAAGGTAACCTTTAATAGGGTTTTAACCTCTAATCAGGTATTTAGCCATCCCTTAACTAGGTGATCCCTAGCAGGATCGGTTCCTAGCAAAACTAGTTGTAAAGTCTTTAACTGGACTAGGCTCCTAATAGAGTGAACTTCAGAAGAGTTCAAGAACAACTTGTGGGTATTCATCCCCACCATGGTTCTTCCCACTTGGGTTTCCACGTGAAAAATTAGTGTGTTATGTGTGATTCTTTTTCATGTGATGTTTTAGTGTTTTCTGTGAAGCGGTAATGCAAGTTGATCCAATGGTCATTGTATTTCTGATGTATTACTTGCTTAAGCATATGGGTGAAGTTGAGATAAGATATTAAGTTTTGAGAAGATCTAGATGTTACCGGTTTATGTCTTTTACAATCATACTATGTTTTACCGGTAGTGCCTTGATTTAGATTGGTGATATTGTTTACCAGTTAGTGCAGTCTTTGCAGTTTAATTTGTTGAAGAAGTTTTTGTCCATACTTATTCACCCCCCCCTCTCAGTATCTGTTGGGTATTTATTGTTCATCATTATTCATCACTAAATGTTTAGCATTAGTATGACTATTGTGTTCATGTGTGTTATGTATTCTTGTCACGAATGATCAAACATCTTACAAACAATCAATCAACAACTAAATAAAAAATCAGTTCAAACAAAGGAATCATAGAGTAGAGAAGTTTACAAATTCAGCAAAGCACCTTTTGAAGTGTTTATTAAATTTTCAACTATCTTTAGGAAAGACTTTCATCCAACAATATTAGGGGATTATCAAGCCAAGTGATGAAGCGTTTATCATCCAACTATCTCAATGACAACAATACCTAGCTAGGTATTCAAGCTAGTCAAATCAAGTTTTCATATCAGGAGACTATCCATATCATTTGACGTGCTTTGTCATAGGGGCCTATCAAAGAAACCCTCTATTCAACTTAGTAAGCTTGAGTATCCAAAATGAAGTATCCATCAAGTCAACAACATCAACCTATCCAAAATGAAACTTTGATCACTTGTGTGACCATCCCTTGTCGCTTAAAAAAGAAAAAGCTTATTCAAAGGAAATGAGTCCTATCCTAAATCAAGATCAAGATATCATGGCCCTCCAATATAATCTCATTTTTTTATCAAGATCTGGTGTAGGGGCAAAAGGAGACATGTTGTGTCATTTATTTGTGCGTTGTTCTATGGTGATGTTTTGTGGTAGGATGTGTGTTGATCTATGTTGATACAATATGATGTCCATGGTGGTCCTAAGACAATGTAATAAGCCATAAGGCTCCAAAATGTGTCAATTTGGTCCAAAACCTTATATGGACATTTTAGTTGTGTTTTTGGTGTTTATGAGTCTTAGATAAGTTGTGTGTCATTCTTGTCCTTTTGGTGTGAAGGCAAGAGCAACATTGTAATAATGGTCAAAAGTTGCAATGTTGTCATGAGCAACTTTGACGAGTTTTTGCATTTTTGGTTACCCAATGGTTAGTTGGTTGAATGTACACATTGGGAGTGGTTGGAGGATTTCCTTGGCATGATATAATCCTCAGGAATGATTCCAACTAGTTAGGAGAAGCTGGTAATGAAATTCTTGTTTCCAAACCAATCTAAAACTGCATTTTTACTCCATTTTCCTTGAGTTTTCTACACTTGTACGGATTTGTATGGATGATAGGAATGAATTGAGGGAAGATAAATTTGGGGCTATGTATCACCTTTCATTTTACATTGAATTGAGGTCTTGAAACATTTTGGTTTGAAAAATAGAGCAAATTCTTTATCACTGGCCTGAGAAACCCTTAAAATCAGGGTTTTGATGCAAGAAGGGTCACAATTCAACATTCCATCTTGGGAATGGCTTGAAACCTTGTGAAATGTTGAATTTAATTGTATACTAAATGTTCCAAGTGGTTTGGGAGGCAAGAAATGTCATTTGCAATTTTTAAGATGATGCCCTAGGCTTGACATCTCTTATGTGGCAAGCCAACAAAAGAAGTGGATGAAATCCTTGGACAACCGATTGAAGGGTGTGTGAAATTGGCCTTGAAGGGACCCTTGAGCATGGATAGACCTTAGGCAAATGTCCAAACTTCTTCCTAATATGACTGGTGAAGACTTCTAGTGATAAATCTCCAATACTGGCTAAATAGGCCTAATTAGGGGTAATGTGGATAGACCTCCTATACTCAAAACCCAGATGCCAAAGTGTGAATTTTATAAGGGAATCCAAAAGGGTACTCAAATATATAATGTATTCTATGGATTGTTAAGGGATATTGGAAGTGATTGATAAAAAACCCAAACAGGAGGCCTAATTACTTGTAGCCTTACTAGGTCTCTAGGGGTAAGCGATATTGAGGATCTTGTAGAATTTTTTCAAGAGGTCCAAATAAATGAAAATGCTATGTCTCACATATTTTTTCATCCACAAATATCATACTTCACCACTTGAGCAAAAGAGCCTATATGATAAGGGTTTGGGGTTGTTAGGTGTCCTTGGTTGGAGGGGTTGAGACCATAGGAGTAGAAGACTCTTTGTTAATTTGGAGTTGTCTTATTGTGAGTGATCCTTGGGAAGGATACCAAGACTTGGGAAGGCTGAAGGTAATACACCATTGTATGGTGACCATTGAAGACCCTAAGATGGGTGAAACCAACCAAGTTGTTTACAACACCAAACCCTTAGTATCAAATTGGTGTCAGAGCTAATACTCAGGGTGAATTAGTGTATGTCAGACACAAAATTTGGAGAAGAGGCTAATATAATGCCTCCTAAGGCAATGAACCCATAGGCCATCAATAAGATGGTAGAGGAGTTGCTTGTTGAGAAACTCAAAGAGACTAGATAGTCCAAAGGAAAGGACAAAGCGTGGGATGATGACTCAGAGGAAGAGAAAGAGAATGAGGAGCAAGTGGCTATTGCTAAAGAGGCTTAGAAGATGGCACCTGATCAAAAGATGTTCTTGGATTCTTTGAAGTCATTCAATAGAGACAATGTGGAGATTTTGCCTACCTATGGTGGTAGCATGGATGGAGAAGAGGTTCTTGAATGGATAGAAGCACTCAACAACCACTTTGAATACAAAGAAATTCTCGAGGAGAAGAGAGTGAGTTTGGCTAAATCTAGACTCAAGGGGTTTGCCTTGTTGTGGTGGACGGTATTACAAGAAGAAAGGGTGAATGATGGGAAGAAGAAGATATCCTCTTGGGAGAGGATGAGGAACAAAATCAAGAGCCAATTACTACCAATAGACTATGAGGTGTAGATGTACAAGAAGCTGCAAAATCTTAGATAGAGAGAGTTAGATGTGAGTGCATACACTAAATAATTCCACAAACTAAGTCTTAGGTCAAGGAAGCATGAAGAGGAGGCGAAGAAGGTGGCTAGATACTTGAATGGGCATAGGAAAAACATTCAAGATGAGATAATCATATTAGCTCTGGACACTATACATAAGTGTTTTCAATTGGCATTGAGAGTGGAAGACAAGATAAGGAGGAGAGGAGAGCAAACCAATAGAGGAAGAGGAGGAATAAATTTCAAAGATAGAGGTGGCTATGGAGGAAGAAATACTCCTTTTAAAAATGGTGATTCTAGTCAACAAGAGCTCAATGGAGAATCCAATAATAGGAATGGAGTGTAGACAAGGAAGTCAAGGTAGAGGTTCGGGTGTTTTCACTGGCAAGTGCTACAATTGCAATCAAGTGGGCCATACCATGAGTAGATGCCCTAAGAAAGCTTCTAGTTCACATGGACCAGAAAGAAGGGAACAACTTGTGCAAGAGGATGATAATCAAAGTGTCAATTCTCCCATGGGAAATGCAGGTCCTACCTTGAGTGGAGATAGTATTATGCTAAGGATGACACTATTGAAGGTACCCCAACACAAGGAGCCTCCACAAAGGAAGTCACTCTTCAAGACCACTTGTAAGTCTCACAATAAGGTTTGTAAGGTAATTGTTAATTCTAGATCCATAGAGAATATTGTTGCTTTAGAAATGGTAGAGAAATTAAACTTAAAGAGGTTACCACATGTGAGTCCTTATAGGGTGTCTTGGCTTAACAAGGGGCAGCATGTAGTAGTAGATGAACAAACGGGTTGATTTTGAAATGGGGGAATATAAGAATAGAATTTTGTGTGATATCCTACCTATGGATTCTTGTCACCTATTATTAGGCCACCCTTGGCAATATGATGTCAAAGCGCAACATGATGGAAAGAATAATGTGTACATCATTACCAAGAATGGTAGACAATTTAGGATGGATCCTTTACCTGACCAAGGGGAAGAGAAGATTGTTAGTCCAAGTGTCATGTTCCTTAGTGGTAAGGAGTTTTTAGAGATCCTCAAGAAAGATGAGACCCAAGGATTTTCTATAGTTTTGAACCCAAGGGATGAACCTAAACCGGAAAATGAAGAAAAGAAGGAGATTCCTAGTGAAGTGAAAGTAATGATGGATAGATACAAAGGGGTTGTGGCCAAAGACCTTCCTGATAGCTTGCCTCCAATCAGAGATATCAGTCATCAAATTGATCTAATCCCTGGTGTAACCTTGCCTAACAAAGCTACCTACAAGATGACTCCTAGTCAGAATGAAGAGATAGAAAGAAAAGTGCAAGAACTTCTAGATAAGGGGTTGATTAGGAAGATTTTGAGCCCATGTGTTGTACCTACAGTGTTGGCACCAAAAAAAGATGGAACATGAAGGATGTACACTGATTCCAAGTCCATCAGCAAGATCACAATTAGGTACCGGTTTCCTATGCCTAGGATTGAAGACCTAATGAACTATCTTGGGGAATCATACTACTTTTCAAAGATTGATTTGAAATTAGGCTATCATCAGATCATAATCAGACCCAGTGATTAGTGGAAGAGAGCCTTTAAAACAAATGAGGGCTTATATGAGTGGATGGTGATGCCATTTGGGCTCACAAATGCACCTAGTACCTTTATGCGCCTCATGAATGAGGTATTGGTTGAATTTATTGGAAAATTTGTTGTTGTTTATCTTTATGACATCTTGGTGTTTAGAAGATCCAAGGAAGAACATTTGAAGCATGTGGACCAGGTTTTGAGGAATCTTCATGAGGATAAATTGGTAATCAATCTAGAGAAGTGTGAATTCATGAAAATTGAATTGGTGTATCTAGGCTTTGTGGTTTCTAGTGGATGTTTGAAAATGGATCCATCAAAGGTTGAAGCTATTGTCAATTGGCCTACACCTATGATAGTAGGTGATGTTAGGAGCTTTCATGGATTGGCTTCTTTTTATAGAAAGTTCATCAAAGGTTTTAGTCATGTTTGTGCTCCTATTCTTGACACTATAAAAGGAGGAATAAAATGTAGGTTTGAATGGACAGAGAAGGCATCCCAAAGATTTGAGATTTTGAAGAGGAAGATTGCAGAGCTTCCCACCTTGAGACTCCCTAAATTTGATCAACTTTTTACAGTTGAATGTGATGCAAGCAAGCAAGCAATAGGTACAATCCTTAGTCAAGAAGGACATCCGGTGGCATTCTTTTCAGAGAAGTTGAATGAGGCTAAGCAAAGGCATTCAACCTATGATTTGGAGCTCTATGAAATGGTGCAAGCACTCAAAAAGTGGTGCCATTACCTTCTTCCAAAAGAGTTCATTGTTTACACTAATAACCATGCATTGAGTTTTCTTAATGGATAGGAGAAGTTGAATCAAAGGCACATCAATTGGGTTGAACAACTCCAACCTTACACCTTAACCATCAAACATAAGAAGGGTGTGTCCAACAAAGTTGCAGATGCTTTGAGTATAAGAACCCTCACTGTCCAAGAAATTCAATTGCAAAGAATTGGTGTTGATTCTCTTCAAGCCATGTACAAGGAAGATAAAGATTTTAAAGATGCATATAATGTATGTACTAAGTTTGCTAACTTTTTTCATGTTGAGTTTCTTGATTTCATGTTGCAAGATGGATTTCTCTTTAAGGGGAATCAACTATGCATTCCTCAATGCTCTATGATGGAGAATATCATTAGGGAAAAGCATAATGGCAGCCTTGGAGGTCATTTTGGTTTGGATAAGACCTTGGAGCAGGTATCAAGGTTTTACTTTTGGCCTAAGATGCAAGCAGAAGTAAGAAGGTTTGTTGAGAATTGTCCTATTTGTCAAAGGGCAAAAGGAGTTTCAACTAATGCTAGATTATATCAGCCTTTACTAATTCCTACTAGGCCTTGGGAAAGCCTTAGTATGGATTTTGTACTTGGTTTGCCCAAAAATCCTAGGGGGTTTGATAGTGTCTTTGTAATTGTTGATAGGTTCAGTAAGATGGCTCATTTTGTGAAATGAAAATGCACAAATGATACATCTCATATTTTAGGTCTGTTTTTCAAAGAGGTTGTAAGGATACATGGTTTGCCTCTCAATATTGTCATTGATAGAGACTCCAAGTTTGTGGGTCATTTTGGGAGGACTCTCTGGAAGAAATTGGGTACCAATCTGTCATTTTCTTTAGCATACCACCCTCGGACTAATGGACAAACTGAGGTGGTTAATAGATCTCTTGGCAATCTCCTTAGATGCCTTACCAAGGAGCATGGACAAGGTTGGGACTTGGTGATTGGACAGGACTTGGTGATTGGACAAGCTGAATATGCATACAATGATTTAGCCAATAGGAGTATAGGGAGGAGTCCATTTGAGGTTGTGTATGGCTTACATCCTAGAGGGATACTTTAACTTAGAGATCTTGGAGGCATGGACAAAAGGAGTGCCCAAGGTGAAGACTTTGTCATTACTATGAAGGAGATTCATGATCAAGTAAAACTTTCACTTCAACAAAGTGCTCATAAGTACAAACTCAGAGCATATGTTAAGAGGAGAGATGTTCAGTTAAAGGTAGGGGATTTGGTGATGGCCTACCTAAGGAAAGAGAGACTACCCAAAGGCCAACCCTCCAAACTACTCATGAAGAAAATAGGTCATCTTCGGGTGGTTCACAAATTTGGCAACAATGCATATGAAGTTGAACTTCCACAAGATTTGGGAATATGTCCCATCTTCAATGTGTGTGATCTCACATATTTCAAGGGGTCTTTGACTAATGCAACATCTGATTCATCTCTTATGGAGGAGGATGTAGAGTGGGTGAAGGATCTTCCCCCTAGCAAGCCATTGGAATTGGAGTGCATTCTTGACTCCAATGTGATCAAACAAACCAGAAAAGGAGTGTATAAGGACTACTTGGTCAAATGGAAGGGGCTTCCTAAATCTAAAGCTACATGGATGTCTAAAGGTGATATCATCAAGCATGGCACCACAGTCACCCGGTTAGCAACTCAAGGGGCTTGAGTTTTACTGTCCTAGAGAGTATGGTGTAGGGGCACAAGGAGACATGTTTGCATCATTTATTTGTGTGTTGTTATATGGTGATGTTTTTTGGTAGGATTTGTGTTGATCCATGTTGATCCATGGTGATGTCCATGGTGGTCCCAAGACAATGTAATAAGCCATAATGCTCCAAAATGTGTCAATTTGGTCCAAAACCTTATATGGGCATTTTAGTTGTGTTTTTGGTGTTTGGGAGTCTTAGATAGGTTGTGTTTTCATTCTTGTCCTTTTGGTGTGAAGGCAAGAGCAACATTGTAATAATGGTCAAAAGTTGTAATGTTGTCATGAGCAAATTTGACAAGTTTTTGCATTTTTGGTTACCCATTGGTTAGTTGGTTGAATGTACACATTGGGGGTGGTTGGAGGAGTTACATGGCATGATATAAGCCTGAAGAATGATGCCAAAAGGTTAGGAGAAGCTGGTAATGAAATTCTTATTTCTAAACCAATCTAAAACTGCATTTTTACTCCATTTTCCTTGAGTTTTTTGCACTTGTACGGATGATAGGCATGAATTGAGAGTAGGGAAAGTTGGGGCTATGAATAAAATTTCATTTGAAATTGAATTGAGGTCTTGAAACATTTTGGTTTGAAAGATAGAGAAAATTCTTTATCGTTGGCCTGAGAAACCCTAAAAATAAGGATTTTCATGCAAGAAGGGTCACAATTCAACATTCCATATTGGGAATGGCCTGAAACCTTGGGTAATATTGAATTTACTTGTATACTAAATGTTCCAAGTGGTTTGGGAGGTAGGAAGTGTCATTTGCAATTTTTAAGATTATACCCTAGGCTTGACATATCTTATGTGGCAAGCCTGTGCAGCAAAAGAAGTGGATGAAACCCTTGGAAAATGGATTGAAGGGTGTATAAAATTGGCCTGGAAGGGACCCTTGAACATGGAAATACCTTATGCAAATTTCCAAACTTCTTCCTAATATTACTGGTGAAGACTTTTAGTGATAAATCTCTAATACCAGCTAGATAGGCCTAATTAGGGGTAATGTGGACAGACCTCCTATACTCAAAACCCAGATGCCAAAGTGTGAAGTTTCTAAGGGAATCCAAAAGGGTAATCAAATCTATAATTTATTCTAGTGTTTTTTAAGGGATATTGGAAGTGATTGAGAAAAAAACCAACCTAATTGCTTGTAGCCCTTACTAGGTCTCTAGGGGTAAGCGATATTGGGGATCTTGTAGAATCTATTCAAGAGGTCCAAATCAATGAAAATGACACGTCTCACATATTTTTTCATCCACAAATTTCATAATTCACCACTTGAGAAAAATATCCTATATGCTAAGGGTTTGGGGTTGTTAGGTGTCCTTGGTTGGAGGGGTTGAGACCTTAGGAGTAGAAGACTCTTTGTTAATTTTGAGTTGTTTTATTATGAGTCATCCTTGGGAAAGATACCAAGCCTTAAAGGTTGAAGCCAATACACAATTGGATGGTGACCATTGAAGACCCTAAGAAGGGTGAAACCAAACAAGTTTTGTACAACACCAAACCCTCTGCATCAAGATCTCGCCTATGAAGAATCTTATGATGACCCCCTAAGATTTTGGTATTCCATCCACAATGATCCCCTTTTATCTCAAGAGTAGAGTCCCATTCAAAATCCACCTTCTAAGCAAGAGCATGATATCACTTCCATCTCCTTCACTAATCTAATTCAAAATCAAGAAAAAAAGCACAAATTCAAACGATCCTACTCCAAGTCAAAATCAAGATCAAGGAATCCTTTCATCCTCCAAATCCATTTTAGGTCCTTTCATTCCAAAGTCAAACTCTTCATCCTCCAAATCCATTTTAGGTCCTTCCATTCCAAATTCAAACTCTTCATCCTCCAAATCCATTTTAGGTCCTTTCATTCCAAACTCAAACTCTTCATCCTCCAAATCCATTTTAGGTCCTTTCATTCCAAATTCAAACTCTCCATCCCTTCCATCCATCTTAGGTCCTTACCTCCCTCCATCCACCAATCCATTACCTCAAATGATCCATAAGAAATATCAAGAAGGGAACACATCTTTGAACTTCTTTCAACCATTTATCTAAACATATTTCCAAAACTATTCTTCCATCATTTCTTTTATCTATTTTGGGTCCCTATGTCCCAAAATTTAATTTTCCTCCATCTCTTCATAACTTCTTGAGTTGTGTACCAACACTCATCTTGATTACATTTCCTATTGGAAATTGACACTCATTGGATTCATTTTGTTGTCATTGATGGCAAAAAGATATGATGGAAGTCATAAACCGGCACTAGGAGGCATATACCGGCAGATACCAGCTTTGGAGCATTCAGGGCTACACCAGCACCGACATCGGCATCAATAATTCTTTGGAAGCCGACATCAAGGAGGATTTACTTAAATCATTTTGTAATTATTATTTTCAAGGCCGACATTGAATATCATTTTTTTAAATGTATTGTAAGCCGACATAAGGCATATCATTTGTAATGGGTATATAGGTTAGTCTGCTAGGTTATTTTTAAATAACAATGAGACATATGATATGTGTGTATATAGGAGAATATAGAAAAACTATCTGATATGAAATATATGTATGGAGATCATTTTGTATGTGAATGCTATATCATGCAATGATCTATAGATAGCTTAGAAAGCATTCTTGGAGGAGAAGAGATATCAGTAGCAGTTCAGAGTTTATGAACCGATACAGAGTAGAACCAAAACCGGAACTCTATTTGGCATAGCAGATGCATTCTTGAGTTCATTTTTAGTAATTTACTTTGGCAGAAAGCTTATAGTTAGTGAGGCTCTTTAGTGATGAGCAAGTATGCTCTATGCAGTGTGCCTTCCTGCAAGTGCAGGCCCCTGTTATATTTAATATCTTTTCATATGGCCAGTGAACTAATATTGTGGGTCACAAATCCCACCGTGGTTTTTCCTCATTGAGGTTTTCCACGTATAAAATTTGTGTGTTATGGTGTTCATTTATGTGGATGGTTTATTTTCTTCTCATTATATGCTTATTTGTTTACATATATGCATGGTCTAGAAAGTTAAAAATAGTTCATTCCGGCAGGACACTGATTCACCCCCCCCGCCCCCCCTCCCTCTCAGTTTTCTTAGATCCCAACAATTGGTATCGGAGCCTTGTACCTTGGAAGAATTTTAACAGGTTGAGGAAGATCATGAAATCGGAATCTTTGAACATGGCTATGGAGAAGAAACTTGAGATGGCTCTTGAGGATTATGATGCTGAAAGGATGAAGAACTTTAAATTGCAAGAAGAATTGAATTTTGCAAATGAATTCATTCTTATCTTGCAAGAAAAGTTATCATCTTCTCAAGCCAAGAGAAAAGAACTTTTGCAACAACTGGATGATGAGGAGAAAAATGCTCTTAAGGAACAATGTCAGAAACTAAGTCAAGCAAACATGCTCATGTAGAATGAAATGCAAGATCTGACTATGAGGTTATCAAAAGATATTAAGGATAGAAAGAAGAAGGAGAATAATCTGGTTATATCTCTGAAGAACAAATTTGATGAATGTGGCAGATTGACTCATGAGAATAATTTGTTGAGAATTGATTTGGCACACTCCCGGAACAATGAACAAGAACTTGAAAGACAAGTAACCACTCAGAGAGATGATCTGACTACTGCAAGTGAGTACAAAGAAAAGTTTAGGATTAGTGCTGCACAGTTGGATGACTTGTTGAAGAGACAAAGACAGATTGATGATTTGAGAGGACTTGGATTTGTACAAGGTGAAAGCTCTGGTACTGCAAATGAAGATCAGACAACCGGTATGCAGAACTCATTAGAACAGAGGAAACCGATAAGGCAATCTAATGCTTATAAATTCAATGGTAGATGTTTTGTTTGCAATAAATTTGGGCATATGGCTAAACAATATAGAAATAAGGCAAATCAAAACTACAATTTTGTTCCCGGTCAATGCACAAACTACAAGAAATATAGTCATAGATCAGAAGATTGCAGAATGAATGTTAAATGTCATGCATGTGGAAAGTTTGGACATTTTGCTAATCATTGTAGGTCAATAAATGATACCAAATATGTCAAAGCAATTCAAAAGAACAATGCTACATGTTATGCATGCAACAAAATAGGTCATATTGCTAAGTATTGCAAAAGCAAGACTCAACCGGTTAATAATGATAAAGATAATGAGAAAGGAAAGTAGAAGGTAGATGAAATACAACAAGATCACACCAAGAGATGGGTTAGAAAATCTGAAGAACCAAGTGGAGATGGATCTATACCGGTAACTCCACCGGTAGAATAGAGTATTCCTCCACCGGTAGGAAATTCCACTAGTAACTGAGGCATAAGCCTTAGGGGTTGGCAAATTCATTGCTAAATTTTGCATATTACCTTGGAAGAGATCTAAGGAGATCTAAAAAGAGATCTAGAGAATTGTGTTCATCATCAATGAAGGTTCACCCGACACATAACTGTGAAACTGACATCCGTAGGGTTGTTGGTGAAGCATTTATTACAAAAATTAGGGTTTTATTCACTGATAAAAGAAGGTAAGTGAATTAATTTTCACTCACCGAGCATTCAAGCATTTAGAGCGAAAGTAAAGGCGAGTCAAGAGTGAGAAGAAGCAATGTGAAAATGTTTCAAGCAGTTATCAATCTTCCACCGACATTCACTTTCAGGTATTTTTTGACATGGCATCTGGATCTTCAGCTCCTACTTTTATTGCAAATCCCACTGTTGTCGAATTCAAGGATAGGTTAAGGCCAGTATTTAAGGAGGTTTCCGAAATTGCTAAAAAGGAAGACTCTGCAGGAGCATTTTCTAGGGTTCCTGATGGCGTAATGTATGTCAAAGATGTGAGGGAATGAATTCACTGCACCCTTGAGGATTTGGGCACTAAAGACATCAAAAGCATGTATCAATCCGTGATACTGGGAGACTCTAGAACCATAAAATCAAAATTCAAAGAAATTGAGGATCTAGGGTTAACCAGTATTCTGTACATACTGGAATTCAAGGATGAGGTTATCAGATATGTTTTGAGCAAGGTTTACAATGAATTTATTTGGCTAGATGGGACTTATATGATCATGAAGGAGGCAATTCAAGCTGTCACCGACTTACCCAGGGTCGGACAAGAACTTGGCAAGAAAATTTCCAACGCACAGGTCAAAAAACTCACCGGTGCTACACCTAATAGCAGATCAATAAGGATAACCACAATCACCGACACAGATATAAAGTTTGCAAGCATGATCATAGGTTACAAGGTATCTCAATCCAACAAATTGAATTATGTTGCTAGTTCATGCATTCATGCTACTTATCAAATGCAAAGGAATAATGTGAAGTACAATTTATGCGAGTGGATGAGGAGTGATTTGACGTTAAACCTTGGAAATATCAAAGGAATCAAGAAAGGCACCTTTAGATATGGAAACCTGATTGTTAGTTTAATGCTTTACTTCCTAAATGAGCTACCCAGTATAGGGAAGAAACATTGGGCTCATGACATACAGGTAGGTATGCAGATCAAGGAAGTTATCACCAATCTTGGTACCGATAGAGATGAGAAACTTTGGGGGTATTTTAAGACTTTTAAAGAAAACATGAGGAAAAGGGACAGAATTTCAAAGAACATTGTGGAGAAGTATTCCACTGATATCTGTTTCATGGTAAAAACTGATGAAACTCTTATGGAAGCAGTTGAACCTAGGCAAATCTAGGTTACTGAGCTTGGATATGAGGTGGATGATAGCATTTTTGAACTCAATGCAAAGATGTTGTTAGATGCCCCATTAGATGATAAGACAGAACATTTTGGTACAGCAGGAGAGAAGGCTCTTGAAGTGAAAACCAGTTTTAACAGGAAGATAAGAGAAAAGAGAATAGAAAAGATGTATGCATATGTTCTAGATGTGCTTTATAAGATAGACACTCAACTGGGTTCCAAATCAAAACAGGCTACCAAACCAGCAAAGGTTGTTACTGCAGAAGTGAAGAAGCCACAAGTTCACATTTCCCCTATCACTTCTGAATTTGACTCTAAGGATAATGAACCTTTGGCTTTTAGAAGGGTACAAAGGAAGAATGTGGTAAAACCACCAATATAGAAGAAGAAGGTAGAGCCTAGGAGGAGACTTGTTAGAAAGGTAACTAAGCCTACTGCACCTCCACCACCGAAAAGGAAGCCTATGCAGAAGAGGAAACCAGTCACACTGGCAACCACAAGCAAAAAGTAGAAGGGTGATGATACTGGAACCGGTAAGACCACAATGACCTGTGTTGAACTTATTGATGAAATTACAAAAGATGGAGTGTTGAAAAATATATCAAAGTATTATGAAGATTTAGAAGAGAATGAGAAAAGTGAATTAGAAGAGGCTATTTTGTTATATATGGACATCTATAAGAAATCCTTAATCAAAATTTTGAAGGAGATACCTTTATCTTTGTATAATAAACTTGAGGCTAGGAGACTTGACGTTGTCAACAGAGACAGGGAGATCAAAGAAGTTGCACTTTTGGAATTGTGTGGTACCGTAAATAATGAGGAAATGAAAAGATGTATTGACACTGCAAATAGGACAATCTTTAGTAGAAAATCTCGATAGATAAGCCTTATGATGAGGAGAGTAAATGAGGTGGTAAATGAGACAAGGGATGGACCAAATTCTTTCAGAAAAATCCAAACTTTCTCACATCTCAAGAAGAATTTGCAAGGGCAACATCTTCCACCATTCCTGACAAATCAAAAGGGAAAGGTATTTTGGGCAGTTCAACTCCAATTTTGACACAACCGGTAGTAACTATAGATACTCAAACACAACCTGCAGCTAAGGAGAGTGTACAGTTTGTACCAGCACAACCCATTTTTTAGCAAGGCAATGTACAGGACTCTAGAAATTCTATGGATAATACTCCACCGGCAGTAACCAACACTACACCAAGTGGCAAAGCCACTAGTGCAATAGAGGTTGAGATGGACAAGGTAAAAGCCACTGAGTCGATACCAGTAGGTAAAACTGATTCCCCATAAAAGGTTTTGGCAATTGACACTTCTCAAGTTGAGAACAAATCAGTCTCCGAGTTGAGTCCAACGAAATTAATGATGATGGCTACTCAGAAATTACTAAAGGAAGGTACTATAGATAAAGGATTAATTGATCAATCAGTCTCTATATTGCATAGATTATTACCTGACTATCAGATTAAAGATGGAACAAGACCTTTCGATAATCTCAAGACTCTAATAGAGCACATATCCAACAATTTTCAATCTTTGAGGAAGATAGCAGATCGACAGGCTTTGGAAAATTTCACAATAGCAAAAAGAACAACTTTTGATCAGCTTATAGAAATAGGGAAGAAGAAAATTGAGGACAAACTTATATCTATTGAGGTTTGTTTAAAACAATGTACAAATATCTACAGAGTGTGTTGTAACATAGAAAGTCTTACAACTAATGTAGATAGCAGATTGAAGGAGTTATATGATAAGATGGCTAAAATTGCTAACTCTTTTGATGGATTGACTACACTAACCACACCTTTTGATGGACAAATTTTGTCCTTGGAGAACCATTTTTTTACTTTTGAGAAGGAGAGAGACAAAATCATGAGAAGAGAAAGAAATCTAAGAGGATTGGTAAGTCCTAGACTAGATTCATTGGGTGTTCACAAGAAAGAGTACATGGACATGATAGCAAAACCCACACTAGCAGATATCCAAGAGAAGGAAACACTTGCACACTTACTAAGTGGAATTGCATCTATTTCTGATACTTTTAAATCCAGTTGGGATACATATCTTTAGTTATTGCAAAAGGCATACCCGAAAATCCTGAAGATGACTAAGCTCTAGTAAAACTAACAGTATTCTTTTATTCTTTCAATTCTTTCACTGGTATTTGGAATTAATGTCAAAGGGGGAGTATGTTCATATGTGAAAAATATCACGGAAACACATTTCAGATGGAGTGTATTTCTCAAGGGGAGCATATCGGCAGGGAATCCATTTTTCACATGAGTGTTGCCATCAATGCCAAAGGGGGAGATTGTTGGCAATTGACACTCATTGGATTCATTTTTTTGTCATTGATGGCAACAAGATATGATGGAAGTAATAAACCAGCATTAGGAGGCATATACTGGCAGATACTGGCTTTGGAGCATTCAAGGCTACACCGGCACCGACACTGGCACCGACATCAATACTTCCTTGGAAGCTGACATCAAGGAGGATTTACTTAAATCATTTTATAATTATTATTGTCGAGGCTGACATTGAATATCATTTTTGTAAATATATTTTAAGATGACATAAGGCATATCATTTGTAATAGGTATATAGGTCAGTCTGCTAGGTTATTTTTAAATAACAATGAGACATATGATATGTGTGGATATAGGAGAATATAGCAGAACTGTATGATGCAAAATATATGTATGGAGATCATTTTCTATGCAAATTCTATATCATGCAATGATCTATAGATAGCTTGGAAAGCATTCTTGGAGGAGAAGAGATACAGGTAGCAGTTCAAAGTTTATGAACCAGAACTCTATTTGGCATAGAAGATGCATTCTTGAGTTCATTTTTAGTAATTTACTTTCGCAGAAAGCTTGTAATCAGCGAGGCTCTTTAGTGATGAGCAGTATGCTCTAGGTAGTGTGCCTTCCTGCAAGTGCAGGCCCCTATTATATGTAATGTCTTTCCATATAGCCTATGAATTGATATATTGTGGGTCACAAATACCGCCATGGTTTTTCCTCATTGAGGTTTTCCATGTATAAACTTTGTGTGTTATGGTGTTCATTTATGTGGATGGTTTATTTTCTTCTCGTTATATGCTTATTTGTTTACTAGTATATATATGCATGGTCTAGAAAGTTAAAAACAATTCATTCTAGCATAACACTGATTCCCCCCCCCCCCTCTTAGTGTTCTTGGATCCCAACATTTCCATCTCTCCTCGCATAAATATTCAAACATTCTATCTATTATCCAACACCTCTTTTCTATCCTTCCATCCCTTTCATTCAATCCTTTGCATGAATTCATCATCTGTGAAATATGCATTTGTGTCATTTTGTCACATGCTTGCCCATGCTCGAATCTCGTGTTTAGTCCTTTTCCTAGATATCTATTCATGAAATGCTTTAGAATCTGAGGTTGTTCCTCTTTAACATTTTATTTTGGTTGGGATACACACTCAATCCAAAAAAGAACCACTTATCGTATCTTGGTACCAACATCTTTTGATTACTATATCTCATACACTTAATCAATTTCTCTAAATCATCGTGATCTCTTAGTCGAAGACATGGCTAGTGAAAAATCCAAAATCTTGCTTCAGTGCCACTGTAACTATCAGACCCATGTAAGTTTCATTACTTACAAGCCAATGCAATCAAAATAAGAAAAGAAAAAGACAATATCAAAAGATCAAAAGCATGATCAAGAAAAAAAAAGAAAAGAAAAAAAAGAAATATCAAAATGCTTGGCTATAGGAACATGCGAGTAACTCCATCAGGGCTATGGATGTCTAACTATAAATTGAGAAATATTTGTGATATTATAGTGATAACCTCGTCAGAGATATGGATGCTTGCTGGTAGTGAGGATCTATCCAAGGTGCTTTTGAAGTCAAGGTAACTCATGTAGCTAGCCACATTGGATTCTGAAGATTACAATGATCATATGAGCCGAAATGAACCCAATTGCACACACATGGGTAATAAAAGACTAAGTACCTTGATCTAGTTTGGGATTCTTCTTCCCTTTTGAGTCTACTTCCTAGTTGCTAGATATGTTCAGTTGATTTTTTTGGAGGTTCTAAGTGTGGGTTGGGTCTCTATCTTTGAAAAAGTTCACGAACACTTATTCAAGTGGTGCTAAATATTGTGACAATCTTACATATCACCTCTTTACAAATGAAGACCTCTATACTTGGGGTCAAATTTCATGCACTCTATTCTTCATACCATATCTCCCATTACCCATTACCCTATTTAAATTCATCGCTATCTATTATCTTGCTTCACTTTATCAATACCATTTATCCTACCTATTCATTGCTTCCATCATCCAGTGCTATCTATGATCTTGCTTCACTTTATCCATACCATCTATCCTACCTATTCATTGCTTCCATCATCCAGAGCTATCTATGATCTTGGTACACCTTATCCATACCCTCTAGTCCATATTCCTTATCTTATCTATGCATTGTGTCCTCCATCCATTATTCTCTATGATCTTGTTTCTCCTATCCATATGCTATCTCCATCCATATCCCCTTTTCCATCCCTGATCTTGATCAAAACTAAGGACAAAAACACAATTTCAAAAAGCTTTTGACATGTCTCTTCATGTTCCATTATAATATGCATCCATCTTTCACCCATTCATCTTCACTTCAACAGGTCATTCATCCCTGCATAATACTACTTGCCTTTCTAAACATTGGGGAAAAACAAATACATCTTGCTTCTAATCTGAAAAATTCTAAAAAATCACAAAATGTCCAAAAATTTAAAATAAAAAAATCAACAAAATCAAATAAAAATTGAAAATCAAATCATGACAACATGGACCATCCATCAAATCAGATCAACAACAGGCAGCCTCTCCAAAGTCTACAATCAAACTGATCACATGTCTTGTTAATCAATCCATCTATCAACATCAACATGTCTTATACAGGGAAAGGTACACTCAAAACCCGACAGATCGGTCTTATACAGGGTACTCACTCTTTGAAACCAAACATTCCTATCAATCATTGAGTAATCAAAATAATGGCATAGATCAGTATGACTACTAGATTTTGTCCTAGTTAGCCTTATCCTTATCAATTGATGGCAGTACATGTTTCATCTTTCAAAAAATCATAAAAATCAGAAAGTGTACAATAAAAGCAAGTGGTGAAAACCTAGAAACAAGCTCTCTATTTGTGATAGAGAGGTTCCTCCATCTATTTATACATATCATATCCACCCATCTGAGCCATCACCAGAAATTCACAATTTCACTAATTCTTATCAATCCTGGACATACTTAGCGTAGTCACTATCCTTGATTTTTTGAACAGTTATCTGTATCATATCCCACCATAGCTTGGTGGTCAATGTACATATTCCATATCATAATTAGTATCTACAATGGGGGAAAAATCCTAACCTTGTTGGGGGAAAATCACCTTTGGGTTTCAAACAAACAATCGATCACAATAAACACATCAAGATGAAAACAACATCACGACAATCAATGGTAAACAAAGAAACGTAAACTGATCAAAACTAAACAACGAGGCATTTGCAAGATGTTTTATCTAACAAAAATACATAGGATGGCATGCATGTTTATCTATGGTTGTTTTCAATTTTTGCTTATCATATCTCCCAAGCGACTCAAGGATATCTTAAAACGAGAGAAGCAAGGAAGGAGTATGATATTTTCTTTGTTTGTTGATTGTGAGTGAAGCCTTTTTACTATGCAAATTTGTTCTATGACGTGATCCGATGCCATATCACTGAGAATATTTCCAATTCGTATAGGACAAAGGTTAACTCTTGTCTGTTTATAAAAACCGCACTCAGGTCATCGTGGTTCAATTATACCTCGACGCTTTTGCTATCTTGCAAGATCAAAACCCATGTAAGTTATACTCAGGTCATCATGGTTCAATTATACTAGAATGCTTGTATCAACTTTCAACATATCAAAGGCCCAATGATGATAAAAAGGAAGCATATCTAATTTGATCGAAAAGGTGATAATATCAAGAACAAGAGTGCATTTCATATCAGCTTTCATATCATTGTTAAGTTCTTAGGTGCATTTTTCAGATCATTCCTAAAATCTTTATTTAGTTGCATTATCATATCATGGCATTTAGTTACATATTATCATCATCGTCATCTAGCCACGTTCATCATTGTGTCCATCACATGCATATCTCTCGCATCATCATGGAATCTTTCTTCACTTTCATATCTTCATCATTCATCCAACTCTCATCTATCATGTCTTATACATCATGTATCTTTCCTAAAACCATATGTTTTGATTAGGTCTTATACAGGATACATCATTCCTAAAATCAAACCTTTTGATCATCTTTGTCTTATATAGGAGGTGTCATTCCTGAAACCAGACTTGATCTCAATCTTATCAATTCTATCAATCCATTTCATCTTATCCATTCTATCATGTCTTATACAGGATGTATCTTTCTTGAAACCAAATGTTTTGATCAGGTCTTATACAGGATATATTGGTTCTGAAACCAAACATTTTGATCATCTTTGTCTTATACAGGAGGTTTCATTCCTGAAACTAGACTTGATCTCAATCTTATCAATTCTATCAATCCATTTCATCTGATCCATTCTATCATGTCTTATACAAGATGTATCTTTCCAGAAACCAGACGTTTTGATCAGGTCTTATACAGGATATATCGTTCCTGAAACTAGACGTTTTGATCATCTTTGTCTTATATAGGAGGTGTCATTCCTGACACCAGACTTGATCTCATTCTTATCAATTTGATCAATCTTATCAAACCATCCACTCTTTTGTCTTTCAAATAACATTCTTCTTCTTTCGAGAGATCATTCATGCCTTTAGTGCACGAATGATCTCTCGAGGGGGCATTATCATATCGAATCTCCATATCAATTTCATATTAGTCTCATATCGACACTAGCTTCATATCAACTTCTCATATCAATTCAATTCTTCATATCGAGGGCATCATATCAACAATTTTGATGACAACACCATATCAAGAATTTTGGCGACATATCGAGCGTTTTTCTTTAAATCAACATGTGGTCACACGTCATTTCAAAGAGGAGAAAAATGTAGACACCTAAAACTTTCACAACTAATTAAATGAATAGAATTCATTTAATCATCATTTATTCACCTATTAATTAGAGTAAGGTTTAATTAATATCCCTATTCTTCCAATCAGCCTATTAATCAAATTAAATATTTGATTAAAATCCTTTTCTTCTAGCCTAACCTATTAATTAAACTAAGGTTTGGTTAAGTACCCTTTAGCCATTTATTTGAATAAATATTATTTATTTAATTAAAACCCCCTCTCTCCCTTTTAATTGAATTTACATTTGATTAAAATCCCTTTGCACTTAAATAAAACATTATTTATTTGTGAATAGTCCTCCCACTTGCAAAATCCTACAAATGCAAGTTGCACCCCTTTTGGCTAAAATAAATCTTTTATTTTATCTAAAAATGCCTATTTCCCTCCACTTGCATTCTCCTACATTTTCCATTAGCATGATAATATTCTTCTAGAACCCCTCTAAGCCCTCATTAACTAGCCTAATTCCTCTAATCATGTTACATCCCTAAATCTGGTGGAGTCACTTCTCCAAATTTGGGGAAAGTCTCAAAAATGCATTGAAGACTTTACCTTCTTCAACAAGTTAACTTGTTGAGTCTTCCAATCTTGTAAGGCTCTTACAAAATCCTTGAAGGTTATCTACCTTCCAACAAGTTAACCTCCAAAGTCTTCAAAGGCATTTAATGCCTCTTACAAGACATCACCCTAGCCCATGATGGTTGTCCATTTGGCCATCCCTCAACTTTGCACAAGAGTTTACCTCTTGGACAATAGCATTCTCCCTTGGATAATAGCATTATCAAAGATGTCATCCCTTGAGGTTATCCCTAATGCTTACCTAGTATCTAATGCTTGCTTAGCATCCTCTCAAGCCATCTCAAGGTGACATTTTTCAACTTGGGATTGGATTAAATTCCCCTCATGGATTGATAACTTTCAATCCTAGCCCTTGTTAATATTGTTCAATCTTGGCCATCCATTTCTCTATTTTCTTTATAAATAGAGCCCATTTGTTCAATCTTAGGATCCATCATCTTGTGCATCAAACTTAAAGTCATTTTGTAGGTTGTCAAGGAGCTCAATTTGTCATCTTCGAGCACTTAGATCATCTTAGTTTCATGCTAGTTTATCTTTCATCGTGTTGATAGTATCATGGTAATCCCATTTTTAGGCTAGCTTAATTCATATCCATTGTATATCAATTTCATAGAAATCTCCATGTTAGTTTAATTAGCACATTTAAGCTTTCAATTTGGAATCAATCTTAGTCTCATATCTTGCATTCCATCTTGCATTTCCTTTTTTCATATCATTTGATCATCTAGCTAGGATCTTAGTTTCATTCATTTTGATCTTGGCATATCCTTCAATCTCGTTCTTTAGGTTGACAAATAAAAAATCAAGTGCTCTTCCAAGTGAGAGCCACCTTGAATCTTGAAGATCCTTGGAGATAGAGGAACATGAGACGTGCTTGGGGTTCTTGATTTTGAAGCTAACTTAGTTTAGTTTCTATTTTGATTTCTAACTCTAACATAATTTTTTATGTGTGTGTTTGATGTTGTTTGATTCTCTTTTGCAAATTCCACATTTCTAGCACACAAGAATCATCACTAGAAGAAGAACCATTAGAAGTAGAATTATCTTATCACTATCAAGTTAAGGAAGAGATGAATTAGGAGGGTTTAGAGAAGGAGGATTTCCCTCCACAACTACTACTTTACTTGGAGAAAATTCATTATCATTTACTCTTGAGAAATCATGAACACCATTTTCAGCAATGCATACAACTCTAGCAACTTTAACTTTGTTAGAAATGGTATTATAAACTCTATATGCTTTAGAATGCTCATCATAACCAACAAAAATATAAGGAGAGGATTTAGAATTCAATTTTTGCCTTTTTTGTTTAGGTTTATGAACATAAGCAATTGAACCAAAAATTCTTAAATGCTTAAGGTTGAGCTTTCTATTGGACCAAGCCTCTTTAGGATTTATATCCTTTAAAGCTTTGGTAGGAGTTCTATTAATGAAATAAGTGACACAAGCCATATCTTCAACCCGAAATTTATAATGCATATTTTTAGTATGCAACAAACATCTAAGAATTTCAACAATGGTTGTATACTTCATTTCTGCTACACCATTTTGTTGAGGTGTATAGAGAATAGTAAGCTTGTGTTTAATACCAAAAGATTTTAAATAACCATTAAATGCATTATTTACATATTGTTTACCATTATCAGTTCTAAGAATTTTAAGCTTAAATCCAAATTGTCTTTCAACAAACTTATGAAATTCAACAAAAATATCAAGAACTTGATCCTTACTATGAAGAAAATAGATCCAAGTTCTTCTTGAAAATTCATCAACATAAGTAGGTGCATATCTTGATCCTTGCATGAAGTTATTCTCCACGGGTCCCAAAAGTTCACTATGAATGAGGTGCAACTTATTATTTGCCCTCCATGCTTGACCTTGTGTAAAGGGCTCCCTATGCATTTTACCACTCACGGACCCTATGCATAAAATTTTAGAAGGAACAATACTAGGCAATCCTTCTATCATATTAGCTATTTTGCATGAAAGAAATATTGTTAGCATTGATATGACCAAGTCTTTCATGTCAAACATTGAAATCAATGGTAGTAAGTAAAGAATATTTCAAATGAGAAAACTCATAGAATTTGAACAAATTATCATTGTCCAAGCTAGCATTAGTGATAACTTTGTTGTGCTTTGTATCAATAACATAACACATATCCTTATAGAATTCAATCTTGTAATCTTGACAAAATTTAGGAATGAAAAGCAAATTTGTTTTCAATTCAGGAACATAGAGAACATCATGCAATTTACCATTAGGTACATTCACATCTCCAATTGCCTCTACTTTACAACTATGATTATTAGCAAGTTGAAGAGGAACATTAGAATTATCAAGGTGCAAAGAATAAAAAAAATATTTATGTGAAATAACATGTTGAGAAGCACCTAAATCAATAACCCATTCAAAAGGTTGAGAAACATTATAACTACAAGTAAAATCACAATGAGATTGATTGTCGTTGTAATTAAACTTTTTAGTATTGGAATGAGTGGAATGATTAGAGTTACTTGACTGATTATTTTGTGTCATTGGATTTTTACCATTTTGCTTCTTAAAACAAGTATTAGACCAATGACCATATTTACCACAATAAGTACAATGAGGTCTCCTAGAAGAATTATTCTTTTGATTACCATTAGTATTATTGTTATAAGATTTAGAATGATTGCTAGATTTATAATGAGAAGAATGATTATTATTATTGTTATGAAACATGAAGTGGTGATTATTCTTAGACATAAAAGCATATTCACTACCTTTAAGAGTACCAAATTGAAGTAATTTAGCTTCTTCTTGACATAATAAAGTATGAAAAATATCATAAGTAAGTTGAGTAGATAAAGAAGAAATAGCTAATTGAGCATGGATATTAGTAATAAATTGTTGAAATTGACAAGGAAAACACTTTCTAAGAATAATATGAATTAAACTTTAATAAAAAATCATCCATAGTTTTGAAATCGGTATACCTTAAGTCCTCAAGTTGATCTCGGATTTGGATCTTTCTTGATTCATTGGATCTATTATAAATTGATTTGAGAATTGCCCATGCTTCATAGGCTTTCATGTAATTCCCAATGAGAACATAAAGTTCAGGAACCATTGAAATGCCAATGAGCCCAAGGGCTTCCTCATTTTGAGTCTTCCATCTATTTTGGTTAGCTTGAGGTGCAGTTGAAGTTGGCTCTGACTTCAAATCAATCACGACTTCATAGGCTTTCTTATATCATGGATTCAGGGAAGATATTTGTACAATCTAAGAGAATGATTAAGACCAATGAGACCTATATCGTGAAAATAGATAGATTATGATGTAAGTTCAACAATGTGGCTATTGCTTTGAATACTAAGGGAGTTTCCAAGATCAAAGAGATCGCCAATGCTCAAAGAGGTAAATACACGTAGAATATTGATATGATTAAAAATGTGCTATGATGTTGGAAAAATGGTGATTAAAGTGAAAATCTATGCTACTCTTAGGTCTATTTTTCCTCAAATATGTTGTATCTTGTGTTTGATATAGTGGTAAGGTATAGATTCAACTATACCCACTCCCCAGGAAGAGAATTTTTAAGGCATTAGAGAATGCACATCCAAAAGATGTACTTTGAGATAATATCATTTTAAAAGAAATAGGTGCTCCAGAAACTTAACAATTATATATTGATCAAGAAAAAGAACCTCATTCTAATGTATTATGTTTATACCTACATGGTTGATGAACACATTATACACAAGGATGATGGAATAATGGTTGATGGAACCTCATTCTAATGTATTATGTTTATACCTACATGGTTGATGAACACATTAAAATGATTGTGAATGGCATCGAATGTGACAAAATCTTTTGATATTTTCAAAATACCTTTTAATAACAACTAGGTGTGGAAAAATACTTTTTTATCCTATCCTTCTATGATTTTATATTAGGCAATTTATTTTTGCAAAAATTATAGATTATTAAGCAATTTATTACATCCAATGCAAGAATAACATATTAGTAATCTGATGCAAAAGACAACAAAATCTTGGATGCTCACATGATTTTTGTTTATTTCTCGCCTAACATTCTCCCTACGTGCTGCCCAATGCGCCCCAACTTAAAACTGATTTTAACAAGAACATTTATCATTCTATCATATTATTGGTTCTCACTCAACATGCCAAAAAATAAGTGCTAAAACATATCCTCCATTGCATTCTAAGATGAATTTATATATTTTAGCTAATTCTAGTGCCAATACGTACAACAATTCTATACTAGTTCTAACATGCTTTATATTTATTTTGCTCATCAATAATTTATTTGTTACTCCCTATTTTTTAAGGTAGAGTAATGTTTTTTATTTATTTTTGGCAATTAGTATTCATGTTGAATATTGTGTTATTAAAAATAAAAAAATGCTATGGTTTGTTGTTGTTTCATTTTTTCAGTTTTTTTTATAACTTTTTTTCTGATTAGTAGTTTGCATTTTTGTTATTGATTTTTTAATTTAAAAATAAAGTAAAAAAATTCTACCCAACCAATTTTTAAAGATAGGAGGCATTTTTTTCATATTTTCCAATGTTTATGGTATTGGCTTTTACAAATTTCTTATTAATTTTTATCAACAACACAAAAAGGTGACATGGTACAACACAAAAAAGTGACATGATAGAGTAGGTGACATTCTTAAAACAATTCATGTGTCTTCTATATGCTTCCACATTTTGCATACATCATATTGAGTGGAACGCGAGCTGTTCCTAATGAAGCAATTGTTATGGTACATCTCATAAGATATTTAAAAAGAATTGAGCACATGGAAGAGGGTAGATGGTTTGAGGTTGTTTGCAATGACATATTGTG